>NW_027649794.1:640930-1240930 GCF_965287045.1 Carcharhinus amblyrhynchos
CCCCCATCCCTCTCTCTCTCCTCTCTCCCTCCCTCTCCCCCCATCCCTCTCTCTCTCTCCCTCCCTCTCCCCCCATCCCTCCTCTCTCTCTCCCTCCCCTCTCCCCCCATCCCTCTCTCTCTCTCTCTCCCTCCCTCTCCCCCCATCCCTCTCTCTCTCTCTCTCCCTCCCTCTCCCCCCATCCCTCTCTCTCTCTCTCTCCCTCCCTCTCCCCCCATCCCTCTCTCTCTCTCTCTCCCTCCCTCTCCCCCCATCCCTCTCTCTCTCTCTCTCCCTCCCTCTCCCCCCATCCCTCTCTCTCTTTCTCTCCCTCCCTCTCCCCCCATCCCTCTCTCTCTCTCCCTCCCTCTCCCCCCATCCCTCTCTCTCTCTCCCTCCCTCTCCCCCCATCCCTCCCTCTCTCTCCCTCCCTCTCCCCCCATCCCTCCCTCTCTCTCCCTCCCTCTCCCCCCATCCCTCCCTCCCTCTCCCCCCATCCCTCCCTCTCTCTCCCTCCCTCCCTCTCTCTCCCTCCATCCCTCTCTCTCCTCCCTCCCTCTCTCTCCTCCCTCCTCTCCCTCCCTCTCCCCCCCTCCCTCTCTCTCTCTCCCTCCCTCTCCCCCCATCCCTCCCTCTCTCTCCCTCCCTCCCTCTCCCCCCATCCCTCCCTCTCCCCCCATCCCTCCCTCTCTCTCCCTCCCTCCCTCTCCCCCCATCCCTCCCTCTCTCTCCCTCCCTCCCTCTCCCCCCATCCCTCCCTCTCTCTCCCTCCCTCCCTCTCCCCCCATCCCTCCCTCTCTCTCCCTCCCTCTCCCCCCATCCCTCCCTCTCTCTCCCTCCCTCTCCCCCCATCCCTCTCTCTCTCTCCCTCCCTCTCCCCCCATCCCTCTCTCCCTCCCTCTCCCCCCATCTCTCTCTCTCTCCCTGCCTCTCAAGACACTTCTTAAATCTGACCTCCGAGTGTATTTTGGTCCCTTGTCCCTAATATGTCCTGACGTGTCTCGGAGCTGGATTAAGGCTCCTTGTATGGATATTTTACCAGCTTAAACGAGCTGTACAAACTGAACTGGTGAAACAGCAAAGCTTTGGAATGACTCCATAATCTGCAACCTGTGTAGAATTCCCACTCGAGTGTGCCCACTTTGTATGAGAATCACAGAATCATATAGTGCAGAAAGAGGCCATTCAGCCCATCAAGTGCACTCCTCCCCCTTTCCTACAGTGCTGGAGGGAGATGTAGGGGTGACGATAGGAGTTCTGTGGCTGCAATGCTGTACATCGACTAAATCCCCAGCAACCTGCCCCTCACCCAGAACCTGGTCAGTGCTGCGGGCTCAGCTCCTGGGAAATTCCCCTCCTCTTAACTTGGGTTTGGGAAGCTGTCCCATGTCCAGACCCAGAATGGAGCAACACCACCATCTGGTGGTGGAGACTGACACTGCGGCAATGCTCACTCAAATCTACCCTCCCACACTCAACACTGATCTGTGGCCCAACTCCCGAACATTGGCAATGGTTCCAAAACTCTTAACAAAACGCAAGTGGTCTCAGTGATCTCCAGCACTGACAGGTGTTTCTTTTTGGATGGTGATTCCAAATTCCCACTCAAACTTTAAAAAAACCTGGCCTGACTCCATGAAAATTGCAGGAGGGGACATAGTCATAGAGGTTTACAGCATGGAAATAGGCCCTTCGGCCCAACTTGTCCATGCTGTCTTTTTTTAAAACCACTAAGCTAGTCCCAATTGCCTGCATCTGGCCCATATCCCTCTAATACCCATCTTACCCATGTAACTGTCTAAATGTTTTTTTCAAAAACAAAATTGTACCTGCCTCTATTACCACCCCTGGCAGCTTGTTCCAGACAGTCACACCCTGTGTGTAAAAATATCCCCTCTGAAACCTTTTGTATTTCTCCCCTCTCACCTTAAACCTATGCTCTCTTGTTTTAAGCTCTCCTATCTTTGGGAAAAGATATTGAGCATCTAGCTGATCTACGCCCCTCATTATTTTAAGACCTCAAGAGGGTCACCCCTAAGCTCCAGGGAAAAGAGTCCCAGTCTCTCCAGCCTCTTTTTATAATTCAAATGAGATAGAGAATCTGGCGAACTGGCGCAGCAACAACAATCTCTCCCTCAATGTCAACAAAATGAAGGAGATTGTCATCGACCTCAGGAAGTGCAAAGCAGAACATGCCCCTGCCTACATCAACGGGGATGAACTAGAAAGGGTTGAGAGCTTCAAGTTTTTAGATGTCCAGATCATCAACAAGCTGTCCTGGTTCCCCCATGTGAACACTACAGTTAAGAAAGCCCACCAATGCTACTTTCTCAGAAGACTAAGGAAATTTGGCATGTCAGCTACGACTCTTACCAACTTTTACAGATGCACCATAGAAAGCATTCTTTCTGGTTGTATCTCAGCTTGGTATGGGCTCCTGCTCTGCCCAAGACCGCAAGGAACTACAAAAGGTTGCGAACGTAGACCAATGCATCACACAAACCAACCTTCCATTGACTCCGTCTACACTATCTGCTGCCTCGGAAAAGCAGCCAACATAAATAAGGACCCCATGCACCCCAGACATTCTCTCTTCCACTTTCTTCCATCAGGAAAGAGATACAAAAGTCTGAGGTCATGTACCAATTGACTCAAAAACAGCTTCTTCCCTGCTGCCATAGACTTTTGAATGGACTTATCTTGTATTAAATTGATCTTTCTCTATGCTCTAGCTATGACTCTCTCGTTTCCTTCTCTATGAACAGTATGTTTTGTCTGTATAGCGCAAAAAAAATACTTTTTACTGTGTTAATACGTGTGACAATAAATCAAATCAAACCAAACCATTAAGTCTTGGTAGCATTCTAGTAAATCTTTTCTGCACTCTTTCTGGTTTAATGATATCTTTTCTATAATAAGGTGACCAGAACTGAACACAGTATTCCAAGTGTGGCCTTACCAACATCCTGTACAATTTCAACAAGATGTTCCAACTCCTGACCAATGAAACCAAGCATGCTGAATACCTTTTTCACCACTCTGTCCACCTGTGACTCCACTTTTAAGGAGCTATGAACCTATACCTCTAGATCTCTGTTCTCTAACTCTCCCCAACACACTACCATTAATTGATTAAGTCCTGCCCTTTGTATGTAGACGTGCTCCCTCACACAATGGGCTGAAGGGCCCCATTTTGTGCTGTAAGTCTTGGTATCGACACCTTTGAACAGCCTGGCTTAAGGTCCTGCTCCCTTGTTCGGGACTCCAGCCCTACCCGTCCCCACACCAGAGGACAAAGCTTCTGTCCACCGACCATCTTGTGTCCTTTCATCATCTCAAACACATCAGCTAAACTGTCCATTTATACAAACCCAGTCTGCGCAGCCTGCCCTCAAAATGTAATCCTTTCAGCCACCGGAGTTATTCTGGGAAAGGCCCACGTCCCCCACTCTGCAGCAGCACAGTGCATTTTTGACCACCTACTTCATCGCAAACCCCCATTACCCCCTAGCTGGCAGCAAGTTAACATTGGTGTGGTATGGGAGCAACAGCGCACACATGTAGCATTGGAGGGGGGACTGGGCACCCCAAGCTGACCTACCTGTGTACCTGCCAACGACTGACATCACGGCACCCTCCTCCCCCGGCCGACGGTGATAGACGAGTTCTCCTCCCAGAGCCAGATTGGCCGTGATACTCTGCAGGTAGTGAGCGACAAAGATACCTACAAAACCAAGATGGGAAAGGGTCACACCCCACATAGATACCCCCTCACACCTCCCTTAGCACACCCACCATGCAACTGACAGGCACAGGTCTCTCACCGAATGCAACACTGGGGGGCAGGACCATCACTCTGAGCAACACAGAGAGAGCAGGGGACCAGAGGGAACGAGGAGAGGGGGGAGGTGGGGGGAAGTGGAGAGAGAGAGAGAGAGAGGGAGGAGAGAGAGAAAAAGAGAGGAAGAGGAGGGGGGCAGGGGGCCAGAGAAATGGAGATAGCGGGGGGCGGGGGATGTGACAGGACGGAGGGGGGGGAGGGAGGGACAGCAGGGGTCCAAAGAGACGGGGTGAGGGGGGTGCCAGAGAGAGAGGGAAGAGAGGGAGAGCAGGGGTCCAATGAGAGATGGCCAAGATGTTTGCCATGCCTATCCAGACCTGGCCAAAGTATAACGTTTCATCAGGTAGACACACCTCCAACGGTGTAGCACTCGTTCAGACTGAGCTTTGTCTCAGAGTGGGTTTGAACCTACAACAATCTGACTTGGGAGGCAAGCATGCTACTCAATGGACTAATGTAGGTCAGTCAGCCTGAGGGCACTGAATGGGGCCTCCTCCTGTTCCTTATAACAGGATTGAGGGCCTGCATGCCCCCCACCCCACCCCTCCCCAGATTTGGGATATCACAGCTGGTGAAAGGTGCAACAGAAACGGGAATGTTTGCTCACCAGATCCCAGGAGAATGTCGGGATTTCCCAAGGTCAACGTGGCTGTGAAGTCATCGCCCCGATACTCCGAGTCAACCTGCCAGTTTATAAACTTCGACTGTTGCGTCTGAGAGAGAAGAAAGGGACAGAACGGGGTTAGATACAGAGTAAAGCTCCCTCTACACTGTCCCCATTAAACACTAAGAATTCTCACACACCAGGTTAAAGTCCAACAGGTTTATTTGTAGCAAACGCCACAAGCTTTTGGAGCGCTGCCCTTCGTCAGGTGAGGGGGGGGCGTTCTGTTCACAAACAGGGCATATAAAGACACAAACTCAGTTTACAAAATAATGATTGGAATGAGAGTCTTTACAGCTAATCAAGTCTTAAAGGTGCAGACAATGTGAGTGGAGAGAGCATTAAGCACAGGTTAAAGAGATGTGTATTGTTTCCAGACAGGAAAGTTGGTGAGATATTGCAAGTCCAGGCAAGTTTTGAGGGTGATAGTGTGACATGAACCCAAGATCGCGGTTGAGGCCGTCCTCATGTGTGCGGAACTTGGCTATCGGTTTCTGCTCAGCGACTCTGCGCTGTCACGTGTCATGAAGACTGCCTTGGAGAATGCTTACCTGAAGATCAGAGGCCAAATGCCCGTGACTGCTGAAGTGTTCGCCAACACTTGCCTGGTGATCGTCAAATGGTGTTCGTTCATCCGTTGTCGTATGTCTATATGGCCTCCCCAACGTACCATGCCTTGGAACATCTTTTCCTACAGCGTATCAGGTAGACAACGTTGGCCTAGTTGCAAGAGTATGTACCGTGTACCTGGTGGATGGTGTTCACACGTGAGATGATGGCATCCGTGTCAATGATCTGGCATATCTTAGAAGTTGCTGTGGCAGGGTGGTGTGGTGCTGTGGTCACTGTTCTCCTGAAGGCTGGGTAGCTTGACATCAACAAGTTCCATCCCACCAGACTCACCATGGCCTACTGTCTGGAATCATTTACATTCTTCGACACACACATCTTCATTAAGGACGGTTATCTCAGCACCTCATTGTACTGCAAGCCCACGGATAACCTCACGATGCTCCACTTCTCCAGCTTCCACCCTAAACACGTTAAAGAAGCCATCCCCTACGGACAAGCCTTCTGTATACACAGGATCTGCTCAGATGAGGAGGATCACGACAGACACCTCCAGATGCTGAAAGATGCCCTCACAAGAACAGGATAGGACACTTGGCTCATTGATTGACAGTTCTGACGCGCCACAGCGAAAAACCGCACCAACCTCCTCAATAGACAAACATGGGACACGGTGGACAGAGTACCCTTCGTCGTCCAGTACTTCCCCAGAGCAGAGAGCCTACATTATCTTCTCTGGAGCCTTCAACATGTCATTGAGGAAGACGAACATCTCGCCAAGGCCATCGCCACACCCCCACTTCAAACAACCGCACAACCTCATACGAACACTGTCCGCAGCAAATTACCCAGCCTTCAGGAGAACAGTGACCACGACACCACACAACCCTGCCACAGCAACCTCTGCAAGATGTGCCGGATCATTGACACAAATGCCATCATCTCACATGAGAACACGATCCACCTGGCACATGGTACATACTCTTGCAACTTGGCCAACATTGTCTACCTGATACGCTGCAGAAAGGATGTCTCAAGGTATGGTACATTGGGGAGACCATCCAGACGCTACAAACAACAGATGAATGAACACTGTTCGACAATCACCAGTCAAGACTGTTCTCTTCCTATTGCGGAACGCTTCAGCAATCACGGGCATTCGGCCTCTGATCTTCAGGTAAGTGTTCTCCAAGGTGGCCTTCACAACACATGACAGCACAGAGTGTTTCAGCAGAGACTGATAGCCAAGTTCCGCACGTGAGGACGGCCTCAATCAGGATCTAGGGTTCATGTCACACTATCTGTAACCCCCAAAACTTGCCTGGACTTGCAAAATCTCACTAACTTTCCTGTCTGAAAACAATACACATCTCTTTAACCTGTGCTTAACGCTCTCTCCACTCACATTGTCTGTACCTTTAAAACTTGATTAGCTGTAAATCAGGTAGACACACCTCCAACGGTGTAGCACTCGTTCAGACTGAGCTTTGTCTCAGAGTGGGTTTGAACCTACAACGATCTGACTTGGGAGGCAAGCATGCTACTCAATGGACTAATGTAGGTCAGTCAGCCTGAGGGCATTCCAATCATTATTCACGTAAATTGAATTTGTCTTTATATGCCCTGTTTGTGATCAGAACTCCCACCCACCTGACGAAGGAGCAGTGTTCCGAAAGCTAGTGGTGTTTGCTACAAATAAACCTGTTGGACTTTAACCTGGCGTTGTGAGACTTCTTACTGTGTTTACTTCCAGTCCAACGCTAGCATTTCCACATCATGACTCCCATCAAACGCTCACAGGACAGGTACAGCACAGGGTTAGATACAGAGTAAAGCTCTCTCTACACTGTCCCATCAAACAGATTCGTTAAGGGGAAGTCGTGTCTGACGAATTTATTGGAATTCTATGAGGATGTGTCTAGTGCGGTGGACGGAGGGGAACCGGTGGATGTGGTGTTTCTCGATTTTCAGAAGGCGTTTGATAAGGTGCTGCACAAAAGGTTGTTACAGAAGGTTAGGGGGCATGGAGTTGGGGGTAAGGTGTTAGCGTGGATAGAGGATTGGCTGTCAAATAGGAGGCAGAGTGTAGGTGTCAATGGGTGCTATTCGGATTGGCAGTTGGTGACTAGTGGAGTGCCCCAGGGATCGGTGCTGGGGCCTCAGCTATTTACCATTTATATAGATGATCTGGAGGAGGGAGCTGAGTGTAGGGTGTTGAAATTTGCTGATGACACAAAGTGAAAAAGCAAATTGTGCGGAGGGTGTAGAAAGTCTGCAGAGGGATCTAGATAGGCTGAGCGAGTGGGTGAGGACCTGGCAGATGGAATACAATGTTGGCACGTGTGAGGTTATCCACTTTGGCAGGAATAATAGTAGGAGGGACTATTATTTAAAGGGCGAAAAGCTGCAGCATGCTACGGTGCAGAGGGACCTGGGGGTCCTTTTTGAGTCGCAAAAACCCAGCATACAGATGCAGCAGGTGATCAGGAAGGCAAATGGGATGCTGGCCTTCACAGCGAGGGGGATTGAATATAAAAGTAGGGAGGTCTTGCTACAACTGTACACGGCACTGGTGAGGCTGCAGCTGGAGTACTGTGTGCAGTTTTGGTCGCCACACTTGCACAAGGATATTTTGGCCTTGGAGGGACTGCAGAGGAGGTTCACTAGGCTGATACCGGAGTTGAGGGGGTTGGACTACGAAGAGAGGCTGAATAGACTGGGCTTGTACTCATTGGAGTTTAGAAGGATGAGGGGGGATCTTATTGAGACGTACAAGATGATGAAGGGGATGGATAGGGTAAAGGTTGAGAGGTTCCTCCCGCTCAGAAAGGATAGCAGGATGAGAGGGCACAGCCTCAAGATAAGGGGGGGTGCAGTTTAGAACGGAGTTGAGGAGGAACTTCTTCACTCAAAGGGCGGTGAATCTCTGGAATTCTCTGGCCGTTGAAGCGGTGGAGGCTACCTCGCTAAATATATTTAAGACGCAGGTAGATAAGTTTTTGGTAGGCAAGGGAATTAAGGGTTATGGGGAGAAAGCAGGAAAGTGGAACTGAGCCACTTCAGATCAGCCATGATCTTATTGAATGGCGGGGCAGGCTCAAGGGGCTAGATGGCCTACTCCTGCTCCTATTTCTTATGTTCTTAAACACTCCCAGGACAGGTACAGCACAGGGTTAGATACAGAATAAACCGCCCTCTACACTGTCCCATCAAACACTCCCAGGACAGGCACAGCACGGGGTTAGATACAGATAAAGCAAAGAGAGCTCCTCCAATGCTCCACAAAGATTTCAAGTTTGATGTTGCTCACAGCCACACTGTGACTTTCAGCCAATACATGGTCACCAAAGAATACAAGACCATCTCAGTGACAGGATGATATTTCACTCCCCCTGGCCCAGCTGTTCATCCCATTCTGACTTTTTCATTCCGAATCATATGCGTTAGTTCGTGAGCAGTCCCAATACACTCACCTGTAACACCATTTTCGACCGCACTCTGTTTGTTAGTTGATGGATGAGCTGTGCGTTCAGGCTGCCTGTGTTATCCATATCTCCTACTAACACTGGGAATGCCTAGAAAATTAAACAAAAGCTGTTACTGTAATATATTCTCCCAAACCCCTTAACCAGTCCGTAACTCACTCCCAGGTATCTGATATTCTGTGTATAAACAACCCTGAATCCCATGATTACATTCCAGTCTGTAATTCATTCCCAGATATCTGTATTCTGTTTACAAACCACCCCAAACCTGTCAATTAGATTCCAGTTTGTAACTCACTCCTGGGTATCTGTCATTCTGTATATAAACTACCCCAAACTTTCTTAATTTTCTGGGCTTTCTTAATTATAGTGTTGGCATGGGGGGACTAGGACTGGTTGTTCGTGATCTGGACACCTAAAAACTTGAAGCTTTTGACCCTTTGATGTTGATAGGGGTATGTTCTCCTCTATGCTTCCTGAAGTCAATGACAATCTCCTTCGTTTTGTTGATATTCAGGGAGAGATTATTGTTGCTGCACCAGTTCACCAGATTCTCTATTTCATTCCTGTATTCTGTCTCATCATTGTTTGAGATCTGACCCACTACGGTGTTGTTGTCAGCAAACTTGAAAATCAAATTGGAGGGGAATTTGGCCTCACAGTCATGGGTGTACAAGTAATAGGGGGCCGAGAACACAGCCTTGTGGGTCATTGGTGTTGAGGATTATTATGGAGGTGTTGTTGCCTAGCCGTACTGATTGTGGTCTGAGAGTTAGGAAGTTCAGGATCCAGTCGCAGAGGAAGGTGCTGAGGCAGCCCAGGCCACGGAGTTTAGAGATGAGTTTTCAGGGAGTAATAGTGTTGAAGGCTGAGCTGTAGTCCATAGAACCATAGAAACCCTATAGTGCAGAAAGAGGCCATTTGACCCATCAAATCTGACCAACAACAATCCTACCCAGGCCCTACCCCGTATCCCTACGTATTTACCCACTAACCCCTCTAACCTACACATCCCGGGATATTAAGGGGCAATTTAGCTTGGCCAATCAACCTAACCTGCACATGTTTGGACTGTGGGAGGAAACCAGAGCACACAGAGGAAACCCGAGCACACAGAGGAAACCCATGCAGACACAGAGAGACTGTGCAAACTCTGCATAGACAATGACCCGAGCCGGGAATGGAACCCAGGTCCCTGGAACTGTGAAGCAGCTACCATGCCACGTGAGAGTGTGTATGTGTGCGCGTGCATGCACATCTGACATAGGCCACAGGAAATAGGAGTCTGACATAGGAATCCTTATTATAGGAATCCTAGGTGTTCCAGGGTTGAGTGCAGGGCTAGGGAAACAGCGTTTGCTGTGGATCTGTTAGTCCGGTAGGCTGGAATTGATTCATGCCATGACTAACCTTTCGAAGCACTTCATAACGATGGATGTCAAAGCCACCGGCTGATAGTCATTAAGGCAAGCTGCTTGGCTTTTCTTAGGTACTAGGAATGATAGTCGTCTTCTTGAAGCAGATCGTTGTAAAGAGAGTTTGAAGGTGTCTGTGAATACTTCTACCAGCTGATCCACGCAGGATCTGAGTGCACATCCGGGTACCCCATCTGGGCCAATCGCTTTCCCTGGGCTGACCTTCAAGAAAGCTGCTCTGACATCTTCAATGGTGACCCCAGATACAGGTTCATCCGAGGCTTCCAGGGTGGAGGGTGTGCTCTCGCTGACCTCTTGCTCAAAATGAGCATAGAGTGCATGGAGCACATCAGGGAGAGGTGCGTTGGAGCCAGCAATTTTACATGCCTTCATCTTGTAGCCTGTAATGTTTTGCAGACATTGCCATAGTCTGCGGGGGTCGGTGTAGCTAGCCTGGGACTCCAACTTGGTCTGGTACTGTCTTTTGGCATCTTTGATGGATCTCCTTAGATTGTATCTGCCTTTCTTGTATAGGTCAGTGTTGCCTCTAAACCACCAGGTATCAGTTATTCTATATATAAACCTAAACTGCTCAAAAAGATTCTAGTCTGTAATTCACTCCCGGGTATTTGTAATTCTATACTTCAACCACCCTGAACCCCTCGATTCGATTCCAGTATGAAACTCACTCCCGGATGTCTGTTATTCTATGTATGGGTGGCACGGTAGCACAGTGGTTAGCACTGCTGCTTCACAGCTCCAGGGACCTGGGTTCGATTCCCAGCTCGGGTCACTGTCTGTGTGGTTTTGCACATTCTCCTCGTGTTTCCTCCCACAGTCCAAAGATGTGCGGGTTAGGTTGATTGGCCATGCTAAAATTGCCCCTAAGTGTCCTGACTTATGTAGGTTAGAGGGATTAGCGGGTAACATAGGTAGGGATATGGGGGTAGGACCCAGGTGGGATTGTGATCGGTGAAGGCTTGATGGGCCGAATGGCCTCTTGCCGCACTGTAGGGTTCTATGATTCTGTGAATATATAAACCATCCCGAACTCCTCGCTTACAGTCCAGTCTGTAACTCACTCCCAGATATCTGTTATTCTATTTACAAACCACCCCAAACTCCTCGATTAGATTCCAGTCTTAATTAACTCCCAGGATTCTATATTATTCTATATATAACCAACCCGAACCCTTCGATTAGATTCCAGTTTGTAACTGACAGCCGGGTATCTGTTATTCTACATGTAAACTACCCCGAATCCCTCAATTAGATTCCAGTTTGTAACTCACTCCCGGGTATCTGTTATTCTATATATAAGCAATCCCAATCCCCTCGATTAGATTCCAGTTTGTTACTCACTCCTGCGCACATGTCATCCTGTATATAAACCACCCTGACTCAGTGGCTGGGCTTGGGCTATATACTGTTGACTGAATCACTGACTCTGTGTTGAGGGAGAGTCATTCTTACCTCTGTGGGACTGAGCTGCTTCGTGCCAACATATGTCGCTCCAAAGTGATAGCTGGATTCTGCTAACGTACTGAGAGAAACTGTGTGATTGACCTGTATCGGGGAGAGAGAGATATTCTGACTTCAGTGAAAGCAAAAAGATTGAAAGCAGGCAGCAGCAGGTAAAATGCCTCATGATTTGTACAACAAGGCGTGTGGAGATTTCAGGGCTTTTAGGAGTTCCATTTATAAACATTTCTCAGTAAATTCCAGTCGTAAGCCACGAGTTAGAGATTTGAGACCCACTCAAGCAAATATCCAGGAGTACCGAGGGAACGCCGGCACCGTCAGAGGGTCAGCACCGAGGGAGCGCCGCACTGTCAGAGGGTCAGCACCGAGGGAGCGCCGCACTGTCAGAGGGTCAGCACCGAGGGAGCGCCGCACTGTCAGAGGGTCAGCACCGAGGGAGCGCCGCACTGTCAGAGGGTCAGCACCGAGGGAGCGCCGCACTGTCAGAGGGTCAGCACCGAGGGAGCGCCGCACTGTCAGAGATGTCACATTTTGGAAGTTGTGTAAAAGTCAGGTCCTGTGTTGCCTCTCAGGTGGATATGATTGATACCATTGGCTCTACTCAAGAAAGCAGGCGAAAGCTCTCCATCGCACTGACTAGTATTTACAGCTGAGTCAATATCACCAAAACACACGTGCTAATTATTTTACCGATGGTAAAATAATTCACGAGAGCTTGCTGTGGACAAACTTGCTGCTGCGTTTCCTGCAACACTGCATTGCGTCTTGATGTGTAGACAATCAGAGGGGTGCTGAGTGGAGGATATTCGAATATAATCACATTTTTCTTTGAAGATGCCTCCGGGGGTGGCATGGTTAGCACTGCTGCATCACAGCATCACAGACTTGGGTCACTATCTGTGTGGAGTCTGCACATTCTCCCTGTGTCGGCTTGGGTTTCCTCTAGGTACTCCAGTTTCCTCCTGCAGTCCAGAAGATGTGCTGGTTAGGTGCGTTGGCCATGCTAAATTTTCTCTGTGTACCTGAACAGGCGCTCAAGCGTGGCAGCTAGGGGATTTTCACAGTAACTTCATTGCAGTGTAAACGTAAGCCGACTTATGACACTAATAAATAAACGTTATAAAAACTTTAAACTCTCCTGTTGGAAAAGGACAGAAGAATTGAAATCATTCTAGCTTAGGCCATCTAACATCCAAAACATACAGTGGGAAAAACCTAATTCTCAATTGAATGAATTAAAGATTAATACCACAATAAAGTTACTTTGAAAATCCCCTAGTCGCCACACTCAGGTGCCTGTTCGGGTATACTGAGGGAGAATTTAGCATGGCTAATTCACCTTAACCAGCATGCTTTTCAGACTGTGGGAGGAAACCGGAGCACCTGGAGGAAACCCAAGCAGACATGGGTAGAACATACAGGCTTCACACAGACAGTGACCCAAACCAGGAATCGAACCCGGACCCTTGGCGCTGAGAGTCCCGGAGTGGAGAAGCTACGACATCTTCTCCGGAGCCTTCAACAAGTCATTGATGAAGACAAACATCTCGCCAAGGCCAACCCCACACCCCCACTTCATCTTCAAACAACTGCACAACCTCAAACAGATCATTGTCCGCTTCAAACTACCCAGCCTTCAGGAGAACAGTGATCACGACACCACACAACCCTGCCACAGCAACCTCTGCAAGATATGCCAGATCACTGACACGGATGCCATCATCTCACGTGAGAACACCATCCACCAGGTACGCGGCACATACTCTTGCAACTCAGCCAATATTGTCCACCTGATATGTTGCAGGAAAGGGTGTCCCGAGGCATAGTACATTGGGGAGACCATGCAGACACTACAACAAAGGATGAAATGAACAGCGCTCGACAATCACCAGGCAAGACTATTCTTTTCCTGTTGGAGAACACTTCAGCAGTCATGGGCATTCGGCCTGTGATCTTTGGGTAAGCGTTCTCCAAGATGGCTATCATGACATAAGCCAACACAGAGTCGCTGAGCACAGACTGACAGCCAAGTTCCGCACACATGAGGATGGCCTCAACACGGATCTTGGGTTCATGTCACACTATCTGTAACCCCCATGACTTGCCTGGGCTTGCAAAATCTCACTAACTGTCCTGGCTGGAGACAATACACATCTCTTTAACCTGTGCTTAACCCTCTCTTCACTCACATTAAGACTTGATTACCTGTAAAGACTTGCATTCCAATCATTATTTTGTAAACTGAGTTTGTGTCTTTATTTGCCCTGTTTGTGAACATAACTCCCACTTATCTGACGAAGGAGCAGTCCTCCGAAATCCTGTGGCTTTTGCTACCAAATAAACCTGTTGGACTTTAACTTGGTGTTAAGAGACTTCCTGCTGTGAGGCTGCAGTGCCGACTGCTGTGCCACTGGGCCACCTCATGTTGTCCAATGTAAGAGTCGTTATAACAGATAGTGCAGTATGGACGGTGGTCAGACCTGGATCAGATAACGAGGTGAAAAATATTCATGTCTCTCTATCTTTTTGGATCTTTTCTAGTTTTGCAATTGAACCTGAAGCCTCCTGCACCATGAGGTGGATCAGCATCATCCTGGCACTGACAGTCTTGACTGGTGAGTAACACTAGAGCTCCTGTTCCCAGGAGGGGAGAGTAGGTTTGTGGCACTGTTTCTATTCTTAGAATCCAGAGATCCTGAATAATGCTCCAAAAGTGTGAGTTCAGACGCCCAGCAAGAAAGCTGAGAGAATTTAGAAGGTAAATAGAGTCATAAGCACAGTGGTTACTATAGCTGCCTCACAGTGCCAGGGACCCAGGTTCGATTCTCAGTCTGGGTTGCTGTCTATGTGGAGTCTGCACATTCTCCCTGTGTCTGCGTGGGTTTCCTCTGGGTGCTCTGGTTTCCTCTCACAGTCCGAAGACGTGTGGGTTAGGTGGATTGGCCGTGCTAAATTGCCCCTTGGTATCAGCAGGCATTAGCTAGGGTAAATGCATGGGATTGTGCGGATGGGGCTTGGGTGGGATTATGGTCGGTGCAGGTTTGATGGGCCGAATGGCCTCCTACTGCACTGCAGGGATTCTATGATGGTCTATGAAGAGACCCTTCGGCCCATCGACTCTGCACTGACAAAACTACACTAAATCCCCTTTCCAGCACTTTTTTTAAAATGTTTATTTATTGGTGTCACAAGTAGGCTTGCATTAACACTGCAATGAAGTTATGTGAAAATCCCCAAGTGGCCACACTCTGGCGCCTGTTCAGGTCCACTGAAGGAGAATTTAGCATGGCCAACGCACCTAACCAGCATGTCTTTCAGGCTGTGGGAGGAAACCGATGCACCCGGAGGAAACCCACGCAGACACGGACAGAATGTGCAGACTCCGCACACAGTGACCCAAGCCGGGAACTGAACCTGGGTCCCTGGCGCTGTGAGGTAGCAGTGCTAATCACTGTGCCACCATGCCGCTCTATCATTGCAAATATTAAAAAAAGGCTTCTGCTAGAGGATTGTGTTCAGTTTTGAGCAGCACACCCATCAGAGGGAGGCCAACATCTTGAAGAGGGCGCGGGGGGAGATTTTCGAGAATATTCTCACGGGAGGGACTTTAATTCGTGTTGGGGAGACTTGGAGAAGCTGGGATCGTTCTCCTCGGAACAGAGAAGGTTTAGGGGGAGATTGAATCAAGGCGTTCAAAATCATGAGTTGGGGGGCGGGAAGCGGGCGGAGGGTGGGGGGGGGAGCGGTGAGGGGCAGTTGGCTTTGGATGGAGTGAATGAGGAGAAAGTGTTTCCAGTGACAGAAGGCTCAGTAACCAGAGGGGACACAGATTGAAGAGAATTGGGAAAAGAACCAGAAGGGGGAGATGAGGAAAATTTTATTTTTTTCACACACAGCGAGTTGTTGTGATCTGGAAGGTGCTGCCTGAAAGGGCGGTGGAAGCAGATTCAATAGGAACTTTCAAAAGGGGCAGTTGGAAAAATCTTGGAAGAGGGAAAATTTACAGGGATGTGGGGAGGAGAGTGACGAACTGAAGATATTTTTTAAAGGACCAATACAGGAACAATGGGCTGAATGGCCTCCTCCGTGAATCTATGAGTTTGATCTGCTGCCATCGTATTGCCTGAGAAAGCTGCTGCATAGATTGAGCACTCCACCAAGGCCAGACTGCTGTCAGACCAGACTACACACCATCATGTGCAGCTTGTGCAGACTGACCTGGAAGTGGTTGCTGAGACCTTTGTTTACGATGAGTTTCACCCCTTCCATCTGAATTGGGAAAAGCTCTGGAAATAAGAGAGAGAGAGACAGCGATTAACTCACAATTGACAAAGGCCCCAAATGCAGAGATTTCCACCTTATCGATAAGGGATAGACAGGGGCGGGCGACAATTTCCCACGTGTACACAGAAGCTTGCAAAACATTGCAAGGAATGTGACAAGAGGACACAATACACTCTGACCTCCCCCCTACAAACCACACAATGATTAACATTAGCGAAAGAGACAGACTGAGAAAAAGCTCTTGTCGGGGCTGGAGAGGCTAAAGAGATAGAGATGGTTGTAGACACTGGAGGAGGTAACAGAGATGAGATGGTTGTTGGAGCTGGAGGAGGTTACAGAGTTAGGGAGGGTTGAGGGGTTGGAGGAGGTTACAGGGATAGGGAAGGTTGTAGGAGCTGGAGGAGGTTACAGAGTTCGTGAGGGTTGTTGGGCAGGAGGAGGTTATAGAAGTAGGGCGGGTTGTAGGTGCTGGAGGATGTTACAGAGATAGGGAGGGTAGTCGGGGCTGGAGAAGGCTACAGAGATAGGGAGGGAGGAAGAAGTCATTGCTGTATCCCAGTGTTTTACAGAGATGACAATTCAGTATAACTGGCTCTCAGATTGGTTGGGCAGAAAAGGAAGTAGTACAGACGCTGTGTCCAGTCTCGCTGTCAGTGCCAGTTCTTCATTAGCACAATTAAATTAATCCTTTGCCCTGATTACCCCATTTGCCCAAATCCAACTGAGGACACGACTCAATTCTTCAATGCATGCCTATCAGCTCCCCTCTACTTGAGCACGACATGTTCCCCCTGACCCGTCCCTCTGACAGTCCCGCGCTCCCCCAGAACTGTCCCTTCGACAGCCTCCCCCGATCTGTCCTTCTAACAGCACTGCACTCCACCCCAGTGTCCCTCTGACAGCGTTGTGCTCCCCTGAGCCTTCCCTCTGACAGCGCAACACTCCCCCCTCCACCCCCCGAGTGTCCCTCTGACAGCGCCGCACTCCCCCCACCGCCCCCAAGTGTCCCTCTGACAACGCCGCACTCCCCCGTCCCCGAACTGTCCCTCTGACAGCACTGCGCTCTCCCCAAGCGTCCCTCTGAAAACACTGCACCCCCCGGCCCTCCAAAGCCATCCCTCCTACAGCGCCACGCTCCCCCCCGAGCCGTCCCTCCGACAGCCCTATGCTCCCCTCCCAGCCATCCCTCCAACAGCCCCGTGCTCCCCCCGCCCCGCAGCCGTCCCTCCGACGGCCCCGCGCTCCCCCCGCCCCGCAGCCGTCCCTCCGACAGCCCCGCGCTCCCCCCGCCCCGCAGCCGTCCCTCCGACAGCCCCGCGCTCTCCCCCGAACCATCCCTCCGACAGCCCCGCGCTCTCCCCCGAACCATCCCTCCGACAGCCCCGCGCTCTCCCCCGAACCATCCCTCCGACAGCCCCGCGCTCTCCCCCGAACCATCCCTCCGACAGCCCCGCGCTCTCCCCCGAACCATCCCTCCGACAGCCCCGCGCTCTCCCCCGAACCATCCCTCCGACAGCCCCGCGCTCTCCCCCGAACCATCCCTCCGACAGCCCCGCGCTCTCCCCCGAACCATCCCTCCGACAGCCCCGCGCTCTCCCCCGAACCATCCCTCCGACAGCCCCGCGCTCTCCCCCGAACCATCCCTCCGACAGCCCTGCGCTCTCCCCCGAACCAGCCCTCCGACAACACTGCACCTTCCCCCCCCCCACACTGAGTCATGCGTCCGCCAGCGTTCTCCTTGCCCCAAGCCATTCCTCTGACAGCGCTGTGTTCCCCGTAATCTGAACACCAATGACGCTGTGCTCCCTCAGTACAGAGTGGACAGCAGTGCGACACTCTCTTAATGTTGTCAGTCTAGATTAGTGCACTCCCATTTCCAGGCCACTAAAGGCATCATCAAATAGGGAATGTGCATGAGGCGAGTACTGGAGGAGCACAGTATTCTGAGAGTTACAGGCAGCTGCATAGGTAGCAGGGGAGGTTCCTCATCTTGCTGCTGCCCCTTCCCGTCAGGGATGTTGTACCACACACTGACACCGTTGCGAAGGGAATATTCCAACACAGCTGAGATGACCTTTCACTTTGGGCTCCCCACTCACCCGTCCTCCAATTAAATACTCGCATGGACACCGAACGTACTGCTGTCCAATGTCGACCGTTCCCCATGCACATACCCCGTGCTCACTACATCCTGACCTTATGTCGATGCTCTCTCCTTTCCCAGTGCCCAGGGAAGTAAATTTCTCCAAATTACTTTCTCAACACCTCCCAGTTTTGAATTTTAATCTCTCCAGCCCTCATCCACAGCCACAGGACATCCCAAAACCTTTCACAACCAAGGGAGCGCACATGCGTAACAACGTCACATTTGTGATGCAGGAAACCAGTTCGGCAATTTGAGCACAGCCACGAGCAACAGGCAGGGGTGGCACGGTGGTTATCCTAGCTGTTCTATTACTGCATATCATTCAAAGGTCTAGACTACTGATTGAGAGACTCAGCAACTGCCAGCAATTAAATTCATCAGTGAATAAATTGGAATTAAGGGTGACACTACGGGACAGTCAAAAATCCATCAGGTTCACTAACGTCTTTCAGGGAAGGAAATCTGCCGTCCTTACCTGGCCCAGCCTATGTGACTCCAGAGCCACAGCCCCTTTGAAAGCGAGGAGCCGTAGTAGCCTACTCAGCCCCGCAAGCCTGCTCCGCCATTCAACGAGCTCATGGCTGATCTGAGCTTAACCTTGACTTCACATTCCTGCCCACCCCTCGATAACTTTTCACCTCCTTGTTAATTGAGAATCTGTCTCTGCCCAAAATATATTCAAATACTCTGCTTCCACTGCCTTTTGAGGAAGAGTATTCCAGAGACCCATGGAATCCCTACAGTGCAGAAAGAGGCCATTTGCCCATCAATTCTGCATCGACCACCCAAGCTTTATCGCCAGAACCCGATATATTTACCACATCAACCCCTCTAACCTGTGCATCCTAGGACACTAAGGGACAATTTAGCATGGCTAACACACCTAACCAGCACATCTTTGGACTGTGGGAGGAAACTGGAGCACCCAGAGGAAACTCACGCAGACACAGAGAGAACATGCAAACTCCAAACATTCATCCAAGTTGGGAATCGTACCCAAGTCCCTGGAACTGTGAGGCAACAGAGTTAACCAGTGTGCCACCGTGCCAATCAGAGGGACTCACGAACCTCAGAGAGGAAAATATTTTTCCATATCTCTGTCTTAAACAAGTGACCCCTTATTCATAAACAGCGACCCCCTAGTTCTAGATTCCCCCACAAGAGGAAACATCCTCTCCACATCCACCCCATCAATACCCCTCAGGATCTTAAAAGACTTAGATCAAGTCACCTCTTACTTTTCCAAGCTCCAGTGGACACAAACCTAACCTCTTTAACCTTTCCTCATTAGACATTAGAACTGCAGATTCCTGGTATTAGTCTGGTAAACCTCCTCTGAACTGCTTTTAACACATTTACATCTTTCCTTAAATAAGGAGACCAACACTGTATACAATACTCCAAATGTGGTCTCACTAATGCCCTGTACAACTGAAGCATAACCTCCTGACTCTTGTAATCAATTCCCCTCACAATGAAGGATAAGATGCCAAATTACTTGTTGTATCTGAAGACCAGTCTTTTGTGATTCATACACCAGGACACCCAGATCCATCCCTTTTCTTCTCAGAGTAGGTGTTGGATCTTTCACGTCTACCAGCCAATGCTGAGAGGGCCTTAAACCAAGGGAGGCTTGGTTTGGGGTCTCATCCGAGAGATGTCAAAATGCTCCCTCGTTGCTGGCACCAGGAGTGAGAGTCTGTGCTTTCTCCAGCTCCCGCTTCCTATGAGTTTACCATCAGGAGAGTGTCCAGCCATTACTCCAACTCACGCTGGGGAATTCAAAACCCAGCTAAACTCGAGCTCCTCAGAGCTGGGAAAAGGAGAAATGCATCAAAATGAACCTTGCAACTGAGTCATAAAGTCAATCAGGCATTCTGAAATAAAAATACAGCAAATGATTCATACATAGCACATGTAATAATTTTGACATTACAAAAGTGATGACAATTCAACAAGGACCTCAATGTCCATCATACCTTGAAAGACATGGTATAATTACAGTGTCTTTCTTCTAACACAATCCAGACTACAGTCTGAGGACAAAGGAACAAGAGGGAGGCCATTCAGTCCCTCAGACCTTACTCAGCATTCAGTCACATGACACACCCACGAAAAATCTACAAAACCCTCTCCCAAAACCTTCAACTGATTGTCAAAGTTTCACAGGGAGCTTCACAGACAACAGGTTCCTTTGGAATCGCCCAGTAGCTGATATTTCGGGATGGCTCCTGCTCTGACCAAGACCTCAAGAACTACAAAAGGTCATGAATGAAGCCCAGTCCATCACTCAAACCAGCCTCCCATCCATTGATTCCGCCTACACTTCCCGCTGCCTCGGCAAAGCAGCCAGCATAATCAAGGACTCAACGCACTCCGGACATTCTCTCTTCCACCTTCTTCCATCAGGAAAAAGATACAAATGTCTGAGACACGTACCAACCAATTCAAGAACAGCTTCTTCCCTGCTGGCATTAGACTTTTGAATGACCTTACCTTGCATGAAGTTGATTTTTCTCAAGACCCTAGCTATGACTGTAACACTACATTCTGCACCCTCTTCTTTCCTTCTCTATGAACAGCATGTTTTGTCTGTATAATGCGCAAGAAACAATACTTTTCACTGTATACTAATATATGTGGCAATAATAAAGCCAATCAAAAATTTTGTGACGGAACACAGCAGCTAAAGGTACAGAGCAGGATCCCATAAGCTGCCAGTGAGATGGCGGCCCCAGCAATCAGCCTTTTTTGATGGTGCTGCACTGAGGGAAGAATGCCAATCTGCGAAATCTCCGGCATGTGAGATCTTGATCGCCTGGGCAGACAAGAGAGCTGGCAACCACAATCTGATGACACCTCACCTGAAGAATGGCTCCAACCGACAGGTTATGCCCAGTTCTGCGCCGCTGGGGGGTGTGGGGGAGAGCGAACCAGTCTACATCACAGGCGAGGGCAGCAATGGTTGGGGAGGGCAGTGGGATATGAAAGGGGTCAGAGGTCAGAGTGCATTGACCATTTTTACTTCCCCACTCACCTTGACTGACCACATGCAAGTTACCTCTTGTGGTGGGGTGGGGGGGGATGTTTACCTCCCCCAGGGAGGATTTGTTTGTCATGTTAAAATATGGAGTTTGAGTGACCCAGCGAGGGGCTGCACTGGAGAAGGGGGTCAGAGGTCAAAGTGCATTGACCATTCCCCCCAGCCCCAGCCGTTTTCCTACCTTTACACTTGCGGTGACATTCCTCGAAGGTGCCGGGGTTGGCCAGCTTGCCCGGGCCTGCAACCTGGGGGCCGGCCGGCGGCTGCGGCGACACCGGGGGCACCGAGAAGCCGGGCGGCACCGAGAAGCCAGCCACCGGCACCGGGGAGCCGGCCGCCAACACGTTACCCATCGTCTCACCAACTAGTAACAGGGAAAAGAGGAGAGGAGGGGGAGAGGTACTACTAACTAGCGATATAACCGATATAACCAGATCCCCCCCTCCCCCCGGTGCGTGTGTGAGTGAGAACCGGCAGAGTGCAACCAAACCTGCTAACCCCCATCGCGTCCCGCCCCTTCCACCAACGCATTTTCCTATTGGTCGTCCGGCCATGCCGACGACAAATTCTCACTCGTCCATTGATCAACCAAACTGTCCATCAAGGCGCGTGGGCGGAGTCGGGACGTCGCTAGCATGCTGGGTTGAGAGACAGTGCAGGCGCACACCCGCCCGCACCGCGCATACAACCTTGCGCCTCTCCGACCCGGCACCGCCCCCTGCACTCACTGATTGGAGGATCCAGCCGGAATTCCCCTCCTTATTGGCCACGATGGCTGTCTGTTATGTTAATAAAAGCGGGCTGGGCCGCGCCCGCGGCGCTGGGCCCGTTTCAAGTTGGGTTGCGCTCTGCTGCCTCTTCCCCTCCCATGTGCTGCTGAAGGTCAGCAAGCAACCTGGAGCCATTGGGGAATGAATGGAGCTGGGTGGGGAAGGAAGCAGCATCACATCCCGTCACATGGACACTCTGTCTCTGCCTCCACAAACACGTCTTGTTTCAGTTTTATTTGTTGCAGCAGATGTGCGTTTTGATGCTGGTGTGCATTAAGTTCAGTGCTGAATCAGGTCTCCTTGTATGTGCTTGAAATGCTCAGCAGGCCTGGCAACATCTGTGGAGAGAAGAGGAGAGCTGGCTTTCTCAGTCGACTTCTGCATGACTCCTGTATGGCTTGATCTATATCTGTCTGCCTCTACTGCACGTTAAATTGTACAGCAATTGTACTGTATAAAGTACAAGTTAGCACTCCCAGTGGGTCAGTAGTGAGGGAGTGCCACACGGTGAGAGGGTCAGTAGTGAGGGAGTGCCGCACGGTGAGAGGGTCAGTAGTGAGGGAGTGCCGCGCTGTCAGAGGGGCAGTAGTGAGGGAGTGCCGCGCTGTCAGAGGGGCAGTAGTGAGGGAGTGCCGCGCTGTCAGAGGGGCAGTAGTGAGGGAGTGCCGCGCTGTCAGAGGGTCAGTAGTGAGGGAGTGCCGCGCTGTCAGAGGGTCAGTAGTGAGGGAGTGCCGCGCTGTCAGAGGGTCAGTAGTGAGGGAGTGCCGCGCTGTCAGAGGGTCAGTAGTGAGGGAGTGCCGCGCTGTCAGAGGGTCAGTAGTGAGGGAGTGCCGCGCTGTCAGAGGGTCAGTAGTGAGGGAGTGCCGCGCTGTTGATGAAAGTCAGTTGTAAGTGTTGTTCTATCGCTAGTAGGGATGGTACCTGTCTGGGAATGTTGGAAGGGCAGTACCAATGGGAAACAGAATTAACTGAGGTATTATCAAGGGTTCATACTGAGGGACTGTAAGATTGTCAGAGGTGCCATCTTTGAAATAAGACATCAAACTGAAGCTCTTCACTCTTTTGAGATCAGTGTGTAAAAGGTCTCACCACAGTACCTCAGAGGATTATAGTTCACTTTGGTCTTATTTACCCCTCAGTCAAAATCAGTTAAACATGATATGCTGATTTATTTTATTGCTTTTTATGGGGGATTTTCTGTGTGTATTGAAGATAAGTTAAATGTCGTGAATGGATTTTTATAAGTTTTTTAATAGTTAATTCATCCATGTTATTAAGAACTTAATAAGAACATAAGAAATAGGAGCAGGAGTAGGCCAACTAGCCCTTCGAGCCTGCCCCGCCATTCAATAAGATCATGGCTGATCTGTCGTGGCTCAGTTCCACATTCCCGCCTTCTCCCCATAACCCTATTACAAACTTTATTTAATCTCAGCATGAGTCCTGGGGTGCATGATGGATAGTACATGAGGTGACATGCAGAGTGTGAGGGTGAAAGGTTGTGGGTGGGGGCATGAGATGGCAATAATTTGGCATAGGGTCTGTAAAGTGTTATAGGGATGAGTGGAGGCATGAGTTCTCATGTAAGATATGAGGGGCAATGAGGTTGGTGGAGCATTAGTTGGCATGGAGGATAGCAGGGGTCATAAGGGCATGGCATGGGTTGGCATGAAGAGCATAGGTCATGGAGAGGCATAGGTTGGCATGGAGGTCATTGGGGGATTATTCGTGGCATGGATTGGGCATGTGTGTGTTTTTTTTAAAATCTTTAATAGCTCTAATAAAGTACCAGAATGAAGACCCTTTAGTCCTACAAGGGCAGCAGCCTTGAATCCCATTTTTATTCCCACCCCCATCCCAGAATGAAAATCTGAAACCAGGGGGCACTTTTCAAGCCAAAATGTCAAAAACTGTGGAGAGGCAGCTCTGCACCAATAGACGACCCTTGCACCCTTGATACACATGAGCTCATCCAAAGTTTGGCAGCCTTTATTAGTTCCTGTTCACGCACCGTCCCTGCGCTTGTTGACCCACGTTGGCACCCAGCAACCTTCATTTTAAAATTTTCATCTGTCCCTCCATGGCTTCGTGTTTGCCAACTTGTGACCCCCTCCTACCTGACAACCTTCTGAAATCTCAGTGCTCCTACAACTCTAATCAACTGTGCACCCCTGGTTTCCTTCAGCTCTCCACGTGCTGCTGTGTCTTCAGGTCCCTCTGCTCAAAGCTCAACAATTTACTTCTGCAAACTTTCTCTCTGTCCCTATTCTTTTCAGAGATAAAACTTGCCTCTTTTTCCAAGCTTTGGGTATTTCTCTTTATGTGCATGTAGAATTGTTTCTCAACATTCCTGGGTCAAAATCTTGGAATTTCCCAACAACACTCTAGGTTTTTCCTATCCCACATAAACTTTAGTGCTCCCAAGAAGGCAGCACACCACCAGCTTCTCGTGGGCAATTAAGGATGGGGAATTAATGCTAGGCTGGCTAGCAGTAGCTGCATCCCGTGAATAAATATACAAAAACTTGAATCCTAAAAGGCCTGGGTTTTAATTTTAATGTTGCAAAGTTGGGTAGAGTAATTGTAGATTGGTGTTTGTAAAATTGTAAAATGCTTGGGAGAAAGCATTGCATGGTGCCTTTAAAAAGATGGTGCTTTTTCTGTACTTAGAAAGTTAAAAAATGCAAGTGCATATAGAGTGCCCAAAATGAAACATTTGTATCATAAGCAACAGTGTTACTAAGGCAACAGCCTTTCAGGCTTTTTGTTTTTTTTAAATTCAGCCTAACAATTTGGATTGGGCACTTAGATACCAAAAACCTATTAAATTTAAATCTGATGGTTTCAGCAATATAGGACCAATCCTAGGACCAATGTGGGGGATATTGATATGTCATCAGGGGTATGAAGAAGGGAGCAGCAAACAGAGAGAGAGAGAGAGCAACTGCCATCTGCCAGAGTAACAGCTCTTAGTTCAGCTCTTTGCTCTAGAGAGAGAGAACTGCTGGCTCTTATGGTCTTATTTATGTCTTAAGAGGGAGCACCCACACATCTCAATGTCGACATTTTTTTGGTCACAAAATAGGTGTGGACACAGAAATCAAATGTAACCAAGTATTTTCTAGCAATATATATGCATACATTACCAATTAAACTTTCTTTTATACAGTAAAGAACTGAAGGCCGACCTTCCTAGGACGGCACAGTGGCAGGACCTAGGTTTGATTCTGGGCTTGGGTCATTGTCTGAGTGTAGTTTGCACATTCGCCCTGTGTCTGGTTGAGTTTCCTCCAGGTGCTCTGGTTTCCTCCCACAGTCCAAAGATGTGCAGGTTAGGTTGATTGGCTATGCTAAATTGACCCTAGTTTTGGGAGAATTACCAAAATAAATGTGTGGGGTTACAGGGATAGGATAGGATTGTTATTGGTACTGGGCCAAAAGGTCTCCTTCTGGACTGCAGGAATTCTCTGTTATCTTCAGTCTGAGGAATGATGCTGCCTCCATTGCTCATACATCCATCAGTAGCATTAGAAACTCCTCCTTTACGTTCTATTGACCTGACCTATTAGAGATCTTCAAAAAATCCCTTCTTTGGTGTGGAATGATGGTCTGTGGAGATCCATTTTCACATTTCATCACTGAGCTGACACTCAAAGCTCTGGAGAAGCAATTGTTTGTCTTCACCATCCCATTATTAAGACTCCTCTGAATTCTCCAGTCATCCACAAATGCTGAAAGCCCCTCTCCCAAAGACTGTTCACTGTTGGTGGATGAATTCTTAGACACAGGACTTGATATGGGTAAAGACATTGAGAAACTGTCTTTTAAAGATTAGAATTTCATTGAAACTAAGGGTAAATCTATCACTGCCAACTAATATCTAAGATGTGCTAAAAAATTTGAGACTTTTGTAGTGGCTTGGAGCAATGGGTGGTAGTGGCAAATACCATAATGAATAGGCTGAAAACATATCCCCCACCTCCACTGTCCCCTCCCCCCCATCTTGACTCTTTTTATAAATTGTAACTAAATCTTTGCCAGTAATCCCATGAGAACAAATGGATGTTATCTGTCACCACTTTCTCCCCCTCCCCTCCCCTCCCCTCCCAAATCAATGGTTGCAGAATTCCACCATTACCTTTCATTTCACTGGATTAAAATAAGAACATAAGAAAATAGGAGCAGGAGTAGGCCATCTAGCCCTTCGAGCCTGCCCCGCCATTCAATAAGATCATGGCTGATCTGTCGTGGCTCAGTTCCCCTTTCCCGCCCTCTCCCCATAACCCTTAATCCCCTCTCTTATCAAGAACCCATCAACCCGCTTCTTAAAAATATTTAGCGAGGCAGCCTCCACCACTTCAACGGGCAGAGAATTCCAGAGATTCACCACCCTTTGAGTGAAGAAGTTCCTCCTCAACTCCGTTCTAAACCGCCTCCCCTTTATCTTGAGGCTGTGCCCCCTAGTCCCATATTTTTGACAATATCTGCTTTCTACAGAATATCCTTGTCCAGTAACATTGATTTAATTCTGACCACAGTGTTAGCATTCTTCCTTTCAATCTGTAAGAACTTCCATCTTAGTAAACGAAGAATTCCAACTCTCCGTTGGTTGTCAGGTTTACAATAACTTGGGTTGGAAGAATTTGACCAATTAATTCACTTAAGTGGGACAAAAGGATCTTGCTGTAGTTATTCATTGTACACCAGTGACTCAATGCTGCTAAAACCCTCTGTTGGAGATGGTTAGATAGTCTGTTTGCTTTCAATCCAGATTCATACAATTTCTACAATGCAGAAGCAGGCCATTCAGTCCATCAAGTCTGCACTGACTGTCCAAAGAGATCTTACCCAGACCCTATCTCCATAAATTTACCCAGCTAATTCCCCCGATCTATATTTCTTTGGACACTAAAGGGCAATTTAGTATGGCCAATCCACCTAACCTGCACATCTTTGGAGTGTGGGAGGAAACCGGAGCACCCAGAGGAAACCCATATAGACACGGGAGAATGTGCAAACTCCACACAGACAGTTATCCAAGGCTGGAATCGAACCCAGGTCCCTGGCGCTGTGAGGCAACAGTGCTAACCATTGTGCCATCATGCCACCCTCGTTCCTGTGACAATTTTGAGTATGCAGCACAAATATGTGATGAAAACATGGTCGGTTTATTTCTTGTCAAAAGATTGGATGCCTGGAATTCACTCTGGCAGATCAATATCTTGCCTATGATCGGACAGAGGGAGCTAATATCACTTAGAACTTTGACAACTGGGATGCTCAATCCTTCCCAAGTTACAATTTAAACAGTAAATTGCAGTCAATGCTTATTTAAGGTGTTTTCCTATATCACAAATTTGCTAAAATCACTCACAATTCTGACAATATATAGACCTCAGGCTGTTCTTTTGTAAGCTTCAGGGTCACAGATAGTTTGTTGGAATTTGGCCAAATTTAAATTGGTAAATAAACTGGTATTTTATTGTAACTAAAAAAAAGGCAATCGAAATTTCATGGTCCCCACACAAGGGACAAACAATATCCAGGCTGACAAGATGAGGCATCGCTTTGGGTTGGATCAAACTGACAGGATGAGGCCTTACAACCCCGCCCCCCCGGTTCGATCCTACGACGCTTTCCCTTAATCCAAAGGCCGAGATGGATTTGAAAAATAGCATCGGGTAAAACCTCAATTTAACCTCGGCGGCCGCCCTGGTCTGGGCGTTAACATACCAGTCATGATGTGGGTATGCCGGCGTTGGACTGGCGTAAACACAGTAAAAAGTCTGACAACACCAGGTTTTAGTCCAACCTATTTATTTGATAATATACTCCTGGTGTAAGGATTCGCATTTTAATCAGTAATCTCTAAACTGTCTGTGCTTTATATGCTCTGTCTGAGGCCAGAACTCTCCATTCACCTGACGAAGAGGGTAACCCCTCGAAAGCTTGCGAGTATATTATCAAATAAATAGGTTGGACTAAAACCTGGTGTTGTCAGACTTTTTACTGCGTTAACATACCCCCAATGAAATGGGCTCGCCTCCTCCCCTGCCTGATCATTGACTTCCCCTGACGTCCCTCACCGTTTCACTCACTGACCCTCATTCCTCTATGCCGGGTCTCCCTCTCCCTCTCCCTCCCTCCCTCAGCCACTACCCTCCCTCTTACACCGATTCCATTTGCATGGACTGCACCCCCCCCCCCGGCCAAAGCGGCAACCGGCCCGCCAAAACGCCCCGCTCCCATTGGTTATCAAAGACTGGACACGCCTATTTGTGGCAGTTCGCGGTTTGATTGGTGATTTAAACTGTCCATCATTGCCTCTCCGCCAATCACTGTCACATCACCTCGCCCTGCGTCTCGCGGCAGGTCAGGTGCACCGAGTGTCCGTTATGCTAATAAAGCGACCGTTATGGTAATGAGGCGACCGTTATGCTAATAAGCCTTCGCGCCTCCGACAGTTGACGGTTGGGCGGGAGCCCCTTCAGCTCCTGGCTGATTGGCATCACTGGGGGCCAATTGGAACCCAGAATGTTGTGGCGACGTCATTAAAAGGTGCGGCTTACCACGGCTGCAACCAATGGGAAGCAAGGGTAGGCGGGACCAAGAGCTCGAGGGGGATGAGGCGCCAGATTTCAGTCCAGATCACCACTATTCCTTCTGAAGTGGAGATGCTGGAGTTGGAATTGGGTAAGCACAGTAAAAAGTCTCACAAGTCCAAGTTAAAGTCGGTCAAGTTTAGTTGGTTGCACAAGTTTTCGGAGTGTCGCTCCTTCTTCAGGTGAATGAGGGGTTGTGTTCACAGGTAGGGCATTAGTCACAGACTCAAATTACAAGATAATGGTTGGAATGCGAGTCTTTACAGGTAATCAAGGCTTTAAGGTACAGACAGTGTGAGTGGAGAGGGGTTAAACACAGGTTAAAGAGATGTGTATTGTCTCCCGCCAGCACAGTTAGTGAGATTTTGCAAGTCCAGCCAAGTCGTGGGGGTTACAGATAGTGTGACATGATCACATTTGAGGGGATCAAAGTGTGAAACTTTGATCTGGACCTCCAGAACACCCTCAATGCTCACATCTCACCTACTCCCCGCGCTGGAGATCTCTACTGCCTCTTGAAGGTACGCAAGGCCAACACACCCGGCCATCCCATCGTATCAGGCAATAGGACCCTGTGTGAGAACCACTCTGGCTATGTCGAGGGCATCCTGAAACCCATTGTACAAAGAACCCCCAGCTTCTGTCGCAACACTATGGACTTCCTACAGAAACTCAGCATACATTGAGTTGTTGAACCAGGGACACTCCTCGTCACAATGGATGCCACGGTGCTCTGCACCAGCATCCCCCCATGATGACAGCATTGCTGCAAATACCTCATTACTCAATGCCAACAACTGCCGATCTCCAGCTGCAGTTCTACAACTCATCCACCTTATCCTGGACCACAATGTCTTCACCTTCAACAGCCAGTTCTTCATCCAGACGCACGGAACAGCCATGGGGACCAAATTTGCATCTCAATATGCCTACATCTTCATGCACAGGTTCGAACGAAACCTCTTAGAAAGGATAGCAGAACTAGAGGGCACAGCCTCAAAATAAGGGGAGTGCAGTTTAGAACGGAGTTGAGGAGGAACTTCACTCAAAGGGTGGTGAATCTCTGGAATTCTCTGTCCATTGAAGTGGTGGAGGCTACCTCGCTAAATATATTTAAGTCACGGGTAGATAGGTTTCTGATAGACAAGGGTATTAAGGGTTATGGGGAGAAAGTGGAACTGATTCACTTCAGATCAGCCATGATCTTATTGAATGGTGGGGCAGGCTCGAAGGGCTACATGGCCTACTCTTGCTCCTATTTCTTATGTTCTTCACTACACAGGGGCTTCAATCAACGCTGTACATCAGATACATCGATGACATTTTCTTCCTTTGGACTCATGGTGAATAATCACTGAAACAATTATATGATGACATCAGACTCACATAATCTTCAGAATCAATTGCATTCTTGGACACATGCATCTCTATCAAGGATGGTCACCTCAGCACTTCACTGTACTGCAAGCCCATGGATAACCTCACAATGCTCCACTTCTCTAGCTTCCACCCTAAACATGTTAAAGAAGCCATCCCCTACCGACAAGCTCTCTGTATACACAGCATCAAGAAAGGGAACAGAGATAGCCCGGGAAATTACCGACCGGTGAGTCTGACCTCAGTGGTTGGTAAGCTGATGGAGAGGCTTCTGAGGGACAAGATTTACGAGCATTTGGAGAGGTTTGACATGATCAGGAATAGTCAGCATGGATTTGTCAAGGGCAGGTCGTGCCTTACAAGCCTAGTTGAGTTCTTCGATAATGTGACTGAACACATTGACGAAGGAAGTGCCGTGGACGTGGTGTACATGGACTTCAGCAAGGCGTTTGATAAGGTCCCCCATGCAAGACTTCTTGAGAAGGTGAGAGGGCATGGGATCCAAAGGCCTTTGGCCTTGTGGATCTAGAACTGGCTTGCCTGCAGAAGGCAGAGAGTGGTTGTGGATGGGTCTTTTTCTGAATGGAGGTCAGTCACCAGTGGAGTGCCCCAGGGATCTGTTCTAGGACCCTTGCTTTTGTCATTTTCATAAATGACCTGGATGAGGAAGTGGAGGGATGGGTAAGTAAGTTCGCTGATGACACGAAGGTCGGTGGTGTTGTGGATGGTCTGGAAGGATGTCAAAAGTTGCAGCAGGACATAAATAGGATGCAGGACTGGGCGGAGAAGTGGCAGATGGACTTCAACGCGGATAAATGCGTAGCCGTCCATTTTGGCAGAACCAATGGGATGAACGAGTACACTATCAAGGGCAGGAGTCTTAGTAGTGTTGAAGAGCAGAAGGATCTTGGGGTCCGGGTTCACAGGACTCTTAAATCGGCCTCGCAGGTGGAAGAGGTGGTCAAGAAGGCGTATGGTGTACTGGCCTTCATTAATCGAGGGATTGAGTTTAGGAGTTGGGAGGTAATGCTGCAACTTTATAAGACCCTTGTCAGGCCTCATTTGGAGTACTGTGCGCAGTTCTGGTCGCCTCACTATAGGAAAAACGTAGAAGCTATTGAATGGGTACAGAGGAGATTTACAAGGATCTTGCCTGGACTGGGAGGTATGCCTTATGAAGTTAGGTTGAGGGAGCTGGGTCTCTTTTCCCTGGAGAGATGAAGGTTGAGAGGCGACCTGATAGAGGTTTATAAAATGTTGAGAGGAATAGATAGGGTGGATTCTCAGAGGCTATTTCCCCGGGTTGAAATGGTCGCTACGAGAGGACACATTTAAGGTGCGGGGAGGCAAGTACAGAAGTGATGTTAGGGGTAAGTTTTTCACTCAGAGGGTGGTGAGTGAATGGAATCGGCTGCCATCAGTGGTGGTGGAGGCAAACTCGCTGGGGTCTTTTAAAAGACTTCTGGATGAGTATATGGGGTTTTATGGGATTAGGGGTTATAGATAGGTGTTGATGTGATCGGCGCAACTTGTACGCCGAAGGGCCTGTTTGTGCCGTAGTGTTCTATCTGTTCAGATGAGGAGGATTGCAACAGACAGTTACAGATGCTGAAAGATGCCCTCATAAGAACAGGATATGGTGCTCGACTCATCAAGCAACGGTTCTGACATCCCACAGTGAAAAATCGCACCGACCTCCTCAGAAGACAAACACGGGACACAGCGGACAGAGTACCCTTCGTCACCCAGTACTTCCCCAGAGTGGAGAAGCAGTGACATATACAGAGCCTGCGGCATGTCATTGATGAAGATGAACATCTCACCGGGCCCATCCGCAAATACCCACTTCTGCAAACAAACGCACAACCTCAAACAGACCATTGTTTATTGCAAACTATCCAGCCTTTAGGAGAACAGTGACCAATGATGTAATACAACCCTGCCATAGCAACCTCTGCAAGACATGCTGGATCATCAACACGGATGCCATCATCTTGTGTGAGAACACCAGGTACACGGTACATATTCTTGCGACTTGGCCAACGTTGTCTACCTGATACGCTACAGGAAAGGATATCCCAAGGCGCAGTATGCTGGGGAGACAGTGCAGACACTACGACAATGGATGAAAGAACATTGATCGACAATCACCAGGCAGGAGTGTTCTCTTCTTGTTGGGGAACACTTCAGTGGTCAAGGATATTCAACCTCTGATCTTTGGGTAAACGTTCTCCAAGGTGGCCTTCACGACAATGCAGAATTGCTGATCAGAAACTGATGGCCAAGTTCTGCACACATGAGGGCGGCCTCAACCGGGACCTTGGGTTCATGTCACACTATCTGTAACTCCCATGACTTGCCTGGGCTTGCAAAATCTCACTGACCTGGCTAGAGACAGTACATACCTCTTTAGCATATGCTTAACCCTTTCTCCACTCACATTGTCTGTACCTTTAAGATTTGATTACCTGTAAAGACTCGCATTCCAACCATTATCTTGTAAATTGGGTTTGTATCTATGTATGCCCTGTTTGTGAACGCAACTCCTCGCTCATCTAAAGAAGGAGCAACACTCCGAAAGCTTGTGCTACCAAATAAACCTGTTGGACTTTATCCTGGTGTTCTGAGACTTCTTACCATGCTTCCTCCTGAAGCACAGGCACGCAAAGGCAGCTTCCCAGTGCAAACTTTGAAATCTCTCTCTTTCTTTCTCTCTCTCTTCACAGATATTGCCTGAGAACAATTTCCAGCATTTTCCGTGGATGGATCACTGCGGGTGTGGTGCTGGTGCAGATAGAATGGCGGTGATGCTTCCTTCTGATTATCAGCAATTCTCTGCCATTGGGAACCACCCTTTCTGTCCCATGGTGGGATGTGGGTTGTACAGGAGTGGGTGTAAAGTTTGTTTATTAGTATCACAAGAAGTTCTGCATTAACACTGCAATGAAGTTACTGTGAAAATCCCTAGTTGCCCTCTCTGGTACCTGCTTGGTGACACTGAAGGAGAATATAGCATGGCCAATGCACCTAACCAGCACATCTTTTGGACTGTACGAGGAAACCCACACAGACATGGGGAGAACATACAGACTCTGCACAGATAATGACCCAAGCTGGGAATCGCATCTGGCTCCCTGGCACTGTGAGGCAGCAACAATAACCAGCGTGATGTGGAATATTTAACAATGTTACCTAGACTCCAAGGGTTAAATTACAAGAAAAGCTTAAACAAACAGTATAAACAACTGTTCAGAATGGAACAGAAAGCCATGGACTGGAAAGTAGAGTTATGGCACAATTGGATCAGCCACTCACCTTATTGAGCAGTGGAGCAGACTCAAGAAGTTAAATGGCCTGCTCTAGCTCTTTTTCTTCTTGCCGTTGATTTCTTTGCAAATCAAAAATCTATCCACTTCAGCCTTGTACATAATCAATGATCCTGTTCCACTGGTTCTCTAGATCAAGAATTCTGAGGACCAACAAGTGAAAGAATTCCTCTTCATCCACAAGGAGAAAGTCTGTCAGCATCTAACCGGTCAAGCCCCCATAGACTTTTATGATACAATTAATTAATGCCTCATTGTTAATTGTTGATCAGTTCAGACAGTGTTAAAATGTTCTGTCCATCTCTAGGATTTTGATCCTGTATGTTATTGGTTTGGCTCCATCATTACTGAGGAATTTATGGAAACCTGCAGATTGTCAATTGACGTCAGAGTGTTATAGAAGCGTTTGGTTACATTTCTGCCTGCTTTTGATTGCTATTTTGCTTAGCCATTGATCCTGCTTCTCAAATCTTTGGATGATTTTAAAGATATTGTTGAAGTCAGCATTCTTTGCAGCAGATGAATGGTCAGCTTGACGGAGACAGTATTTCTCATCAGAATTTGAATAGCCTCGTTATTTTCATCCAAAGCTGCCTCGTGCTTACCAACAAACCAGTCTCGTGTCCCTGGGTTATAAGAGTGCACCAGATCTTTGAAGGCTACTCAGTCATCCTCCACATTGGAAGGACAAATTTAAGATCAAGCTTGGAATCCTTATCTTCTGAGATGTTTTAAGACTTGAGGCATTGAGTTTTTTACCATCTGTTTCCTTCTTGAGGGTATCTCTGGAGTTGAATATGGAAGTTGTGCTTTGAGAAAATGAGTCTGGTTAGTCCAATAATCTGATCTACATGTGGCATCCTGCCTTCTGACAACAACATTGTCAATTAACGCCAGTGTTTCGAGCAGATGGGGGGAGGCATCCAGGATTTTTGTTTTGTTTGGCAGGAGGAAAACAGTGTTGATAATGAGGTCATGCACACAGTCAGCAGAAGGCTGGTGTATCTCCCAATTTCATTCCTCCTGAAAACTCCCCACTGGGTCTGGTGATCATTTTCAACTCTGACTTTGAAGTCATTAAGGCTGATGAGTTTGTCTGATTTTAGCATCATAGCGAAGATTGCAGTTCTTCATAAATTTCATCTTTCACTTTAGGATTTGTTGTGGGTGGTTAATCTATGATAATGGTGTTGTGAACATTTATCTGTGATAGCAAGTTGCAGTATCACGAGTTGGTCATTTTTGTCTTGTTATCAACAAGCATGCTGCACAGCACTTGCACTTGGCCAACAGATTTGAGGTTCTTGCAGCCTTTGCAGATGAGAGTAGGGATTGCAGGGAGAAGAAGCAAATTGATTGCATTACCCTGGTACAGGAAGCCATTCAGGTTGAGATAATAAAAAACAAATGACATATTGCTTGGAAACCATGTAGAAGGAGTAGCAGATACTGTTTTCTTCAGCCTAGAACACAGGTCTTGAAGATTGTGTTATTTCAGGAACTTTTTAGGGCTGGAGAAGAGCTGAGAATGGGAGGAGAAAGATCCACTTGCCATGGTCTGTATGGGTAACAATAACATAGTAAAACATTCATCCTACCTAAGAGAATATGAGCAACTGGCAATTAACTTAAAAAGCTGGACCACAAAGGTCTGGATTACCAACTGAATTGAGTAAATTGGAATAGGGTAAATAAGCTAAACTGTTCATTAAGTGGCATGAGAATTGGTTTGGGAGAAATGGGTTTCAATTTGTAGAACACAGGTAGCAGTAATGGAGAACCGGGAGGTATAGATGCAGGGAGGATGTTCCATAGATGCAGGAAGGATATTCCCAGTGGTGGGGGAGTGCAGAAATAAGGGTCACAGTCTGAGGATTCAGGGTAGACCATTTAAGACATAGATCAGGAGATATTTCTTCACCCAGGAGTGGTGAGCCTGTGGAATTCATTACCACAGCAAGTAGTTGATGCCAAAACATTGAATGTATTCAATAGGTGGCTGGATGTAGCATTTAGGGCAACTGGGATCAGAGGTTATGGGGAGAAAGCAGGATTGGGCTATTAAGTTTGACAAATCAGCCATGATCGTAATGAATGGCGGAGCAGGCTCAAAGGGCCAAATGGCCACATCCTGCTCTTCTATGTTTCTGCATGTTCCACTAGGCCCCACTTAAAGTCATGTGGGACAAGTATCCTGGCAAATTAAATAACTAGGGCTGTAGAGAAAGGGGAATAGTTCACATGAGAGGAAATTTGGTTAAAGGGACAGGAGAAGCCAATAGTGCAGAATAACAATGTCCCTAATAATAATCAGGAAAGAAGAGCGCGTATAATGTGAGAGTGCTCAACAAATGAAGTCAAAGTATGGCAAGATGGTAAAAATAGAATTAAAATCTCTTTACCTGAATGCACACAGCTTTCGTAATAAGGTGGATATATTGGTGGCACAAATATAAATAAATGTGTGTATGACAGTCATGCTTGCAAGTGACCAAGACTGGGAACTGAATATTAAAGATATTTGACTGTTTAAAAGGATATGAATAAGGGGAAATGGAATGGGGCAGCTCTGTTAATAAAGGATGAGATCAGTATAGCAGTAAGAAAATACCTTAGCTCAGAAAGTCAAGGTGTAAAATCAGTTTGGAGATGATGTCATGCACTTGAAACTTTACAAAGTAGTTTTGTTTTAAAATGTTCCCTTTAACTTGAGGTGAAAAGGAGGATGGTGATTTCATGATAAACATTTCAATTTGAAGAAATGTCCATGTCATCCGGTTGCCATGAGGAGAGACACTCAGACAAATCCATTGAAACTATGTGGCAATCTTGATACCTTTTCATTGTTTCTCAAATAGAAAAACACACTGACGTTTGAGATGCCAAAGGGGTCAGAACAGACGGGACTTTGAAAGACAGCCAAAGTGTTCCTGGTTGGATGTAATCATATCCTTGGAATTTCAGGCTAAGTGGAATGATTGTTGAAGGACACTGGAAGTTTTGACCTAGGATGGAAGGAATGACTGAATCTTTTCTGGAGAACTGGGAGTAACAATGAGTTTCTGTAAAGTGCTACATATTGGGCCTTTCTTAGGCAGCAGAAAGAGAAGGCTTGTTGAGTTACAGGAAATCCAGTTGGATGAATGCTGGTTAAATTGTTCTTGCAGTGAACCAGAGCAAACTTGAAATGTCTCTGATGCGGAAACCAGTTTTATGATTCCAACCAGAGGACCCATTCAGCCCATGAACCTATTATGTAGAAACAGGAGTAGCATCAATTCAAAAGAAATATATATATATATACTTTGGGATGTGGGCATCACGGATAAGTCTGTCATTTATTGGGTATGTCTGGGTTGGTGAGGAGGTGATGGGCATGTCTAGGTTGGTGAGGTGATGAGCCACCTTCTTGAATTGTTGTTGGTGGTTTGTTGGAACTGATTGTTTCACTGATTTAGTTATGAGTTGCCTGTGTTGTTGTGCGTCAGGAGTACGTATAGTTGCAGACTGGGTAAGAATAGCAGCTTTCCTTCTCTGAGCCTGACTAATCTACCAACTTCACTATTATTAATGATCAACCTTTACTCTAGACATTTTTTAAAACTGCATTTCAATTCTCAATCTGCTATGATACAAAACAAACTCACGATTTTGTCGGCATCTTTCTGTCTACGAGAAATGACGGACACTCTGCAATCCATTCCAGGTGTCTTCATGTGACACATCTTTGCTGATGCTTGAAGAGACCATTCCCTGAGAGGCACGTTCTGCCCCAAGTGCTGTATATGAAGCTACCCATTCAATAAACACTTGAGATATTTGCAGAGTTATCGGAAAGGGTAGTGGGACTCGTTGTGTTGGCTGTCTGAAAGAACCAGATACAATGGACCTAACGATCACTTCTGCTCTGTATTAATGTTCAGTTTGGTAGCAAAGACTGAGGTCTTATGTGAAAGCAAAATACTGCAGATGCTGGAATCTGAAACAAAAACAGAATGTTGGAAAATCTCAGTGATCTGACGGCATCTGTGGAGTGAGGATAGAGCCAACGTTTCAAGTCTAATAAGCTCTGACGAAGGGTCATCCAGACTTGAAGCATTGGCTCTATTCTCTCTGCACAGATGCTGTCAGATCTGCTGGGATTTTCCGCTGTTGAGGTCTTGTGTAGTTGTCAAGTGCACCGACTGCTTCTGAAACTCTTTTTAAAAAAGATGAAATATGTTTTTTATAATCATATGGAATGTTGCAGATGTTACGTGGTCAACGTTTAATGCTCTGTGTAAGTGTTGGTAAGGAATTCTACTTTCTCCTACTTGCACCAGATTGTTAGCAGAGAGCTCCCCTTGTCCATCACAGAATTGTAACTGATTCGAAACTATTTGGTCCCATGTAATATCCAAGCAAGTCACCTTTTCAACATTCATTCTCAGGCTCTGGGTTTCATCCTCTAGGTTTTGGTACATTCTTTATCAAAACATTGAGGGTGAATTTCCTTGATGTTTGCCTGGATAAACAGGATTTCCTTTTAAGTTACAACAGCAAAGCAAGAGAAACTGTAAGGAATTTCACCCTGGGCACTGTTAACTCTGCTACATTTGATTTTCTGTTATTTATCAAAGCACTTGTTCAACAAACAAAATTTAAAAATAATTGTTTAACCATTAAGCACCCACTCAAAGGGTGGTGAGTGTCTGGAACAAACTGCCAGATGTAGTAGCAGAGGCAGGTACAATTTTGACTTTTAAAAAGCATTTAGACAGTTACATGGGCAAAATGAATATAGAGGGATATAGGCCAAATGCGGGCAATTGGGACCAGGTTAGTGGTTTAGAAAAAAAGACAGCATGGACAAGTTGGGCCAAAGGGTCTGTTTCCATGCTGTAAATCTCTGACTATGTCTGCCAGATGTAATTGTGTAACAGCATTTCAAAAGTTATATGTCAGTTGTATTCATTAATGAATTGGAAACTATCCTATTTCTTTAGTTGGCCGTTAACCCAAAGTCAACACAGATCAAATTTTTTGTTACAGTAAAAGTCTTAAAACCGTGAAACCTCCATTCATTCTTTCTGTCTTCAGAATTGCAACAATAAGAAATAACAAAGGTAAATAAGTCAGCAATTGGAGTATTTTCCAGGCCCAAACTGTAGCTACTCTGTAGGACAGTATAAATCAAGTAATGCAGCATGTAAAAAAAGGTATTGCAATAATTGTGGGCAATTTTAATCAAAGATAGTTTGAGTACCAGTTCATTAAGAGTTTCTCCGATTAGTACATCCTAAAATTAACCAGGCAACAGGCTATGCTATATAAGAGCTGGCTGATGTATAATAAGACAGGAAAGAATTCTTTCGAAGAATGATCATAACATGGTAAACTGACAATGAGAAATGGTCTAAAAGTAGTCTCTTACATAAGGTCAAAGGTATGAAAATTGTTGACTAAAGGGGACTGAGAAAATAGGCTAAAAAGATAAAACGGTAGATAAATAGTATAAAACATCTCAGGCGATATTTCATAATTTTCAACAGAAAGGAAGACTACCACTGTAGTTTCCAGACTACAGGTCAGGACATCTAATGGGGTCGCGGAAACTGAATTGCTTTTTGAGCTCTACCTCCTGAGAATGCACTCCATGCTGAAACTGAGACTGAGGCATGTCTACCCCTTCCCATATTCTGCTCATCCTTCTGAGATGTGGGCTCTAGCCTGTGGCCACTTTACTGATTATGGTAGCACCAGGGAATATGGAGAGCTTGGCTGAAACCTCTGGCCAGTAACTTCCTAATGTTATGTTGTATGTCTGTTGAGAAGTACTTTGCTTTAGTCATGAAGCTGGACACATAAAACCAGAGTCGATAGTGGTGCGCTTTGGCCAATCTCTGAGCTCAATCCCATCACCCTGGCACTGTGGAAATGACTTGGACTCCAACATCAGCTCAAGATCCTTCACCTGTGCTTGCCCTGCTTGGCCAAAATTCTTGAGCTGGAGCAACAGACTGGTGAGTACAAAAAAATAACATTTTTACAAAGTACATTAAAACACAGATTTTCATATTTACATGATTTATCACATTGATCTATCATACAGTATCTAATTACAATATTACACCTGCTTTATTGCTGTTTTAAGTGTTAAAATTGAGTTGTATTAGAAAATAGTAAGGAAGTGCTGCTGTATATTAAAAATTATCATTGCTGGCTCAGCCATCATTTATTGCAGATTTCTGAGTCAACCACATTGCTGTGGTTCTGGAATCACATATCAACCAGAGATCTGAGAATAGCAGATTTCCTTCCCTAAAGGAAATTGGTGAACTAGATGTGTTTTTAATAACAATGGTTTCACATGATGGCACAGTGGTTAGCAATGCTGCCTCACAGTGCCAGGGACCCAGGTTCGAGTCCCGGCTTAGGTCACTGTCTGTGTGGAGTCTCTGCACATTTTCCTTGTGCCTGCATTGGTTTCCTCCGGTTTCCTTCCACAGTCAAAGACATAGGTTAGGTGGATTGGCCATGTTAAATTCTTCCTTAGTATTCCCTAACAGGTGCCGGAATGTGGCAGCCAGGGGATTTTTGCAGTAACTTCATTGCAGTATGAATGTAAGCTTACTTGTGACAAATAAACTTTTTATGGTCATGATTTTTTTATTGAATTCAAATTTTATTATCTGCCACGGTGGGAATTTGAACCCCGAGTTCCCAGAACATTACCCAGGGTCTCTGGTTTACTAGCCCAGTGACAAAACCACTACGCCCCTACCTTGCCTAGAAGATGAAGGATCTGTTGCTAAGTAAGGAAGTTAAGGTGATGTTAGAATCTTTGAAGATTAATGGTAGAACAGAAGATTGGGAAAATTTTAAAAATCTGCAAATTGACTAATAGAAAAGAAATAAAAATAGAATAATAGAGTAAACTCACAAGAAATATAAACACATACAGCAAGAGCTACAATTACATTAAAACGGAGAGGAGGTGACAAACATTGGTCCCCACAGTAAGAAGTCTCACAACACCAGGTTAAAGTCCAACAGGTTTATTTGGTAGCAAACGCCGCTAGCTTTCGGGGCTCTGCCCCTTTGTCAGGTGAGTGGGGAGTTCTGATCACAGACAGGGCATTATAAAGGCACACATTCAGTTTACAGAATACTGATGAGAATGCGAGTCTTTACAGTGAATCAAATCTTAAAGGTGCAGACAGTGTGAGTGGTGATAGCATTAAGCATAGGTTAAAGTGATGTGTATTGTCTCCAGACAGGACAGTAAGTGAGATGTTGCAAGGCCAGGCAAGTCATGGGGGTTACAAATAGTGTGACATGAACCCAAAATCCCAGTTGAGGCCATCCTCGTGTGCGGAATTTGGCCATCAGTCTCTGCTCAGCAACTCTGCGCTGTTGTGTGTCGTGAAGGCCGCTTTGAAGAATGTTTACCTGAAGATCAGAGGCCGAATGCCTGTGACCCCTGAAGGTGTTCCAACAGGAAGAGAAGAGTCTTGTCTGGTGATTGTCGAGCAGTGTTCATACATCCATTGTCGTAGAATCTGCATTGTCTCCCCAATATACAGTGCCTCAGGACATCCTTTCCTGCAGCATATCAGGTAGGCAACATAGACAGGTAGACTATGCTGGTATTGTGAAACTTCTTACTGTTTATCCCAGTCCAACACCGGCATCGCCATATCAAAACATTGGTCCAACAGTGGGTGAGACTGGGGAATTAATAATTGGAAACAAGAACAAAGGAAAGTACAGCACAGAAACAGGCCTTTCGGCCCTCCAAGCCTGTGCCAGTCAAGATGCCCTAACTAAAAAAACCTTCTGCCCTTACTTGGTCCATATCTCTCTATACATGTTCGCATCGAAATGCCTCTTAAATGTTGCTAATGTGCCTGCTTCCACCACTTCCTCTGGCAACACATTCCAGGCACCCACTGCTCTCTGCATGAAAAAAAACTTTACCCTTCTTACCTTGAACCTGTGCCCGCTTGTTATTGACACTTCCCTGGGAAAAAGCCTTGACTATCCACCTCGTCCATGCCTCTTATTTTGTAGACCTCGATCAGGTCTCTTCTCAGCCTCTGTCTTTCCAATGAAAACAGGCCTAGTTTATTCAACCTCTCCTCATAGCCAACATCCTCAAAACCAGGCAATATCCTGGTGAACCGTCTTTGATGGGAAACAGCAGAGACTTTTAACAAGTATTTGTATCTGTCCTTGTGGTTTTAAAGGTTCTTAATTTCAGTCTATTTGTCCTCACTATCTGCACGCTCAGAGGATCTGAGTCTTCATCAGATTCCACCTCAAAGGCACATGCACCTGCAGCAGCATCTGCCTGGTCCAGTGGTTACTCCCAAAAAAGAGAAATTGTCAAGAGCACAGCAGATAATTACAGTGTGTGAAATTCACTCTGGCAGACATTGTAGGGTGCAGGAGTGGTCCAGGCACATGAACAGAAGAACATAAGAAATAGGAGCAGGAGTAGGCCATCTGGCCCTTCGAGCCTGCCCCGCCATTCAATAAGATCATGGCTGATCTGTCGTGGCTCAGTTCCACATTCCCGCCCTCTCCCCATAACCCTTAATCCCCTCCCTTATCAAAAACCCATCAACCCGCGTCTTAAAAATATTTAGTGAGGTAGCCTCCACCACTTCAACGGGCAGAGAATTCCAGAGGTTCATCACCCTTTGAGTGAAGAAGTTCTTCTTCAACTCTGTTCTAAACTCCCCCCCCCCCTTTATCTTGAGGCTGTGCCCCCTAGTTCTACTGTCCTTTGAGCGGGAAGAGTCTCTCCACCTCTATCCTATCCATCCCATTCATCATCTTATGCGTCTCAATGAGATCTCCCCTCATTCTTCTAAACTCTAACAAGTACAAGCCTAGTTTATTCAGCCTCTCCTCATAGCTCAACCCCCTCAACTACGGCAGCAGCCTAGTAAACCTCCTCTGCACTCCCTCCAAGGCCAAAATATCCTTGTGTAAGTACGGCGCCCAAAACTGCACACAGTACTCCAGCTGCGGCCTCACCAATGCCCTATACAGCCGCAGCAAGACCTCCCTACTTTTATATTCAATCCCCCTCGCTATGAAGGCCAGCATCCCATTCGCCTTCCTGACCACCTGCTGCACCTGCAAGCTGGGTTTCTGCGACTCATGCACAAGGACCCCGAGGTCCCTCTGCACCGTCGCCTGCTGCAGTTTTTCTCCACGTAAGTAATAATCCTTCCTACCATTATTCCTACCAAAGTGGACCACCTCGCACTTGCCAACATTAAATTCCATTTGCCAGTTCCTGGCCCATTCACCCAGCCTATCTAGATCCTTCTGCAGACTCTCCACACCCTCCGCGTAATTTGCCGTTCCACCAATCTTGGTGTCATCAGCAAATTTCGACACCATACACTCGGTTCCCTTCTCCGGATCATCTATATAAATGGTAAATAGCTGAGGCCCCAGCACCGACCCCTGAGGCACTCCACTAGTCACCAACCGCCAATCCGAATAGCACCCATTGACCCCCACTCTCTGCCTCCTATTTGACAATCAGTCCTCTATCCACGCTAACACCCTACCCCCAGCTCCATGTCCCCTGACCTTCTGTAATAACCTCTTGTGAGGTACCTTGTCAAACGCCTTCTGAAAATCAAGAAAGACCACATCCACCAGCTCTCCTCTATCCACCGCCCTAGACACATCCTCATAGAACTCCAGTAAATTCGTCAGACACGACTTCCCCTTAATGAAACCGTGCTGCGTCTGCTCTATCAAGCAATTCCCCTCAAGATGCCTCGCTATTTCCTCCTTGATGACGGATTCTAACATTTTACCTACAACAGACGTTAAACTAACCGGCCTATAATTCCCCGCCTTTTGCCTGGCACCCTTCTTCAACAATGGCGTAACATTAGCTGCTTTCCAATCTTCCGGCACTTCCCCGCAATCCAGTGACGTCTGGAAAATAACCACCAAGGCATCCACTATCACCTCCGCCATTTCTTTCAGAACCCTCGGATGCATTCCATCCGGTCCTGGGGACTTGTCCACAATCAGCCCCTCCAGTCTGTCGAGCACCGCCTCTCTAGTAACAGTAATGTCATTGAGACCCTCCAGTCCTACCACCTTTCCATCTCTAACACCCGGCAAATTATTCACGTCCTCCTCCGTGAAGACCGAAACAAAAAAGTTATTCAAGACCTCAGCCATTTCCCCATCCCCTACCACTAAGTCCCCCTTCTCATCCTCTAAGGGTCCAACGTTCACCCTAGCCAGCCTCTTCCTTTTTATATACTTATAAAAACTCTTGCTATCCTTTTTTATATTAAGCGCTCGCCCAGCTTCATAGTTTATCCTACCCTTCTTTATCAATTTCTTTGTCGAATCGCATCTTCAGCAGGGTTATTGTCCTTTTCATCACTGCCCAGGTGGAGACATAGCTGAGATTGTAGCTCTCCTCTGCCTTCGGGTATCTAAGAGGCACATCAACCACCTTTTCAAAGGATAACCCTTGTCAGCAATCAACCAACCATTGAAGTGAGCTGGAGCAGCAAACAGCCCTGGCACAAGTGACACTGTACGTGGGCATCATCTGAGCTGCCAAGGTATCTTGCAAAAACTTCTGGAATCTGGGTTCTGTGATGACAAATTATCTGAAACCACTTCCTGTTGACAAAGACACTCAGCTGGTACCTTGATGACCACATGGATGCAATCAACAGCCCCCTGCAATTGCAGCAAGGACTTCAGCCTGTTTAGTCTAGCTGACTTGGTTGGTCCTTAAACATAAATGTTCTCATCCATCTGAAGAGCTTCAGTTACCAGCTTGGCACATCTGTATGCAGCTGAATGGGAGATTCCACAAAGATCACCCAAAGAGCCCTGGAGAGATCCAGAGGCATAAATGTTAACTGCCATATGACCATTAGAACTACAGGTACCAGGTGTCCAACCACATAATTGGAGGCTACCTCTGGTCCAATCATCTGGCAGATGGTCATGATGGCTTCACTTGAAAGCCATGGCCTTGTGTGGCAGTAATCACTGCCTGTATACCCCAGGAGCAGGGTAGTGGCATCTTCTGTGGGATATCCTGCTGTCCTTGAGCATCCTGTGCTCTAAAAGGTGATGCCTGCTACCACTTGGCCTCCCCTGTTCCTCATATGAGGTATTCCTTGCCGAGTAGACTATAATTAGCTGCAGAGAAGCAAATAAGGCTGACCCATGCACAGAGGGTGCCAGGAAGATACAACTCTTTCACATGAAAGGACTGCCAAATCCTGAAATCTCCAGCCTAGCTGCTGAAGCCTCCAGAGAATGCAGAAAAAAAATACTCAATACCCAAAACCAAATCCTCACTGACCTCTTTAAAACCTCTTAACACACAGCCTGCCATTGCTCCTGTCTCCTTTTATCCATCTTTGGATGGGAAAACTGCAAAAACACTGTCTGGTTTTCTGTGTTGCTTGTGCCAATCTAAAAAAAAAATTGCACAGGCACAGTAATATTCTGGTCAATTGGAGATGCAGTTCTCCCAAGTTCCACCATAATTTTCAGCAGTTACATGCTTGATCTGCACTCACGCCTGACTGAAAATATCGCACGAGTGCACAATAATATCAAGAAGTGCATTCAACGTCACTACGAGTTTCCATGTTGGTGTGTACCTGCCTGGGCATCAAAACATGCTGGGCTCTGCATGTTTCATTTGTGTGGATTCCAAACTGAGGCAGAATCTTTAATGAAATGGTGAGATCTGAGGTGCAGATAGGAAAACGAGTTATAGATGATCAACTCATGATTGTATTGAAAAGTAGAGCAGGCTCAAGGGCCCATAAGGACTATTGCTCCTGTTTCTTATGTCATTTAAAGCAACATTTTCTCATTTATTATCTTGTTGAGCAATTTTTGAAGTGTGACACTGTTTACAAAACTAAAGATTATCAGCAAACGCTTGACAATGTGCAAACATGCTGGAACTAAATTGGGTATTTTGAATGACCATTCTGAATGTTAAAATGCTTCAGTAAATAACACTCTTGCATTTTCTTTTGTGAACCTAATGATCCTCTTGTGTCGTATAATAAATTTAAGTAGGTAGTGAAAACTTTTCAAACACTCAGAAGAAACAGCTTCTTACACTCTGGCAAAGCAGTTCTGATCCTGTTCAAGTATTTGGTGAAAGCATAACTAGACATCTTGTACTTAAACTCATCTTCAATATTTTGCATGTCCATGCTAGTAACCATTCTGTGATTATATGGCACATTCAGCTCTAGTGTCTTGACTGCAATAAATTTTTGCCACTTCTAATAAGCTTCTAACTACTTTGTAGGTTTCAGTGAATAGGCTTTATTTTACAGCTGAATTTTAGATTTCATGGTAGAAGAGTTAAAATGAATTGCAAAGAGCTAACAAAATCTAAAGTATTTATTGTATATGCTTGGTTACAAAAACCTGTGTAATTGACATAAGCTGATACAGGCAAGCTACTCTCAAAGTCACACACTATCTTCACTTGGAAGTATATCACCATTCCTTCAATGTTGCTGGATGCAAACTATAGAACTCTTCCAAGCAGCACTGTGGTTGTACTTACAGCCCAAGGCATACATCCGTTCAAGAAGACAGCTCACCACCACCTCACTACAGCTTTGAAGAGAAGTCTATGTTTCTGACCATATTTTTCAGTATGTACAAAGCAAGAACACATTTTGTCTTCTCGATCTTATCACCTTTCCATTGATTCGAAATGACAAACATGGTGTGTTTTTTCATTCCAATATAATCTGCCAACTTTGCAAACTAAGAGGAAAATGGAGAGAGAGAAACAGGTAAAGTAATTATAATCTAGAAGATAATTGTATTTGCTACATCATTCATTTGAACCAATATTTATTAAAATGAAATCTGGTCACTTTATTGCTGCTTGTTTGCACAATATTGGTGCTGTGATTTCCCTTGTTAAAACAATGACTGTATTTCAAAATGCTTTGGGATATCTAGAATATGTGAAAAGTGTTACATAAATACAGGTAAAATTGAAGTCATTGAGAATCATGGAGAAAGTTCTCCACTAGCTAGAGTCAACAAAAAGATGATGATTGTGCTTAGTGAAGGCAAATCATCACATCAGTGCCAAGGCCTGATATCTTAACTGTCTCAGCAATAACTACCCCTCCATTGTCAGGTTAAACCTGATAATTGCACAGTATTCAATCTCATTCACAACTTCTCAGACTGAAGTAGTCAATGTTCATTCAGCAAAATCCCAAGTGTCAAGTCTCATTCGTGCCACACAAACTCCAGGCAATGGTCATCTCCAATAAAGGAGACTGTAATCATCATCCCTTCATGTTGCATGGCACTACCATAGCTCAAAACTCCACTAACAATATCCAGGAGAAGTGGGGTGGGAGGGATGTGGGTGGTGTGTAGTGTTGCCATTGACCAGAAAAGAAACTGGAACAGTCAAAAAGATATGTGCCTACAAAGCAAGTCAGAGACTGAGAGAGATCTCTGTAACAAGAAACTTGCATCCTGCTTCCTCAAAACCTGTCCAACATCTACAACACAGGATTGTGATGGAAGACTGCCCACTTGCCTGGATGAGTAAAGCTTGAACACCACACAGAAGTTTGCCACCCACCAGAACAAAGCAGCATGCTTGATCTGCACCATCCTGACTTGGACCTAATTATCATTCCTTCATCGAGTCAATTTGTTGCAACTCGTTTCCTGGAACAACTGTGATATAACTACAACACGGACTGCAATGGTTCAAGGTGGAAACTCATATCACCTTTGAGGACAATTAAGAAAGGAAAACAAATACTGGCCATGCTACAATGCTGCGATCCATGGAAGAATGAAAAAAAATTACATTCAAAAATACAAATTTGGCAACAGGATTTCGGATTTGTACAAGACATTCACTCAAATCACTATGATCTTTGGGACTCTTTGGCAGTCGAACACAATGATTCTGGGAATTGCCTGAGGAACTTCCAGAAGGCAATTCCCATGCTCCGCAGACCTTTTGAAAACATCTCCAACTTGGAGTTAGAATCAAATTTCAGACAGTTCTGACATATTATTTAAACTGTTACTCAGAAATTTAGACAAAAGTCCTAGTCTAACTCCTGGGTAACTATACAACTGACACTGTCCATATCCCCAACTCCAAAAATCCCCTTCCCCCAACCAATTCAAGCCTCTCCCTCCCACCTCAACGTGACTATTCCCCACCATGCAAAACCACCACTGACCCCCGCAACTCCCCCACCAGACAAATATATGTCCTTACCCCAATCTGCTAGACCACTCACTAACATCACCCTCCCTATCCACTTTCCTTTCCCACCCCGTCAGCACCCCAGAATGATCCAGCGCTATCAGTAACCAATTCAATGAAGGACCACTCTGCCCTGATGCCAGGGATAAGGGACCTGGCCGAAACGTCAAGTTAAATTGTGATGCACAGGAGGGAGAAGGGAAGAGGAGGAGTGGAGCAGCAATTTCCATTCTTTGGAAGACTTGGAGCCTGCAGCTACTTCTGGTGTTACATTTGTCAACATCCAATCCCCTGGACATATTCCAGAATTTAGGAAAATCATAACCAATGCATCCATTATCACTGCAGCCACACCTTTGAACCAGGATATCGGCCCTCAGTTGCTGAGAATTGTTCAGATTTCAATCCCTTGAGTTACTCCAATACGTTTTCTCTGCTGATACTAATTACTTTAATTCCCCCCTTTGTTCCCCACTATTTGTGACATGAAATTTATCTCTTCTACTGTGAAAAGAATAATATGTCTTCACCATTTCCTTAAATCTCATTCTTCTTTGTCTGCCTCTAAGGGACCAACAAATACTTAGCAACTTTCCTTTGTTTATCTATTTTTACAGGCTCTATTTTTACTTTCCTGGCTGGTTCATTCTTTTCATTTTAATCAAGTTTCTGGTAACCTTTTGTTGGTTTAGAATACTCCCAATCCTCAGACTTACTGTTGTTCTCTGCAACATCAGAAGTCTCTTCATTTAAACTATCTGTGGGCTATTCTCCCAAAAAAACTAAGTGCCCAACAGGCAGGAAAACAGACGATTTTCCCATCCGTTCTTTGGGTGTACTCAGTTGACTCGAATCTCTGGCACACTATGCATCGCAGAGTGATGTGGGCGAGATGCCTACTCCCACTCGAGGCCGGCAACATTGTGCTGAGTGAACCATTGTGCCGGTCTCAGTGGGGAGATTGCCAGTGCACACATGCCAAATCACTGGTCTCCCAATTGCTTCCCAGGCACATCCCCTCCTGATGATGCCAGGGTATCAAAGGGGCCACCTCCCCAAGGGACCTCAATGACCTCTGTCCCCACCAGCAAGGAGATCACACCTGGTCCCTATTGATGGAACCTCTCCCAGTTAGTGGGGTAGAGAAGAGAAAGACATTAATGAACCTGGGAATATTGTCCCCAGCTCACAAATTTATATAGAAATAAAGATTTCCATATTGTAATCAGCCTCGTGCTGATTATGTCAAAAAACATGGACTGGGAGACTCGCGATTAGCTGGATGCCATTAAAAGCTCCAATTATTTCTTAATGCTCAGTCCAATGGTATAATTACTGTTAGGGAGCCAATAAACTACCTTCACCAGCATTTTCTGACTCTAATCTCCACCCATTCGGAATGTTCTTCCTCATCTTCTGACAAGATCCTTTTTACTGCTATCCTTGCATCATCCTTTACTATCAGAACTGACTGTATGAAATGTGCACTTATTTCCCCAACTGTGGTCATCGTCTTCATTTCTCTGTCATGATAATTAAATGTTTATTCATTTCTCATGCTGCTAATTTGTCTAAATTGTGAAGAATGCTGTACGCATTCAGATAAAGATATTTTCATTTCAAGTTTTCTACCATTATTTGCTTATCACTTTTCCAATTTAACCTCCTATTGCATCACTACTTGTCTTTAGCCAAATCTCTGCACTGCTTAATTGTCTGGACTGTTCTTCCCCGATTTCTAAATCTCCCTTAAGTGACCCCTCCCCTACCACTTATCTTAAAGATCTACCCACAACAACTATCCAAAGATCCTTCAACAGTAAATTTCAAACCTATGAGCTCTATCACCTAGGAGAACAAGGGCTCCAGACCCATGGCAACACCATAGTTTGCAAGTTCCCCTCCAAATCTCTCACTATTTTGATGAAGTTATATTGCGTAATCCTCCACTGCATTGGGTCAAGTTCCTGGAACTCCCTTGCTAACAGCACTGCGAGTGTTCCTGCAATATATGACCATAGCAGTTCAATACCATTTTCAAATGAAATAGGGATGCTAGGCTTGTCAGCGTGTCCTGAGAGCCTTTTCTTTTAAATTGTATCAGTACACCCAATTCCACCAATGAAAACACTCCAATTACCTTCCGTTTTAGTTTATTGTTTTCATAAATGTAATTATAGCTTTTCTCCGGTATCCTTAATCGATCAAAGTTTGTCCCGATCACAATCTTGTAAATGCCTGAAAAGAGCCATTTGACATAAATATGAATGTTAAATGTGAAACTGAATAGTGACAAGGGTTATATCGGCAAAGAGAAGAGAGACTTACATTTCTGTGCAACAACATTTTGTAGATCCTGAAACTGCTTCAACAAATCCTCATCAACATTGTCCATGGTAAAGGTGTTAAAAATGAATGCGACTCCATGAATCACATTTTCTGGAATGATTGGATTCTGAGCATCATCTGCATCAGGATTGAAATCCTTCAACTAAATTAGAGAAAAATTAGTAGCTACCAATGGCATAAAACTTCACAATTATTCAGCATGAGGGTGAAAGCTTACTGAAAAGGTTCTCAGTCACAGACAAGGCCCATTCATTTCATTCACCAATTCTATTGAAATCAAGGTTGGCCACTATGAGTACGGATCAACTTTTAACTCCATCAAGCTCTAACAGCATAGCATCTCTTCCCATAATTTTGGGTTTTTTTGTTTCATTTTCTCTGTGCACTTGGATTATCCTCTATGTTCTAGTTACTCTGTCCACATGTTATCTTGGGCCATTCTGTTTCTATTACATAAGAACATAAGAACATAAGAAATAGGAGCAGGAGTAGGCCATCTGGCCCTTCGAGCCTGCCCCGCCATTCAATAAGATCATGGCTGATCTGTCGTGGCTCAGTTCCACTTTCCCGCCCTCTCCCCATAACCCTTAATCCCCTCTCTTATCAAAAACCCATCAACCCGCTTCTTAAAAATATTTAGCGAGGCAGCCTCCACCACTTCAACGGGCAGAGAATTCCAGAGATTCACCACCCTTTGAGTGAAGAAGTTCCTCCTCAACTCCGTTCTGAACCGCCCCCCCCTTTATCTTGAGGCTGTGCCCCCTAGTCCTACTGTCTTTTTTGAGCGGGAAGAGTGTCTGTGCATTACGCTGTCTGTGCATTACTGTTGCACAATTCACAATGTAACTTTACTGTTCTGTCTTGTGTATTACTTCATTAATATTCTCTATTTTCTAATACTCAGTCCCTGTGTAGTTCTCCATGACTATTCACTATATTTCTGCTTTGAGTACATGTGTCACTCTGACTATTGTTATGCCCAGAAAACATACATCATCCTGACTAAAGGACAAAAACCTTACTAGGTACGACTGACAAAAAGGAAGTTCTAGCCTTCAGAAAACAGCAAGAAGCTGGATATTTCGAAAAATGTACTAATGTCCTTCTTGTGACTGCAGAAAACAATTTCCAAGGAAATACACAAAGATCCTTCTTCATTTCTAACTGAACACTGACTAGCTATGACTCACAGAAAAAGGAATATCTAACCTTAAGAAAACAGCAAGAATCTCATTATCTCTAACAGTATACTAATGCTGCTTGAATGTGCAGAACTCAAATTCCAAAGAAATGCACAAAGACCCTTTTCCATTTCTAAGGCAAAGCTCTGCCCAATGGATATGATACATCTGTGAGAACAAAGGGACCCTGCAAGTTATTGAACCTTGATCATGGATGAAACATTAAGCATCTCAAGAATCCAAACCATCCATCCTTTGCACAAACCAAGGGGATAAAGTGGGAGTGCTGCCAAATGACAACCACCACCCCCTCTTCCCCCCTGTCCCTTTTCCATGTGGGGTTGTTTCTATGAATGAAACAGCAGCAGAATCAGAGCTCTGTCCAGGTTTAAACTACCTGGCTTTTACCTGCACTGTTTTCCACTGCAAACTATAAGACTGATTCACCTTAATGTCTTCACTATCATGGAAGTCAGAACCACTAGATCACCCTGCATTAGTTCAGGTAGCTAACTTCTGAAGAACACACCATCAGGCTTTTTGCTCACACGCAAACCATATTTACTTTGACTGGTCTTTGCCTAGGATATCTTTCTTTATCCCTCTTTTATTGTTTAAATGAATTTGTGGGACATGGGCATCACTGGCTGGCCAGTATTTTTTATTGCCTATACCTAGTTGCTCTCAGAGGGCAGTTGAGAGTCAATTCCATTGTGGTGGCTCTAGAGTCATAGAGCAGGTAAGGACAGTAGATTTCCTTCCCTAAAAGCACATTAGTAAATCAGATGGGTTTTTCCCGACAATTGACAATGGTTTTATGGTCATCAGTAAATTCTTAATTCCAGATTTTTTTATTGAATTCAAATTCCATCATCCGTTGTGACGGGATTCGAATCCAGGTCCCCAGAACATTAACCAAGTTTCTGGATTAATAGTCTAGCAATGATACTACTAGGCCATTACTTCTGTCTGAATGTGTGAATGTATTGGGGCTACATTACAACCTACTTCCTCCCCTATAGTTTATTTTATACACGCTCAAAAATAAGTGCTGTGGTAACTAAATCCCAAACGGAAACTTGGCACAACAATTTTCAATTTATTAACAAAAGAAAACTTGAATACACAGGATTACATATAGTTAAAATTTACAAAACATTTCCTCCCCCAAAAAAATGGCTTTGTCTCTCCATCACTCCATTGTGGGGAATTCCAGAAGCTTTAGAACAAAATTTTGATTTCTGAGGACAAAAGGCATTCTTTTGGGTATCTGAAGATGGTTTAATTTTGCTTCTTAAGCAAATCTTATTCAGAGAAGTTAAACTCTGAGGTTTCAATGGAGAGGAAAGCTAATTGGGTGCTGTTGTGTTCCACCTTGTTCTGTAGTAGCAGGTCTAAGCAGACATATTTCACAATGCAGAATTCACACAAGGAGAAGCAAGTGAAACTCTCTATCAATAGATTAATTTCCTGCCTGGCAGTAAAAAAAACATAACTTCAGAAACCGTGCAAAGAGTTAAAAAACCAAATGTTAAAAGCGGTGCGAATAGCTCAGTCATCCTAAACAGTTGAGATTGTCTTAGAACCTGACTCTGAACCATGTGAGTTTCTTGGTTGGTTTGAAAGGACTATTAGGACTGATGTGACTAGAGTGAAAAGTACTTACAGATGTGCTTGTTGTCAAATTATCTGGGAACTTCGGATAAAATATGGTTGCTGGTGAACACAGAGGGCAAAAATCATTGAGTGGGAAAGTGAGAGATCCTGCATACCAGAGGCCACATTGCACAACTTTAGGAATGCATTTGTGGGCATGGAATACTGTGGCTTGTGGTTTAGAATGCCAAATGGGTAGATGTTGTCTTAATCTGACAGTGCAACACTCCTTCAGTTCTAGCACTAAGGGCTCTGATCCACTGAAGGGGGTTTGAACCTATAACTAATGCTGAAGTGAGAGGGCTATCAGCTTAGCCTGATTAAAGGACGCCTTGCTTTGTAAATATTGCTTCTTTTTCACTCCAAAAAGGTTTTTGAATTCCATGAGATTATCTAAAGTGGTACATCTTAAAAGCATGAAATAGATAAACTTACGTTGGTTCCTAGTGGCACCCTTCCTTCCAGAATCATCCTTAACACTTTCTTTGTCTTAACTGGATTATCCAATGAATTCCAACCAGCTGTGTCCCAAAACTTCAATGAGTTTGACTTGTATGATGTGAGCTGTTAAATAATTATTATGATGTACATTTATATGGTTCCTTTCACAACATCAGGAGATTGTAAAGCACTATATTGCCAATTAAGCACCTTAATACTGTAACAGGAAATGTGGCAGCTAGTTTCTGCACAGCGTGCACCATAAAAAGCAAAAACATAATGACTAGATCTTCTGTTTTAGTCACTGGAAAGAAGTCTGCTATTAAAAATAGTGGTTCTGGGATCTTATGCCTGAGGGGACAGACATGGCATTGGTTTAAGGTCTTATCCAGAAGATGGCACCTCAGACCTCACAGAACCCTTTCCAGTATTGGCATTGGGAGAGCGTGGATTATTGTGCTTAAATCTGTGGAATGAGATTTGAACTCAAATTCCGACTCGATGCATTGCCTCAAATAATAAGTCAATTTACAGTATGATCATGTAAAGGCGACAATATAGGCCTAATAATAGGTGAGTTTAAATCACAACAGAACAGTATCAGAATTAAAGTACAATTTTAAAAGTCTTCAAGTGCTAGTCTCAGTAAAAATAATGATGAAACCTCAGCTTTGAATCGGGATTATAACGGATGAGCAATTAATGCCAGCTTGCCACAAAACACATTTTCCAATAATTAAATTTTAAAAACGCATAGGTGAGAGTACCTGTTGGGTGAGAGAATCAGGATGCTGTCCAGTTGGGACACACTTTATTGTTCTTCTATCTGGATCCAGAGCTGAGAGAAATGTATTAATGGTGGATGATTTACCAGCTCCTATCATGCCAAACAGCAAGATGTTTACAGAGTCCACACATTTTTCAGGAGGTTTGTACATACACAGATGGCTCCTCAGAGTTTTGAGGGCACTGCAGGAAGGGAAGAAAGAGATCTCAAAGACAGATTTGTTCAAGCAAAGTAAAGATTATCTTGTCTGCTCTGGAAACACACTTTCTGATCAAAGTAGCTTACCTCTGGTTGATAGTTAAATGACGAACAACATAATGCCTTGAATATGAAGTGTGCGGGTATTTTTGTTTTGTAAAATCTGAAATTAAAAACCAATTACATTAAATTATACTTTTAAAAATATCAGTGGAATGCAGTAAAAGCGTAAGGTTGCAAATCTACTGTCAGGATTCAAAATGCCATTAAAAACCCAGTAACATGCAGAAAACAAATGAATTTTCTGATTTTGGAAAAAAGAGTTATTTCTTATGTAAAGAAACTTTAACCTGAAGTTGGAGAGTGGACACCAGTTCCTGATGAACCTTAGCCTTTTGTGCATGTACCTGCTGGGAAATGGTTGCATATGCACACTTCATTTATTTTACCTTTTCCAAGCAGGAACTGGTTTTGCATATCTGCGCAAAAGCAAGAAAAATAGCAGATCAAATGACCTGAAGTGGAATACCATTACCAAGCAGCTGCCCAGTGAGCAGGAAATGGAAGGAGGAGCTCTCAAAAGAGAGGGAGAGGTGCCAGAAGGAAATCCCAGATAAGGAGACACAAATCAGGACTAGGTCCTGTTAAGGTAAGCTAAAAGAAAGGAACAGAGAAATAGACTCAGAGTTAAAGAGCTGCAGTGGGTACACGAGGTGGACTGGGCTTGAGAGAAATCCTGAAGATGAGAAGGCAGCTGAAGATTGGTGATTCTGTGTTGTAGGCTGTTGGGGCAAAGGTATCTCATTAAAACAATAGTGTTCTATCTGAAATCATGCCTGGATGATGGTGCAAGTATACTCAGAAATCCTGGGAAAGAAATATCAGAAGGTGAAACTGAAACCCTGTAAAGTGGGCCCCTGTTGCAAGACTGTAAACATTTTTTGGAAAGAATTAAAGACAAAATCTTCAAGTGTGGCAACTGAAGACCCTTATGAGAAAGGCAAAGTTTCAATGAGATTGGCTGGCTCACAATATGATAAATATTTGGATGGATTGTTGAAAAATCCACTTTGGTTGCACCTGTCATGGAGTGTTCAGTGTGTGCCATAGGGAGAAGACAGAGATCTTAAGTTCTCAGAGGAGAAAAACTACAAGACTATTGGGATAGTCATTAACAGAGTAATCAGTTGTAGGACTTGGTAAAGTGTCCTAGTTTAGAAGAGGTGCTACTGGAAGACTGAGTTTAGGAAACAATGAGCTTAGAAAACAGTTTTTGGGTGTCTCATGAAACATTAAGAGTTGGGTAAAAAGAATGAAATGAATGCTCAAGAATTCACCAGAAGAAACCATTTTGCAATTGTGCCAGCACCAAGCAAGAAGCCTTTGTGTCAGTCTAGCGGTAAGTACTAGTTTATGCCTCTATAAATATATTCCAAGGTGAAAGAATAGTGGTATTTTCATTTTCTTCTATTTGTATTGAGATCTTTCCAACCTTTTTGGCTAATGTAATATAATTCTTTTATTGTTTTATTTGCATTAAAAGTTCATCAGCAGTCTCCTGTCAATTTATTTAGTACCTTTCCTCCACAGTTTCTTAAAAGAAGTTACACTGCATTCTAGGTTTCATTCTGGAATCTGACTTGTTCAGTATTAGCAACAGCTGGGATTGTAACATTTGATCCATCTGCCCTTTTTTGGAGTGACAAATCATGTTCAGACTTTATTCAGATGTTTGCATATGCCCAACCTTAGTGACATTGTCCTGAAATCCTTGGCCAGGCCTGCTTCATTACTGTGAATCTGAATCCTTGGCCATCTGTTGCCATTTCTTCCCTCAGTCTCTTCTCTTGCATTCAGATAAGGTTGTCTGCCTCCGATGATAGGTGTACTTTAGCTAAACTATAAGTTCAAGTTTAATGTTACTTCTGTCTCCCCTGACCAGCCCTAAATATGATTCCATTTCTGTGCAACCCTGCCCAGGTTTCAGTCAGTGTTCAAGGCAAAAAGACTAGTTTCTGGAAATAAAATAATACAAGCAGAAAAGACTCAGCAGTTCAGGGAGTTTCTTTGAATAGGGAAAGAGAGTTAATATTTTAAGTCAATCACATTTATTCAGAACTGAAATCTTAATCAGGATTCTCTAGACATCAATGGGAGGCATTTTGTGAGGTTCCTGGTCATGACTCTTCCAAGCACTTTTTTTTTAAGCACAATCAGCACTGTGCCAGAAATCAGTGTGGAGCTGATTATCACATAATAATGTCATATGGAAATATCAGTTTCAAATACCTTTTATATCGTATGGGTCTGCAACTGTCTTCCCCCCATCCCCTGTCAGGAGTCGTTCCCACCAGCAGGGTTTATAACTGCTTCCAACTAAAGGGGAACAAGCATGCTCACCCCGTTCGTGAGATAGAGGCCATTGTGGTCATGAGGTTAGCAGCCAGGAAGGTTGCCGGCCAAGAGGAGGGGCAGTGCACATGCGCTGATCTCCGCACTGACAGAACAGTGCATGTGCAGTGGCCCGCAGAGCACTATGCTGCTGGTCTCAGGTGGGAATAGGCCCTGCCTCTGCTTTTCAGAGTTAATCTAGCTGAAGCATTCAATGTCAGAGACTTGTTCTGCTAAGCATATCCAAAAGAAAAAGGGCTGGAAATACTCCCATTTTCCTGCCCATTGGGCACTTAGTTTTGCTTTGGGAGAATCCCGTTTTTGAGGCTATTGCCTGACATCAGGTTGGTGTGACTCTGTGCTATCAGTTTATGACCTATATTGCAACAGTGCATTTTCAAGCCTGGAATTGAATTTCCTGCACCACAGTTCTTGAAATGAATTCTAAGCATTTTGAGTTTCTCTTTTTAAAATCTAGAAAATCTAACATGTAATGACTTAAATCAGCCAATTGAGTTGGTTAATTGAAATATGACCTCCCTGATTAAGGAATCAATTGATGGGCCAAAGAGGGAATCTTTTCCTGGTACTTAACCAGGAGTGTCAGTTCCTCTGCCACTCCCAAAACGAGATTGCTCACTGATCGAACTGTGTATACTGCTGTTGGAATTGTAAATAAAGGGATTTTTGTGAAGGGACAAATTTCTCTGAAGAGTTATTACAGTGGTGATGAGGAAAAAGGAACTACCCAAAGGAACCTTGTTGCGATCAGCTGCTACACATTGGGTATAAGCCACTGCCTGACAAACATGCCTCTTCAGGAAACTGGATGCTTTTGACCCTGCCATGGAAGACTGGGCCCAATATGTAGAACGGATGAGGTATTTTTTCAGAGTGAATGACACAGCCTCATTTGAAAAGCAAAGGATTATTTTGAGACTGATTGTGGACCAGCAGCTTTCACTGTTATGTGCAATTTACCTTTTCTGGAGGCACTGGACACAAAAACTTTCTAGGAATTGATGGATTTAGTAAAAGAGTATTCTGATCCTGTGAAGGTAGCAGTTTTACGCAGCATTCCGAGAGACAGGGGAGGCAATCTCTACTTTCTTGATGAGATTAAGGTAATTTGTAGAGGCTTGCAAATTTAGATTGACATTAAATGAGATGCTCTGGGTCTGATTATATGATCATATTATTGATTCTGCACACCAAAAATGCCTGTTAGCAGAGGCCAAGCTGGGCTACAAACAAGCATTACTGCTGTTTTTGTCCTTGAAAAAAAGTGGTGAGTGTAGCACGAGTTACAGGGTATTCCAATGGAGGTAGAAACCCACATCAATGCAACTGAATTAAGGGATCTCCACTGTGGGGCAGGCAACTAAGGCGCCCCGAGGAAGAATTTGGATACAAGGGATCTGCTCACAGATCCACTACTAAACAAGGCCGAATTAGGACTAAACAGACAGTAGCCTCTACAGAATCCCAACTGGCAAGATATTATAAATGTCAGTATCAAATAAGAAAAACAAAGTTCCAAAACCAACATTTTGGAAAACGACATATAGGCCAGGATACAGGAGAATGCAAACTCTGGAAGCTCCACCTACCTCTGACAAGGAACAACTACTTTGTGTTGCAATGACCAAATTGGAATCTAGTAAATTATCTGTAAGACTGAACAGACATCCACTAACAATGGAGGTCAACACAGGCACAGTCGTATCTGTGGTAGGGGAAACGGTGTTCAATAAAATTAACTCTCTGGACTCTAACTCCTATCCCTGACTGGAGACTTTGCAAGAATGAGGACTTATACAGGGGAACCACAGAGTGTTGGGCACAACCCATATTCCTGTTGCTTATGGAAAGCGACTGGTTAGGCTACCATTGATGGTAATGGAAGATTCAGGGGCAAGCCTATTGGGATGAAATTGACTGAAGGAGATTCAACTAGACTGAGTAACCAATTTTCAGTTGGAAAATGGTTGCCTGAGCGAAGTCCTCAAGTACCTGGAGATCTTTTGAAAAGGACCAGGAACAATTAAGGGAGCAAAAGTGACATTACACGTCGATCTGAAATTTTGCAAGGCCCAGCCGGTGCCTTTCACATCAAGGGAAAAGGTGGACACGGAAATCAGAAGATTGTAGCATGAAGGCATAATGAAATCGGTCCATTTTACAGAATGGGCAGCACTGTGGTGCCTATCCTAAAGCTGGATGGCTCAGTTCACCTTTGTGGAGATTTCAAGCAGACAATAAACCACTACTCTCAAGCTGGCAGGAGGACTCATTGTCTAAACTAGACATAAGTCACATGTACCTACCATTGAAACTGGATGAAGATTCACAAAAATTTTCCATAATCAATACACTATCTTTATCAGTATACAAGATTACCCTTTAGGGTATCATCAGCCTGTTCAATATTTTAGAGAATGATGGAGAACATACAAGGGTTACCACAGATTGCTATTTACCTGGACAATGTCCTCATCACTGGGAAAACGAGGGCAGAACACCTGCAGAAAATCCTTAGAAGGTTTCCAGCAGCTGGTGTGTGCTTGACGAGGGAGAAATGTGTTTTCTTAGTAGCTCAAGTAATCTATCTGGGCTACAAGATCGCTAAGTCAGACCTACATCTTCTGGAGGATTGGGTGCAGGCAATCAAAGATGCCCAGCCCTCACCACAATCCAGGTGTTATGGTCATTTTTAGTGACATATTATGGGAAATTTATACAAAATGGGACCTCTATCTTAGATCCCTTACATCAGCTACTAAAAAAAGAGACAAGCCTGGGATTGAATTTTCCACCAAGACCGAGCCTTTAAGAAAGTAAAACAACTGCTCTCCAAATGTTTTAGTGCATTATGACCCCAGGAAAGAGTTGTTGCTCACTTGCAAGCATCCCCATATGATGTGGGCACATTCTGACAGACAAATGGCAAAATGGAGAGGAATGCTCTATAGCATATGCCTCCAGGACCCTAGCAATAACGGAATAGAAGTACACTCAGGTTGAAAAAGAAGCACTGGCCTAATTTTTATGGTAAATAAATTCCACCAGTAACTATATGGGTAGAAATTCATGATCATCACTGATCACAAACCTTTGCTGTGTCTGCTAAATGAGGACAAAGTAGTGCTACCAATAGCATCAGCCCGAACCAGCACAGGGCATTATTACTGGCAGCATACCTGTATCAACTGGAGCACCAGCCAGGAACTCAAGTGGCAAAAGCCAATGCTCTAAGCAGGCTGCCATTGCCAGACACCCCATCATTAGTACCCAGAGTAGAAGAAATGGTGATGACACTGAACTTTCTGGATACTCTTCCGGTGGCCACACACAACATATGCCTGTGGACACAAAAGGAACTGGTACTAGTGAAAGTTAAAGACCTGGTACTAACAGGGGAAATGGAAAGATCTGTCCAACCACAATTCCATTCCCAATGGAGCAGAAGAGAGCACATCACCATCAAAGATGGGATACTGCTATGGGGATCATTGGCCCTGACTTGGGACTATGACCATAAGGCCGAATTACATCATTAGGCACCCAGGTGTGTCCAAGATGAAGATGCTGGCCAGGTTTGAATATGGATATAGCAACGTTGGTGTGTCGGTGCCAGGAATGCCAACAAGGGCAGAAGGTGACACTGGCAGCCCGTGGGAATGGCCAGGTAGTCTATGGACTCAATTATGGGGCGGCACGGTAGCATAGTGGTTAGCACTGCTGCTTCACAGCACCAGGGTCCTGGGTTCGATTCCTGGCTCAGGTCGCTGTCTGTGTGTAGTTTGCACATTCTCCTTGTGTCTGTGTGGGTTTCCTTCAGGTACTCCGGTTTTCTCCCACAGTCCAAAGATGTGCAGGTTAGGTTGATTGGCCATGCTAAGAAATTGTCCCTTAGTATCCAGGGATGCATAGGTTAGCGGGATTAGTAGCTTTAATATGTAGGGATATGGGGGTAGGGCCTGTGTGGGTTGTGTTGGGTGCAAATTTGATGGGCCGAAGGGCCTTTTTCTGCATTGTAGGGTTCTATGATTCTATGAACTGCACGTTGATTTTGTAGGCCTGTTTATGGATTCCATGTTCTTGGTAATAGTAGATGTTTGCTCAAAATGGTTGGATGTCTACAAGGTGAATTCGGCAAACAGTGACAACTGTTGAGAAGCTATGTGCCTCGATCTTGACACATGGAATTCCAGAGGTGCTAGAATCGGACAACGGATCAGCCACCAGCCAAGAATGAACCAGATTTATGAAATCGAATGGGATTCAACACACCAGGGCGGCACCATATCATCCAGCACAAATGGGCTTGTGAACAGAGCTGTCCAAACTGCAAAATCTGGGGTAAAGAAACAGTGAGTGGCATCAATAGACACCAAACTCTCCCGCTGTTTATTTGATTACCAGAGAACCCCACACGGGAATAACACCAACCGACTTACGCATAAGCAGGTGAGCCTGCTATTCCCAAACCTGAGGCAGAAAAGTACCACAGGCCCATTGCAGGGGACATGATGACAGCCACCAAGAGAGGCAATTTGACATAGGTAAAAAAGTCTGACTGAGGAACTTCACAAATGGTTCCACATGGATAGCAGGAACGGTACAGTCAAGTTATCCTACCGGATACGTGCAGTAGAGACTGTCTTAAGGGTGCACCTAACCCAGGTGCAGGCCTAGGATTTGTCGCCCGTCCCAAAGCCAATTCTGCTTAGCAGGCCAAGGACCGAGGGGAGTCTTTCCTGACAGACCAGCTCCACCTCTCCGGCACCACTGGAGAGAACCTTGGAGTCTTGAGATGGACCTCTACAGCTGGAGGAAGTAGGCAAACCACCATTCTTGTTGGAAGAGCAGGGTGCTAGCAGATACATCCCTCCCTTGTCAGATATTGAATTTGAGGATCCTGACTTGGGGCAGAAACAGAAAGAAAAACGTGAAGTGCCTGGACCGGGGCATTCCGTGGACTTTGGGGGGAGGGAGCGGGATGAAATGACTTCAATAAGGCTATTGAAGTTGGCCCATTGGAATATGAACTCCCTGATTAAAGAGTCAATTGATGGGCTAATTAGCGAGTATTTTCCTGGTATTTAATCGGGCGTGTCAGTTCCTCTGCACTTCCAAAGGTAGACTGCTAACTGATAGCATTTTGTGTACTGCTGTTGGAACTGTAAGGGATTTTGTGCAGGGACTTCTGCCTCCAAAGACTTATTACAAACAATTTTCAGTTTCTTCCAATCTTTGTATTAACAACTTGCGTTCTCATGCCAGATTCACAATTAGTTATTTATTTGAATCAAAAACAGAAAATGCTGTAAAATCTCAGCAGATACGGCAGCATTTGTTAAGAGACAAACAGAGCTAGTGTTGCATCTGGATGACACTCGTCAAAGCTAGAGAGCACTGGAAATTGGATGAGAATTATACTATTATGGGGGTGGGGAATGGTGGAGCAGCAAGGGCTGGATAGAGGGCAAGCGATAGGTAAGAGCTGGGGAGAGATTGACAAAGATATTGTGGACAAAAAGACAAAGGGGGAGGAATTTTCCTGTCTCGGCCACCATAGGAATCATAGCAGGCAGGGGGCAAACCATACAAAGGCCCGTTGACTTCAGGTGGGATTTTCCAGTTTTATGGTGAGCGCAGCCAGGAAATCCTGCCCAATGGGAATGTAAATGGTGATGATAGTGGCACAGATCAGAATGTGTTAATATTAGAAAACGGTAAGCCAGGTTGTCCTTTGACACATTGAATAGGAAACAGATGGCCTGAATGGGATGGGGAGAGGAGGGATGGTGGTGTGGGGGAAAAAATGGAAAGCGGGATTAAAAGGCAATGGAAAAAAAGAATCAACGAAAGTAAACTGGTAATAAATTTTAAAAATGGGGTGAAGGTGGGAGGACAGAATTCACAGTCTGAAGTTTGTTGAACTCAGTGTTAAACCCAGAAGATGAGGTGTTGTTCCTTCAGTTTGCCTTGGGTTTGACTAGAACATTGCAACAGGCCAAGGACGAGCAGGTGAACATGAGACCAGGATGGTGCGTTGAAATGGCAAGTGATAGGTAGGTCTGGGTCTTGCTTGTGGAGGGACCAAAGATGTTCTTCTTCAGTACTAAAAGTATACCACATTGGGAGCAGCAATGGCAATAGATCAGACTGAAGGAGGTGTACATGAAAAAAGTGTTTAGGCCCTTAGATGGTGAGCAGGGAGGAGGCAAAGGGGCAGGTGTTGCACCTTCTGATTGCATGGGAAGAAAGTGAGGTGTTGGATGGACAAGTGGGCCAGGTTATTCCAGAGGGAATGGTCTCTGCTGAACACTGACAGAGGGAGTGAGAGGACAATATGTCTGATGGTGGCTCTATGCTATAGTTGGAGGAAATGGCAAAGGATGATTCTTTAAATGCAGAGGTGATGGACTGAAAAGTGGACAATGAGAACCCTTTCCTGGTTTTGAAGGAAGGGGAAGAGCGCCTGTCAACCACAGTGTGTGGGAAACTAGGATTAAGGAAGAAATGCACCCCGAACATGCTCGCTTCCATCTTCTTCTATCGGGAAAAGATACAAAAGTCTGAGGTCAGGCACAGTACAGGGCCTTTGGCTCTCGATGTTGTGCTGAGCTATGTCCGAACCCAAGATCAATCTATCTGGTGTGCTCCATGTGTCTATCCAATAACCGCTTGAAAGTTCCTAAAGTGTCCGACTCCACGATCACAGCAGGCAGTGCATTCCATACCCCAGCCACTGAGTGAAGAATCTACCTCGGACAGCCCCTCCTATATCTCCCGCCATGAACCTTATAGTTATGCCCCCTCGTAACAGCTACATCCACCCGAGGAAATAGTCTGTGCACGTCCATTCTATCCTCATCTTATAAACCACTATTAAGTCACCTCTCATCCTCCTCCGCTCTAAAGAGGAAAGCCCCAGCTCCCTCAACCTTTCCTCATAAGACCTACCTTCCAAACCAGGCAGCATCCTGGTATATCTCCTCTGCACTTTCTCAAATGCTTCCGCATCCTTCTTATAGTGAGGTGTCCAGAACTGCACTCAATATTCCAAACGTGGTCTCACCAAGGTCTTGTATAGTTGCAGCATAACCCCACTGCTCTTTAACTCAAACCTCTGTTAATAAACGCTAAACACTATAATTCTTCATGGCTCTATTCACTTGAGTGGCAACCTTCAGGGATCTGTGGATATGAACCCAAAATCTCTGTTCCTCCACATTCCTCAGAACCCTGCCGTTAACCGTGTAATCTGCATTCAAGTTTGTCCTACCAAAATGAATCACCTCGTACTTACCAGGGTTAAACTCCATCTGCCACTTTTCAGCCCAGCTCTGCATCCTATCAATGTCTCTTTGCAGCCTACAAGAGCCCTGCACCTCATCCACGAATCTTGGTGCCATCAGCAAATTTACTAACCCACCCTTCAGCTCCCTCTTCCAAATCAGTAATAAAAATGACAAATAGCAAAGGATCCAGCACTGATCCCTGTGGTACACTGCTGGTAACTGGCTTCCAGTCTGAAAATTTTCCCTCCACCACCACCCTCAATCTTTGAGATAGCCAGTTACTTATCCAATCAGCCAAATTTTCTTTTATCCCACACCTCCTTATACTTTCTTCACAAGCCTACCATGGGGAACTTTATCAAACACCTTACTAAAATCCATGTATACGACATCAACTGCTCTACCTTTGTCTACACACTTACCTCCTCAAAAAATTCAATCAAATTTGTGACGTAAGATTTACCCCTCACAAATCCATGCTGACTCCCAGATTAAGCTGTATCTTTCCAAATGGTCATAAGTCCTATCCTTCAGGATCTTTTCCATTAACTTACTGACTACCGAAGAAAGACTAACTGGCCTATAATTACCTGGGTCATTTCAATTTCCTTTCTTGAACAGAGGAACAACACTTGCTACTATCCAGTCCTCTGGCACAATCCCCATGGACAATGAGGACCCAAAGATCAAAGCTAAAGGCTCTGCAATCTCATCCTTACCAATTTACTCAAGAACAGCTTCTTCCCTGCTGCCATCAGACTTGTGAATGGACCTACCTTGTATTAAGTTGATCTGTGACTGTAACACTACATTCTGCACCCACTCCTCTCCTCTATGTATGATATGCTTTGATTGTATAGCATGCAAGAAACAATACTTTTCACTGTGTACTAATACATAATACAATAACAAATCAAACTGAAAGTGACATCATCTGAACCGATGCGGTGGAGACGAAGAGACAGAGTGGGGTGGAGTCCATATTGATGTGGGGTGCAAACAGCTGTAGTCCAGATAACTGGGAGTCAGCGAGCTTGTAATGCACAGTAGTGGACAGTCTATCACCAGAAATGGAGACAGAGGTCAAGAAAGTGAAGTGCCGGATATGGATTGTATGAAGATAAGGGAAATGGAAATTGGAAGTTATTTGGGTGACTTGTTAGCATTGGTTCTCTAATCAACAGGGCTTGACTCAGGTGCATGCAATTCCAGCTGGTATGATGACAAGAGGATCTTGCTCATGTAGGGAGTAAGTAACATGGAAGCTAGCTCAATGGAATACTAGACAGACTACGCAGCAGGGGAACCTGGCACAGCTAGGGAAGAAGTTCTTTTTTTTTAATATACAGAATTAGGAATGGTCTGAGAGGGAACGACACCCAATGAGCTCAGAGATCTGAAGTCCAGAGCCATTTACTCAGGTAAGACCTAATTTTTTTTTCTGAATTGGGGCAGTATTTTAAATTAGGGCCAAGGAGTTCTTGGTGCCAGTTAAATTTAAGCAATTTAATAGAATTACAAATTATAATTAAATGATATTTCTAAACTTGAAATCCTAATTAGATGATGAAAATACAACAAAAATGACAGGGGCAAGTGTTGTGTTGCAGCTGTAACATGTGGGTGGAGTGGACACCAGTATGATCCACAGTGATCATATTTGCATCATGTGTCTTCAACTTAAACTTTGGTTCAGAGTTGATGAGTTCAAATCTGAGATTTGGAACATTGCAACAGGAAGGGAGAAAGTTGCCTGGCTACTTTATTCTGGAAGGTAGTCATATTCCTTGGGTTAGGTATTGCAGATTTAGCCCATGGTTAGAGAAAGGAGAGTTGTGGCCAGGAACAAGATGGTTTTGGGAATCCAAAAGGTAGCACTAGAGGTGTCTTAGTTTTGTCCTTGTCCAACAGGTTCACTATTGCAGCTGTGTGAATGAGAACAGGGATAGGCCACAGCACTGTGATAGTGGGGCCATTCAAGCAGAGAAGTAAAATGGATTATAGTATTAGTAGGGAACAGTAGTTGGGAAGGTAAATATATTGCCAGTTCTAAAGGCTACCATTTGCAAGTCCACAGATACTGAAGCAGTCTATGAGCACATGTAGCAAGACCTATTCAGGACAATATCCAGGCTTGGGCAAGAAACATTCATGCCCCACAGATATCAGGCAATGACAATCTCCAACAATAAAGAATCTAACCATCTCCCCTTCATGTTCAATGACAATACCATAAATGAATCACTAGCATCCTCATCCTGGGGATTACCATGAACCAGAAACTTAGTATCAACACAACAAATAATTGACACTTGATCAAACAATGTACCAATGCACAGGAGCTTTCTGCAATAAGATCCAGATACAAGTGGCACAGCCTTTTTCCACACTTTTTGTTCTCACTTACATTTGTCCAAACGTTCCACGTTGCTATCCAAGCTAAATTCTGAATCGGTCGACTCTTCCCCCCAACTCGAATCTGTCAGGCACATGCCAATTAGAAAGCTGTTAGTTGGGAAATGTGGAATTTGTTGGCAGTTGTAGAGAACAAGGCAATTATTCTATCCCGCCAGCAAATTATATTGGGAATTCTATCCTGTGTACTTTATCATGACTATTGTGAGCAAACACTTCCTCTAAAGTGTTTTCATGATTTCCTTCCCAGGTATCTGACAGTAGACATTGGAGGAGATGACTTAGTGGTACAGTCACTGGACTAGTAATCCAGAGGCCTAAGTTAATGCTCTGGGAACAATGGTTCCAATTTCACATGGCAGTTGGTAACAGTTAAATTTAATAGATCTGGAATATAAAGCTAATCTCAAAAGAACAAAGAATATCTCATGGATGGTGACCATATTAACTGTTGTTGTAAAAATCTGGTACACTAATTTTCCATCCTTACCTGGTCTGGCTTTTTGCATTGTGGTTCACTCTTAACTGTCCTCTGAATTTACCTTGCAAGACACTGTGTTAGATTGAAATTAGGGATTGTCAACAAATTCCTTGTCAGCAAAGCTCATGTCTTGTGAATGAATAAAGAGTAAAAATATCAATTTGAGAGCCTATAGGAGTTTCCTTCTCTCTGGAGAGTAACTGACTGACTGCACAGTTCAGTATTGTCCCCCAACTTTACCCTCCTGCTGTCACATTAAATCTGCCCTCATACAGGGTATGGGAAATTTACCCCAACAGCAACTGACACTATGGGAAGAGGTACATCGTGGACTAGGATAGTCACAACTATGACCTGTCATTCTTCGTTATTCTGAACTCAAGATGGGAACCAAAACTGCAACAGCTGGAAAAGAATCACAGCAAGATCTCCGTCATTGCTCAGATCGAGATGCAAGGTGACCAGTCACTGTTTCACTCTGGCACAGTAAGGGGGAGTCATCACTGGCTCACACTGGAATTACAGAAGGGAGGTGGCTTCAGCTAATGGGACCCTGTGCCCAAGGCCTAAAGCTTAGGTATAAGAGACTAAATCTGACAATGACAAATCCAACAGGAATTTCCAGCACCAGGATTCCAGCCCCAATCAAACCCCAACACCAAGGCTAGAATGCTACATAGCAACCTGACTTGTTCTCACTTACCTTCATCCAATTGATTCTCCTTCACTACTCTCACCCCCATATCACTCAGTTCATGTGGCTTTATGTGCAGCATTGAGGGAATTGTCCAAAGATCATCTGTAACTAGAAGAGCATACATCAATCAGAAACCCAATGGCTGGGCATTATGCAAATTGTCATTAACAAGAGAGGTGAGGGAGGAACAAACAGGGCAGCATTTCGATCTTTCCAGTTTAAAGGAAATTCTATCCTGTGCATTTTATCAGCACTGTATTCTGGGGAAACGCTCTAGTATTTTTTCTAATCTCTCTTCAGTCACTGTTTTCTATAATTCACATATCTGACACAGGATATTAATCAGCTTGAAAGCCCGCTGGAGTTATTGAAGTTGTCCTTTCCTCCCAGAGGGGAACCAACAGTTCTGTGCTTTATTGGGACAGGATGAGGTAGACCCTGCACCAGGTCATGCTGGGACAGGGATGCCCACTGCTGGGTCATGACAGGACAATGGAGGTCCAGTGCCATGTCATGGCAGGACTAGCAGCCCACCTCTGCACTATGGTGGAATAGTGATACCTGAACCATATGAGATGGTCCATGCAACCTGACAGCAACTCCTGAGTACATTGAGCCCTTGTGTTGAGGAGTCGCTCTGCAATTTCCCTCTGTAGTTATTGTTTTTAGGTATTGGACACTGGATATTAAATTAGCTTGAGAGTCCACAGGAGTGTCCAGAGTCCAGACTGGGTTAACAATTCTGTGGTATCCCCTAGTTACCACCTTCACATGCCACGTTAAACCTGCCCTGACTAATTTTGTGGAACATTTAGTCCAACAGTAATCCACATGTTGGCAAAGCATATAATATGGAAGAGGATATTCCATATTATATCCAACATGTGGACATTTGTTGTTGATCCTGTTTCTGAGTCTCTGTGGTGTTGGAGCACCTGAAACCAGGATGGGAACTGCTGATGCCATTCCAATGAAATTGCAACTCCAGTTGACAGCTTTGGAGTATACACAGCAAGTGGTGGATTATCATTTGGTCATGCCAGCAGAGCAAGTCCCACCATTAGGTCAGACCAATAGGGAGGTCCATGAAACCTGACAGAGGTACTCCTCAGATCATTGAGCCTTGCATCAAGGGAGTTATCCTCAGGTCCAAAACATGACAGCTTGGCCATAGATATGTAATACTATATCAAAAAGAGTCAGAAACCACAGGTTTTCCTATAAGTGGAACCCAGCTGATAGCCCTATCTCAGAGTTCCACAGCAGTTCCTCTTGCCCTCACATTCATTCATATTTTTCTTGTAGCTTTCTAAGCTGTCATCCAAACTGATGAACACTTGCCTGCAGCACAATTCAGGGAATCTGTCAGAAACTGATCTATTAATGGAAGCACAGATCAATTAAAAACCATGGCTAGAGTTGTCTGGCCATTCATACTAGCGGTATTCTCCAGTCCCACTGGCAGCACACCCCTGCCCGCAGGTTTCTTGCCAGTGTGGGGTAACATCAATGGGAATTCCCATTAACAGTGCCAGGATCAGAGAATCCTGCCACTAGTAACCAATGCGCCACCTCTGCAGGCAGAAAACACACAGCTGGGAGGCTGGAGAATCTTGCCCCATTTGTTTGGGTAGTGTGGAAGCACTTTACAGTTGTAGAGAGAAAGGCAGGTAGTCTATATTAGGAATTCCATCCTGAGGATTTTATCAGCACGTTCCGGTCTGAGGAAAGACTCTTGTATTTATCTTGATTTCCCTCCTAAGTCACTGTTATCTATGTTTCAGATATCTGACAGTGGACATCAATGAGCCCAAGAGCTCACAGGAGTTTCCAGAGCCTTCCTTCTCTCCTGGATTGGATGAATGGTTCTGTGTCACCCCCAATATTAACTCCAACTGTTACATTAAACAGATCTCCATTATTGTGTTTGGAAACAAAAACCCAAACAATAAGCCAGGTATGGCAAGAGGTACATTGTGGACGAGCATAGTCATTATTTTGACCTGTCCTGTTAGTCCTTTTCTTGATTCCTGCTCACTCTTTACCACATCAGAACTGAAACTAGGAAGCAATTTTTGCCCTCCCAAAGAAACTGTAAGAACTACTGTTGACAGCTTGATATGTGACATATTAAAGGTGCAGTGACCAGTCACTGGGTCACACCAGGACTGGGAGACAGGGATTAGGGCTTGCCATGTCAGGAAACTTGACAAAAGTGCCATATCAAGACAGGAGACCCATGGAATTGCAAAAACTTTCTAGCCCACTGTGCCCCTGCACCTTGATATTGTCAAAAGACTACTGTAAACCCAGACTGCACCAAACAGCATCCTAACCCAAGGGGTTGCCTGTGTTGAGGTCCCAGCCCCATTCCAGGGTCCATACTCACAGGGACCGGAGGACAACCCTCCTTACAATCTCACTTACAATCATCCAGGTTGTCGGTGTCCCTCTCCGAGCTCATATCCACTTTATTCGATGATTGTGGCTGGCTTGACAATGACTCACAACTACTGTCTGTCTCCAGAATATCTATCAGAAATTCCTCCTCAGCTGTTGGAAGATGCACACACATTAATCAGAAACAATGGCCGGGTTTGGAAGATGTGCAGCACATTCCACCCCTCCAACAGTATATTGGAAATTCTATCCTGTCAATTTTATCAGCACTCTGTTCTGGGTAAACACTTGCATTGTGTATTCCCGATTTCCCTCCTAAATCATCGTCATCTATATTTCAGATATCAATCAGTTTGAGAGCAGATGGGGGTTTCTGAGTCCTCTTTCCTTTCAGGAGTGAGTGCACAGTTCTATGTTGTTCGTAACATTAACCTCCAACTGTTACGTTAAAGCTACCTCCACTATTGAATGTTGAAATATTTACCACAAATGTAACCCACACTTTGGGAAGAGGCACCTTGTGAATCAGGAGAGTCTTTGCCTTCACCTGTCCTGTTGATCCTTTTCTTGATTCTCACTGCCTCTTTACCCCTTCAGAGCTGCTGAAACTAGGGTGAGTACCACTCAGTTCTTTGCAAAGAAACTGCAACAATCACGTTGGCAGTTTCAGAGGTGATGCAGCAAGAGCTGGGGAAGTTATCCCAAGACCAATGCCTACACCAGGGCCAACCATTAATATCCAACACTGGATTTAAAAACAAGCACTGCATCCAAAAGGAATTTCCTGCATCAAAGCCCCGTGCAACCCTGACACCTAGGCCCAGTCCAATTCACTAGGGTTGAAATCTGGGTTCCTTGTTCTCTTACCACAAAGATTTGACTGTGCCTTTCTCTCAGTCTTGCGACTCAACTCCTGCAGCAGCTGGGAAAGAGGACCTTTTTGAAGGAGAGGAAACTGGCGCATCTGTAAAACTGGAAGAAACATAGATCAATCAAAACCTTAATGGTTGCAGGATGTGCGAATAGTCTGCAGGGGGAAAAATGACAGATTTTCCATCCCTCTAATGACAGTACATTAAGAACTATATTCTGTGCATTTTATCAGCACTATTCTACACAAATATTTCCTATATTGTATTTTTAGGGAACAGACACCTTTGTTAACTTGGCTGGTTTTGTTATTCTTTTTCCTAATTCTCTTCTAGGTGAAGCCAGAATGGGAACCACTTGTCACTTTAAAAACAAACTGCTGTTGGCAGCACAGAAGAGCTGGAGATTATTGTTAGGTTGAATCGCAATGGGGAGATCTGTCATTGGGTTAGACTGTGATGGGAATCAAATCACCAGATCCCATTGTGATGGGAAGTCTGTGAAATTACACAAAGAGAGGACACCATCACATTCAATCCATGCTGAGGAATTACCCCAGATCCAAACCTCAGACAGCATTAGCAATTGAACACTATATTAAACAGTGTTAGAACCCATAGGAATCTCCTGCACTGGCAACCCAGCCTCCCACTAACATGCCACCTTGCAGTGCGGCAACAACGGCCCTCCTTGTTCTCACTTACAATCCTCCAGATCATTGGCCTGCCTTTCCAAGTTCACCCCAGCAATGTTCAACTCTTGTGGTTCATTCAACAAATATTCAGAACTTCCATGCCATCCCCAGGGATCCATCAGGAACTCCTCAGCTGTTGGATGAAATACACATCAATGAGCAATCTGTTGGTTGGTCAATGCATAAATTATCAGCAGAGGAACAAAATGAAACAGAAAGTGAGAAGTCTTCAGCCCAAAGATAGCCAGGCCATAGCTATCCAACACTTTATCAAAACAGTGCCATAACCCACAGCCCAGCCCTGTCCAAATCTTGATACAGGGGTGGCACAGTGGTTAGCACTGCTGCCTCACAGGGCCAGGGACCTGGGTTCGATTCCTGGCTTGGGTCACTGTCTGTGTGGAGTCTGCACAATCTCCCCATGTCTGTATGAGTTTCCTCCCACAGTCTAAAAGACATGCTGGTTAGGTGCACCGGCCATGCAAAATTCTCCCTCAGTATACCCGAATAGGCGCCAGAGTGTGGCACCAGGGGATTTTCACAGTAACTTCGTGCAGCGTTAACATAAACCTACTTGTGACTAGTAAATAAACTTTAACTGTAAAAGGCCAGAATACCCATTAACAATTCCCTCAAATTCTACTTACACTTATCCAGACATTTCTCCTTCCTCACCAGGACAGCACTGGAAATCTGTGGCCAACTATGAGTTGTCCGAATGTCCTTTCTGACTGGAAGGAACGTATATTGATTAGAAACTATTCGGCTGAGGTTTGTAAAAATGGTTATTGGCAGTGAATGGGGAGGGAGAGAAATTGACTTTTTTCCTATTCTGCCTGATGACAACATACTGAGAATTTGACTGTGTACTTTCTTAGTGCTTCAAATTCTGGCTAACCATTTCCTCTGTGTGTTTCTCTTGGTTTTCATCCCAGGTCACGTTTCTATATTTCAGATACCTGACACTGGATATCAATCAGCTTACGGTCCCACAGGAGATTCCAGAGTTCTCCTTCCCTCCTGGGGGCCAGGGGGCAGTGGTGGTGGTGGGGGGGTGCGACTGCATGTACAGTTCTGTGTTGTTCCTTAACATTAACCTCTAGCCACCACATTATACATGGTGCTGTGTGTAGAAATACTACCATATTTACCCACACCCACATCTGCCACATTTTGGACCAGAACAATTTTTACCTCAGCCTTTCCAGTTGATCTTTCCCGATTCCCTCTGACTCTCCTGCTTCAGAACAGCTGAAACAAGGATGGGACCGCTCATCACGCTCAATGAAACAACAAAAACTGCTATTGGTAGCTGGAGAGGAGATGCCACCCCCAACCTCCCAGGGGGTGGAGAGACCTCTCACAGGGCCACCCCCTGGATTTGGGAGACCCCCATTAGGATCCTGGTCCAATTTAGAAGCCAGGCTAGACCCAAGTAATATTTCTATTCTGCCATTGTGAGGAAGGGATACCTCATTCCAGGAGCACTACAACTGCTGATTGGTCTACATTTTACCTCTAATAGTTGAAAAGTTGCTGTTGACAGTCCCACAGTTTCTGCTCAGTTAATTTCAGCAACTCAGGAACAGGTTCCAAATCAGTCAACTTCTTCTTTGTACCTGTTCAATTTCCTTATTCACATCATTTTTCAGAAGCTTGTTCTCCTTCTCTGCAGTCACCAGTTTCACGTTGCATTCATCTGCCTCCATTTGTGTGTCTATTAACTGAGATTTGTAACCATTGACCAGCCCTTCCTGGTGTATGATAGAGACTTTAAGCTGCTGCATCTAAGCTTCTCCTTCCAAACATGTGCCAACTTGAGTGGGTTAAGTCTATACGAATGTTGCTTTATTGGAACATCTACATCATGTACAATTACTTTGGTACATCCCAGTTTGTTCTCAGTTGTGACTGTAATAATTCTTTCAGGTCATTTTGATTTTCCTCCGGAAGGTACCTCAGTAATTTATCCCACTTTCAGATTAATTCCTCAAATTAGACTGGACAATGAGGAAGATCAACTTCCAAATCATCTGAATTTGTTTCTTTACTCTGAGTTGTATCAACTGACACATTCTACTTCTGCTTTCCTTCCCTATCAAAATACCGTTTGAGCATATTCATAGGACACAAGGCTTTCATTTTATCTGACATATCTGATAGGTACAGCAAAAGTCTTGGTTTTGCGCATCCAGGTCAAGCAAAGTGTTTTTGTATTTTCACTCGAGTTTTCCTTACTCCTAAATGACCTGTGACTGGAATCTCATGCGCTACCGGCAAAGCCTCCTTTCTATAATCCACCAATAATACAACTTGATGAAGTACTGCCCACTTGTCATCCGCCTGAATTTATAAAGGTTTCCACTTCTTATTAAAACATTGGCCGGAATTTTACTGCCCCATCCACCATGGGAATCGGAGTGGGCGGGGGTTGGACAAAGAAAAGATCCGTTGACCTTGCGTGGGATTTTATGGTTATGGGATGAGCGAGGCCATAAAATCCCACCCACTGGGTGGAATTCTCTGGCCATGTTGGTCCAAAAGCCAGAAATTCCTGTCCGACTGTAAATGCCAGTTCACATTCTCTGCAACTTGCCCACTAAAATTCCAGTGGCAGGCGGGATGGGAGAATTCCAGCCATTATACCTAATGTAATAACACTCCAGTATATACTTAGATTCTCCTTCGATGTATGCTTTCTGATATAACTTCTTTACCTCTGAATCTTTTTGTTGTAATTCAGCCACCTTCCCTGAACTAAAGATAGTGAGGGTGATTCTCCCATCCCACTGTGTTGCTTTTGTTGCACACCAGCCCAGGAAACTTGAGTGGAGACTGTTTTATGGGCTCCCCACAGGGCACCACAGCCTCCATGATTCTTTGACAGCAGGATTTCTGCGCTGTCAGCTCTGTGCCAGAAATCAATGCTGGGCGCAATAATTCATGCAAATTCTAATTTACATACAGTTTAAATCCCATTAGCAGGCCTCAGACTGAAATTTGAGCCCACCAGCATCTCTCCACCCCCCCCCCCCACCTGCCCCCACACCCGCCACCTCCCCAAACGCGGTTCACTTCAGCAGGATTTAGTATAGCTGCCCAACTTGCAGGGAGCTGGCAGCCTGACCCCGCGGGAATGAAGGGAGGCCATGGAGGCCCCCTGGAGGGTCAGGCACCATGGAGGTGCTCCAGGGCCTTGCCAGCCTGGCCCCTGGCACTGCCCAAGGAGCAAAGTGCCAATGCCACCCAGCATGGCAGTGTCAAGGGGCACAGCCTGATAGGGGTTGATCGGTGGAGGTTGGAGGTCCTGCCCACACTCTGCATTTGAGTGAGGGAGGCCAACAATTAGGGCTGGCCGTTAGGAGTGGTGGGAGGTCAGCCTGCTGGGTGGGTCTGGGCAATCGGGAGATCAGGGGTGGGGGGTGATGGGGAAAGAAAAATCTGAGTAGCTCAGAAAAAAATTTTAAACCATCAGGCATTTAAGACACTGACAGAATTATTAGTATGGAGTTGAATGACTCAGAATCAGACCTATAAGCTAACAAGGAAGCAGTTAATACACGGGAATGCAGTAAGAAATTCAAACAAGTGATTGTGATTTAAATGCATATTTGGATATCAAAAATGTATTAACTGTATTTAATAAAAGTAATTGTTTTGTTTAGCCAAAAGCAGGTTGTTGCAAGGCCTAATGATGTGGGGTCATTCAGACATCCCCACATTCTTAGGGAACAATGTAGCCTTAGGATGTGGTAGTTTTTAAATCAGCAGGCTTACTAACAGAAGAATTTTCAAGGCTGGCCAGCGATTGAGAGGCTAGCAGTGCGGGGCTACTGCACAAGCATCGAACTCGGCACCAACAGGTCGACGCATGCACAGCAAACCACTCAGTGCTATGCTGCCGGCCTCCCCAGTGGGAATAGCCCCCACCCACTGAATTTCAGCATGATTCACACTGAGATACTCTGCAGTACATAGAGTGTGGGAGATTCATTTTGAACCTCTTGCTGAAAAAGCCAGCATGAGTTACTCCAGCTTTTACACAAATTCGACACTTAAAATTTTTGGGGAGAATCGCCCCCACCTGCTTCATCCTCACCTGTTCTTGATCAACCATCTGGTCAAAGATGGGTTCTGACACTGAACTTCAACCTCCTTATTTTTTCCTCCTCCTTTCTCAACCTGTGGCTTCGTAATCTGTTGCCACACAGTCGGGAAACATCCCAGGAAACGTTTCCTACAACACCTCGGTTGTTTGAGTTTTCCTGGCTTTTCAACCACATTAGGCATCAATTTCACCTGTGATCCAGCAATATGGCTAGTCAGGATAAACTATACTCCTGAACTCTGTATCCTTACCTTACACAATGGAACACTACACCATTCACCAGTAATTTCACACATTTTCACCATTTCTGGCAATACTACTTCTGAACTATATCTCTCTTCATCTCTCACTATTTAAGATTGACTTGCTCCAGTATCCCTTAAGACCTTAACCTCCTTCTCCTGGTATACATGAGTAAATCTTCCCCACATAAATAAAATCTGGAGAAATATTTGACACTTGCTTATCAACCAACATCTGAATAGGCTATACTTATTTTGCACCTCTTCAGCTTCAATGTTTGCCAATTTAACAAACCCCATTGGCTTATCCTGTTTAACATGTCTGCCTTCTCAGTACTTTTCTCAAGCCGCCAATGCTATGACTTTGTGTGTTCAAATTTATCACAATGGAAACAGCTATGGTTTCTTATCTCTCCTCCACCCTCATATGTTTCCTTTTTAACCTGAAGTAAACTGTCCTTACTATCTCCAATGAGACTTCCTTTGCTTCAACCACTTGCGGACTTATTTTTTCCCCAGTTTCTACCTCTCACAGATTGAAATCGCGGTTGAAAAGTAAAACTTTGATTATGAACTATTTCAAAATAAGCTGCCATTTCTGCTGCAATCTCAAAATTTTAACCCTTTGCTCTTCTACACAAGTTCTCACGACATTGGGAAGTGAATTTTTAAATTCCTCCAAAATAATTTCCTTCGAAGTGTCATATGTCTGGTCTATTTTCAATGAACATAAGAAATAGGAGCAGGAGTAGGCCATCTAGCCCCTCGAGCCTGCCCCACCATTCAATAAGATCATGGCTGATCTGTCGTGGCTCAGTTCCACATTGCCGCCCTCTCCCCATAACCCTTAATCCCCTTGCCTATCGAAAACCTATCAACCCACGTCTTAAAATTATTTAGCGAGGCAGCCTCCACCACTTCAACGGGCAGAGAATTCCAGAGATTCACCACCCTTTGAGTGAAGAACTTCCTCCTCAACTCTGTTCTAAACCACCCCCCCTTTATCTTGAGGCTGTGCCCTCTAGTCCTACTGTCCTTTCTGAGCGGGAAGAGCCTCTCCACCTCTATCCTATCCATCCCATTCATCACCTTATATGTCTCAATGAGATCTCCCCTCATTCTTCTAAACTCTAACGAGTACAAGCCTAGTTTATTCAGCCTCTCCTCATAGTTCAACCCCCTCAACTCCGGTGTCAGCCTAGTAAACCTCCTCTGCACTCCCTCCAAGGCCAAAATATCCTTGCGTATGTGCGGCGACCAAAACTGCACACAGTACTCCAGCTGCGGCCTCACCAGTGCCCTATACAGCTGCAGCAAGACCTCCCTACTTTTATATTCAATCCCCTTCGCTATAAAGGCCAGCATCCCATTTGCCTTCCTGACCACCTGCTGCACCTGCAGGCTGGGTTTTTGCGACTCATGCACAAGGACCCCGAGGTCCCTCTGCACCGTCGCATGCTGCAGTTTTTCGCCATGTAAGTAATAGTCCTTCCTACCATTATTCCTACCAAAGTGGACAACCTCACATTTGCCAACATTAAATTCCATTTGCCAGTTCCTGGCCCATTCGCCCAGCCTATCTAGATCCTTCTGCAGACTCTCCACACCCTCTTATTTATCTATCAAAGTTACTTCGATTCTTTCATATTCTATACAAGTCTGAGCTGGTCCTTTCCTTAGTATCCTTAAGTCCTGTCTGTAGACTTCTGTCACTAGTTCATATGCAATTAAGATAGCATTTCTCATCCCATCATGATACCTAGATAGCTCCTCTGATAGTGACACCAACACCTCTCCAACTCCACCTACCAACTTTGTTTGAACCAACAATACCCACGTGGTCTGTGGCCATTTTAATTGTTTAGCTACTTTCTCAAATGAAATGATAAGGGTTTCTATATCCTTCCCATCAAACCTTGACAGTGCTTGGATATATTTAAACATAGCCCTACTAGGCCTTTGACTAAGGGGTGGATTTCTCCTCACTTTATTCAACTTTTGCATTTGCTTCCACCATTTTGTTAATGTTATCTATTTTCAGTTCCTGCTTCTGAAATTCAAATGTTCCCTTTTCTTTGCTTAAAATTCAATCTGTCTCGTTTCTTTACTCTGTTGTAATTATTTCATTTGTAATTGAATTCTAGCTAATTTCAATGCTTCAGACAGTGTCTCTGACAAATTTAAATGTTGCCCTATCACTGAAATTATCTCTACCTCCCCTGCCCTTTCAGGTAAAGTCAACTGCAGCTTGTTCACCAACTCCAAAAACTTTGTTTTAACCATCCTTTGTAAACCATTCCACATTACTTTTCCATACCCAGCAAATTTTTAACCACTGAAAGAGCCATTTTTCACAAGGCACATCAAATGCAATGCCTGAAAGAAAGCACTCTCTCCTCAAAACCACTGCCTTTCAAAATTCAATAATCCCAAGACAATCAAGGAATAATACTTTAAATCTCAGCAAGAGGCTCCAGTTTGTGTTAGGAAACTGGACCAGAATCCCAAATATTACAAAGCCAGACTAAACAACAGCAAATGTTCTATTTTGGTATAAATGTAAGGGTAGGATGTTTCACACCAGGAGTAATTCTGTTGACAAATTAGGGATTTTTTTTAGTAAGACAAACCTTATTTAACAACAGTTTAAATATAATCCTAACAAATGAAACATCTTAATTATTAACAGTTGGACAATATTTAAAATCAAAAGGAAGCAACTTTACTCTCTAGCTTATGACTGTTTCAGTTCCAAATAAGCAACATTCCTCTTACAGACTTAAATTCCACTTTAAATAATCAGAAATATACTTGCTATAAATTGTGCTAACAATCAGCTTTCAGAGAAATATTGTTGAGAGACACTTATCAGGAACATATCCCCACTAGGCCTTTGACCAATGGCTGGATTCCTCCTCACTTTACTCAACTTTTGCATTTGCACATGGCTGATTTCAGCCAATCTGCAAATTCTAAACACTATCAAAGCTGTTTTATCTGCAGACCCAGCTTTGCACATTATCTCAAGCCTGTCAATCACTCTAATCAGAAATCTCAGGGGAATTTAAAGTAAGAAATTCCTAGTTGAAATGAAATGTTTGCAGTCACATTGGCTGCCTGCAGAATAAATCTGAAATTTTAAACATTTGCCTTAATCAAGAGAAAAATACATATTTATATTAATTGGATGGCTATCATTACACCCACGTCAAGGCAGTTCTGCCCGGGTCGGGGAGACTCATCAGTTGGTTGAATCAGGGCAGGAGGCCCACGGAATTATAGAAGGAAGGGGTTTCTCATTGAACATTGAAATTCTGTGTCCCAAAATCAACCCAAGTCCAAAGCTGACAGCCAGGCCATAGATAGGAGAGACTATATGACAGCAACAAAACCACTAGATGTACCGTGTGCTGGGGACTCAGCCTCAATTCAAAATACCCATAACAGCGGCCCCCCCCCCACCCCCCCAACTTACATTTATTCAGACATTTCTCCTTCCTTATGCAGCTCACCAGCATATCACTGGAAACTTGTGGCCAGCTGTAAAGTCTTGGGCGAATCATTTGATGATCCTTTGTAACTGGAAGAAGAAGCACACATCAGTTACAACTGGATGGCTGAGTACTGTGCAAATGGTCATTAGTAGTACACAGCATGGCACATTTGTGCAAAAGACAAAGCTGAAGTATTTGCAAGTATTCAGTCAGAAATGCCGAGAATGATCCACCTTGGCCTCCTTCAGTGATCACCAGCATCACAGATGTCAGTCTTCAGCCAATTTCATTCAGTCCATGTGATTTCAAGAAATGGCTGAATGCTTGGGTTGAGCCAACAAGTGGCAAGTAACATTCATGCCACATAATGACCATCTACAATAAGAGAGGATCTTACCATCACTGAATCACAGTATTGACATCCTGGGGAATACTACTGACTATAAAGTGAACTGGATTAGCCGTATAAATACTGTGGCTATTAGAGCAGGTAAAAGGCTAGGTAATTCACAGATCAGGAGTGTAAAGGAATACTTTCCACTTGCCTGGATGAGTGCAGCTCCAGCAATACCATCCAGGACAAAGCAACCCCCTTGATTGCTACCCCGTCTACAAATATTCACTCCCTCTACCATTAACGAATAGTGGCAGCCACGTTCACCATCTACAAAATACACTGCAGGAATTCACCAAGGTTTCTTAAGCTTCACTTTCCAAACCCACAACCACTACCATTTATAGAAGAACATGAGCAGCACCACCTATATCGGTACATTCCTTCATTGTCGCTGGGTTAAAATCTTGGACCTCCCTCCCTAACAGCACTGTGGGTGTACCTTCAGACATCATTACTTGTAAAGACTCACATTCCAACCATTATTTTGTAAATTGCGTTTGTCTTTATATGCCCTGTTTGTGAACAGAACTCCCACTTACCTGATGAAGGGGCAGAGCTCCACAAGCTGATGGCTTTTGCTACCAAATAAACCTGTTGGACTTTAACCTGGTGTTGTGAGACTTCTTACTGGTTGTACCTATGCCTCAGGGACTGCAGTAGTTCAAGAAGGCAGCTCACCACCACCTTCTCAAGGGCAATTTGGGAAGGGCAATAAATGGTGGTCCAGCCAGTGATGCACATGTACCATAAAATGATCATTAAAAAGTAGAAGAGAAGGAAGAGAAAGTTTTTTAAAATCCTCCAATGACATAGTATTGGGAATTCTATCTCGTCCATTTTATCAGCACCCTCTATTCAGGATAAACACTTGATCCGTTGTGCTTTTACTGATTTCCTTCTCACGTCATTGTTACCTAGATTTCAGATATTTTTTCAGATACTTGAAAGCAGTTTCCAGAGTTATCTTTCCCTCCTTGGAGGGGTAACTGGGTGTACAGTTCTGTGTTCTTTCCCCAATAGTAACCTGCAGCCACCACATTTGTGTGTCGCTGTTGTATGTGAAAGCATTTAGTGCAACAATAATGCACACTTCAGGAAAAGGCACATTGTGGAGCAGGGTAGTCATGATGATCTTGACATGTCCTGGGACATGTCCTTGAGTCGGCGTGAGGTTAGTGGAAGTACAGGAAGATGCTTTTCGGCCCACTGGGTTGTCCGAGCTCGGAATAAGGCAACATGTCCCTTGTCAAATAGAGTCAGAGCGGACAAGTTTCCAGAACCCTGAGTTAGGATCTCCTACCTTGACGTTCTGTCCGGCACGTACTATCCTCCATCCTCTTCAGTTTCTGTTCCTTCAATACGATAATGAGAGGAAATTAAACAAAACTCACTCACTCCACGAACTGCCTTATTGGAATAAAGTCATGTCAATCAGTAATCCGCTCACCAATCAGTGAGTGGTATGGGTAAGGTGTATAAAATCCCGCCTTCAGTCTGTGCGGATTGGTGAAGAATCTAAAACTGATTGACCCACTGACCAACGAGGTGCAGTCTGTTTGTGCAAATTCCAATTGTTTTAGTTTCGATTGGGGTTAGTAATCCAGCCGAACTGAGAGTCAACTTTCAGTCTCTGATGTTTACCTTCCTCTTTTATTTAAAACGTTCCTCTTTTTATAGAATCCTACAGTGCAGAAGGGGTACATTCGGCCAATCAAGTCTGTACCAACCACAATCCCACCCAGCCCCTATCCCCGTACCCCGCGTATTTACCCTGCTAGTCCCCCTGACACTAAGAGGCAATTTAACATGGCCCACACATCTTTGGACCTTGGGAGAAAACCGGAGCACCCGGAGGAAACCCATACAGACATGAGGAGAAACTCCACACAGATAGTAATCCAAGCCGGGAATCAAACCCAGGTTCCTGGCGCTGTGAGGCAGCAATGCTAACCACTGTGCCACATGCCACCAATGTTGTTGACGCATTCCTATTCTGATGGTTAAAAAATTCAGAAACTTGCATTTTGGGAATTACGCGTGTGAGTGTTGAACAGTAGCTTGCATTATTTCAATTTTCTATCATTAATTCAAATATCAATCATCAGTGCCTCATTGATGAAGTTGACTGTTTGAACTCCAATAATAAATAAATAATTCCTTATTTTGATTTTACTGTAAGATATTACTTGACATTTGGACAGGTACATGGATTGGAAATGTTTGAAGAGCTATGGGCTAAATGCAGGCAAGTAGAACCAGTTCAGTTGAGAAAACCTGGTTGACATAGACGAGTTGGATCGAAGGCTTACTTGGCAGACTGGCTGAGATCATTCATTCTCTTCCCACACTGGATGGAGCTTCAGGTGCATTGCCATCTGCGCTGACCTGCTCTGCAACCGCCTTCCAGGCCAGAGAGGTGAGATTCATGTGCTTCCTGAAGCCATCTCTGGGTACAGGATATGTCTATGCACCTGCACTCCTCTGATCAAGGCCTAGAGGACCTGGTGGGTGAAGTGGGGTGTCAACTTCTTCTTGAGGCTTTTGATTTTCTTTTTATGGCTAGGAGATATCTCTGCATATGCTCTAAAGATAGGTGGGCTAGAGATAGTGAGATGTATCTACCTGCTGCCAATGTGCAAATTGTGTAGCTTCCCAAATCAGGATTTTCATTGTGGCTTCAGCAAGCTCAATGCTGTAAGACAAGTGTCTGGTTTCCACCCATGCACTTTTTCATGTTGCACAAGATGGCGGAGGAAATGGAATTTCCAGCCACCACCAGAGATGGCATTATGTTTGCTATCCATTCTCATTCACTTAGGAAGGAAAATATTTGACCCTTTGTGTTTGTTTTCACAGAAGAGGGGAATGAAGTTGGTATTATAGTTAAATAAAAATAGTTCAAAATATTGAATGAGGTAAACATTGTCAGAGAGAAAATATTAAGGTGTTTGACATCCCTGAAAGTGGATCAATCACCTACTTAAGACAATCAGGATATATCAGTGTTTCTGAGCATCATTTTTCTAATCCTCTCTGATTACAGGCATGATGCCACAAGGGGGCTGCTAATGTTTTATCATTGTTTGAAAAAGGAGGAAGTGAAAACTGGAGTAACTACAGACCATTCATCTTAACCTTGGTGGGCAGCAAATTATTGGAAAATTTTCAATGAGATTATAATTTAGGAAACAAAGATTAGTTAATGAAAATCAGCATTTTTTTATTCTTTGATAGGGTGTGGGTTTCACTGGCAAGGTCCATTTGTTGCCAATCCCTAATTGCTGTTGGACTGATGGGACTGCTAGACAATTTCAGAGGGCAGTTAAGATACAGCCACATTGCTGTGGGGTCTGGAGTCACATGTAAGACAGACCAGGTAAGGATGGTAGATTTTCATCCCCTATAGAACATTAGTTTTTAACAACAATCAATGATTTTATGATCATTATTTCTGAGATATTTCAATTCCAGATTTATTAATTGGTGGTGATTGGTTCTGTACCTGTGTTCCCAAAGCATAAACCTAGGCATCTAGATTACAAGTCTAGTGACACTATCACTACACCACTGTTAAGAACCCTACTGATGTTAACTGTAACCATATCCCAAAACTCAGAAGGGTGACCTGAAATACCGATTCTTAGTACCATATATTTTCAATTTGGACAATATGAAGAAAGATATGCAGACCAATGTGGAACAGTTGAGTCTTGTTTTATTCAATCAATAAAGAATATTTATGAAATTAATGGAACATACATGAAAATACGCTACAACAGCGCACTTAACTACAATAATGGCTGAACACACACAGATCTCATGAAGTTACTCCTATTCACAACTATACACGTTGTTGAACCTTCCCAAACAGTGTGCTATAGTATATAACGGTATGAGATAAATCTAGCATATAGTTATCGCCTGTAAGTTATCTTCCGAATTGGGAGATTCAGTTTTCTTCAGTTCATCATAGTGTTTCTTGAGAGTTTTAAAGCAGTGGTTTTCAGCACCATCTGGTATTTGGAAGAACCTTCTTTCTCTAGCTGTGTGTGGCTGCTGCTCTCCTACTGAATTAAGTTACCCTGCTATGGATATAGTGACTCTTCTCTTTGATGTCAGGCTATCTCAATAACACCTCAGACCAGGCTCTCAGCATATAGGTGCAAATTATTTTTTCCACTTTGAATTCATCTCTTCTATACTTCTAACACCTATTTCTATACACCACTGTTCATCCCTTGTCACTAGCTACTGAGCTAACTTTCAGATCAAAACACCTTCAGACACAGCCTTATCGGTTCCCCTGTTATCCAGTTCTTACTTTATCCCAATTTTATTTTCAATCTTGATTTTACTCAACTCTTGAATCTTACTTGCTCCAGTATCTTGATACCACCTTTTAACTGGACTTACTTTATTGAAGCAAAGTAATCTCTAATCAACTGGATTGAACCTTTTGAAGAGGCTGCAAAGAAAACTGATGAGGCCAGTGCTTGTCACATCATCTACATGGAATTTAGCAAGGCTTTTGGTAGGATTTCACGTGGCAAACTGGCTAAATAATTAAAAGCTCATAGGACCCAGAGGAAATGGGCAGGTTGAATCCAATGTTGGCTCAGAAGCAGGAAGAAAAGACTCATGTTTGATAGTTTCTTTTTGACTGGAAGGCTGTTTTCAATGGGATTTCACAGGCCTCAATATTGGTTGCATTGTGGTATATCGCAATGATTTAGACTTAAATGTTGGAGGAATGATAAATAAGTTTGAAAAATGCAGCACAAAGTAGTCGTTTGCTTATTAGGAAGAAAGCTTTGACAGCAGGAAAGTATCAATGAACTAGCCAAGTAGGCAGAATCAAGGAAAATGTAATTCAATGCAGGGAAGTCTAGGATAATGCATTTGGGAGGACAAAGTGTGTAGCATTAACATTAGAAGCATACTGACTTGTGTAAGAACATACAGACTACGAGAGATCTGGAAGAGAGAGAAGGAATCCAAATGCATTAATACTTGCTGTAAATAAACAGTTTTGTTTAAGTAACATACTATTGAGAGACTAGACAATCCCCAAAACTCTGTCCAAAGATTTCACTATTTAAACTCACTCCTAGGGTGGGATTTTACTTGCTCGCTTGCTCCCAGATCAGAAATTCCAGCCTGAGGTCAACAAATTTTTCAATCGTCTGTCAAATTTCCCATACGGCCCGCAATAATTTTCACGGCTAGCAGGACCAGAAAATTTATCCCCAGGGGTTTTTCCTTTCATCTACCCTTAGAACGATCCATATTCCAACTTTTACCAAGACTGGTTTCTCCACTCTCTTCTGTGCTTGCTGACTTACATCAGCTCCTGGTTAAGTAACATGATTTAGTAAGGAGCTTTTCCCCTCATTAACCTCATTGAACTTCACAGTTCTCCAAGGTCTCTGCACTTCTCAAATTCAATTTTCCTGATCATTACTGATTTTAATTGCACCCGCCGCCCCCACCATTTCCTCCCTAAAGTTTTCTGTCTGTCTACCTTGCTTCCTTCCTTTAAGACAGTCCTTAAAACCCACCTCTTTCATTAAACTTTTGATTATCTGCTCTAATTTCTCTTTATGTGATTCTAACCCTTATAAAATTCCTTGGGTCATTGGGTATGTTAAAGATGGTGAATGAATGCAGGTTGATGTAGTTCTGCTAGTGATTAAAGGGAAAATAACTGGAGACTGTTGGTTCTGAAGACCATAAGACCATAAACATAGGAGCAGAATTAGACCACTTGGATCATCAAATCTGCTCCACCATTCAATCATGGCTGATATTTTTCTTATCCCCATTCTTCTGCCTTTTCTCATAACCCCTGATCCCCTTATTAATCAAGAACCTATCTATCTCTGTCTTAATAACACTCAATGACCTGGCCTCCACAGCCTTCTGCAGCAAAGAGTTCCACATACTCACCACTCTCTGGCTGAAGAAATTGCTCCTCATCTCTGTTTTAAAGAATCGTCCCTTTATCGTGCCCTCTGGTTCTAGCTTTTCCTACGAGTGGAAACATTCTCTTCACATCCACTCTACCCAGGCCTCACAGTATCCTGTAAGTTTCAATAAGATCCCCCTCATCCTTCTAAAAAGTGAAAGGAATCTTTGGTCTCTAGTGGATGTTTCAATAGAGAACTGCAAGGTCCAGTAGTATTGGCTATATGAAGAAACATGGCTAAAACGTTGTGCACTAGATACAGTCACTTCTGTGTACCTTGCATTTGAGGAGTGAAGATGAGGGCTGTATTGGCCAAAGTGGAAACAGTAAGGCCAAAATCTTCTGGTCCTACTCACTGCAGGAATCACCATGGGCAAGACAAAGAATTCAACAGATAAGCAAAAGGTCCATTGATGTTAGGTGGAAATTTTTGGCCTCGGAGCGGATGATTATGCCACAGACCCAATACACCAAGTACTGAGGCCTGTGGAATCCCATTGAAAACAGCCTTCCAGTCAAATCCCGCCATTGTGTTTTAACGGGGAAAATGGCACCAAAAGAGAGGAAAGTCTGAGTTGATTTGAAAGCTGCAGAAAGCTCTATGTCCAAGAACAATCCATCCAGGACCCACTGCCACCCCACTTCATTTTAACTGGGGAGGGATAGACAAAAACAGACTTAATCAAAAGCAACAGGTTAATGAATTACACAGCAACTAAATTTTAATAGCAACATTGAATGGACATGAGGGACTTCATGCGGGGAAACTGGAAAAGCTGGAAGAGAAGCAGGAAGCAAGATTTAATACAAACATTCAAAATGATCAGGGGTTTCAGTAGAGTAAATAAGAAGAAAAATGTTTCCAGTGGCAAGTTGGTTGGTAATCAGAGGGACACTCAGCTTTAGGATAATTATGAAAATCTCAGTGGGAAAGGTGAGAACTTTCTTTTTACACATCGAGTTGTTATGACCTGGAAGGTGCTGCCTGAAAGGGCAATGGAAGCAGATTCAACAGGAACTTTCAAAACGGAGAAATTGGATAAATACCTGAAAAGGAGAAAGTCACAGACATGAGGTAATGAGAGAAATTCAGTGAGCTGGCACAGGAACGATGCACTGAATGGCCTCCTTCTGTGCCAATTGACTCAATGACCATATCTGCTGGAACATGCATAGAGAGTGATTACATCCAATCCTCACATACTAACCACCCCAAACCTGCCTCAATAATTCTACAAAACAATTTAAAAGTTAATAGATTTTCATGTTGCATCATTTAAAGTGAACCAAGTCATCACAGTGATACAGAAATAGAATTTGTCACACAGTTCTCAATAAGATGAAGTGTGTTCGTTAATGTGCTGTTTTGTAGTATTCATCTATGTTTCTGACCATATTTTCCAGTGCATGCAAAATGAGCACACATCTGGTCTGATCTATTGTATCGCCTTTCCATTCATTTGAAATGGCAAACAAGTGGTGCTTGTTAATCCCAATATCTTCTGACAACTTCGCAAACTAAAAGAAAAAGGAGAGAGAGAGAGAGAAACAGGTTATAAAATGCAATTATAAACCAGTCATGAGTGACCATAAATTTTGGATTAATAATCTGAACTCACATTCAATTAAAAGGCAGTATACCTGGCCATTTATCACATTTCTATCTGTGGGAGCTTGCTGTGCAAAATTAAAAATTGGGCAGGACTTTACAACCATTATTTGGTGAATTAAGGTTGTAAAATCAAGAGTGAACCACCTAATGGGAATGGCTCTCATTTTCAGACCCATTCCCATTTTACCAAAAAACAAAAGGGCACAATTGGGAGCTCATCCAAAACAGATGTCAATTAGCATTTTTCATTCATTTCAATGTAACTAACTGGCTTTATTCACAATGGTCTCACCTCACCAGCCTTAATGACCATGTTCTCTGCAGCTGCAACCGACGAGTAAAACACCTCCTCTATAAAAGTTGGCTTCAGGCACTGGAGCACTGAGGGTGAGTGAGGAGGTAGTCTTTGGTTGCAAACGGCTCTATGCTGTAGAGAGTGATTGATTTACGGCAGCCACTTTGCCATTCGGGTTGGGGGGAGCCTGTGTATGTGTTACGGGTGGGGGATGTTGTTGTTCATGGGTCATGCAGCGCTGACTCAGGTCTGAACACTGACCTTGGATCTTAGTACTGACTCGGGATCCTAGTGCTGGCAGCAGCAGGCAATGTTGGTGGTGGGGGGATGGGCTAGAGAGTCTCAGAACTTACGGTGCTGCAGCCTCAGGGCTTGTAATACAGCACTGTTTTGGGCCACTATAGCATGGGTTCTGTGTGTGTGTGTGTGTGTGTGTGTGTGTGTGTGGGGGAGGATGTGGGGTGGGGGAGGTGTTTGTGGCTTGTCTGCGGGGATGGGGGGGATGAAGTAGGGGCGTGTATGGATGTGCGTGGCTTGTCCGGGGGATGGGGGGGAAGTGCGTTGGTTTGCTCAGGAGGATGGATGGAAGTGGGGGTGTGCGTAGCTAGTCTGGGGAGATGGGCGGAAGTGGGGGTGTGCACAAATTAGACATTGGGCAGGACTTTACAACCATTTTTTGGTGAATTAAGGTTGTAAAATCGAGAGTGAACTAACTAATGAGAATGGATCTCATTTTCAGACTCATTTTCATGTCTTGGAAATGGGGGGAAATTGGGTGTGTGTGGCTTGTCTGGGCAGATGGGGGGAAGTGAGTGCATGTGTGCGGGCTTGTGCAGGGGAGATGGGGAGGAAGTGCAGTGTGTGTGGTTTGTCCTAGGTGGATGGGGGGGAAGTGAGGGTGTGTGTGTGGCTTGTCTGGGGGGAGGGAAGCAGAGGGTGTGTGTGGCTTACATGGGGTGGGGCAGAGTCTAACATCCCACTCCATTTCCCCCAAACACACACCTGCCCCAAGTCCCTCCAGATTTAAGATAGTTAATGCAGTATAACCAATAGATCTTGCAGTTCTTTTAATTGCTGCTGGAGCTGAGGAGGAGGAAAATAAATTGCAGGCATGGCAGGCCCAGGCCATACAATTGACTGAAATAGGAGGAAAGGGATACAGCTGCTGAGACAGGAGGTGGCCAACAATTGCCTTGAGGAGGTAGGGGTGGGGATGGGGGCCTGTGAGGAGAGCTGGTGTTTTGATGCGTTTTCTGTGCATGCGCGTTTTGTGGCTCTGATCTGAGCTGCAGACTTGCTGGCCCACTCACTCCCTCTAGTGGCTCGAAGCAGTCTAGCCATTTGTTCATTGTTGAAGTCTGTAAGATTTGAAGACTCGCCCAAAATACAGATCTGAAACTCTCCCACTTTATGCTTGCTGGACACTTAGGACCTTTCTTGTAAAACTCCTCCCACTAGGTGGGATTTTCTGGCCTCGCTTGCCTTGAATCCAGAAAATCCCACCAGAGGTCAAAGGACTTTTTCCTGGTCTGCCCCTCACTCGCTCCAATTCCCATGGCGGGCAGGGTGGTAAAATTTGTCCCATTGTGTTTTCTATGTTATGGCAGTGACTATACTTTATTCTCTGACAACAGCTTTGAAATATTCCGACATTGTGAAAAATGCTTTCTAATGACCAGTCTATACAGATATGCACCAGCCAATTTCTACAGAACTATGCAACTAAAATAATTCAGTTGATAATCCTGACTTTTGCCTATTGAGGAATAAATATTGGCCAGGACATAGGGGAGAATAGTAGAATGAAACTGTCTACATCCACCTGAGAGGAAGATAGAGCCTCAATTAAACAAATCATTTGAGACATAGCACCTCCAGAGTGCAGCACTCTTGTCAGTACAGCATGGAGTGTCAGTCTAGATTTTAAATTTGCTTTTATGAAATGGGAGTCAGGTGAGAATATTCTAACTCTTTAGAAGGCCATACACGTTCCACTGGCTGCTTGCAGTCCTTCACAATGATAGATCTTGAGCTAAACCTTGTTTTCTGAATCAATACGTTCCAGTCACCCCAGTCCAGTTACCTTTTCCTGTAGTGGCTTGTATTGATAAATGTAACTACAGTATTCATTTGGTATCCCCAATAGATCAAATTTAGTGCCAATCACAATCCTGTAAATATCTGCAAAAAGATTTTAAAATATGGATGTTAAACATGAAACTGAATGCGGTCAAAGGTTAGATAGACAGAAAGTAAAACAGATACTTGCGTTTCTGTGCTACAATGGTTTGTAATTCCTTAAACTGCTTCATTGAATCAGTACTGATGTTGTCCATTGTGTCCAGGTTAATTAATGCGACTCCATGAATTACGTTTTCTGGAATGACTGGATACTCATGAATATCCAAATCAGAACTGAAATTGTCCAACTATAAGACAGAGAGAAATAGTTACGTTAACAGCCACTAATGGCACAAATGTTTATCATGGCTGAACAGTGGGGTGAATGCTTATTGTTGGGTTCCGAATCCTACCAAACACAGCCCATTTACTTACTGAGATCCAGATTGCTCTTGTCTCAGTGTCATTTAAATACTATTAAGAATCTATTTTTCTCTAGTAAACGGTAACTTTATCTCTTTCTTTCCTGCTCTGTAAATCGCTCATTTCATTTCTTTCCTATGTGCTTTAATTTCTTAGTTACTATGTCCCTCTGTGTAACTCTTGGACTTTTTTCAATATTTCTCAAGTACTCCATGCCTGTGTGTTACTTTTCGGCTTTTCTCTATGCTTTATTGTCTTCATGTGTTGCTCTGGGACTTTATTCAATGTTTTCAAATTACACTGTAACCTTGAGTTACTTTGTTCTAACAGTTACTGTTAGAACATTTTATAGTGACCCAAACAGTCAGGGCATATCCAAACTTTTCCAGCTCCCATGTCTTAGCCAAAGTGTGAACGTGAATAAAGGCTGAAAATCAAGATTATTGTCTTTGTATGTGAACAAAAAATAGTTTGGAAACTCAAAGAGGGTGAAGATTAATACCTATGGCAAGAGATGGTTCATGCTAAAATAACAGATCAGGGCTGGGATTTTCCAGCCTCCCTGTAGGTGATGCTGCAGCCTACAAACTTACAGTCTTGTGAAGAAGTTGATGCCACTCCAAAGCTCCAGACACAAAAACCTTCAACCAGTTTGTCAATTTACTTAAGGATCACTATAACTCCCAACTTTCCATTTTCAAGTTTGCTGACAACACCACCGTAGTGGGCAGGATCTCAAACAATGATGAGACAGAGTACAGGAATGAGATCGAGAATCTGGTGAACTGGTGCAGCAACTGGTGTGGCAATCTCTCCCTCAGTGTCAACAAAACAAAGGAGATTGTCATTGACTTCAGGAACCATAAAGGAGAACATGCCCCTGTCTACATCAACAGGGATGAAGTAGAAAGAGTCAAGAGCTTCAAGTTTTTGGTGTCCGGATTACCAACAATCTGTCCTGGTCCCTCAATGCTGACACTATAGTTAAGAAAGCCCACCAATGTCTCTACTTTCTCAGAAGATTAAGTAAATTTGGCATGTCAGCTATGACTCTCATCAACTTTTACAGATGCACCATAGAAAGCATTCTTTCTGGTTGTATCACAGTTTGGTATGGCTCCTGCTCTGCCCAAGACCGCAAGGAACTACAAAAGATCGTGAATGTAGCCCAATCCATTACACAAACCAGCCTCCTATCCATTGACTCTGTCTATGCTTCCTGGTGCCTCGGAAAAGCAGCCAGCATAATTAAGAACCCCATGCACCCTGGACATTCTCTCTTCCATTTCTTCCATACAAAAGTCTGAGGGCACGTACCAACCGACTCAAGAACAGCTTCTTCCCTGCTGCCATCAAACTTTTGCAAAGACTTAGCCTGCATTAAGTTGATGTTTCTTTACACCCTAGCTATGACTGTAGCACTATATTCATAAGAACATAAGAAATAGGAGCAGGAGTAGGCAACCTAGCCCCTCGAGCCTGCCCTGCCATTCAATAAGATCATGGCTGATCTGAAGTGGATCAGTTCCATTTTCCCGCTTTCTCCCCATAACCCTTAATTCCCTTGTCTGTCAAAAACCCATCTACCCATGACTTAAATATATTTAGCGAGGTATCCTCCACCGCTTCAACGGGCAGAGAATCCCAGAGATTCACCACCCTTTGAGTGAAGAAGTTCCTCCTCAACTCTGATCTAAACTGCAGCCCCCCCTTATCTTGAGGCTCTAGTCCTGCTATCCTTTCTAAGCGGGAAGAATCTCTCTACCTCTACCCTATCCATCCTCTTCATTATCTTACACGTCTCTATAAGATCACCTCTCGGCCTTCTAAACTCCAGCGAGTACAGACCCAGTCTATTTAGTCTCTCTTCATAGTCCAACCCCCTCATCTCCGGTATCAGCCTAGTGAACCTCCTCTGCACTCCCTCCAAGGCCAATATATCCTTCCACAAGTGCGGCGACCAAAACTGCACACAGTACTCCAGTTGCGGCCTCACCAGTGCCCTGTACAGTTGCAGCAAGACCTCCCTGCTTTTATATTCTATCCCCTTCGCTATAAAGGCCAACATTCCATTCGCCTTCTTGATCACCTGCTGCACCTGCTGACTGGGTTTTTGCGACTCGTGCACAAGGACCCCCAGGCCCATCTGCACCGTAGCATGCAGCAGCATTTTGCCTTTTAAATAATAATCCTTCCTACTATTATTTCTGCCAAAGTGGAAAACCTCACACTTACATTATACTCCATCTGCCAGGTCCTCGCCCACTCGCTTAGCCTATCCAGATCCCTCTGTAGACTTTCCACACCCTCCACGCAATTTGCTTTTCCACTCATCTTCGTGTCATCAGCAAATTTTGTCACCCTACACTCAGCTCCCTCCTCCAGATCATTCATATAAATGGTAAATAGCTGAGGCCCCAGCACCGATCCCTGCGGCACTCCACTAGTCACCAACTGCCAATCAGAATAGCACCCATTGACACCAACTCTCTGCTTCTGCGCCCTCTCGTTCCCTTCTCTATGAACGGTATTCTTTCTCTGTATAGCTCGCAAGAAACAATATTTTTCACTGTATGATAATACATGTGACAATAATAAATAAAATCAAAAAATTATCATGCAGAGGCACAAACTCCACTCAGCTGTTGAGGATTTAGGAGAAAAAGTCTCTGACTTCATGGCCAGACTTCAACAGTTGGCTGAGCAGTGCAAGTTCAGAACTTAGGAGACATGTTGAGGATTGTTTAGTCTGTGGGATCAACAACCTCAACAACCAAAAGAAACTGCTAGCTGAAACCAAGATTTCACTAGAACAAGCAGTAGAGCTGGCCCAAGCGACTGAATGCACTGAGCAAGACATCAAGGTGTGCAGAATGAGGTGAACCAGTTGTGGTGAAAAACAGCTGCTACTAGCAACAGCCCGAATGATGGTGCTGCAGAGCCTGAGAAGAGAAAGAAGTCATTCAGCACCAGGGTCTAAGGCATGTTTTCAGTGTGGGGGACATGCCAGTGCAAACATTTTATCTGTTTCAAATGCAGAAAGAATGGTCACCTGCAAGCTAGTTGTAAGGTGAAGCAGGCTGCATGCAATGTTAAAAAAATGACTAAGAACCTGCAAATAACCAAAGGAGGGATTGGAGCTTGCACACTCAATAAGGCCCACTTAGTAAGTCACCTCCCATTGAGATTGTTTTAATGGTTAACAGTCTTTCTTGAAAATGAAGAGAGGTTGGCACTGCTGCAGGGTCCAATGTCATTGAAGAAAACACATACTGGTATGTCCAGAAGAGACTGCAACCATCAGTCTGAGCCATTCTGAAGTTACTCTGGTGACATACACTGGAGAGACACCAAAGGTAGTGAGGACAATGTCTGTGCCTGTATCCCATAGGAACCAGTCAGCTCAGCTACCCATCACAGTGACAAAAGGACAGAGGTCCAGTCTCATGGGACGGGACTGGTTAAAACAAATAAAACTCAACTGGCTGATAATATTAATATTTAAGAACTCCTGTGCAAACAACAGGAGGTATTCCAGAGAGAACTGGTTAGATGAAAGGAGCGAAAGCTAAAATTTGTTTAAACCCTGAGGCCACACCAAGGAGTTTTCTAAGCTCTCCCAGTGCCCTATGCATTACAGCACAAAATAGAGGCTGAAATGAAAAGGCCAGAAGACCTGTGCGTCATTAGGAGTGTGCAGTTTTCCAAATGGACTGTGCCTGTTGTCCCTGTCTGGAAATAGGACCGCACCATCAGGATCTGTGGGGACTATAAACGGTAAACAGGGGAGTTCAGCTGGATCATTACCCCATTCCAAGGATAGAGGATATCTACGTTAAGTTAGCAAGGGGCCTCAAATATATCAAGCTAAAACTTAGTCATGCTTATCAACAGCTGGAACTGGAAGAAGACTCCAGGAAGTTAGCTACAATAAGTATTTAGATTGCCATTTGGTGTTTTGTCAGCCTGCGTCATTTTTCAGTGCACCACGGAGAGCCTGCTACATGGAATCCCCAAAGTGGTGGTATACTTGGACAATGTCTTAGTCACAGATGCTTTTCCTGAAGAACATGATGAAGCCCTCAAGAAGTTGAAGGAAGCTGACATACATTGAAAGCATGAAAAATGTACTTTTCAAGCTGACAAGGTTATATATCTCAGTTTCAAAGATGAGATGAAAGCTTTTAGGAAGTGCTTACACCTAGGAATGTGACAGAAATGAAGTCCTTCTTAGGAAAAATCCATTATTACGGAAGGCGCCTGCTTAATGCATCAACCGTTCTGGCCTCCTAGCTCTAAGAAAAAAAATCAGTGTTGCAGAGAATGTTGGGAAGAATGCAGAAAGAGATTTTTTCCCAAATAAAACAAGCTTTACAATCGTCAACATTTACTCGTCCTTTTCGACCCAAGGAACTTGTAGTCACTATTGCCTGACTGTATGGAATTGAAGCAGTTCCATCCCATAGGGTAGTCAATAAAGTGTAAAGGCCAATTGCATTTGCTTTGAGAACTTCATCAGATGCTGAGAAAAGGTAGACACAAATCGATATAAAGAAAGCCTAAAAGTCATCTACACAGTGAAGAAATTTCACCAGAATATCTATGGACATCATTTCATCATCGTGTCAGACCAAAAGACATTTTTGGGGCTTTTCCGTGAGGATAAGCCAGTGCCATCTATTGCTTTGTCCAAGGTATAAACATGGGCCTTGCTGCTGGCAGCATACCGCTATATTTTCCATCATAGGTCAGGAACTCAGATCTCGAATGTAGATGCACTTAGATGCCTCCCACAGTCAGAGATCATTCTGTCACCATCCGTTCCACAGGAAATAGTGTCAGCTTTGCACGTCCTGGTGACCCAGCCTGTCTCGGCAGCCCACATTAAGTCATGGACAGATAGGGGATCCATTGCTGTCAAAGGTCAAGTAAATAGTGCTGATAGGTTGGCACTTCAACAAGGCAGAGCAAATGAAGCTGTATTTACAACACAGGAATAAGATCACCTGCGAAGATGGGGTGCTATTGTGGGAGGCCTTGTCATCGTATCACTAAGTCTAAGTGGTTACGCCGGTGCTGACTCATTAACAATTCTGCAGGCACAATCCCAGTGGTGGCATGAGGCGTAGTGCTGCTGAACAGCAAAAAGTTGCCAATTGCAATGGCAACAGTCTGTAAGGGGGATGATAGCCACTTCTCTAAGAGTTATATGATGCCCATTCTGGCCAGACGAAAATGAAAATGTTGGCCAGAAGGTAAGTCTGGTGGTCTGGCGTTGACAGAGAAATTCAGCAAATGGTTAAGCAGTGTGAAAGTTGTCAGAACCAGCAAGCATTACTGCCAACAGCTAACATTTACCTCTGGGAATAGCTGGACCATCTGTGGTTACGCTTCACATAGATTTTGCTCGGCCTTTTATGGGGACTTGTTAGAAAGATGTGCTGGTTAAGTGCATTGGCCATGCTAAGTTCATCCTCAGTGTAACCCGAACAGTTGCCAGAATGTGGCAAGTAATATATTTTCACTGTAACTTCCTTGCAGTGTTAACGTAAGCCTACTTGTGACACTAATAAATTTAAAAAACAATATTATGTTTGTTTTCTTTTAACTGGTAAAAGTAATGCTAATTTTTCTTATATTTTAACTACGTTCTTAAATAAACTTTGTTTATTAAAAGCTTCCTAGTGTGTCACTTGAGTGTTATTCCAGTATTTTTATATACACTACTCTCTGGCTGTGTACTCTGTCCATTTTCTCATTAATTCTCTATTTCTGCCACTGTGATTTACTTTATGTCCATTTGAGAAGACAGACAGAGTCACTGTTCAATGTCTCATCTGACAGCCTGTCAACAAGGTAGCAATCCCTCAGTACTGCATTTGAAATATCAGCCTAGATTATGTGCTCAATTCTGCGAGTGGGGACTCAGACCCATGACATGCAGACTCAGAGATGACAGTACAGCCCCTTGATTCACAACTGACATAGAGGAAAATATTCCCTGTAAATATTGTTCCTTTCACACTCCAATGGCTTTTGAGTTAATGAGAATCAGTCAAATATGGACCTTGAAAGAGTAAAGTAATTGAGGAAACTCACATTGGTTTCTTCTGGCACCCTTCCTTCCAGGATCATCGTTAGCACTTTCTTCCCATGCTCCATGTCATCTACTGCATTCCAACCAGCTATATCCCAAAATTTTATTGACTTTGAGTAGCTTTTAGTGTAGGATCTGAGCTGTTAAATAATGAAGGAAACCATAAGTAGTTTTAGGGATATGGTAAATTAGTGATTGTGTGACTAGAGTAACAATTCAGATGGATTCAAATCTCACCATGGTCAAGCAAGTTTAAAAGCAATTTGGCATTATAACATTTGACAATGAAGTTGTCATTAAAACACAAATGATTACCAAATGCCCATTAGGGAATTGCTATTCCTCACCCTGAGCCCATATGTGACTCATTCCATACTGATCTTCTGAATCTTTAACTGTGTTTTGCAATGGTCTAGCACATAAGTAGCTGTATCAAACCTACTGCCAATGAATAAAGACAAGGGTCTACCATCACCTTATTGGGTGACTATAGGAGATGGTCAATAACAGCCTTGCCAATAATGTTAATAATGATGGAAATAATTTTAAAATGCAGGAAAAGGAAAGATTACCTCAGGTGTAATTGGTGAACTCAGCCCTGTTGGGACACAACCTATAGATTTTCCTTCTGGATCCAGAGCTGAGAGGATTGTATTAATAGTGGCTGATTTCCCAGAGCCCACCAAGCCAAACAGTAGGATATTTTTCGAGTCCCCACATGCTCTGGGAGGGTTATAGTTCCACAGCTTGCTCTGAAGAGATTTCATGAAACTTGTGGAGAGGAAAAAAATGAAGAGAGGAAAGACTAAGATGTTGAGGGGTTTTTTAAAATAATCATTTACCTATCGGCGTGACTGGTCTAGAAACATTTCATGATCAAAGTAGCTTACTTTTTGCTGACAGTTAAATGGTGAAAGTCATTCTCTGTTGAATATTCTGAAATGAGAATTAAATTCATTAAACAATTTTAAATGTGAGAATGGAATCACAGTCACAATATAAAATTGCAATCTCACCGCCTCCCATGTCCGCCTTCACAGTGACGTTGTGAACTGTAACCTGCAGTAAACAAACTAATTGGATGTCTTCACACCCACACTGACAAATGCTGTCAGGGTTTGACATTTCAAGTCAATATTGACTTTCATTTTCTGCTTTTCATTGTTGACATTAGTGATTGCACAAACTGTTTAAACAGAGAGGCAGGAATGCAGAAGAGATTTAAATGTGTGTTAATTATTATTTCTCAGCATCTTTATCCTGATCTCAAACATCAATTCCTAAAACAACAAATACTCCTTCCCTGCTAAAAAGTTGGAAATTTTTACTGGAATTGGCACAGATTGGGCACAGTGGGGAATGAGGATCAATTAGCTCACTGCTCACCTCTATCCTATATTTGTACAGAAATCCTAGAAATTTCAATATGATTTTCCAATTTGCACTCCAGCAATCATAAAATCTTACAACAAAGAAGGAAGCTATTCAACCTAGCACCGTGGCAGTGCTCACTGGGCATCCTGGCACCAGGCAGTGCCAGGGAATATGGGACCTGAAGAAGACTAGGCCATGTCATGGGGAGGTGGGGGAGCTCTGTGGGGGAGCTCTGTGGGGGAGAAGGAAGGGGGAACTCAGTAGGATGTTGAGGGGATTTGATTGACAGTGGGTTCCGATATCAGTACACTGGAAGATCAGAGCGCCTGCACAATAGTGCCCCTTGAGCTCAGCAGCCAGCTTCAACAGCGGGATTAGGCTCCATCCCGTCCTTTACTGGTGAGAATTGCATCCTGCCACCCTTTTTTTACTAAATGCTGTACAATTGCAACTGTGAGCTCATCCAAAAATATCTCTCCCTGCTCCCAGTGTGATCCAGTCACAGGACTCTTTCTCCCTACTCTCAGTGTGATCCAGTGACCAGTGTCTCTTTCTCTCTCTGCTCCCAGTGTGATCCAGTGACAGGTCTCTTTCTCCCTACTCTCAGTGTGATCCAGTGACCAGTGTCTCTTTCTCTCCCTGCTCCCAGTGTGATCCAGTGACAGGTCTCTTTCTCCCTACTCTCAGTGTGATCCAGTGACCAGTGTCTCTTTCTCTCCCTGCTCCCAGTGTGATCCAGTGACAGGTCTCTTTCTCCTTGCTCCCAGTGTGATCCAGTGACGGTCTCTGTCTCCCTGCTGGAAGATGTCTCACAACACTAGCTTAAAGTCCAATAGGTTTATTTGGTAGCACAAGTCACTAGCATTTGGAACACTGCCCCTTCATGAGGTAAGTCAGGTTCTTCAGGTTCATCAGGTAAGGAGCAGCGCTCCGAAAGCTAGTGGCTTGTGCTACCAAATAAACCTGTTGGACTTTAACCTGGCGTTGGGAGACTTCTTACTGTGTTTAACTCAGTCCAATGCCGGCATCTCTCCCTGCTCCAAGTGCAATCCAGCGATGGGTCTCTCTCTCTCTCTCTTTGCTCCCAGAGTGATCCAGTAAACTGTCCCTTTGTCCCTGCTCCCAGTGTGATCCAGTGATGGGTCTCTGTCTCCTTGGTCCCAGTATGATCCAGTGATAGATCACTTTCTCCCTGCTCCCAGTGTGATCCAGTGACATGTCTCTGTCTCCTTGCTCCCAGTGTGATCCAGTGACGGGTCTCTGTCTCCCTGCTCCCAGTGTGATCCAGTGACAGGTCTCTATCTCTCTTCCTGCTCCCAGTGTGATCCAATGAATGATCACTCTCTCTCCCGCCCCTGATTCTGCTGTGATCTAACAAAGATTTAAATGAGCAGCAGTGGGCCGATTGACTCCTTGAATCTCCACCATTTGTTATGATCATGACTGGACTGACGGTGACCAATTACCCATTCCATCAGTCCTTTCCTGACTATCAGTAAAATGACAGAAAAGATCAACAGTGCTAATCAAGTGGCACTTACTCAGCAATATCCTGCTCGCTGAAGCTCAGTTGGGTTCCGCCAGGGTCACTCAGCTCCTGACCTAATTACAGCCTTGGAGGTCAATCATCTCAGTTCCACTTCAACACTGGAGGAGTTCCTCAGAGTACTTTTCAAAAATATAGCACGGTTGATGATAAAGCTTTCACCAGTGTTCTTAATGCCACCAGTATTTGATTCAAACACACTCTCTGGGTTAGTGAGCTTCATTCTCCCACCACACTTCTGTAGTTTCTTCTGCATACATATATTATATGTGTGTGTGTATACATGTGTGTTTTGCGTGTGTGTGTGTATTGATTTGTGTGGGTGTATTTATTTATTTGTGAGTTCTGTTATATACTAGTGGAATGTTATGGTCAAGGAAAAATCTATGAAGATATTGTGAAAGAACTAAACATTTCCAAATGTGAAGGAAGACCAGGGACTCCATATATTCTGTTTGTCTACAAAGTGTCTCGGGAAAATGTTGATCTTCGAAATGCTCTACAATGGGTCACAGGTAACTGCTGTCATTTTGTGTTCACTATGGTCTCTCCCTCTGTAGATTTTTCTCTGGTATCTATTTCCCATTTAATGAGTTCCGCTGTTTGCCTCTTCACTCCCTATCTGTGATTACCATGTGATATGAGCCTGTAATCCCGGGGATGGATTAATTTAAAAGACTCACAATTCCACAGCTCCTTTCACTCTCTCAGGACATTTCAAAACCCTTTACAGCTGATGGAATGCTTTTGGACTGTGTCACTTTGTAATGTAGGAAGCTCCCACTGGCTGTCCCTGAGAACATAGGAATATAGGAACATTGGAATTAGGAGTGAGAATAAGCGATTCAGCTCTTCGAGCCGCCTATGCCATTCTATATGATCATGGCTGATCTCTATCTCATCCCTGCCTTTTTCCCCAAAGCCCTTTATCCCGCTCATGGTCAAATATTTATCTATCTCTTCCTTGAATCCATTAATTGATTCTGCATCCTTTGCACTCTGGGGCAATGAGTTCCATAGATTCACAACCCTCTGTGAGAAGTAGCTTCTTATCTCTGTCTTGAACCTCCCCCCGTTACTCTACAATAACGACCTGTTGACCTGGATTGTTCTAGAAGGGGGAACATTTGGTTAACATTTACTCTCGCAATCCCGTTGAGTACTTTATATACCTCAATCAAATCCCCCCTCAATCTTCAGTACTCCAGCAAGTACAAACTCAAGCTACTCAACTGCTACTCATGCGATAGCTCCTTCAAACCGGGAATCAATCTCTTCTGAACTGCCTCCAGTACCACCACATCCTCCCTCAAAGAAGGTGACCGAAACTGAACACAATACTCTAAGTGTAGTCTCACCAATGCCTTATAAAATTCTAACAACACTTCTCTACTTTTAGACCCTTTGCAATAAATGCCAAGATTCCATTTGCCTTCCTTATGACATTCTGCACCTGCAAACCCACTTTCTGAGACTCATGCACAAAGACACCCAGATCCCTCTGAACAGACACCTTTTGAATCTGTTTCCCATTTAAATAGTAATTTGCCTTTTTATTTTTCTGGCCAAAATGGATAACCTCTCATTTATTTACATTAAACTCCATCTGCTAGATTCTGGCCCATTCCCTGAGCCTGTCAATATCCATTTGTAAACATTTTATCTCCTCATTACAGCCTGCTTTACTATTTTCATGTCGTCAGCAAATTTTGCTATGTTACAATCTGTCCCTGATTGTAGATCATTGATACAGATTATAAATGGTTATGGTCTGCGAACTGAATCCTTTGGGATCCCACTAGTTACAGATTGCCAACTGGAGAAGGACTCATTTATCCCAAACCTCTGCTTTCTATCAGTTAACCAATCCTCAATCCAAGCCACTACTCTACCCCCAATCTCTTGGGATATAACTTTCTGGATTAGTCTCGTGAGTGGCATCTTATCAAATGCCTTCTGGAAGCCCAGATAGATCACATCCACAGGATCCCCGTTATCTACCTTGCTGGTTACATCCTCAAAGTACTCCAGCAGGTTTGTCAAACAAGACTTGTTCTTCACAAAACGTAGCCTGTTTTTGTGCTGCTGATTGAGGGATATGATGCTGATTGAGGGATAAGTATTGACCAGAGACTGGCCTGCCCTTTGAATTGTTGCTGTTGGATCCTTTACATCCACCCCAGCAGGCAGGTGGGATCTCTGTTTATTGTCATATCTGAGAAATGGCACCTCAGACAGTGTGTCACAGCCTCAGTGCTACACTGGAGTGTTAGCTTTGATTTTTAGACTCAGACCCTGTAGTGGAACGTGAACCTATAGCCCTCTGACACAGAGATAGGTATGTTACCCACTGAGTGCCTGTAGTACAGAATAGGCAACCAGTCTTGATTTGATTTGATTTATTATTATCACATAGGGAAATAAATAGTGATTCTTCTTGACAGTGTACATATAACGAAAGAGAAGATGCTGGAAGTCTTAAAGCACATCAAGGTAGATAAATCCCTGGGACCTGATGAAATGTATCCCAGGAAATTGTGGCAGGCAAGGGAGGGAATTGTGGGTCCCCTAGCAGAGATAATTGAATCATCAACAGGTGCCTGAAGATTGGAGGGTGGCAAATGTTGTGCTTTTGTTTAAAGAGGGCTGCAGGGAAAAGCCTGGGAACTGCAGGCCAGTGAGCCTCACATCTGTGGTGGGTAAGTTATTCGAAGGTAATCTGAAAGACAGGATCTATGGCATTTAGAGGAATAAGAACTGATCAGAGACAGACTTTGTGAGTAGAAAATCATGTCTCACAAACTTGAGTCTTTTTGAACAGGTAACCAAGAAGGTAGATGAGGGCAGTGCAGTTTACATTTATGCAAAGGACTTTTATACAGTTTATGCAAAGGCCTTTGGCAAGGCCAAAGGGTACCACGTGGTAGGTTACTGCATAAGGTTAAATCTCACAAGATCCAGGGTGAAGTAGCCAAATGGATACAAAATTGTCTTGATGATAGAATAAGAAGTCGCAGAACACCAGGTTAAAGTCCAACAGGTTTATTTGATAGCAAAAGCCAGTAGCTTTTGGAGCGCTGCTCCTTCATCAGGTAAGTGGGAGTTCTGTTCATAAACGGAGCATATAAAGATACAAACTCAATTTACAATATAATGGTTGGAATGCGAGTCTTTACAGGTAATCAAGTCTTTAAGGTACAGACAATGTGAGTGGAGAGAGAGTTAAACACAGGTTAAAGAGATGTGTATTGTCTCCAGCCAGGACAGTTAGTGAGATTTTGCAAGACCAGGCAAGTTGTGGGGGTTACACATAGTGTGACATGAACCCAAGATCCCGGTTGAGGCTGTCCTCAAGTTTCTACATTGATGACAGAAGACAGGGTGGTTGTAGAGGGTTGTTTTTCAAACTGGAGGCCTGTGACCAGCGGTTGCCTCAGGAATTGTTGCTAGGTCCACTGTTATTTGTCATTTATATTAATGATTTGGATGAGAATTTAGGAGGCATGATTAGTAGGTTTGCAGATGACACCAAGATTGGTGGAATAGTGGAGAGTGAAGAAGATTATCTAGGATTGCAACGGGATTTTGATCAATTGGGCCAGTGGGCTGATGAATGGCAATTATAGTTTAATTTAGATAAATGTGAGATGATGCATTTTGACAGATCAAACCAGGGCAGGACTTACTCAGTTAATGGTAGGGCACTGGGGAGAGTTACAGGACAAAGAGATCTAGGGGTACGGGTTCATTGCTCCTTGTAAGTAGAGCCACAGGTGGATGAGAGTGGCGAAGAAGGCATTCAGCGTGCTTGGTTTCATTGGTCAGAACCCTAAATACAGGAGTTGGAATGTCTTGTCGAAGTTGTACAAGACATTGGTAATGCCACGCTTGGAATACTGTGTACAGTTCTAGTCACCCTATTATTGTTATTAAACTAGACAGGGTTCAGAAAAGATTTACTAGGATGCTACCGGGACTTGATGGTTTTAGTTATAAGGAGAGACTGGATAGACTGGGGCTTTTTTCTCTGGAGTGTAGAAGGCTGAGGGGTGATCTTACAGAGGTCTATAAAATAATGAGGGGTACAGGTCAGCTAGATTGTCAATATCTTTTCCCAAAGGTAGGGGAGTCTAAAACTAGAGGGCATAGGTCTAAGGTGAGAGATACAAAAGTGTCCAGAGGGGCAATTTTTTTCACAGAGAATGGTGAGTGTCTGGAACAAGCTGCCAGAGGTAGTAGTAGAGGCGGGTACAATTTTGTCTTTTAAAAAGCATTTAGACTGTTACACAGGTAGAGAGGATATGGGCCAAATGGGTAGAGAGGGATATGGGCCAAATGCAGGCAAATGGGGTTAGCTTAGGGGTTTAAAAGAAAGGTGGCATGAACAAGTTGGGCCAAAAGGCCTGTTTCCATGCTATAAACCTCTATGAGTCCATGACCTTCCTACAGGAGGCACCCATATTGCATAAACATTTAAGGCTCAGATAGCCAGGTATTCGATCAGTCAGGGATTTGATTTGATTTATTATTGTCACATGTGTTAACATACGGTGAAAAGTATTGTTTCGTGCACGCTAAACAGACAAAGCATACCATTCATAGAAAAGGAAAGGAGAGAGTGCAGAATGTAGTGTTACAGTCATAGCTAGGGTGTCGAGAAAGATCAACTTAATGCAAGATAGGTTGATTCAAAAGTCTGATGGCAGCAGGGAAGAAGCTGTTCTTGAGTTGGTTGGTACATGTTCTCAGACTTTTGTATCTTTTTCCTGATGGAAGAAGGTGAAAGTGAGTATGTCCGGGTTGCATGGGGTCCTTAATTATGCTGGCTGCTTTTCCGAAGTGGTGGGAAGTGTATTCAGTGTCACTGGATGGAAGGTTGGTTTGAGTGACAGATTCCATTCATGACCCTTTGTAGTTCCTTGCAGTCTTGGGCAGGAGTCATGCCAGGCTATCATACAATCAGAAAGAATGCCTTCTATGGTGTATCTGTAGAAGTTGGTGAGAGTTGTATCGGAAATGCCAAATTTTCTTAATCTCCTGAGAAAGTAGAAGCGTTGATGGGTTTTCTTAACTAAGGCGTTCACATGGAGGGACCTAAAAACTTGAAGCTCTCGACCATTTCTATTTCATTCCCAGTTATGTAGACAGGGACATGTTCTCTTTTACGCTTCCTAAAGTCAATGACTATATTGTTCGTTTTGCTGACATTGAGGGAGAGATTATTGTTGCTGCACCAGTTCACCAGGTTCTCCATCTCATTCCTGTACTTTATCCTGTCATTGTTTCAGATCCGATCTACAACGGTGGTGTCATCAGCAAACCTGAAAATCGAGTTGGAGGGGAATTTGGCCACACAGTCAGAGGTATGTAAGGAGCATAGTTAGGGGCTGAGGACACAGCCTTGCGCAGCACTGGTGTTGATGATGATTGTGGAGGAGATGTTGTTGCCTGCCCTTATTGACTGTGGTCTGTGGGATAGGAAGTCTAGGATCCAGTTGCAGAGGCAGGATCTGAGCCCCAGGCCACGAAGTTTGCAGATAAGTCTCAGAGGAATAATGGTGTTGAAGGCTGAGTTGTAGTCTATGAATAGGAGTCTGACATAGGTATCTTTGTTATTTAGGTGTTCCATGCTTGAGCATAAGGCCAGGGAGATGGCATCCGCTGTGGATCTATTGTGGCGATAGGGGAACAGTAGTGGATCCAGGCTGTCGGGTGGACAGGAATTGATTTTTTGCCATGACTAACCTTTAGAAGCACTTCATAATGATAAGCACTTATCACCTTCACCATATTCTGTCCTCCTTTTGGACAAAGCACACATCATCAGAAATGTGTTGGTCAATGAATGCACTGACTGTGCAATAGTCATCACAAGAACACAACATAGGAACACAAGAAATAGAAGCCAAGTAGGCCACTGGCTTCAAACCTGCCCCACCATTCAATATATTCATAGATGATCTATGCCGGTCTCAACTCCTTTTCCCCATTGCCCTCTATTCCTCGTCTATCAAATATTTATCCACCTCCACTTTAAATACCTTTAATAATCCAGCCTCCTTTGGGTCAGAAAATTCCAGAGAAAAACTTTCAATGCACCTCAGTTTTAAATGACCATCCATTATCTTGAAACTATGTCTCCTTGTTCCAGACTCTGCCACTCGTGAAAACATCTCACCATCTATCCTGTCAAGCCCCCTCAGGATGTCACTTGTTAGATATATGAGTGAAACCTCACTTCCCCATTGCAATAGAATTCTTTGGAGTGCAGAAGGGGGGACATTCAGCCATCTGAAAGAGCACTTGGTCCACTTCCACCACACCCCTGCATCCCAGAGCATTGATCATCACCAATCTACCTAACCTGCACACCTTTGGTGGGAAGAAAACAGAGCGCCCAGAGGAAGCCCACGCAGACACGAAGAAAAAGTGCAAACTCCACACAATAACCCAGGCCAGAATTGAACCTGGGTCCTTGGCTTTTTGATGCAGCTGTGCTGGCCACTATACCACCCAGAGTCATCCCAAGCAAGCTTCACTCTCCCTTTCCCATAGACATCCAGGTGAAACTTCACTGTCCCATTGCCATCCCAGTGAAACTTCACTGTCCCATTCCCAGCCCAGTGAAACTTCACTGTCCCATTCCCATCCCAGTGAAACTTCACTGTCCCATTGCCATCCCAGTGAAACTTCACTGTCCAATTCCCATCCCAGTGAAACTTCACTGTCCCATTGCCATCCCAGTGAAACTTCACTGTCCCATTGCCATCCCAGTGAAACTTCACTGTCCCATTCCCAGCCCAGTGAAACTTCACTGTCCCATTCCCAGCCCAGTGAAACTTCACTGTCCCATTCCCATCCCAGTGAAACTTCACTGTCCCATTCCCAGCCTAGTGAAACTTCACTGTCCCATTCCCATCCCAGTGACACTTCACTGTCCAATTCCCATCTCAGTGAAACTTCACTGTCCCATTCCCAGCCCAGTGAAATTTCACTATCCCATTCCCAGCCCAGTGAAACTTCACTATTTTTCTTTAACATTATTTTCTGACTTTGTAACAAGACACAGGCTTTTCTCTGAGTTTACATTCAATGCCCTCATTATGTTAAATCTAACAGTCCATATCTATTTACGGTCCATTGTATCCACACTTCCACTCTTAACTAACAAAATATTTGAGCACAAAATCATGGTTTTCTCCACGCCAGTCATACACCACATTTCACTAGATTTAAACGCCTTAGTTTGAAAATACTCGCCAGGTGACTGCATGGTATTGACAGCATCTCCCCACCACAATCCTTCAGCTGATAGAAATGTATCCATGATTTGAACCCAACCAAGATCTTTGAACTTGTAAGATTTATTTTTAACACCAATCCTGTGCAGCAAAGTTTTTTCTGTAATGCCTTTTGAATTAGTCTTGTGAACAATATTCAATCAAACTATGCGGAATGACCTCATCCTGAATTCCAAAGCTAGGGACAACCCCAGGCCTGACCCAAAGTCCCGCACCCATTGCTCTTTTCTCTCTCCCATACCGTGATCTAATTCTCTGTCTTCACCTCCAAATTCTCTGGAATTCTCTGCCTGTTGAAGTGGTGGAGGCTACCTCGCTAAATATTTTTAAGAAGAGGGTTGATGGGTTTTTGATAAGAGAGGGGATTAAGGGTTATGGGGAGAGGGCGGGAATGTGGAACTGAGCCACGACAGATCAGCCATGATCTTATTGAATGGCGGGGCAGGCTTGAAGGGCCAGATGGCCTACTCCTGCTCCTATTTCTTATGTTCTTATGTTCCCAGCTGTGGATTCATTCACCATATTTTCTCCTGCCATTGGACAAAGCACACATCATCACAAATGTGTTGGCCAATGAACGGACAAGCCATTGTTCTGCAGGAGCATGGTTTTCCTCCCACCAATGAGTTTATAGGGAATTTGATCCCTGGACTCTCTTGTCAGACAGTCTTAGACAGCAGGATGACCCAGAGAGTTCTCAGTGATTTCCACCCCTCCATTAACATTATAGATAATCAGAGATTGCACTGACTGTGCAATAGTCATCACAAGAACACAAGGAATAGAAGCAGGAGTTGACTACCTTCAAGCCTGCCTCACCATTCAGTACAATCATGGATGACCTTTGCTGGCCTCAACTTCTTTTTTGTGCCATTTCCCATCACCCTCTGTTCTTCAATCTATCAAATATTTATCCACTTCCACTTTAAATACTTCTAACCCAGCCCCCACCACTCTTAGAAGCAGAGAATTCCAAAGATTCACCACCGTTCGCGAGAAGAAATTTCTACACACCTCAGTTTTAAATGACTGTCCCATTAACTTGTAGCTATGTCCTCTTGTTCCAGACTCTCATACTTGTGAAATCATCTTACCATCTATCCTGTCAAGCACACTGAGGAACTTATAATTAGATATTTAAGTGAAACCTCAGTTTTCCACTGCCATAGAATTTCCTAGCGTACAGAAGGGTTTCATTCAGCCCATCAAGTCTACACCGACCATCTGAAAGAACATGTTATGTTGGCCTACTCCCCACTATACCCCTGCACTCCTGAGCACTGATCATCGCCAATCCACCTAACCTGCACATTTTTGGACCGTGGGAGGAAAACAGAGCTCCCAGAGGAAACTCATGCAGACATGGGGAGCACGTGCAAACTCCACGCAGTGACCCAGGTCTGAATTCAAACTGGGTCCTTGGCTCTGTGATGCAGCTGTGCTAGCCACTGCACCACCCAGAGTCATCCCAGTCCCCTGTCCCCTTCCCACAGACATCCCAGTGAAACATCATTGTCCTATTCCCATAGACATCCCAGTGAAACTCCATCATTTTTCTTTAACATTAGTTTCCACATTTTGTCTGAATGTCCTGAGCTACATCATAATCCCTGACCTTGTAACGGGACACAGCCACTTCTGAGTTTGCATCAATGCCCTCATGAGGTTCAACCTGACATTCCATGTTCATTTATGGTCCATTATAACGACACACCCACTTTAATGAACAAAATATCTGAGCCCAAAATCATGGGTTTCCTCCACTCCAGTCATACACCACATTTCACCAGATTTCAACGCATTAGGTTGAAAATGCACACCAGTTATGTGCATAGTATAGACAGCACCAGCGCATCCCACTGCTTCAGTCAATAGAAATGTGTCCATTATTGAACCCAACCAAGATCTTTCAACCTGTAAGATTTATTTTTAACACCGATCCTGTACAGGAAGGTTTTTTCTTTACTGCCTTCTGAATTAGTCTTGTGAACAATATTAAATCAAACCATGGGAATTCAATCCCTGCACTCTCTTGTCAGAGCATCTTAAACAGCAGGATGAACCAGAGAGTTGTCAGTGATTTCCCTCCCATTAACATCTGCAGAATCAAAGATTGCACCGACTGTGCAATAGCATCAGAAGAACACAAGGAAGAGAAACAGGAGTTGGCCACCAGGCTCTTCAAGCCTGCCCCACCATTCAATACAATCATGGATGGTCTTTGCTAGCTTCAACTCCTTTTCGGTGCCATTTCTCATAATCCTGTATTCCTAGATCAAATATTTATCCACTTCCACTTTAGATACTTCTAAAGATCCAGCCCCCACCACTCTTTGAAGCACAGAATTCCAGAGATCCAGCATCCTCTGTGAGAAGAAATGTCAACGCACCTCAGTTTTAAATGACCGTCCCATTATCTTGTAGCTATGTCCCCTTGTTCCACACTCTCCCACTTGTGAAAACATCTCACCATCTATCCTGTCAAGCCCCCTCAGGATCTTACATGTTTGGTATTTAAGTGAAAATGCACTTTCCCATTGCCATAGAATTCCTTAGAGTGCAGAAGGTGGGGTAATTCAGCCCATCAAGTTTGCACCAACCATCCAAAAGAGCATGCTGTCTTGGCCCACTCCCCACTATATCCCAGGATCCCTCAGCATTTCCTTCCCAATCCACCTAACCTGCACATCTTTGGACTGTGGGACGAAAACACAGCAATGGAGGAAACCCATGCAGAGAGAATGTGCAAAACCCACACAATGACCCAGGCCAGAAACAAACTTGGTCCTTGGCTCTGTCACGCAGCTGTGCTAGCCACTATACCATGCAGAGTCATCCCAGTCAAGCTTCACTGTCCCCTTCCCATAGACATTCCAGTGAAACTCCACTGTACCCTTCCCAATCCCAGTGAACCTTCACTGTCCCATTCCCATAGACATCCCAGTGAAATTTCACTACTTTTCTTGAATATGATTCTCCACATTTTATTAGGATGTCCTGAGCTACATCATAATCTCTGACCTTGTAATGAGACAGTCATTCCCCTGAGTTTGCATTCAATGACCTCATTATGGTAAACATGGCAGTCCATGTCCATTTATGGCCCATTATACCCACACTCCCACTTTAATTAATAACAGAGGAACAGAGGAAGATGTTGAGCACTTGCAGACCTCTGTGTCTGCACATGCACAGTTCCAACAGCAGACGGAACTTTTGTGCATATGCAGACCTGCAGCGGACCGAACCGATAGAATTCCACCAGTCGAGTCCACAGAGCCAAATGATGATGTTTCTAGTGCATTTCCTGCAGTTAACCTGTCTGTTGCATGCCTGAGGTGTGATGATAAACAGCTGTTCAGCTGGATGTAAAAGAACCCATGGCACAATTCTGAACAGGACCAGGAGAGTTCTCCCTTGTATCCCTGTCAATAATTATCCCTCAAGCTTGCTGTGCAGATATTGGTTGTGCAATTCCTACATAACAAAAATAATTTCAAAATTTCTTCATTGCTTGTAATCACCTTCATTGCCTGTAAATGTCCTGAGAATGTGAGTGGTGCTGTATAAATATAAGTCTTTCTTTTTAAATTAATCCATCCCAGGATGTACAGTAGCATAGTTACAATCAGATAGAAAATGGGAAATAAATGAAAGGGAAATCATGGTTAAGACATAACGACAATAAATACTTATGAACAGTAGGGCATTTCGGAGATCTTCATTCTCACGAGACACTCTGTAGACAAAGAGAATACACGGAATTCCTGGTTCTCCTTTGCAAGCAGTAACTTTTAGTTTTTTAGAATGTCCTTATGTATTTTTTCTTGACCATACAATTGCACTGGTAAGAAACAGAACTTGTGGTGAACCAGACATCATTACAGCAGAGGCATTTTACTCATTATAATGGTTTTCAGAGGCTAAAAGAAGTCAGCCTTATAAATATATATATGTGGTTAACAATGTACATTAACTATCCATAAGATGGGTACTAATAAGTTCAATTGTGAGCAACTGCTTTACACAGCATATGGTGACACAGTGAAACACACCATCTCACAGAGAGCCTGAATTCAACTCTGGCTTTGTTGAGAATGGTGGTGTCAAGGGCTGTGTCATTAAAAGTGCCATCAAGTGACACTTACTCAGCAATAACCTGCTCACTGACTTCAGTTTGGGTTCCAATAGGGCAAATCAGCTCCTAACCTCATTGCAGCCTCAGTCCAAACATGGACAAAAGTGCTGAATCCCAGAACTGAATTGAAATGGATGACCCTTGACCGAGTGTGGCATCAAGGAGCCTGAGCAAAACTCGAGCCAATGGGAATCTGCTGGTTGGAGTCAAAACTAGCACAAAGGAAGATGTTTGTGGAAGTCAATCAACTCAATTCCTGCCTATCCCTGCAGGAGTTCCTCAGGGTAATGTCCCAGGCCCAGCCATCTCCAGCTACTTCATCAATGAACCTTCTGTCCATCACAAAGTAAAATGTGGGGATGTTCGCCAATAACTGCGCAATGTTCAGTACAATTCGTGACTCTTCAAATACTGAAGCAAGCTATGCTTGTGTGCAGCAACACCTGGTCAAATATCAGTCTTTATTGCAAAGCACCAAGTAACATTTGGATTGCTCATACACCAGGCAATGACCACCTTTGCTTCACATTCAACAGTATTATCACAGCATAATCCACTGAAAAATATCCTGAGTAATGTTAATGTAATAGCCTCATAAATATAAAGGCTACAAGAGCAAAGATTTTTAGAATTCTGTGGAGAATATCTCAACTCCAGATTTCCTAGTTGCCTGGATGGCTGCAGTACAAAAACACTCCTTCAGCTCAACAGAATCCAGGAGAAAGCAGTCCATGTGCTGTTTAGCTCAGTTTATTTATTAGTGTCACAAGTAGGCTTACATCAACACTGCAATGAAGTTACTGTGAAAACCCCCGATTCGCCACACTCCGGCATCTTTTCAGGTATATCAAGGGAAAATTTAGCATGGCCAATGCACCTAACCAGCATGTCTTTTAGACTGTGGGAGGAAGCTGGAGCACCTGGAGGAAACGCATGCAGCCACGGGGAGAACATACAAACTCTGCACTGACAGTGACCCATGCCAGGAATCAAACCTGGGTCTCTGCCACTGTGAGGCAGCAATGCTAACCACTGTGCCACCGTTCAATGCAAGGTACCACTCACTCCCTTCACCATTGGCAAACTGGCTACAGAATGTACCATCCACATGGTGCACTGCAGAATTTCACCAAAACCAAGATCTCGAATCAACAGGAAGAAGGAGGGTGGCATAGCACCACAGTGGTTAGCAGTGCTGCTTCATAACTCCAGAGACCTAGGTTCGATTCCCAGCTTGGGTCACTGTCTGTGTGTATTTTGCAGATTCTCCTTGTGTCTGCATGAGTTTCCTCTGGATGCTCCGGTTTCCTGCCACAGTCCAAAGATGAGTAGGGTCCCATTCGTAGACATGCAGGGTAGAATAGGTGTAGGGCGATGCGGCGGCGCGGGCTCGTTGGGCCGAAGGGCCTGTTTCCCGTGCTGGGTTGTTCTTTGTTCTTTGTTCTTTGTATGTGTGGGTTAGGTTGATTGGCCATGCTAAAATTGCCCCTCAGTTTACTGAGATGTGTAGATTAGAGGGATTAGTAGGTAAAATATGTAGGGATATGGCAGTAGGACCCAGGTGGGATTGTGGTCGGTGCAGACTCGATGGGTCAAATGGCCTCTTTCTGCATTGTAAGATTTCTATAATTCTATGAAGTACTTGGGAACAACAGCACATCAAAGTTCCACGCCAACTATCAACATTTTGACTTGGAAATATATCACTGTTCCTCCACTGTCAGTGGGTTAAATCCTGGAATCCACTCTCTAACTGCACTGTAGGTGTATCAACACCATATGGATGGCAGTGGTTCAAGAAGGCAGCTCACCATCACCTTCCGTTACACAATTCTGATGGTGAATAAATGCTGAAATTGTCAGAAATGTTCACAATCCATGAATAAAAAGCAACAAGAACCAATACTATACTGAACTGCCCAGAATTACATCACAAATTCCAGCCAGGATGTTGCACACATCAACATCTGTCCCCTGCAGGTTTTCAGTTCCCTTCTCCTGAGATATGAAAGCACATGGCTGAGTCTACCACATTTCTCATTTTAAAGAACAATGTATGTATGTTAATACGTATTATCCATTTTCATCCAGTAATGTATCAATGTCACAAAAATACCCTTTTTTAAAAAAACTAATTTTTAAAAACTTTCAAAAGACCTGAAGTTCAGAAATATTAAAAATGTGATCACTCATTCTTCAACAATGATTACAAGCCATTTTAATGAAATCTCTCTTGAGAATATGCAGACAGGAAGCCTTTACGAACTGCTTTTGCCAAGCCACACAGAGAGATGGCATTGAATTCATCAGGAAAACAATGCTTCAGGACACAGTAAGGTTAATAACTCCACAGAGGTGAAAGTCCCGTTACTAAGTTACTTTATTTACACCTGTACACAGCCAGCTCTCCAGTGGCTCCCTGCTGAAAGCAGGCTGGGAGTCTGACACACCTGCTTTAAATAGGGAGAGCATTAGGCTCCCTGATTTAACCACTAATTAGGACTCATTAGGTTGTTCATACTCTGGCAAGCCAACCTCATTAGCCTGGCTGAAGTCATCACACTCCTCCCCACCAAAGTGCAAGGAATCCCCTTGGTTTGCTTCCCTCAGGGGTCTTTTCCTCCACCTGAGTGCCAGGTCTGGATCCTCCAACTCGGCGTCTGATGTCGGCAGCGTATAACGGTTGGGCGAATGCTAGAGGTCTGGTTCCTCATCCATTTCAAGTGGTAGGGGAAAATCGCTACAGCTTTGTTCCCTGTGTTCGTTTTAGACATTGAGGTCCCCATAAGGGTGCAGGGGAGGTGGTACTGGCTTGTCAAGGGGGACTCTGCTAGGGCTGCAGGGTGGACACGGCTCCAAAATGTGTAGGCAGCTACGCATACTCGGCAGGATACTGGTCCGGTCCTGGACTCAACTGTTCCGGTTATCTAGATGGGAGTATTTGCATAATGTCTGACCCAAACTCTCTCCCCAGCTTCAAAGTGCCTCTCTAGACAAGTGTTGTTATGGCCCATGTATTGGGCTTCCTGGTGTCTTTCCACCTTACCTTCCAGGTTTGGCAACAAGAGGTTCAGTCTGATGCAGGGCCGTCTGCCCATCAGTAACCCTGCTGGCGCGGTTCCCATGGTGGCGTGTGGAGTGGCCCCATAGTCAAGTAATCACCTTAAGAGTTTTGTCTCTAATGAGGCCAGTGGTACCTTCTGCCCCTGTTGGCACTTCTAGCACTGTCCTACCAGTTTCGCTATGTCTGCGCCAAGATCTGGTCACCAGACATAGCTCCTGGCCAGCATCTTCATTTTTGATATTCCAGGTGCCCATGGTGTAGTTCGGCCAGTATGTCCCGACAGGTCTGCCTTGGGATGATGATCCGTGCTCCCCACAGCCGTATCCCATCTTCCACCGTGATTTGCTCCCTCCTGCTCCAGTGTGTATGGAACTGTGGATGGACCAGTTTTTCCAGCTGCCCTGTTAGCACCAGATGTTTTACCTTCACCGATACAGTTCTGCGTCCACTGGCATATACTGTGTGCATCCATCAGGAGGGTGTCCATAAAGTTTAACGTCATCACCGTCTCCTCCATTCTGGGTATCAACATTCTTGGTGTCTGGTTGCCAGCTTAGGGCATCAGCATTTGCCTATCTAGTCCCTGGTCAGTGCTCCAACTGATACTGATATGCCGCCAGCAATAATGCCCAATGCTTGATCCGGACTGACGCTATCGACGGCACTGCTTTGTCTTCCTTCAGTGGGCCCAGCAAGGGTTTATGATCTGTTATGATCGTAAATTTTCACCATATAAGTACTGGTGAAACTTTTTTGACTGTGAAGATTACTGCCAGTCCTTCCTTTGCAATCTTGGCATATCTTCAGTCTGCCATTGCCAGGGTCCTGGTTGGCTGCTCTTGTCCATTCTGCCACCTGTGTGCCAGGACTGCGCCCACTCCATTTGGGGATGCATCACAGGTGAGTACCAATTTCTTCTTGAGGTCATAATGTACCAATACATTTTTGGATGAGAATTGCTGTTTAATTTTCTTTAAGGCCCTGTCCTAGTGGGCCAACCATTCCCAAGTTTGTCCCTATTTTAGCAACTGGTGGAGGGGATCCAGAATGGAGGCCTATTCTGCATGAATTTCCCGCAGTATGTTACCAGTCCTAAAAAATGTCTGTACCTCCTGGATGGTTTGGGGGCTGGGGCATCTTTTATTGCTTGCACCCGTCCTCCAGAGGACGCAGGCCCGACTTATCCACTTGGTATCCGAGATAGGTTACCTATGGTGCTAAAAAGACACATTTCTCCCTTTTCAGATGCACTCTCACTGCTGCTAATCTCCTGAGAACTTCCTCCAGGTTCTGCAGATGTCCCACCCTTGTTTTATCCATAATGTGGAATCATCTAGGTAAATTGCAACCTGTGGTAACCCCTATAGGATGCTCTCTATGGTCCTTTGGAATAAGGCACAAGCTAACAAAACCCTCAAAAGGCAATCTTTTATACTGTAAGAGGCCTTTCAGCATATTTATTGTGGCAAATTTTTGCGAATCCTCATCCAGCCTTATTTGCAGGTTTGCGTGATTCATGTCCAGTTTTGTGAATAGGAGTCCACCTGCCAACTTTGCATACAGGTCCTCAATCCTGGGAATTGAGTATTTGCCTAGCTGAGAGTAACGATTTATCGTCTGTTTGAAATCGTTGCAATGGCGCACCGAGCCATCCGGCTTTAAGAATAGGAACCACGGGTGCTACCCATTCTGCAAACTGGACCAGTTTTATTATTCCTTCGCGCTGTAATCTTTTGATTTCCCCAGTCACATGTAGGCCAAACTGGGTAAGGACAATAGATTTCATTCCTGTTACGTGAATCCCTTGGGAAGTGCTATGGTTTCCTTATTTCACAGAATTCCAATCTGTTCACCTCTCAGTCTTCTCTTCTTTAGAGAAAAGAGCCCCAGCGGCTACAAACATTCCTGATAAGTGTTACCTCCCAGATTTTGTATCTTTCTTGTAAATAGGTTTTGCACGTTCTCCAGTGCTTTAATATCCCTGCTCTGATGTTGAGGCCAGAACTGAGCACAAATTTCAATGCAGTCTAACCACTGTTCATATGAGATTAACATTATATTTCCCTGTTTTATAATTCAATCCTTCAGAAACTAACCCTAGGTGGCTTTATGAACCCAAGTCACTACTTTAGTGTCAGGGTGGCTCAACTAGGACTGATTTTTATTCTCTACTGGGCCTGATTCTATTCACTTCAGAGGCGGCCAGCTTGCAGGCAAATGGATGCAGCAATTTATCTTATGATAAAATGCTACACTACACAGCCCGTTCAATTTTAGCTTAACACCAAACTTCTAGCCTAAAGGCGTGGTTGCTGTCAATGTTCAAGAACAATTGTTTAAAGTGGCAGGGGCATGATTAGATGCATACCCTTTACTAGGAAAGTGGCCTTGACCCTCATTAGCCCACTCTCCACTTTCTAAGAGCAAACCTGTTCCATGACCAGAGAGCATCAGTTTTTGCAGAGAATCTGTAGCTGGAATATTCCAGGAGGCATGGACAACTCAACTCCATCCCTCCAGCCACCAACCCCCACCCCCATGAGCAAAGTAGGCATGGAGCCAACCTGCTCGCTGCACACTGGCCCACTCTGCAGCCATAATGTGCATCCAGCGGGCTAAACAAAGGCCAAGTGGGACTTCTTCCCCTCACTGGGGAAGAAGACCTGTCCTCAGGCCAATCCAGTTGTCAAATGTGTTACGGAGTGAGCAGTGTCTAATTAGGGTCAATTGGTTTGGTATTGAGCAAAATTAACCCTTGATTATCTACTTAACTATGATGGGTGGGCTGCCGGTTTTGATGCTCACCTACCCCCACCCCCCACCCCCCCACACCCTCCACCCCACTGGCCCGTACATAATATGGGGTCAGCTCAGAGATCAGTAATAGTTGCAACACCTTTCTTTTGGGTGAGGTATTAACTGAAGCTTTCTCTGCAATCCCCTCCCATTTATCTATTTTCAATGCAGAATCTATTATTTAAAAGGAGTTTGACACAAACGACCCTGATCTGGGCTTATATTCTGTACAGAGACCTCTCTTACACATTCTGCTTTTTGTACTAAGTCTGGAAAAGGGTAATAGCACACCTTTTACCAATTACAAGACTTAAACATGATGCGGTTTCACTTGTAACAGCTAGCTATTTCTGCTGTTCCAAGTTAAACACCACCCCACAGACATACACCCTTCTTCAAACTTAGCACAAAATAAATATGCTCACATGATGTTGAATTTTCAGCTTTTAACACCTATGTGAATTGGTCCCTTGAGTGTTGGATGAAATCTCTGAGGCTCCTCAGTCTTGGACCTGTCAGAAAGTCTCTGGAAAAAAGAAGCTCCATCAGCTCCTGGCAGCAACTGAGAAACAAAACTAAAAACTGCACACTGCATTAGTTCTGATTAAAATAGACATGATATCAATTATACTCCCTCAGTGACAATACAGGACACTGACTACAGACAATACGGTGCCGACAAAATATCCGGCAAAGAAACATGATTAAAATACATTTCTTAAAGGCACAGTACCATCACATCAGTGTCTAGTCCTGACTGGAAATCGGTGTGTTTCTCTCCAGAAGCACAGCTAAGTTTTCAGACCAGATTTTCTGGCATTCAATGCACAGAAAATCTGGGGTGCAGAGTCTGATAGAGATGGCAAGGCCAGCTCCTTAGAGATCATCCATTTGTAAAAGGCATTCTCATCTGCACCCTTGCCCTATCCCTCTAATCTTGTGCAAGTACCATGGCTAATCCATCTAACCTGAACTTCTTTAGACAAACTTTTCTTTTCAAGCACACAGATGTGTCAAGAATAATTTTGGCTACATCTCCAAGCCTTAAATTGCGAGCCTTCCCTACTGACTCCAATATGAATTGAAAAAGTTTAAGAATATCACTTATTTAATAAATATTTTTCTTTCATTTTGGAATCTAATATAGGAAAATGTGAACTTCTCTGTAACAAAGTCATAAATTGTTTAAATAGGGAGATTGCAGAACCTTGTGGTACAGAGGGATCTGGGTGTCTAGTTACATGTATGCAGGTACAGCAAGTGATTAGGAATGCAAATGCACATTTGCAGTTATTTCAGGAAAGTCAACTATATACTTTTGCAACATTTGGTGAGCTTACATCTACAGCACTGTGTAAGGTTAGGTATACTTACTTAAAAAGAATAGAAATTCAGCAGAAACAGTCCAAATAAGATTCACTCAACTGATTCCAGGGCTGAAGGGATTATCTTATGAGGACAGGTTGGATAGATCACACCTGTATTCATTGTTTAGAAGAATGAGAGGTTGTCTTATTGAAACCAATAAGATCATGAGGGGACCTGACCTGGAGGCTGAGATGTTTTTCTCTTGTGGGAGACATTAGAACAAGGGATCTCCATTTAAATATAAAGGATGTCCCATTTAAAATAGAAATGAGGAGATTTTTTATTTCTCTGAGATGCATTAGCCTGTGGAATTCATTTCCCCAGAGTGCAGTTAATGTTTGGTCATTAAATATATTTGTAAGTTTAAATTACATAGATTCTTGATTGAAAAGAAAGTAAAGGGGTATAGGAGTAGGCAAGACACTGGAATTGAGACAAAATGACATCTTCTCAAATGGTGGCACATTCAAGGGTCCAAATGGACTAAATCTGCTCCTAATTCATATGTTGTTTTATTTATTTGCAAAGTTTAGCTCAGTGTTAAAAATAAAAATAAAGCCACCTAGACTGTAATAAAAGCAAGTTTTTCAGGAGATCTGAAATAAAAAAACACAAATTTGTTTAGCAGTTTGTGTGTTATGAGAAAGGAAGAGAAATAAATATTCCAGATTAATGACCTTATAGCGTAGAAATGCAGAGATTTAGAAACACCAAGGGCTCCAGAATAAAGTGAGGGATGTTGGTGAGAAACTGAAACTGAGGAGATGCCAAATCATTCCGGGAATGTGAGAGGGAATGGAACATTGTCCTTGTTACTAAAACACTGAGAACTGGTTTAGCAGGAAGCAAACTAAGAGATACCATGTGCAGGGTCAAGGATAAAAATCAATGAAATGAATTTAACTATAACTTACATCTTTGCAAATATTCCGAAGCAACTCCACAGTTACGTTATCAAACAACATTTGACAATAATCACATAACAGATAAATGAACATGGTTAAACAAATAGGTTTAAAAGAACATTGTAAAATCATAGAATTATACAATATAGCAAGAGGCCATTCAGCCCATCAAATCTCTTCCTTTCACAGAGCGACCTCTTTATAATACCTTGATTCAACTTTTAAATACACAAAAATTTAAAAACCTCCTCTGCATTCCTCTCCTTCTCAACCTGTTGTTTTTGTCGAGTGATTACACCCAATGCTGAGAAACAGAAACTGAAAAGAATGAAATAAGTTCTGAATTTCAAAAGCCTGACACACAAGCCCTGATTTTACCATTTTCATTCTAAGTGCTGAATCTGGGAATAATGCAGATCCAACTTAGAAATCTGTTTTCAGGCGCCCCCATACGGACTCAGTCATCTCCAGTCCTATTTGCACTGTGGGTGGGGCTTAGCACGGCCAAAGCTACCAGGGCTCTGAACTGCGCATGCGCAGTTGGAAAAAAATTTGAAAAAGCCCGCCCATTTCAGATTGCTCCCGAGCCACAGGAAGTGGAGAAAGCAGCCCGGGGGCTAAAAGCAGGAGCGATAGTCCCCATACACATCACCGACCCCTCATCCATCGCCCCCACTACCCACACACATCACTGTCCCAATTATTCATCCCCCCACTACCCACACACATCACTATCCCCTTATCCACCCCCATTACCCACACACGTCACTGTCCCCTTATCCACCCCCCCCACTACCACATACATCACTTGTCCCCCTTATCTGCTCCCTCCCACTACCCACACACATCACTGTCCCCCTTATCTGCTCCCTCCCACAACCCACACACATCACTGTCCCCCTTATCCACCACCCCCACTACCCACACACATCACTGTCCCTCTTATCCACCCCCTCACTACCCACACACATCACTGTCCCCCTTATCCACAACCTCCACTTCCCAGACCGATCGCCATCTCTGCTCCCGCCTCTACCAATCGCCTGCAGAGTGGCAGCGACCCCCCTGCCCCCCCCAACCAGACATCCATCTGTGCCCCCCCCACCCCCCCCCCACTACCAGTGAGCGATTGAGCTCCCCCCCCCCCCCCCCCAACAACGATCTGGCCTCACTCCCCTCCCTCTCAACCAGAGAAATGATCTGACCCGCCTCCCTCCTCCCCCAGCACTGATCTGAGTCAGAGAGCTGTTGGAAACACTGAATGCTGTCTTCAGCAGCTGGAGCACCCAACTCAGACTTTTATTTAGCAGGTCCATTATGGCGCAGTTCCAGATTGGCAAACACTGTGGTAAAGGGGGAAATGCTGATAGAGTTGAGCGTGCAGTTCATTAATTTAATTTAAATGTATGCAAATTCATTTAAATCATTGTTGCACCCATTTTGGGTGCGAAGAGGATTGCCGCCATTCCCGGATTTCGGAAAAGTGGCAATCTGCGCTGATGCTGGCACAGATCGTGTTAATGGCCTCATACCCAACTTTACCAGGTTTTCGCTCCCAAAAACAGGTGCAACGCAATGGTAAAATTGGGCCCACCAAAGCTCTTTCACAAGGTATTGGCTGTTAATGCGCTGTGAATCCAGTCAGGGGAATCCATAAGTTTGTAACATTGCACTGTTGCAGCAACACGACACTCGCATTTAAAGTAGAATTTAATACAATTATTTCTCATTTCAGTCTTTTCAGTGTGGAACACCATTTCAGGTTTCCCGAATTGGGAGAACGTTTCAGAATTTTCCACAAGTGATGCCAGTCATTGTGTAACTTTGACCAAGGGTAAGTTGACTTGATTAGAATGTGCTGCTACTATAAAACCAGCACCTAAATTATTACTCGATTTCAACAAACCACCTTAAGATCTAACATGTCCCTCACTTCTTGTTCTTTGACAATAACCTGGAATCTCTGAGGATGCATTTGTGCAATGTCAAACCTCTTACTGTTCAGTTTGGTGGGAGCTGGTAAATCAGCCACTATCAATACATTCCTCTTAGCTCTGGATCCAAATGGAAAAACAATGAACTGTGTCCCAACTGGAAACAATCCTGACTCTCTCACACCCGAGGTACTTTCTCCTATCTGCTTTTCTTGCAAATTAATTTTCTGAATGTATACTTTGCTGGCATCTAGGGCGCAACCTGAAACACAACTTGCCAGGTAACCTGAGAGAGCATTAATGGTTAAGCCAGAGAGGTTGTAATGACAATCAGCCACTCACTTTTAATATTAGCATTATCGTGGAAAACAGATTTCAAATATACAATCTAAACTGGGCTGGATATAAACATTCAAACTCTGAATGTTCTACCCAGTAATATAATTTTTAAACTTCTGAGCACCAATTACTGATGTATAAGTTTCTTAGTAAACTGTGACTGGTTCAAATCTAATCCCAGAGGTTGCAGTGCACAGTCCACGGCATTAAGCAGGGAGTGCTGCACTGTCAGAGGGTCAGTACTGAGGGAGTGCTGCACTGTCAGAGGGTCAGTACTGAGGGAGTGCTGCACTGTCAGAGGGTCAGTACTGAGGGAGTGCTGCACTGTCAGATGGTCAGTACTGAGGGAGTGCTGCACTGTTAGAGGGTCAGTAGTGAGGGAGTGCTGCACTGTCAGAGGGTTAGTAGTGAGGGAGTGCTGCACTGTCAGAGTCAGTACTGGGGGGTGCTGCACTGTCGGGTGGTCAGTGGTGAGGGAGTGCCGCACTGTCAGAGGGTCAGTATTGAGGGAGTGCTGCACTGTCAGAGGGTCAGTACTGAGGGAGTGCTGCACTGTCAGAGGGTCAGTACTGAGGGAGTGCTGCACTGTTAGAGGGTCAGTAGTGAGGGAGTGCTGCACTGTCAGAGGGTTAGTAGTGAGGGAGTGCTGCACTGTCAGAGTCAGTACTGGGGGGTGCTGCACTGTCGGGTGGTCAGTGGTGAGGGAGTGCCACACTGTCAGAGGGTCAGTATTGAGGGAGTGCTGCACTGTCAGAGGGTCAGTACTGAGGGAGTGCTGCACTGTCAGAGGGTCAGTACTGAGGGAGTGCTGCACTGTCAGAGGGTCAGTACTGAGGGAGTGCTGCACTGTCAGAGGGTCAGTACTGAGGGAGTGCTGCACTGATACAGAGTCAGCACTGAGAGAGTGACTGCCCATGACCGCTGAAGTATTCCCCAACAGGAAGCGAACAGTCTTGCATGGTGATTGTTGAGCAGTGTTCATTCATCCATTATTGCAGCCTGTGTGGTCTCCCCAGTGTACTATGCCTCGGGACGTCCTTTCCTGCAGCGTATCAGGTAGACAACGTTGGCCAAGTTGCAGAGTATGTACCGTGTACCTGGTGGATGGTGTCCTCACGTGAGATGATGGCATCCGCGTCAATAATCCGGCACACCCTGCCACAGCAACCTCTGCAAGATGTGCCAGATCACCAACACAGATGCCATCATCTCATGTGAGAACACCATCCACCAGGTACACAGTACATATTCTTGCAACTCGGCCAACGTTGTCTATCTGATACGCTGCAAGAAAGGATGTCCCGGGGTATGGTACATTGAGGAGACCATGCAAACGCCATGACAACAGATGAATGAACACTGCTCAACAATCACCAGGCAGGAGTGTTTTCTTCCTGTTGGGAACACTTCAGCGGTCATGGGCATTCAGCCTCGGATCTTCGGGTAAGCGTTCTCCAAGGCAGCCTTCATGACACACAACAGTGCAGAGTCGCTGAGCAGAGACTGATAGCCAAATTCCGCACACATGAGGATGGCCTCAACTGTCTCGGGTTCATGTCACACTATCTGTAAGCCCCACGACTTGCCTGGGCTTGCAAAATCTCACTAACTGTCCTGGCTGGAGACAATGCACATCTCTTTAAGCTGTCCTTAACCCTCTCTCCACTCAAACTGTCTGTACCTTTAAGATTTTATTGCCTGTAAAGACTCGCATTCCAACCATTATCTTGTAAATTGAGTTTGTGCTTTTATATGTCCACCTGATGAAGGAGCAGAGCTCCAAAAGCTTGTGGCTTGTGCTACCAAATAAACCTGTTGGACTTTAACCTGGTTTTGTGAGACGACTTACTGTGCTGCTTATGATCCAGCCCCTGCAGATCCCATAAGACATAGGAGCAGAATTAGGACACTTGGCCCATCGAGTCAGTTCCGCCATTCAATCATGGCTGATTTTTTTCTCATCTCCATTCTCCTGCCTTTTCCTCATGACCCCTGATCCTCTTATTAATCAAGAACCTATCCATTTCTATCTTAAAGACACTCAATAACCTGGCCTCCACAACCTTCTGCGGCAAAGAATTCCACAGATTCACTACTCTCTGGCTGAAGAAATTCCTCCTCATCTCTGTTTTTAAGCTTCATCCCTTTAGCCTGAGGTTGTGCCCTTTGGCTCTAGTTTTTCCTACTATTGGAAACATCCTCCCTACATCCACTTTTTCCAGGTCTCGCAGTCCTCTAAGCTTCAGTGAGATCCTCCCTCATCCTTCTAAATTCCAATGAGTACTGACCCAGAGTCCTCAACTGTTCCTCATACGACGAGCTCTTCATTCCAGGGATCATTCTTGTGAACTTCCTCTGGACCCTTTTCAAGGCCAGCACATCCTTCCTTAGAGATGGCATCCAAAACTGTTCACAATACTCCAAATGGGATCCAACTAGTGCCTTGTACAGCCTCAGAAGTATATCCCTGCTCTTGTATTCTAGTCGTCTCGACATGATTGCTAATACTGTATTCGCCTTCCTAACTGCTGACTGAACCTGCACGTTAACCTTAAGAGAATCTAGAACAAGGACTCCCAAGTCCCTTTGTGCTTCTGATTTCCTAAGTATTTCCCCATTTAGAAAATAGTCTATGCCATAAGACTTCCTCCTTCCAAAGTGCATAACTTTATACTTTTCCACATTGTATTCCATCTGCCACTTCTTTGCCCACTCTCCTAGTCTTTCCAAGTCCCCCCTGCTTCCTCAATACTATCTGTCCCTCTACATATCTTTGTATCATCTGCAAACTTAGCAATAGTGCCTTCAGTTCCTTCTTCCAAATCATTAATGTTTATTGTTAAAAACTGTGGTCCCAGCACCGACCCTTGAGGTGCAGCAGTCACCCCCTCAGCGTTGGCAATCCTGGCTGCAGACTAAGCAGCAAAATCATCCTGAAGTAGGAAGTGGGGCAACTATATTCATACAGAGCTGAGTTTAAACACTAAATGGGGGTGCACAAGTTGAAGATGTTTGAGTAGAAGGTTGGTTGGTGGGGGGGGAGGTTTGGCAGAGGTGCAGTTAATGTGGATACTTAAAACCAAAAGACAGCAAACGGTAAAAATAAAACTCCACTTTATATAACACCTTCCATGATCAGAGGATGCATCAGCACTTTAAAATAATGAGATATTTTTAAAAGGTGTTGCAGTATAGAAAATGCACAGCAAGATCCAGCAAACAGCTCGTTACTAACAACCAGAATAGTCAGTTCTGAGGAGATGCTTCCAAGGGATAGATGTTGCCCTGGACACTTGGAAGAAAACCATTGGCCAGAATCCTACCACCATTCATGCCAGCAGGATTTTCCCATCCTGCTGCAATAAACGGAGACTTGACTGGTCGCCAAATTCTCCGACCTCGCTGCAGTAGAAACTGTAAATTATACTTCAAATAGCTGATGCATGTATGGCAAATCTTCGATTTCTCAGCTGACACTACATGCAGTCCCAAAGTCTTGTGCAAGTCTTTCAGAGGGGGACAGCATTTTGGAAACTGTGATCACCACTTCCTAAGTTTTGAGATAGCTATAAGTCAGGGCCTTGTGGGAAGGTAATAAATTGGGGGAGGGCAAATTACAACAGAATTAGGCAGGAGCTAGGGAGAGTTATTGGGAGCAGTTGATATCGGGCAAGGCCTCGTTAAAATATGGGCATTGTTTAAAGATGTACCGATCAGAGTTCAGGAGGAAGGACAAGGATGGTCGGATAAGGACTATTGGATAATGAGGCAGATTGTGAATTTAATTAAAAGGAAAAAGGAAACATATGTAAGGTTTAAGAAGCTAAAATTGGTCAGGGCCTATGAGGTATATAAAGAAAGCAGGAAAGAACTCAAGCAGGAAATTAGGAGAGCAAGGAGGGGCCATTCTTATGTAAAGAGAATCCCAAGGCATTTTATACATATATTGAAAGCAAGAGGATATCTAGGGAAAGGGTAGGACCACTTAAGGATATAGGAGAGAACTTGTACTTGGAGGCAGAGGATGTGGGTGAGATCCTAAATTAATACTTTGCATTGGTATTCACCAAGAAGGACATGGATGATAGCGAGATTAGTGTGGAGCATGCTAATATGCTGGGGTATTTTGAGAACAAAAAAGAAGTGTTGTTTAGTCTGTTGAAGAACATTAAGGTAAATAAGTCCCCAGGGCCTGATACAATCTGCCCCAGGCTATTGAGAGAGGCAAGAGACCAATTGCTGGGGCCCTGACAAAGATCTTTGTATCCTTGCTAGCTACTGGAGAGGTCCCAGAGGACTGGTGAGTAGCTAATGATGTTCCTCTGTTCAAGAAAGGTAAAAGGGATAATCCAGGAAATTATAAACCAGTGAGTCTCACATCAGTGGTTGTGAAGCTATTGGAGAGGATTCTTAGGGATAGGATTTGGAAAACCATGGCCTAATTAGAGAAAGTCAGCATAGCTTTATGTGGAGCAAGCCATATCTTACTAACTTGATTACTTTTTTTGAGGAGATGACAAGATGATTGATGAGGTAGGGCAGTGGATGTTGTGCACATGGATTTTAGTAAGTCTTTTAACAAGATCCCTCAAGGTAAGCTCATCCAGAAGATTAAGATGAATGGGATCCACGGTGACTTGGCTGCTTGAATTCAGAATTGGTTTGCCCGTAGAAGTCAGAGTAGTGGTAGAAGGGTGTCTTTCTGGCTGGAGGTCTGTGACTAGTGGTGTTCTGCAGGGATCCCTACTGGGACTGGGACCTCTGCTGTTTGCGATATATACAAATGACTTGGATGAAAACATACATGGGTGGATTAGTAAGTTTGCAGGCGATACAAAGATAGGTGGAGTTGAGGATAGTGTAAAAGATACAGTGGGATATAGATCAGCTGCAGATACAGGCAGAGAAACCTGGAGTGTGTTTTGGTTTTGTTTCCAGTTAAGGGCTGTCTCAAAAGGATAACAGGTTTCAAAATCACTTCATTACATAAGTGCCAAGGGAGAGCTTTCTTGCAAGAGTACAGATAACATTCCAAATCTGAAACCAGAAACCCATCGATCTTCTCAACTCCACTCCAGCACCATGGGTTTGATATCACATCAGCTTCATGCCATGACAGAATCGTTCTGTCACTCAGTTCTGCTGAACATTGAGCAACTGTTAGCAGAGATGAGCCTTAAAAGGCAGCCATACCTATACCTCTTTCTGAAACTGGCTGATTTGATGCACTCGTGATGTGGAGATGCCGGTGTTGGACCGAAGATGAACATCTCGCCAGGGCCATCCCCACATCCCCACTTCTTGCCTTCAAACAACTGCACAACCTCAAACAGACCACTGTTCGCAGCAAATTACCCAGCCATCAGAACAGTGACCACAACACCACACAACCCTGCCACAGCAACCTCTGCAAGACATGCCGGATCATTGACATGGATGACATCATCTCACGAGAACACCATCTGCCAGGTACATAGCGCATACTCTTGCAACTCGGCCAACGTTGTCTATCTGTAACCCCCATGACTTGCCTGGGTTTGCAAAACCTCACTTACTGTACTGTCTGGAGACAATACACACCTCTATAACCTATGCATAATGCTCTTTCCACTCACATTGTCGGCATCTTTAAGACTTGAATAGCAGGTTAGTTGTAAAGACTTGCATTCTAATCAGTAATCTGTAAACTGTGCTGTTATATGCTCTGTCTGAGGCCAGAATTCTCTATTCACCTGATGAAGGGGCAAACCCTGAAAGCTTGTGAGTTTACTATCAAATAAATTGGTTGGACTTAAACCTGGGGTTGTCAGTCTTCTTACTGTGATTTGATGCAGGACATGGCCTCACTTCAGTCCACAACAACTGCTACAGCTGTATAGGGCATTGGTAAGACCATACTGGGAGAATCTGGTGTTTTCGTCCAGATTCAGAATTAATCCATAACCTCTAAACTCTTGGATGTCATATCAGAAGGGTACCCCAAAGGTCCATCAGAGGATCCTCCCCTCTGCAGATGTTGCCCAGGAAGTGTGAACTTTTGATGGACAATTACCCTGAACTGTGAACCATCCAATTCCCAGAATTAAACTGCGTACTTTCGGTGGTTCCAACTGTCTGACAGCAATAGTTATCCATGGAAAGTTAGAAGAATTTAAACCACTTTTGACACGTGGATAACTATCATACTGACCACTACCTAACTTCGACTGCATCACCCAACTATCTTAAGCCCCACCCACTCCCTAATCCCACCCCATCTATCCTCCCCCACAACTAACTATACCCCGTACCATCTACTATTGTCCCTACACTCCCTATAAGTGTATAAAATCATGAGAGGCATGGATAGGGTTGACAGGCAAGTGTGAGGTGCTGCACTTTGGGAAATCAAATGTTAAGGGAAAGCATACAGTAAATGGCAGGGCACTGAAAAGCATTGATGTATAAAGGGATCTTGGGATTCATGTCCATAGCTCCGTGAAAGTGGCCACATTAGTAGTTAGGATGGTAAAGAAGGTGTATGGCACGCTTGCCTTTATTGGTCGGACCACTAAGTACAAGAATCAAGATGTTATGTTGCAGCTTTATTAAACTTTGGTTAAGCCAGACTTAAAACTATTGTGTTCAATTCTGGTTACCACATTACACAAGAAGATGTGGCGGCTTTGAAGAGGGTACGGAAGAGATTTACCAGGTTGCTGCCTGGATTAGAGGGTATGAACTAAAAGGAGATGCTAGACAAACTAGGGTTGTTTTCTCTGGAGCGGCGGAGGCTGAGGGGAGGTCTGTTAGAGGTATAAAATTATGAGAGGTATGGATAGGGTTGACAGTCAGAATCTTTTTGAAATGGCTAATACTAGGGGACATGTACTTAAGGTGAGAGGGGAATGTTCAAAGGAGATGTAAGTTTTTGCACAGAGAGTAGTAGGTATCTGGTACATGCTGCCGGGGTGATGGTGGAGATACGATAGGGGCATTTAAGGGGCTTTTAGATAAACACATGAACATGCAAGATTAGAGGGATTAATTTAGTTTGGCATCATGTTCAGTGCAACATCGTAGGCCAAAGTTCATGTGCTGTACTGTTCTATGTTCTATGCAACTCTACTTCGCTTTGATAAAATTCAACTACTCCTTTTACAGTGTCTGATTCTAAATTATCCTCCCATAAACTCTTCACTCTGTGTTCCATGGATATGATTAGCACCAACAAAGTGAAGCCTCCTTCACTCCGGTCACAACAATCCAGAGTGTTTCATAGCTTTCCCAAAATCACTTTCACATGACCATATAATAACATCCAGTGCACATTATGGTCAGATTGCTCTTCAGTTTGTCTGCACTGTTCATGCTGCTTTTTCAACTTTAATCCTTTTAGCTGGCTTACACACATAGTTTTACAGCCATTCCTTCGTAGCCAGTCCTGTTCTGACGACCAGCTGAAACCCAATCTCTTGGCCTGCTTTACAAAGAAAATTACAGCACAGGAACAGACTCTTCAGCCCTTCAAGCCTGCACTGACTATGCTGCCTGACTGAATAAAAACCCCCTACTCTTCTGGGAACCCTATCCCTTTATTCCTATCCTATTCATGCATTTCTCAAGATACCCCTTAAAAGTCACTATCATATCTGCTTCCACTACCTCCCCCGCAGCGAGTTCTAGGCACCCACCACCCTTTGTGTAAAAAACTTGCCTCGTACATCTCCTTTAATCCTTGCTCCTTGCACCTAAAACCTATGCCCAATTAGCTCTTACGCTTTACTCTTCCCAATTAACTTCCATTTCCCCAGCAACCTCCCAGAGTTTCATTTCTCCAAGGTCTGATGCTGTGTCTGGGGAATTCCCATTAATAAACGCCTCCCAGAAACTTGGAGTATGTTTTGGTTTCTTTTCCAGTTAAGCACTGTCTCAAAAGGAAAATAGGTTTTAAAAACACTTAATTATATAAGTCTCAAGGGAGAGCTTTCTTCCAAGACTACAGATGACATTCCAAATGAGAAACCAGACAACCGATTGGTCTTTGCAATTCCACTACACATGGATTTGATATCACATCGGCTTCATGCCGTGAGAGAATTATTCTGACATTCAGTTCTGCTGAAGGTTGACCAACTGTTGGCAGAGATGAGCCTTCAAAAGGCAGCCACACCTACCTCTCTCTGGAACTGTCCTTGGCTGATTTGATGCAGGACATGGCCTCATTTCAGTCCACAACAACTGTACAACTGTGTAGGGCTTTGGTAAGACCATACTGGGAGAATCTGGTGTTTTAGTCCAGACTCTGAATTCTCGGATGTCGTATCAGAAGGGTACCCCAAAGGTGCATCAGGTGCACCACTTGGTAGAGGTTGCCACGTAAGGCTTTTGCAGCCATTGTCCAGGGAGTGTGAACACCTGATCGACAATTACCTTGCACTGTGAACTGTCCAAATCTCCAAATTATACTGCAGACTTCGAGTGGTTCCAACTACCTGATAGCAACAGCTATCCATGGAAAGTTAGAGGAATTCAAACCACTTTTGACACCTGGATAACTATCATACTGACCACCACCTGACTCCACTGCATCACCCAATTGCCCTGAAGCCCCCACCCACTCCCCCAATCCCACCCCAACTACCCTCGCCCACAACTGACCACACACCCTACTGCCCACAACCCCGACTATCTTTTACATTTACTCCCCATGATCATCTGATCACCTCACCACCTGATTCTCCCCCCTGCCCACTGACGACCCAAACCTCCTCATTCACCAGCAAACCCTATCTACCATTTGTACTTTACAGCAGTTAATGCTGTTAAAAAATGGAAATATGGCTTAGTCATAGATGTTTACAGCATGGAAACAGGCCATTTGGCCCAACTTATCCATGCCGCCCCTTTTTTAACCACTAAGCTAGTCCGAATTGCCCGCCATATCCCTCTAAAGCCATCCTACCCATGTAACTGTCCAAATGCTTTTTATAAGAGAAAATTGTACCCACCTCTACTATTACCTCTGGCAGCTCATTCCAGACATGCACCACCTTCTGTGTGAAAAAATTGCCTCTCTGGATCTTTTTGTATTTCTCCCCTGTTACCTTAAACCTATGTCCTCTAGTTTTAGCCTCCCCTACCTTTGGGAAAAGATATTGACTATCTAGCTGATCTATGCCCCTCATTATTTTAAAATGGCTTCACTTCTCCCAATTCTCTTGCACTCAGCAGAGAAGATTCCTGAACTCCTGCATTGCATTTTTGAATGTTTGGGCGAGTAAGATCTTAACTCAGATGCAGGATTAGGGGTATAGTGACAATCTTACTGTGACATGGAAATTCTGGCCCATTGAATTCAACAATTTCAGGACTTAAGGTGGGATTTTCCAGCCATGCTTGCCCCAAGACTGGAAAATCCCATCCGAGGTCAACAGGCCTTTGCATGTTCCTGTCTCGCCTGCTACGATTCCCATGGCAGGCAAGACAGGAAAATTTCCATTCCTTTGTCTGGATTATTTTTGCTTTCATTCAACTACCAATCTGACCCAAACACACTTTATGTTCTGTTTCTTACCTCATCCCCATTTCCTTTGACCCTATGAGACTAAATTTGTCCTGCTACTCAATCTCTCCTGTCTTCCACATTATCAGAGACCTTACTTTGGTCCCTTCACAGCCACACATTGCACAAAACTTACTTCACATCTATTTTTTCACAACACTAAGTATACAGAACAGAAACATTGGCAAAAAAGTTATTACTGTTCACACTGGCAGGCTTTTCCTATCCTGCTGGAGTGAACGGAGATTTGGCTGGCATGAGGGGGTTGGGGGGGGCGGGGTGGGGAATGGCAGATAAGATCAAGTCCATTAACTCTGTTTCTCTCTCTCAGTATCTCCAGCAATCTCTGCTTTTATTTCCGATTTCCAACATCCAAAATACTCCACTTTTCAATCCAGCCTAATTTAGTGCTCCTTCCACTGTATCATCCATCCTCACAGTTGAGGTTGTTTCTTTCACCAATATTGTTCAGCCCCTCCACCCCACTTTGCTCATTTCCACCAGCCCACACCTGAGCACAGGCCAGGACTTCTTAACCACAATACAATCCAGTGGGCTGATAATAAGTTCTATTCACACTACGCCCACTATATCCCAAAGGGAAAAAACAGTGTGGGTGTGAAGACACACTAAAAAATGTAACCACAAATGCTGATCTGCCAACTCCTGTTGTTCTTTAATTAATAACTATGATATTATACTTCCAAATGTCTATCTACATCCGGAGCACATCCGTCTTATTCAATAGATTCATAAAGCAAAATATATTCGAGAGATTACTGAACATTTCTTTTCTCAACTACTTTTGACTTTGTTGTCTTAATCTTGCATATTCACTCATTCTATGCCTTCTATTTCCAGCTTTGCTTCTTTTCTATCTGAATCCACTTTCAGCTTCCCATTCTCTGGCCAACTTATTTAAATTCTCCCCAGAAAACATTACTCAATCTCTACCCCCAAGATAATGATCCCATTATCGAGGTTGTAAGTCCAAACAACCAGTTCCAATGTCCTAGGAGTCTGTATTCTCTTTCCACTCTCACACCACGCATTCTGTAGAACTATGGTGGTGGTGGCTGGAATCCATAGAATCCATGCAATGCAGAAGGAGGCCATTTGGCCCATCAAATCTGCACTGATGTTCCGAAAGAGCCCTCTACCAAGGCCCAACACCTCCATCCTGTCTCCGTAACCCTTTGCTTTGATCATGGCCAATCCACCTGGCTGACATGTCTTTGGAGTGTGGGAGGAAACCAGACGAAACCAATGAGAATGTGCAAACTCCACACAGACAGTCACCCAAGCTGGGAATTGAACCCCAGTCCCTGGTGCTGTGAGATAGCAGTGCTAACCACTATGCCATGGGGAATGAAAGTTCTGAGGGGGGATGTAGGGAGATGGGAGGGAACATCCCATGGTGCTGGTGGTTGAAGTGAGGGAGGTGTAGGCTGTGGGAGTCACGATGTGGGAGTCAGGCTGGGGAGCACCCCAAGGGTCTTGTAGGTATCAGTTTTCAATAATTAGCCAGAAAGGGAAGACTAGGTTGAATGACTGTGCTAAATTGCCCCTTAAGGAGATTTTTTTTAAATTAATTTGTGGGACATGAGCTTTGCTGGCTGGCCAGCATTTATTGCCCATCCCTAGTTGCCTGAGGACAATTGAGAGTCAACCACATTGCTGTGGCTTTAGAGTTGTAGGTAGGCCAGACCGGGTAAGGATGACAGATTTCCTTCCCTGAAGGACAATAGTGAACCAGATGGGTTTTCCCTACTGGTCATCAGTAGATTCTTAATTCAAGATTTTTTTAATTGAATTTAAATTCCACCATCTGCCAATATGGCATTCAAATCCGGGTCTCCAGAACATTAGCTGATTTTCTGGATTAATAGTTTAGTCTAATACCACTAGACCATTGCCTAATTAGCAGGGTAAATATATGGGGTTAAGGCCTGGGTGGAATTGTGTTGGTGCAGACGTGATGGGCTGAATGGTCTCTTTCTGTACCGTAGGGATTTTATGACTCCAATGGTGTAATCTAGCCAGAACAGTCCAAAGTTCTGCAATTTAAATCACGTTTCCAGATGGTTCCCACACTTCTGGGTGAATGTCTAGAGTGGGCCTTGAACCCAGAATTTTATGATTGCAAGCTATGCATCCACCACTTGCAGTGCAGGGGAAAGCCACAGAACAACACAATCGCCCCTAGGATTGAACTTGGACAATTCCCGTGCAAACTTCCAATGGAGTGGGGGGAGAGGGTTGGGGGGAATGGGTGTGGGGGGAGAGGTTTGGGGGGGAGAGGGGTTGGGGGGAGGGCGCAGGGGAGAGGGATGGGGGGAGGGGGAGGTGGGAAGGGGGTTGGGGGAGGGCGCAGGGGAGAGGGATGGAGGGAGGGGGAGGTGGGAAGGGGGTTGTGGGGAGGGGTTGGGGGGAGAGAGGGGTGGGGGGAGGGGTTGGGGGGAGAGAGGGTTGGGGGGCTGGGGGAGGGGAGAGGGTTGGGGGGCAGGGGGAGGGGAGAGGGTTGGGGGAGGGGGTGGGGGGAGGGGTTGGGGGGCAGGGGAGAGGAGGTTCGGGTGAGGAGGGGGTTGGAGAGGAGGGGGCTGGGGGAGCGAGGGTTGGGGGGGAGAGAGGGTGGGGGGGAGAGATTTGGGGTGAGGGGGCTTGGGGGGAGGGTTGGGGGGAGAGGGTTGGGGGGAGGGGGCTGGGGGGAGGGGGCTGGGGGAGAGGGTTGGGGGGGAGAGGCTGGGAGGGAGAGGGTGGGGGGGAGAGGGCAGGGGAGAGGGTTGGGGGGAAGGGGCAAGGGAGAGTGTTGGGGGAGGGGGCAGGGGAAAGAGTTGGGGGAGGGGGCAGGGGAGAGGGTTGGGGGGAGGGGGCAGGGGAGAGGGTTGGGGGGCAGGGGAGAGGGTTGGGGGGAGTGGGTTGGGGGGGAGAGGGTTGGGGGGAGGGGGCAGGGGAGAGGATTGGGGGGGGAGAGGGTTGCAGGGGAGAGGGTTGGGGGGAGGGGGCAGGGGAGAGGGTTGCGGGGTGAGGGGGCAGGGGAGAGGGTTGCGGGGTGAGGGGGCAGGGGAGAGGGTTGGGGGGAGGAGGCAGGGGGTAGGGGAGAGAGTTGGGAGGAGGGGGCAGGGGAGAGGTTTGGGGGGGAGGGGGCAGGGGAGAGGGTTGTGGGGGGAGGATGGATTTGGAAGGATGTTGGGGGAGAGGATGGGTAAGGTGTAGGGGAAGAGATGAGGGTGACAGGGGCGGGGGACCATATGGAGAAGGGGGAGAGCAGATCAGAGGTTGGGGCTGGAGTGGGAGAGAGGGGTGGGAATGGCGAGGGGAATAGAACAGGCTTGAGGAAGGAGCAGGAAAAAAGAGGGTTGGTTGGAAAAGAGAGCATGAAACAATCATTTTGCTGAAAATATAACTGACCCCTTTCTCGCAACCCCAAGAATTACATTTCTGCCGAAAATCAATAAAATAGCCCTTGTGTGTAATGTTGACTAATTCAGCATCAGTTCTGTTTAATTCCAGTGGAATGTTATGGAGAGGGAAACGTACATAAAGATCTTCTGATGGGTGGACATTCCAGAAATCCATGTGTTCTCATTGTTTATAAAGTTTCCCATGAAACTGAGGATCTTCGCAATGCTCTGAAATGGGTTCAAAGTAATACTTTTATTATTCCAAAACAATTCACTTCAAATTGACCAGCGATTAAGAAAACATGCAGGGTACTTGGTAATCAGTGGTGTATAGATTTAATTTAATTAGTAACAAACTGAAGCGGAAATGAGGATAGCTTTTCTTCACATTGGGATGTGTCATGACCTGGTATGCAGTGTCGCAGAAGTGGTGGAAGCAGATTCAATAGGAATTTCCAAGGGGGTATTTAAAAAAATTGCAGGGCTGTGGGCGAAAAAGCAAGAGTGATAATGGAACTAATGGGATAGACCTTTCACAGGGCCATAATGAGCCAAATGGCCTCCTCCTGTGCTTATTATTCCAAATTTTTAATATGCATCCATTTTTGTGATTAAGACACACAAAGGGAAAAGCTACTGAAGTGAATGTTAATTCCACAACAGCAAATCGGGGAGTACAAAGAGAAGACATTTGCACCGTGATTCTGCTGGAAAAGATTTCAAATACACAAGCGAGGTCCGTAGAAGTGGATCACCAAGGTGTGTTTGATGACAGAACCATGGTGGTGCGAATTCTCTGGCAAAATTATCCGCTTTATCTCAGGTGCCGTGACAGAGTTCAAAAAGAGCCCAGTTAAAAGAAAGCCATGGAAAAAAGTCATTCAAAGCATCAATGCTAGGCAATGCAATTAAAGGTAACTATCATGAAATGCAGGGCGTGCAGCATTGGAATTGGTGATCCAGTGTTCTTATACATAACTTCTAACATTTCTGCTGACGCTGAAAGTCATAAGTGTGTACAGAACTGTAAAACAGGACTGCTAAGTCAGTCAGATGCCACAAGAGTTTTCTCCTGAATTCCCTTTTGGAATGATTTGGCCATGAATGTAAGATAATTACTTAGTTCTAGTCTTGGCCTGGACTCCAAAGGTAAAGCTACCAGGACAGGTTACATCGACTGGGAGTGAATTCCTTGGAATTTAAAAGTCAAAGGAGTAAATTGCTTATAAATTTCAAAATATTAAGAGAAATGTTGGCTCATACAGCCTATTTCCAATGATTGGGAAGTCAAGGTCTAGGGGACCTTTCAGGAGGTAAAGTTTGGAGGTCTTCTGGAAAAGACAATCGATGCAACGTTAGTTAATTTTAAATCCGCGATTAGATTTTTGAAATCAAACAATACTAAGATGTAGGGACAAAGACAAGGTAGAGTTAGATTACAGATTGGCCATGATCTCATTGAATAATGGAACAGGCTCAAAGGGCAAATATCATTGGAAACAGCAAGCTCAATTTTCTGATCTTGATGCCAAATTTTTTGGTGCTTCAGGATGGGACAATCGCATGTCAGCCATTTTGCAGGATTCCGCATGTGTCTCCCACAGCTGGAGAACAGGCACAGTCAGAACCATGCTGAAACTGGCAGAAAGAGAGGTAAGTAATTTAAATCTGTTTTTAATGTATTTTAAATGTCATTATTAGGCCGAGAATGAATTCTCCAGACCCGATTGTATCTCCCAGCCCGCCAGGAGTACTTCACTCCAGTGATGTTTAGAGGAGACCGTGCTGGAGCGAAAGGAGGGAGGGTGAAGCCCTCTGGGCGTGGGCACCCTGGCAGTGCCAGCCTGTACCCCCAGCACTGTCCAAGGGGCAAAGTGCCCATGCTCAGTGGGCATCTTGGCACTGCCCACAAGGCATCGAGCAGGGCCTATGGGACAATGGGTGGGGCCTATCATGGGCAGAGCTAATTGGGTGGGGCCTATTGTGGACACGGTCTAAGTGGCGATTGGTAGGGGTCTGGGTTTCTGCTGGCACTCTGCATTGGGATCCAGTCGGGGCTGGAGGGAGGCCAATGATTGGGGCACGCTGGGGTGGGGGGGTAGTCTGTCAGGGGCGGGATCTGCTGGGGGCGCTGGGAAGATTGGGATGCTTTGAGATGGGAGATCGGGAGTGTTTGTGTGGGCCACGATAGGACTGTGGGGGGTGGGGCAGCACTGTGGGCGTCCAGGACTGACCAGCAATCGAGCTGTGATTTGACAGATCGGAGCCACTGCGCATGCACAGATTTCCGGAACTCTCAGACTCTGGCGCAAATAGGCCCTGTCCCCCGCCAAGCTTTTAATGATATTCATGACTGTGACCTCTGCATTGCACAGAGTGCAGAGATTTGAGTTTGAAGTTGAACTGAAAAAACAGTCATGATCTAGAACAGTTTTCTTGCCAATTCAGCACTTTTGGAAGAATCGCCCTCATCAACTCTCGCTCTCCTGTCAATTCCTTTCACATTCTTAAATATACCTTTAAAGGTACACCTCAGTCTTTCCTCTAGAAAAATAATCCCAAATGGTTCCATCTTGCCGAAGGTATAACCTCTGTGCTATTGTTATCCTTGTAACTCTTTATTGGATTCTCATTAAGGCCTCTGTCATTTTTTTAATAACGTGTGGATCAGATAGTTGACAGCATACATGTCAGGTAAACAAGATTCTGTACACGGTTAAAATGATTTCTCAGCTTTGTCTGTTGTTTTGTCCACAGTAAGGGGTTGAAATGTAAAGAGTGCTACCATTTTAATCTTCATTTATTAGAATCTTGCTATTCATTGGGGGGGAAGGCCTTTGAATACTCCTTAAACTTGTTCTCCCTCTCTCTCTTCCTCCTCCAAGACAAGCTGTTCGATGACCAGTGCCATAAAACTACAATCGAGAGTGGCGGTGCCGGGGATCCTGTGCACATGCAGAGAAGAGGCAGAGCAAATTGTGAGCTGGCAACAAGCTGCAATTCTAGACATCTTTTAAAGTGGTGGAACATTCCAAGGCACTTTGCAGATGGTCAGTGGGACGCAAAATGACTCAAGTCCAACAATGTTCTTGCATTTGAATCTCTCTCCACCAATTCTGTTGTAACATGCACTGCACAATTATTAATTATGACAATTGCTCCAATCCTAGGAGAGGCTTGGACTTTGAACAAGAGATATATTTTCAAAATAGAATTTGTGTATATGTGATTGCAAGCAAATAAATGTTCTCGCTTACAAGTAGGACATTGAACATCTGGAGCATTCCTGATCCAAACTGTGCCTGATCAGAAATATTGCACTGAAAATACCTTGCATTTTACTTTATAACGGGTTGATTTTGATCATTAAATATGATGCAACTTTTTCAGTGTTTGCTATTCCATCGCCTACAGACTGATGACAGCCAATATTGTCTCGTTCTATAGCATAGCCATTAGGTCTTTACTCTTATAAGTGCTTTAGCATCAGAATTTCAAATGAGACAGCATTTATTGCCCATCCTAATTACCCCTTGAGAAGCTGGTGGTGAGCTACCTTCTTGAACCCGCTGCAGTCCATGAAGTGTAGGTACACCCACAGTGCTGTTAGGGAGGGAGTTCCAAGACTTTGATCCCAGCAACAGTGAAAGAACAGCCAATATACTTCCAGGTCAGGATGGTGAGTGGCTTGAAGGGAAACCTGCAGGTGGTGGTCCTCCCAGGTACCTGCTGCCCTTGTCCTTCTGGATGGTAGAGCTCATATGTATGAAAGGTGCAGCTGAAGGAATTTCAGTGAGTTGCTGTGGTGCATCTTGTGGATGGTACACACGGCTGCCACTGTGCTTTGGTGGTGGAGGGATTGAATGTTTGTAGATGTAGTGCCAATCAATCTGGGCTGTTTTGTCATGGATGATGTCGAGCTTCTTGAGTGTTGTTGGAGCTGCACCCATACAGGCATGGACAGCATCCATCACACTGCTGAGTTGTGCCTTGTAGATGATGGACAGACTTTGGGGGAGTCAGGAGGTGAGTTACTCGCCAAAAGATTCCCAGCCTCTGATCTGCTCTTGTAGCCACGGTATTTATATGGTTCAGGTCAGCTATCACCCCCAGGGTTGGTATTAGATGTAAAAGTTTTGATATCTACTCATTGTCCCTGGTGTCCTCACTTACACTTATTCTTCACCCAACATTATCAAAATGCAATCGTTATAATAGTGCCACTTAAGGACCTTTTATGTGAACAAATGGCTGCCTTGTTTCCTACATTTGGACAATGCCTACACTGCAAACATATTTCATTTCTGTGTACAGTGGTACATTGGTTACCACTGCTGTCTCTCAGTGCCACGGACCCGGGTTTGATTCCCGGCTTGGGTCACTGTCTGTGTGGAGTTTGTATGTTCTCCCTGTGTCTGTGTGGGTTTCCTCTGTATGCTCCGGTTTCCTCCCACACTCCAGACATGTGCAGGTTAGGTTGATTGGTCATGTTAAATTGCCCCTTGGGGGTTTAGTGAGGTAAATATGTGGATTATGGGATAGAGCTGGGTGGGATTGTTGTTGGGACAAGTTCAATGGCCTCCTCTTGCCATGTTGGGATTCTATGAAGTAATTTGGGTGTACTGTGGTCCTATATCAGACTAGATAAACACAAGTTTATCATTTCAGAGGCTTTCTATCCTTGATTTTAATAGATATCTATGCTACATAACATGATCTTACTCAGGCTCCTTACTCTGCATCAAGAGTGCTCTTATACTGAACTGCCACTTGCTGTTTGTTATCCTGTATCCTCTTGTTATTACTAAGTTAACTTTTTGTGTTGTCTATTTGATTTCCTGTCCACTGTCTTCCATGGCTACAATTCCACATACTCTCCATTCCACTGACCTAGTTTGTTTCTGTCGCTTTTATTCAATGGTGCAACAGCACCTTTTGATTCTGTCCTTTTTATCCTCAACTGAAGATTTCACACACACCCTCATCCAAACGAGGTTGACAGGATCATGAACTGTCTCTGATGCATTTCCTGCACATCTGCTCTCATGTCTTCCCATCTCTTTCCCTTGTCCTCACTTTTGACCTCACCAGTCTCCATATTCAATGGATCATTTTCAATATAATGCCACCGTCATACACATCTTCCCCATCTGCTTTCAGCATTCTGAAGGAACCATTCTCTTTCCGACACCATGTTCCATTCCTCAATCACACCCCCACCCAACAGCTCATCCCCTTCTCATGACATGTTTCCAGGTAAGCATGGGGAATACAACGTCCGTACTTTACCCTCTACCCTCTCTTCTCCTCATTGTGCAAAGCCCCAAGCACTCCTTCCAGGAGAAGCAGTGATGTTTCCAATTTTGTATATCATTTGCCACTCAAAATGCAGTCATAGAATCCCTACAGTACAGAAGGAGGCCATTCAGCCCAGCAAGTCTGTACCGACCACAATCCCATACAGGCCCTATTCCCATGACCCTCATTTACCCTGCTAATTCCCCTAGGGTCAATTTAGCATGGCCAATCGACCCGACACACACATCTTTGGACTGGGAGGAAACTGGAACACCCAGAGGAAGCTCACGCAGACACGGGGAGAACATGCAAACTCCACACAGACAGCGAGCCGAGGCCAGAATTAAACCCGGGTCCCTGGCGCTTTGAGTCACTAGTGCTAATCACTGTTCCACCGTGCTGCCCTATGTACAGTCTACTATACATGGAAGGCCAAACACAGATTGGATAGCTGCTTTGTGGAACACCTCATTCAGTCCACAAATGTGCTGGAGTTTTCAATGGCCTACCATTTTAATTCTCCGCCTTACTATCACACTGACATTTGTCCTCACTCTTCCAGTGAGGTTCTATACCAGCTGAGGAAACAGCCCTTCATCATTAAGTTAGGCACTTTATAACATTTTGTGCTCAACATTGAGCTCACCAATCTCAAACTGCAAACTTTGCTGCATTTTCTTTGCTTGTTTCAGCTTTTCTCTGCTTTTCGTTTTTTAACAGCAGCGCACCTGCTCCTGGTACATCTTTTGCTTCTTGGTTACTTGCCCTATCACTATTCTCTTGGAAGATTGACTCTTCTGTCTTTCAGTCTCTTGTATTCTCATCAAAGAGTTGCTCAGTGCTGACAATTCCATACAGAGGATGTAGGAGATGGACAGACACACTCAGGCCTGGAAAGAGTTTGATTTGACTGTCAGCAATATGAAGACAAATATCTTGGTCCAGAAAGTTGCCATACCTTCTTCTATCAGCATCGACAGTATGACGCTGAAGGTTATTGACGGCTTCATATATCTAGACTCCATCATCTTCAACAATCTGTCATTTAATGTTGAAATCAACAAATGCATCACAAAAGCTGCAGCTGTTATGACAAGCCTGACTGAGAACACCATCCTGTGAATGTGTCCTCAGTGCATAGTGATAGAACATAGAACATTACAACGCAGTACAAGCCCTTCAGCCCTCGATGTTGCGCCGAACAGTGGAACCAATCTAATGACCCTCTAACCTAAACTATTCCAATGTTATCCATATGCGTATCCACTGACCATTTGAACGCCCTTAAAGTTGGCGAGTCCACAACTGCTGCAGGCAGGGCATTCCACGACCTTACTACCCTCTGAGTAAAGAGCCTACCTCTGACATCCCTCCTATAATTACTACCCCTTAATTTAAAGCTATGTCCCCTTGTGTTAGCCATCACCATCCGAGGTAGAAGGCTCTCACTGTCCACCCTATCCAATCCTTTAATCATCTTGTATGCCTCAATTAGGTCACCTCATAACCTTCTTCTCTCTAATGAAAATAACCTCAAGTCTCTCAGCCTTTCCTCATAAGACTTTTCCACCATACCAGGCAACATCCTGGTAAACCTCCTCTGCACCCTTTCCAATGCCTCCACATCTTTCTTATAATGTGGCAGCCAGAACTGTACACAATACTCCAAGTGCGGCTGCACCAGAGTTTTGTACAGTTGTAACATGACCTCATGGCTCCGAAATACAATCCCTCTACCAATAAAAGCTAACACACCGTACACCTTCTTAACAACTTTATCAACCTGGGTGCCAACTTTCAGGGAGCTATGCACATGTACCCCGAGATCTCTCTGATGAGATTTGAACAAGGCTGATACCAGAGTTGAGGGGGTTGAACTATGAGGAGAGGCTGAATAAACTCGGCTTGTACTCGTTAGAGTTTAGAAGAATGAGGGGAGATCTCATTGAGACATATAAGATGATGAATGGGATGGATAGGATAGAGATGGAGAGGCTCTTCCCACTCAGAAAGGTCAGTAGGACTAGAGGGCACAGCCTCAAGATAAGGGGGGGCAGTTTAAAACGGAGTTGAGGAGGAAGTTCTTCACTCAAAGGGTGGTGAATCTCTGGAATTCTCTGCCCGTTGAAGTGGTGAAGGCTGCCTCGCTAAATATATTTAAGACGCGGGTAGATAGGTTTTTGATAGGCAAGGGGATTAAGGGTTATGGGGAGAGGGCGGGAAAGTAGAACTGAGCCACGACAGATCAGCCATGATCTTATTGAATGGCGGGGCAGGCTCGAAGGGCTAGATGGCCTACTCCTGCTCCTATTTCTTATGTTCTAACAAGAGGAAAGGCTACAGTTTCCAGCTTTGTTGTATTATATCCAGCATGTCCTTATTCTGAACTCCCAAAAGTATCTTAGATTTTAAAACTGGACATAAAAAAAGGCTGGAAAGGATTGCCATGTGTGGGTATTCTTCTGTGAATAGGAACCACTGCACGTCATGAGGGAACATAAGAAAATTCCAGACTTGTGTAAATCAATGCATCTCCCTGAAACCAATCAAAGGGTCTGATCAGATTGAATGGGTCATTCTTAAACAAAGTCACTATCCAAGCCTTCAGAGGTGTTAATCTACAATGCAGGGTATATAATCAACACACGAAAACCAACTCTTTATTTGGAAAAGAATTTGAACTTGTTTAAAGTCACATAGTGAGACAATCAAGTTTATTATCTGTTTTTAAAACTGCAGGCAGTTTCAGTAAGAGACAATGGACTGAACCATTGTCTGTGAACCAGAATTGGTAATAAATTGCAAAACACCCAGCAACCAACCTCCTCAAAATTCAACCACAAGAAACCTCGGAGCCTGCTTAGAATCCTTCACTTTACAAAACTGTCACTTTAACTTGAAAGCATCACAGCCATCTGAGGAACTATAGGTCTGCTGTGAGGGAGACCAGAGATATTAGCCAGAATTCTACCACCTTGCCCGGGACGTATTCGGAGCGGGTGAGGGATGAACAATAGAAATGTCTGTTGACCTTGGGTGGGAATTTCTGGTGTCGCTCGAGAAAGGCCATAAAATTCCACCCGTTAAATCAATGGCGGAGATAATTATAATCTGGAGAAGTACAGTGCCTTCACTTGTATCTAATCTTGGTGTGCTTGTGAGATGTTACATATTAATTCTGGATAAGCGTGTGAATAATCCAATTTATTTTTAATCTCTCAAAAGTATTGTTGCTGAAGCATTTGATTGGAATGCATACTTGAAGAGTAAGAAAGCCTCATACGGATCATACTGATCACAGGCAAAGGGAATACTCTTGGTCTGTGATGCCTGTCTCAGATGTGTAACTGATATTTCTAATATCTCAATACCATCTTTGTACCCTACCCCTGTATTCCTTTATTTCATTACTATCTAGAAATCTATTGACCTCTGCTTTGAACAAACCCGGGGGCGGCATAGAATTCCAAATATTCACCACCCTCTGGAGGAATTTCTCCTCATTTTGGTCTAAATACGGATCTCTTATTCTGAGACTTTGTCTTCTGGTTCGAGACACCCCTCTTCCTTTCTCCAATCAGGGGAGACATCCTTCCTTCCTGCATATTTCCTGTCGAGCCCTGTAAGAATTTTGAATATTCCATTGTGATCACCTCTCACTTTTTCAGTCTGTAGTGAATATGGGTTAAATCTCCTCAATGTCTCCTCCGAGGACAACCCTGCCAACCCAGGAATCAATCTGATGAACTTCTATTGCATCCCCTTTATTCTCAATATATCCTTCCTTGGTAAAGAGACCAAAACTGCCCACGATACTCGATAAGTATGGTCTTAATAAGGCTGTATACAGCTGCAGAAAGTTTTTCTTACTTTTAAGAAAAAGCCAAGATATTGTGGATGCTAGAATCTGCAACAAAAACAGAAAATGCTGGAAAATCCCAGCAGGTCTGACAACATCTGTGAAGAGAGAATAGAACCAACTTTTTGAGTTTGGATGACTCTTTGTCAGAGCTAAAGGAAGCTGGAACTGGGACAAGATTTATACTGTTGTGGGGGATGGATAGAACTGTGGAGGTGAGATAGATGGCCAGAGATAGGTGGAGGTTAGGAATGACAAACAGATCATGGTCAACAAGACAAAGGGAATGTAAATGATGACGATCATGGCTAAGAAGGATGCTGATAGTGGCACATTAAAAAATCTGAATGTGTTAATAGCAGAACAAAGATAAGCAGAGTGTCAAAGGACAACCTGAGACAGGTAATAAATGGCCCTGGTGGGTGGGGGAGGGGAGACGGTGGTAAGGGTAAAAAAGATGGGATAAAAAAATGGGATGGGAAAATGAATGGAAGAAATGCAAACAGGTAGAAATTAAAAATGGAGTGAAGGTGGAGGGGAGAATTCACAGTCTGAAGTTGTTGAACTCAATGTTCAGTCCCGAAGGCTGTAAAGTGCCCAATCGGAAGAAGAGGTGCTGATCCTTCTTTCTCAGAAGGCTATGAAAATACAACTATGGAAATACGACTCTCACCAACTTTTACAGATGCACCATAGAAAGCATTATTTCTGGTTGTATCACAGCTGGTTTTGGCTCCTGCTCTGCCCAAGACTGCAAGAAACTACAAAGGGTTGCATACAAAGCCCAGTCCATCACGCAAACAAGCTTCCCATCCATTGACTCTGTCTACACTTCCTGCTGCCTCAGAAAAGCAGCCAGCACAATTAAGGACCCCATGCACTCCGAACATTCTCTCTTCCACTTTCTTCAGTCGGCAAAAAGACACAAAAGTCCAAGGTCACATACCAACTGACTCAAGAACAGCTTCTTCCCCGCTGCCGTCAGACTTTTGAATGGATCTACCTCGCACTAAGTTGATCTTTCTCTACACCCTACACTGTAACACTACATTCTGCACTGTCTCCTTTCCTACTCTATGTACAGTATGCTTTGCCTGTATAGCATGCTTGAAACAATCCTTTTCACTGTTTACTAATGCATGTGACAACAATAAATTGAATCCAGTTAGCTTTGGGCTTCACTGGAATATTGCAGCAGGCCAAGGACAGACATGTGGACAGGAAAGCAGGATGGTATGTTAAAATAGCAAGTGACAGGAAGGTCTGGGTCCTGTTGTGGTCGGACGAAGGTATTTTGCAAAGCAATCACCTAGTCTGGGTTTGGTCTTTCCAATGTAGAGAAGACCACATTGGGAATAGTGAATGCAATAGACCAGATTGAAGGAGGTGCACGTGAAGTGCTACTTCACCTGAAACAAGTATTTAGGTCCTTGGATGGTGAGCAGGGAAGAGGTAAAGGGGCAGGTGTTGCACCTTCTTCAATTTCATGGGAAAGTGCCATGGGAAGAAGGTGATGTGTTGTAATCTTGTGTCTTTGTGGTTTTTTAACGTTTGAATTTAATTTTTAGATCTTCACAACTGGTTTAAAATTATCTCTCCGGTACCTTCTCATAAAATACAACTTGTAAATTGTTGTGATAGTTTATTCAAATTTCCCTTTGGGATTTGGACAGTCGGGCAATTACCTCTTGCCATATCATAACATCTTACAAACCTCTGAACCTCTTTGTGAGACCTATTGAACAAACCTTTACAACACAGGAAGTCATTCCAAATGAAGGGAGTTAATAGGGATGTAGCTGTAGGCGATAGTAAAGCCAGGGGGATTAACACTGTTCTCCGCAATTGAGAATGTTCATCTAGAAGACAGTGTTCCTGCCAGATACCAGGATCTGGGATACGTGTTCAGGACTGGAAGGGAACTTGCAGTGGGAGAAGAAGTTACTCTGGTCCACATATATACTAACAACATAGATAAGACTAGGGAATAGGTTCTGCTTAGAGATTATAAGCAACTAAAGGTGAGAGTATAAAGCAAAGCCACAATTTTTTAGATTACTGCCTGAGCCCTATAAAAATTGGCATGGGGTAAATACAATGAGTGTTAAATGTAAAGGTCAAAGATTGGTGTGAGAGAAATGGGTTCTGACTCAGTACTGGGGAAAGTGGAAATTGTGCATTGGGGTGGTCTTCAACTGAACTACGCTGGGACCAGGGTTCTGGTGAGTTGCATAACTAACTGGTAGGGCAGGCTTTAACCTAAATACTGGTGGCGAGGGATCACATAATGGGAGCTATGTAAATTAAAGAGAAAAGACAGGCATTAATTCAGGGCAACAACATTGGTAACGATTATCAGAGTGTGGCAGGGAGAAACAGAGCACATAAACTCAAAAGTGCACCAGCAGATAAGGCTAGAGTTTGCAAAAATGGTAAAAAAAAAAGTACTAAAGGTTCCAGATTTGTATGTGCACAGTATTCATAACAAAACAGACTAATTGACAGCATAAATAGAAATAAATACGTATGAATGAGGGACATTACAGAAACAGGTTGCAAGGTAACCAAAGCTGGGACCTAAGCATTCAAGGGTATTCCAGAGGGATAAGAAACAAGGTGTAGTAAAAAGGAGTGGTAGCAGCTGTTGATTAATAGACAGAGTATACAGGATGAGATAATGGGAGTTTATCGGAAAGATACTGAGATAACCATGGATGATTTTAATCTTCATATAGATTGGACAGATCAGACTGATATAAGCAGCCTGGAGAATGAGCCCAGAGTGCATTTGGGACAATTTCTTCGAGCAGTATATTTAACTGCCATCTAGGGAGTAGACTGTTTTATATCTGGTAGTGTGCATTGAATGGAATGAATTGATAACTTCATAGCAACAGAGCATTTGGGAAATATTGTTCATAACATGATAGAATTTCACATTCAGTTGGAGGGTGAGAAGTGTGCGTCTAAGCCTAGTATCTTAATTTTAATAAAGGGTATGAGAACAAAATCAGCTAAAATGAACTGGAAAAATAGATTAAAATATTGTACAGTAGAGGAATAGTAGTAGACATTTAAAGCAATATTTCATATGTTTCAGCAAATATATATGTTCTATTAATAAAGAAAAACTATTTCAGAAGGATAACTTTCTCATTTAGCCATGGAAAGTGTAAGGATAGTATCAAATTGAAAAGAAATTATATAAGCATTCAATAGATATTTTGTGACTGTCTTCATTACAGAAAACATCCCAAGAATACTTGAAGATCAAGAGTAATAGGGAGGGAGCAGCCTAAAACAATAAGAATCACTGGAGAAAAAATACTAGTAAAACTATTAGAACTAAAGGCTACAAGCCTATATCTTGCTGGTGAAGAGTACAGCACCTGGAGAGGTTTCTGTAGTTGAAACAGAGATTGTCTTTGTAGTTGGACTCACAATGTTAGAGCAGCTTGGATAGGAAATAAATGAAGATTCCTTTTCTTTACTGCTTCTGCTGGTATAACACTTGAGGATTGCCTGGGTTCCTTTTCAGCAGAATAGCGATGATTTCTGGACAACCATCTCTGTGAGTCTCGGTGGTAGAGAGAAACCAACTGTCACCATTTGTCCAGTGCTGTGCATTAGAATAATTTTCCAGCGATCTCCCTAGATTCTCTGCACAAAATGGCTTTTTGCCAGCCTATCCTATCACAACCAAAGCAAAATGGCTGCTATGTTAAATTCAAATCAGCCATTGTTCCAGCTGGCACAGATGGTAATCACGGTGGAGTCACTTGGAAGTATCTTTCTGTCTCTTGTTCCCTCAGAAGGCAAAGAATTTCATACCTTTTTGGAGAAGTTATTTGCATTTTAATGATACTTTGTAGCCAATTCTAGAGATAACAGAGTCTGAGAATCTTGGAATAAACATCTGTACAGAAAGCTGTTTGTGGCTGGACTTCTGTATAAAAGCTCTGGCCCCCAGGTAAAGTGCTGTTAACTTAATATTCAATTCAAATGACTTGAAACAAAAATGTATTTTTAACAGGTTATTTTGGGCAAGCTACAATATCATAATTATGCATTTGTGATGCTGACTATCCCTAAATTGAAAGTCAATTCCTACAACACAATTTAATGGATAATGGATTTTCAGCTTGAGTTTTAAACTAGATTAAGTCAGTCACAATGATACAGAAAGAGGATGTGTTACATAGCTCTGTATAAGATTTGTGTTTGCTCAACACCCATTTGACTTGAAGTGCAGATCGATGTTTCTGACCATATTTTCCAGTATGTACAAAGCAAGAATACATTTTGTCTGATCTATCCTATCCAATTTCAACTGATTTGAAATAGCAAACATGCTGCGATTCTCTATTCCCAGTTTTTGGGACAACCTTTTGAACTAAGGGAAAAATGAGAGAGAAAGGTCTTATTATACTAATTTGTGAACTAATCAAGGCAATTGTCTACTTTTTATCACAAAGGTGAACTGACATTTTCTAAAAGGAACAGGCTACGTGGCCATTTATCTCATCGCTATTTGTGGGAGCTTCTGGTGCACAGATTCGTTGTCAACTTTCCTATGTTATAACAGCGGCTAGAGTCATAGACGTTTACAGCATGGAAACAGGCCCTTCAGCCCAACTTGTCCATGCCGCCCTTTTTTTTTAAATCCCTAAACTAATCCCAATTGCCCGCATTTGGCCCATATCCATCTATACCCATCTTAACCATGTAACTGTCTAAATGCTTTCTAAAGGATAAAATTGTACCCGCCTCTACTACTACCTCTGGCAGCTTGTTCCAGACACTCACCACCCTCTGTGTGAAAAAATTGCCCCTCTAGACACTTTTGTATCTCTCCCCTCTCACCTTAAATCTATGTCCTCTAGTTTTAGACTCCCCTACCTTTGGGAAAAGATATTGACTATCTTATCTATGCCCTCATTATTTTATAGACCCCTATAAGATCACCCCTCAGTCTTCAACACTCCAGAGAAAAAAGTCCCAGTCTATCCAGCCTCCCCTTATAACTCGAACCATCAAGTTCCGGCAGTATCCTATAAACGTTTTTTGCACTCTTTCTAGTTTAATAATATCCTTTCTATAATAGGGTGACCAGAACTGTACACGGTATTCCAAGTGTGGCCTTACCAATGTCTTGTACAACTTCAACAAGATGTCCCAACTCCTGTGTTCAATGTTCTGACCAATGAAACCAAGCATGCTGAATGCCTCCTTCACCACTCTGTGCACCCGTGACTCCACTTTCAAAGAGCTATGAAACATGTACACCTAGGTCTCTTTGTTCTGTAACTCTCCCCAGTGCCTCATCATTAACTGAGTAAGTCCTGCCCTGATTCAATCTACCAAAATGCATCACCTCACATTTATCTAAATTATACTCCATCTGCCATTTGTCAGCCCAGTGGCCCAAATGATCAAGATCCCATTGCAATCAGAGATAACTTTCTTCACTATCCACTAGCCACCAATCTCGGTGACATCTGCAAACTTATTAACCAGGCCTCCTATATTTGCATCTAAATCATTAATATAAATGACAAATAACAGTGAAGCCAGCACTGATTCATTCCTGAGGCACACTGCTGGTCACAGGCCTCCAGTTTGAAAAACAACCCTCTACAATCACCCTCTGGCTTCTGTCAAGAAACCAATTTTGTATCCATTTAGATACCTCACCCAGGATCCCGTGAGATCAACAACCTACCATGCAGTACCTTGTCAAAGGCCTTGCTAAAGTCCATATAGACAACATCAACTGCACTGCCCTCGTCTACCTTCTTAGTTACCCCTTCACAAAAACTGAATCAAATTTGTGAGACATGATTTTCCACTCACAAAGCCTTCTTGACTGTCCCTAACCAGTCCTTGCGTTTCTAAACGCCTGTAGATCCTGTCTCTCAAAATGCCTTCCAATAACTTATCCACCACAGATGTGAGGCTCACTGGCCTGTAGTTCCCAGGCTTTTCCTTGCAACCCTTTTTAAACAAAGGCACAATATTTACCACCCTCCAATCTTCAGGCAACTAACCTGTGACTATCATGATTGAAATATCTCTGCTAGGGGACCCGCAATTTCCTCCCTAGCTTCCCACAATGACCTGGGATACATTTCATCAGGTCCCGGGGCTTTATCTACCTTGATGCGCTTTAAGACTTCCACCTCTTTCTCTGTAATACATTAACTCTTCAAGACATCACTATTTAATTCCCCAAGTTCCCTAACATCCATGCTTTTCTCAACCGTAGATACTGATGAGAAATATTTATTTAGGATCTCACCCTTCTTCCATGGATCTGCACATAGATGACCTTGTTGATCCTTAAAAGGCCCTACTCTTTTGCCCTTTATGTATTTGTAAAAGCTCTTTGGATTCTCCTTTGCTTTATCTGCCAAAAAAATCTCGTGTCCCCTTTTTACCCTCTTGATTTCTCTATTAACTCTACTCCGACACCCCCTATACTCTTCAAGGGATTTATTTGATCCCAGCTGCTTATGCATGTCATGTACCTCCTTCTTCTTAACCAGGGCCTCAGTATCCTGAGTCATCCAGGGTTCTACTTCACACTTTTGAAAGCCTCCCACTTACCAGACTTCACTTTGCCTTCCCACAGGTTCCCCCAGTTTTGAAATGTCACTATAATCTCTGGGGCATCCTGAGATTTTGAAAGGCATTATTTAAATTAATATCTATTCAAATGTGTGGAGCTTATTTGAGCACAGCAAGCTCCCACAAATAGGAAATTAAATAAACCATTCAATGACCTGCATTTAAGCACTGATTGACTGATAAGTGTAGATTTAGGAATGAACTCCCTTCTCATCTTCAAAATAGTTGTCAAACAGTCCCTTACATCGATTTTAGAGGCAGATAGTTTAATTCGTCATCGAAAGGATGGACTCTACAACAGCTGAACACTCGAGTCTGGATTTTAAGCTCAGAAGTCTCGAATGGGAGTTCATTGATTCCACAATGTTTATCTCAGAGGTTAGACGACAAAACATTTGGGCAAGACTGGAATCTAGAGGATGCCATTGATGTTCTTTTAGCTGCCTATATTCCTTCATTGTGACAGCTAAACCCTGCCTCATACTCTGAATGCGTTTCAGTGGCTTTTCAGTCCTCCCCTCCTTTCCCAGGGATATTCAGTTAATTGGGAGAGGGGCAGAGAGCCCAAGGTTATGTCCAGATTTTGCATTTGTGTTAAAAAAATGCTGGTCCATTTTCAGTGAGCAACATGTATTGTGACTGAAAACAGTTAATACCATCAGCCATCAGAGTAAAATGGTCACATTGAAAAACTCCAATTTCCCAGTGAGAATTCAAACATCCATTGTTTTGGTTATTCCTTCACCATCACTGGGTCAGAATCTGAGAATTCCAAAACTTTCTCCTCAACCCCACCATACAAACCACACCCCCAGCCCCACCCCTCCCACTCACGCCATCTTGAGCCAATTTGATTCACTTAAACTACCAGCAAGAACCAGCTGAAGGCACTACATGTTGCAAAGGTTTTTGGGCCCAGTAACAGGCCAGCTGTGGTACTGAAGACCTGTGCTCCAGAGCTAGCTGCATATTTAGTCTAGCTGTTCCTCTAAAGCTACAACACTGGTGTTTTGGCAACAATATGGAAAATTACCCAAATACGTCTTGTTCACAAAAAGCAGGACAAATCTAATCTGACCTGTTACCTCCCAATCAGTCCACTGTCAATCACCAGCAAAGGTATGGAAGATGTTGATGACAGTGCTATGAAATAACCTTTATTCAGCAACAGCTGCTCAGTTTGGGTTCCGCCAAGGTCATTCAGCTCCTGATCTCATTATAGCCTTGGTCAAAGCATAGACAAAAGAGCTGAATGCTAGAGGGAGGCATGAGTGACTGCCCTTGACATCAAGACAACAATTGACCAAGTGTGGCATTAAGGAGCTGAGCAAAACTGGAGTCAATGGGAATTGGGGGAAAGTTTCCATTGAGTGAACTGCTCATTTGGAGAGCTGGTGCAGGAACAATGGGCTGAGTGTCTCTTTCTACACTTCAGCAATTCTGTAATTCTTTATTGATTGGCGTTATACCTAGTACTAAGGAAGGTGCTTGTGGTTGTTGAAGGTCAATTATCTCAGCCCCAGGACTTTACTGCAGGAGTTCCTCAAGGTACTGTCCTAGGCCCAACCATCATCAATGACCTTCCCATGAGTCTATTTCTCCATGATGAGAATGTTTGCTGATCACTACACGATGTTCAGTAACATTCACGACTCCTCACATAATGAAAAGTCCATATCCATATACAGCATGACCCAGATAAACATCAGGCTCGGGCTGACAAGTGGCAAGCAACATCCATGCCACACAAGTGCCAGGCAAGACCATCTCCTTTTGAATCTTTTGAATGGACTTACCTTGCAGTAAGTTGATCTTTCTCTACACCCTAGCTATGACTGTAACGGTACATTCTGCACTCTCTCATTTCCTTCTCTGTAAACTGTACTCTTTGTACAGCAAGCAAGAAACAATACTTTTCACAGTATACTAATACATGTGATAATGATAAATCAAATCAAATCAAAATCTCCAAACAAGATCTGCCTCTTGATATTCAATGGCATTGCCAACATTGAAATCCTCCCCAGTTACAGCCTTTTGAGGAGAAACTGTACTGGATTAGCATATAAATGTTGTTGCCAGAACAACAGATCAGAAAAAGAGTTCTACAGAGTAACTCACCCCCTGACTCCCCAGAGCCTGTCCACCATTTACAAGGCACAAATCAGGAGTGTTATGGAATGCTCTCCACTGGCCTGAATCAGTGCAGCTCCAACATCACTCGAGAAGCTCAACACCATCCAGGACAAAGCAGCTCCATTTGATTGACATTCCATCCACATTATGGATGCACAGTGGCAGCAGTGTGTGTCATTTACAGAATGCACTACAGCAACTCAAGCCTTCTTTAACAACACTATCCAATTCTGCGACCTTTGCCACCTAGAAAGACAAGGGAGCAGGGACATTGAGAACACAATCAATTCAAAGCTTCCGACCAAGGAATCATGACTGGTATCCCCAGTGGGTCAAAAATCTGGAACTTCCTCACTAACAGTTACTAATGTTACATGCAGCAGTAAGCAGGGGCAGTTCATCACCACTTTCTCAAGGGCAATTAGGAATGGGCAATATAAATGCTGGACTTGCCAGTAAAGTCATAGAATAATAAATTCCCCACAGTGCAGAAGGAGGCCATTCAGCCCAATGAGTCTGCACTCACTCTCTGACAGAATATCTTACCAAACTCAGTCCCCATCCGTCCCCATAACCTCACTTACCCTGATAATCCCTGTAACCTACGCATCTTTGGACACTAAGGGACAATTTAGCACGGCCAATTCACCTAATCTGCACATCTTTGGACTGTGGGAGGAAAGTGGAGCACCCGGAGGAAACTCACATAGACACGGGACCCGAGGTTGGAATTGAGCCTGGGTCCCTGGTACTGTGAGGCAGCTAACCATAGTGCTAACCATTGTGCCACCATGCTGCCCATTATATTCATATATCCATGAATAAAAGTTTAAAACAATCAAATTAATACAATGCAACAGATTTTACAAATTAAGACAGTCCTGTTACCTTCTCTTGTAACGGCTTGTAGTCATAAATGTTTTGATAGTCACGCTCAGCAATTGCTAATTTGTCAAAGTTTGTTCCAATCACAATTCTGTAAATATCTAGGACAAAAGGTTTTCTATAAAGATGTGAATATTAAACATTAAACTGCCTGATGACAAAGATAACGTGGGCACAAAGTAAGGTAGAGACTTACATTTCTGTGCTACAAGGATTTGTAAATCTTTAAACCGCTTCATCAAGTCATTATTGATGTTGTCCACTGCATCAATGTTAAAAACAAATGCGACTCCATGAATTACATTTTCAGGACTGACTGGATACTTAAAATTAATTGAGTCCTGACTGAATTCCTTCAACTAAATTAGAGAAAAATGAATTTATTATCATGAGTGAATCATTGGCACAAATGCTTGCAATTGCTTCGCTCTATAGATACTGAAGATGTTCCGTGATAAGGCCCATTTGTCTCATTCACCAATCTGAAATTCAAATGTACTCCTACTTCAGGTTTAGGCATCTGTCCCTCTCACCATTTCTGTACTTTCTCTGTGCATTTATCCCAGTTTGTATGTGATACTTTTTGGGCTATTCTCTGTTTCCATTTTACTGGGCATGATCCACCCACCTGAGCGGTGCAAATTCATCCATTGCAAAAAACACCCCTGCCAGCCTGGCCATTCAGAGTTCGGGGAGCCCTTGCTACCTGCACCAACAGACAGAAAGAGAAAGACCTGCAATAGAAAGGACAGCCTCTTTGACAGAATGGAGTGCTGCTGTGTTATGGAAGCCTGCCAGGTGTCCAGGTGACATGGAGGTTAAAGTGACCAGCCCATTTCAAAGTTTTCACAGTCCACAAACCAGAATGAAGACTTTGATTAGAATATGCCTGAAATCACCATGTCAAGAGTGATCTTCGGGTTTCCCAGGGCAATAAGGGGCAGTCTAGTCATAAGACCCCATAGAATACCTATAGTGCAGAAGGAGTCCATTCAGCCCATCAAGTCTGCACTGACTGTTCAAAAGAGAATCTTACCCAAGCCCACCCCCCACCCTAACCTTGTAATCCCACACATTTACTATGGCTATTCAACCTAACGTGCACCTCTTTGGACACTAAGGCGCAATTTAAAATAACCAATTCACCTAACCTACATAGCTTTAGACATGAAGGGTCCAATTTTACCATTTTCATCCTGAGTGCTGAATCTGGGCGTAATGCAGATCCCACTTAGACATCTACTTTCAAGCGCCCCCATACGCACTCAGCCTGAAAAAAAAAATCGAGGGTCCCATTCCTGCTGTGGGCGTGGCTTAGCGCAAAGCGTGCACGTGTCAGATCGCTCCTGAACTGCAGAAAGCAGAGAAAGCGACCTGGGAGCGAAAAGCTGGAGCGATGGCCCCCACACACATATCACCATCCCCCTTATTACCCCCTGCAACTACGCACACATATCACCATCCCCCTTATCAACCTCCTCCATCCCACCCCCCAGCCCGCCTGTTTCTCAGACTGGTCACCATACTCACCCCACTCCCCTATACCGATCGTACGCAGAGTGGCAGCGAACCCCCCCTGCTCCCCACCACCCTCCCGACCAGAGATTGATCTGACCTCTCCCCCCACACCAGAGATCCATCTGCACCCCCCCCTCCCCACCAGTGAGCGATCAGTCCAAAGATACATCTGATCCACCTCCTCCCCTCCCACCCCCCGAAACCAGACAACGATCTGGTCTCACTCCCCTCCACCCCACAAGCACAGAACAATCTGACCCGCCTCCCTCCTCCGCCCCACCACTGATCTGAGTTAGAGAGCCGTTGGAAACACTGAATGTACTCTTCAGAGGCACCCGACTCAGACTTTTATTCAGCACGTTCATTTTGACGCAATTCCAGATCGGTGAATGTGGCGGTAAAGGGGAAAATACTGATAAAGTTGGGCAGGCAGTAATTCAATGTAAATGTATGCAAATGCATTTAAATTGCTGTTGCGCCCATTTCGGGCATGAATCGGATCGCTGCCATTCCCAGGTTTTGGTAAAGTGGCAATCTGCGCAGATGCAGGTGCGGATCACGTTAATGGCCTCACACCTGACTTTACTACATTTTTGTGCCAAAAACGGGCATGATGCAATGGTAAAATTGGGCCCTAAGAGGCAAATTTAGCATGGCCAATCCACCGTTACATTTATATAATGTTGTTCATGACCACAGTATTTTACTGCCAATGGGATAATGTTCTTTTGATGTGTAATTGCTGTTATAATGTGTGAAGAATCAGCAGCCAACCTTACACAGCATGTTCCCACAAACAAAGCAATAATAACAGTTAAGGGCCGGAATTCTCCTGCCATTGACAGCGGCGGGATCAGAGAATCCCGCCACTAACAAACAACATGCCACCTCCCGCTGGTGGGAAACAAATGGCTGGGAGGCCAGAGAACCTCGCTCAGTATGTTTTTGTGATATCTATTGAGTGATAAGTATTGGCAAGAAGCTGCCCCACTCCTCTTCAGAATAGTGACCATACCATTGTTTATGTACATCTGACAGGTCAGGCAGAATTTCTGCTCATTATGTTTGTAAAAAGTACTCAGAGTGGGACTTGACCTCATAACCTTCTAACCCAAAGGCAGAAACATAGAAACTAGAAGCAGGAGTAGGCCATTTGGCCCTTTGAGCCTGCTCCATCATTCATTTTGATCATGACTGATCACTGAATTCAATATCCTGATGCCCCCTTCCCCCTTGATCCCTTTAGTCTCTGGAGCTATATCTAAGAGAAGCCCAACCACCTGAACCATGGCTGGCATATTGGAAACTATCTCCTGTGAATGTTGCACCTTTCTCACTTCAATTGTAGTTTCAAGTTAACTAAGATTTTTAAAATGCCCTGTACGGGTGTATAGCAACTTGGTACAGCTCCTGTTCTGTCCAGGACCACAAGAGAACACAAAGGATTGTGGATGTAGCCAAGTCCATCACGCAAACCAGCCTCCCATCCATTGACTTTGTCTACACATCCCACTGCCTCAGCAAAGCAGCCAGCAAAATTAAGGACCCCACTGTACCCCAGACATACTCTCTTCCATCTTCTTCCATCAGGAAAAAGATACAAAAGTCTGAGGTAACGTACCAACTGACTCAAGAACAGCTTCTTCCCTGCTGCCATCAGACTTCTAAATGGACCCACCTTGCATTAAGTTGATCTTTGTCTACATTCTACTTGTAACTGTAACACTACATTCTGCACCCTATCCTATTCACTTATATAATCTATGAATGGCATGTTTTGTCTGCATAGCGCACAAGAAACAATACTTTTCACTGTATCCTAATGCATGACAATAGTAAATCAAATCAAATGTTGAAGAATGTCAGTAAACTTAAAAAAAAATGTAAAGAGTGAAATAATCAGGTAAACTCACCTTGGTTTTTGGTGGCACCCTTCCTTCCAGGATCATTGTCAAGACTGTCTTGGTTCTTCTTTCATCCTTCAGTGTATCCCAACCAGCCGTATCCCACAACTTCAACATGTTTAATCTGTAGTACCTGAGCTGTAAAATAATATTTGAAAATGCTTACATTCATATAGGGTCTTTCATGACATCAGGGCATCCCAAAGCAGTTTCTAGATAATAAAATACTTTTGAAGTGCAGACATTATTGTTATATAGGAAATATGGCAGTCAATTTGCATACAGAAAACACCTACAAACACTGGTAAAAACACATATTGAAAAATAAATACTAGGTCAGGACACTGGGGACAAGTCACCTGCTCTGCTTCCAATAGTGTGCAGTATTAATGTCTAGTTGAGAAGGCAGATGGTTCTCACTTAAATGTCTCATCCAAAAAATGGTAGCTCTGACATTGAAGTGCTCCCTCAGTGCTGCCTTTCTGACAATGCAGTACTTCTTTACTAATGACTGTCATACAGTGCAACATTCCCTCAGTACTGATCCTGCCTGTGCAGCACTCTTTCAGTACTGATGCTCTGGCACTGCAGCACTACCTCAGCATTGACCCTCTGACTGTGCAGCACTGCCTCAGTACTGACAGTGCAGCACTGCCTCAGTATTGACCCTCTGACAGTGCAGCACTCCCTCAGCACTGACCCTCTGACAGTGCAGCACTCCCTCAGCACTGACCCTCTGACAGTGCGGCACTGCCTCAGTACTGACCCTCCGACAGTGCGGCACCGCCTCAGTACTGACCCTCCGACAGTGCGGCACCGCCTCAGTACTGACCCTCCGACAGTGCGGCACCGCCTCAGTACTGACCCTCCGACAGTGCGGCACCGCCTCAGTACTGACCCTCTGACAGTGCGGCACTCCCTCACTACTGACCCTCTGACAGTGCGGCACTCCCTCACTACTGACCCTCTGACAGTGCGGCACTCCCTCAGTTCTAGCCCTCTCAGAGTGCAGCACTGACTCACTATTAAAGTTGGGAGTTCTGGCCTAGATTATTTGCTCAAGTGTTTGGATTGAAACCATGCCTACTAAATTGCTTCACTACCTCATGATCTTATATACCTCTGTTTTACTGAGGTGTATAAGATCATGAGGCATGGGTCTTTTCCCAGAGTTGAGGAATCAAGAGGGCATAGGTTTAAGTTAAGAAGGGAAAGAATTAATGGGAACCTGAGGAGCAAGGTTTTTTACACAGAGGGTGGCACATATGTGGAATGAGCTGCCGGAGGAAGTGGTTGAGGCAGGGACATTGACAACATTTAAAAGGCATTTGGACAGATACATGGATAGGAAAGGTTTTGAGGGATATGGGCCAAATGCTGGCAAATGGGGTTAGCTTTGATGGGCTTTTTGGTCGGCATGGGGTAGTTTGGGTGGAAGGGCCTGTCTGTGCCATAAATTCTTTGATTCTATGAAAAACAATTGTCTCTAAATAAGTAGAATGAACGGTACACTAATGTTAAGGTTACATTACTGGACTAATAATCCAGAGGAAAAGTGTCCAAATCCTTTTTGTAAGGATTTGTTCAGTGGATCTCAGAAAGAGGTTTAGAGGCTTGTAAGATTGGACAGTAATGTTTATTGATAACACATAACTACATACACGTGCACAAAGCAAAGCCCAGACTGACTTAATCTCATGTTGACACCAACTCTAGTCTCTCGATACAATTCTGTCCCCAATTTCCTGCCATGTGACTATCACACTCCAGTCTCACGTTAACCTTGGCTATGCCAATACCCTTATACAACACCCAACCCCAGTACTAGTCCTTCTCCCATCTTCAAACCTCTCGTGTTACAGTCAAGTTTGGGAGACTGTTAGGCTCATTTGCTTTGGGCAAGTTTTCTTGGCTTGGAGTTGAATTGTGTTTGTGGCATTTGGTTGTCTCCATCTGATTGGCTTTACTGTATCGTTGAATGTTCACCTCAAGGGACGAGATGGAGACTTTTCCTGTTCCATTGGATCGTGCCATCTGGAGTATGAATCAGGTATGATTTTGGTTGATCATCATCTTTTCAGACGATACTTACTCTGCCAAAGTCCCTGGTCCTCTGTGTAACAAATCAGGTGTGGTACCTCCTATTGGCGGTGTATAATGACTTCAATTAGGCCATTGAGGTTGGCCTATTGGAACATGAACTCTCTGATTAAGGAGTCAATTAATGGTCAATCAGGGAGTATTTTCCTTGTATTTAACCAGGATTGTCAGTAACCTCTGGCACTCCGAAGGTAGATGTGCCCGGCTAGTTGTCAGTAGAGCATTAGAATCTTAATCTCAGGGTCGAGGGTTCAAGCCCCACACTGGGTGTCATTGTTTTGTGACTTTTAAAGGGCATCTGGACAAATACATGTATAGGATGGGAATTGAGAGATATGGTTCCTGGAAGGGAAGGGAGTTTTAGTTCAGTTGGGCTGCATGGTCAGTGCAGGTTTGCAGGGCCGAAAAGCCTGTTCCTGAGCTGTAATTTTCTTTGTTCTTTGTAGACTGCTGACGGATAGCACTCTGTGTACTGCTGTTGGAATTGTAAATAAAGAAATTTTGATGAAGGGACTTCTACCTCTGAAGACTTATTACAAGGTGAAAGCCTGTCTCTGAATGTTCAACTTTTCTTGATCCTGAACCTTCTGGTAGTCCTTGACTGCCAACCCTGAGATTAATTCCTTTGGCAATATGGGAACTTGAGTGGAAAGATTTCTGCCCACCTGGAGCTCCGATGTGGCTGATCCATGTTGCAGCAGGTTGGGTCAATATGTTAAAGTTGCCATTAGAAAGTCTTCCCAAACAGTGGGGAACTGTATGAGATAAGGGGCTCCCTCTAGTCTTAGTTGTGTTGCACACATGCTCAGCAGCTTGAAACAACTTCTTCAATTGCCTTGGTATTTCCAGCCACCAAACTGCAAACTGGGCCCAATTCTGTCAAAAGGGTTTCAATGGTGCAGATGCAAATACCTCTTTCTGCCTCATTGTTACATTATAGGTGCCTCAGGGAACTGATCTTGTGTTGAAAGGGTAGCTGATGAGAAATTGCAAGAAATATTCATTTGAGAATTATGGGCCAGTAGTGCACGCCAACTGGTCTGGTTCAGTGAACAGTACCACACTAGGAGGCTTCGTGGATGAGGTACCGCACTGGGAGGCTCCGTGGATGAGGTACCGCACTGGGAGACTCCGTGGATGAGGTACCGCACTGGGAGGCTCCGTGGATGAGGTACCGCACTGGGAGGCTCCGTGGATGAGGTACCGCACTGGGAGGCTCCGTGGATGAGGTACCGCACTGGGAGGCTCCGTGGATGAGGTACCGCACTGGGAGGCTCCGTGGATGAGGTACCGCACTGGGAGGTTCTGGGGATGAGGTATTACGCTAGGAGGATCTGTGAATGAGGTATTACGCTAGGAGGCTTTGTGGATGAGGTACCACACTAGGAGGCTCTGTGAATGAGGCACCGCACTAGGAGGATCTGTGAATGAGGTATTACACTTGGAGGATCTGTGAATGAGGCACTGCACTAGGAGGCTCTGTGAATGAGGCACCGCACTAGGAGCATCTATGTTGTTTTTGGCCATAGATCTCTGAAAACTGAAGAGCGTGTTAGTACAGCGGTGAAAAAAGCATATGGGACAACTTGCCTTTATCAATTGAGTGATAGATCACAAAGGTAGGGAAGTCATGTTGGAGTTGTTTGGAACTTTAGTGAGGCCACAACTAGATTACTGTGTGAAGGTCTGGTCACCACATTATAGAAAGGAAGTGATTGCACTGGAGAGGGTGCAGAGGGGATTAGCCAGGACGCTGCTTGGGATGGAACCTTTAAGTTATGAAGAGAGTTTGGATAGGCTTGGGTTGTTTTCATTGGAGCAGAGAAGACTGAGGGGGCGACCTGATCGAGGTATACAAGATTATGAGGGGCACGGACAGAGCGGATAGGGAGAAGCTGTTCCCCTTAGTTGAAGGGTCAGTCACGAAGGGACACAAGTTGAATATGGGGGGCAGGAAGCTTAGGCGGAATGTGAGGAAAAGCTTTTTTTACCCAGACAGTGGTGACGGTCTGGAATGTGCTGGCTGGAAGGGGCAAGAGACGGGTTGCCTCACATCCTTTAAAAAGTATCTGAATGAACATTTGGCACATCATAACATTCAGGTGGGAGGTCAGGTATTTCAGACGCGTAGGTGCAGACTCGATGGGCTGAAGCGTTTCTTCAGCACTTTTTGATTCTTGGCTTACAGACACTTCCTTCAAAGACCTAATGATGTCAGAAGTCATTTGCATAGCTGCATCACTTTGATCTGCTGGGTTAAGTAATTAACCACAATGAGGAAGGCTTAAACACGAGGAAATCCATTTCCAAACATTGCTATGGTCTGCTGGGAAACTATATGGGGTAAGGGACCTCCTCTAGTCTGAGTTGTGTTGCACATATGCTTAGCAGCTTGAAATAATTTCTCCAATTCCTTGATGCTCCCAACCACCAAGCTGAAGACTGGGCCCATTCTTTGCACTTTGTCATGGTCAAGAAGTCTGGGTGGATTTACTGGAGATTCTCCAACTGAAGAGAGATTGAAATGACCAACTGCTGATAATATCCTCGTGGATTATCCATCATGGTGATCTGTTTCTGCTATTCAAAACAAATTTTCATGATGCTGCCACCTGGCCTCTGCTGTGGCCAATCGAGCAGTCAGTAACAGCAGATGTGGACACACTCCCCATTTCGCTGCTCCAGAAACTCTTAACCAACTACTTAGGTTCGGGGTTAGTTAATTAGCTGCCACCATGTTATAAAGGATTGTTCAATAGGTCTCATGAGGGTTTGAAAGATTGAGCAGCGGTGTTTATTAGCGTGACATAACTATTTAAATATGTAGAAAGTATAATCCATCTTGGAGCTAAATCCACGTTGACTTCGACTTGGGGCCCCCGTATAATCCTCAGTCATGTATCTCCCTACATCATATTGTGAATAGTAGTGTATTTCAGCCCTACAATTTAACTCTTGCGAAATGAAAGCAAATTACGATGGATGCTGGAATCTGAAACCAAATGAGAAAGTGCTGGAAAATCCCAGAAGAAAACCTGGCAGCATCTGTAAGGAGAGAAAAGAGCCGACGTTTCAACAGAGTTTTGACAAAGGGTCGTCTGGACTCAAACCGTCAGCTCTTTTCTCTCCTTACAGATGCTGCCAGGCCTGCAGAAATTTTTCAGCATTTTCTCTTTTCTTAACTCTTGCCATACTTCTTTATAGTACAAATCCCACCATGTTCAGGAGGAAAAGCAGGATTTATTATATATTTAAGTAGCTGTATGACAATAGTGTCTTTACTATTCCATGTGTGAATGATGCAGAAATAGTTTTAAAAAAGTGTCTACCTAAGTTCCAAATCATACTTCCAGGGTCAAGGACAGTCAGATTCCAAAATGTCATGTACTTCCAGAGGAATAGATATTCTCCTGATCAACTTGCTTACTGATTGTGTCTGATGTTTGATTGTGCATAGCACAGTAACATGCTGTTATGACCACAGAAGTAAAATGGAAGGGATATTATCTATTTAAGTAGTTGCATGATTGCTTTAACAGCAGATCACATAATTTGATGGTGATGTCATCGGGTGTTTCAGAGGCTTCTGGTTTTAGTTTCAGTTTCTACTCTGTATAGGCGAAAGCTCTTACAATAAATCTTTTTGTTGTTAAAATAAATCTAAGTGTGCAAACCACATCACTTTTTATTTAAATCCCACAATCCCTAAGATAGTTAGGACATTACAGTATTCAATTTTCTAAAAATTATAAATAAAAAGGTGGTTTCAGTAAAGTGACCATAAAGCCCAACTGATTCACCAATGTCCCCTACTGAAGGAAATCTACCCGGTCTGAGTCTATGGCCGGAATTTTACCAGCCTGCCAGTAAATTGGAGCAGGCGACAGGCAGAGAATAGGAAGGTCCGTTGACCTCAGTTGGTATTTTACAGTTTCAAGACAAGCAAGACCGTAAATTCCCAGCACGTATGTCACTTCAATCCCACATCAACTCTGAACTTTGCTGTCTGAGCTGGCTTTAAGTTTACGCAAGGTGACATCCTTGCCAACAATACCCACATTCTGCAAATCAATTTTTAGGCATCTCACAGCAAAGGGTTACCTCGGGTGTGATAGATTCATCATGGTCTCCAGTTGGGGCAATATCTGCTGCTTTTCCAACTGGGTCCAAAGCTGAGAAGAATGTATTAATGGTGGCTGATTTGCCAGTTCCAGCTATTCCAAACAATAAGATGTTTATACCGTCTGTGCATCCTCTGGGAAGGTTATACCCGGTCAAGTATTTCTTCAAAGACTCCAGGTTACTGCCAAATAACAGGAAAGGAGGAAATAATTGGATCTCATAGTGTAATAGCTCAAACAAAGTAAGCTCTTACATACCATTGTGTGGGGTCTAGAAACACTTCCGAATCAACCTACTTTTGGTCGAACGTTGGACGGTGAACGGCGTTTTTCTTTGAAAAAGCTGAAATGAAAATCGATTGCGTTTAATTATTATTTTTAAATGCAAGAGTGGGATTATAGTAACAGCATAAAGGTACAAACTTACAACTTCCCATGTCTGGATTCTCAGCAGCGCAGTTACAAAGAGAAGCTAACTGGGTTTTGGAAATCTTGTTTTGTGCTTCAACTTTCAGGGTCAGCTGTGGAGTGAACACAAACATGTTCAGCAAATAGATGGAAGCAGGGTTGGGAGTTTGGGTTTAATTTCTGTGTGTGTTTTCATTTCTCATTTATCCTGATCTCAAATATTAACTGTGAAACTGCCATTTTCTTTTATAACAAATGCCCCCAAAGAGAATCAAAAAGGCTGGGATTTTCCCCTGGAGTTGGAGTTAGAATGGATTGAGGTGAGCAGTGCATTCCTCAGCTGCACACTCTCCCCTATCACTTCCCGGACTCCTGGTCAGAAGTACGAGCCTCAAGAACTGATCCATATACAAATATATTCAAAAAGACATGGGAATGACTTTGCCTATAGCCACGCAATCTAAAATAATCTCTCTGCTCAATTGTAAATTAGATGATGAGCATTCAGGTTGAAATACTATCCCACAACCTTCAAAATAACATGAGAACAGACACAGACACACATGAGCATAGACACAATACAAAAGCACTTCTTGTGGTATCTTTAACCATGTTCCCAACAAGATAGAACCCTATATGCCATTTAATCTCATACATGTAACAGATACAAAATGGGCTCAGTATCTCTATCCCTATTTTGAGCTCTTCAACCTCTATGAGCCCATGTGGCCCATATGGCAGGCTCTTTACCAGAGGATGCCGAGAGCCTGCAGCGGGCCATGCTGGACATGCTGTGCTCATTCTTCTACTGTGACTTCTCTGCCTAGAGGCTTTACTCAGTGGAATTTCATATTCTTATCTTTTTTAACACAAAACCCAGTCTAAACAAATACTTTGGATTTCAACATAAATAACACAACTGTTACTTAAAAGCACCGTGGAAAATATTTATCCTGAAGTAAGTCAGCTCAATGACTTCAGATCAGTGTTTTCCCGCTGTGAAGAAACTCGACCAATCAGAGCCCAATGTTGCTCTGCACTGTGGGCTGATAGACTCATTTGCATTGTGTTAGAATACCAAATCAGAAATCCTAAAGTATGCTATGAAGCCAGACAAGACCACAAGTTTCTATTTCGGCATTAATGTGAGGATAGGATGTTTCTCTCCAGGTGTGATTCTACTGACAGAGAGCTTTTATCAAAACAAATTTTATTTAACAGCACAGCTTGACTCTAACAAATTAATTTGCTTAACTTTTAACAGCTTTCAATACATAAGCATAACAAGAAATAATTCCTAACTGCTAACTAATTAAGATCAGTCTGACCAATTTGAGAAAAAGAAGCTTCCTGGAATCTAGCTAAGAAGCTCTTACAGTGAGTTGGCATGGACACAATGGGTGGAATGATCTCCTCCTATGCTGTTACCATTCTATGATTCTATAAATGTTGACTACATCTGTAGAAGTGTGTTATTGCCCAAAGGTCACAGCGGTAATAAAGTACACTAAAATTTCAAAGGATTATAGCTTAGAGCCATTGTATGAAATAAATTCTGCAACCCTGGGTGATGGTTACTCCACGAGCTTTTAATAGTTGTTCCTTCAGTATTGGAAAATAACAGCATTACTGCTGAAAGCTGACATGTATGCTGTGTTCATCCTCCACAGGACAGAAGAAATACATGAGGGAAACTGAACAGCCTGGGGTTTTAATTCTAGAACAGAGAAGGCTGAGGGCTAACCTCAGAATTGTCTTTAAAATTCTGAAGAGGATTTAGTCATAGAGTCATAGAGGTTTACAGCATGGAAACAGGCCCTTTGGCCCAACCTGTCCGTGCCACCCTTTTTTATAAAATCCCTAAGCTAATCCCATTTGCCCGCATTTGACGCATATCACTCTATACACATTGTACCCATGTAACTATCTAAATGCTTTTTAAAACACAAAATTGTACCTGCCTCTACTACCACCTCTGGCAGCTTGTTCCAGACACTCAGCACCCTCTGTGTGAAAAATTGCCCCTTTGGACACTTTTGTATCTCTCCCCTCTCATCTTAAACCTATGCCCTCTAGTTTTAGATTCCCCCACCTTTGGGAAAAGATATTGACTATCTACCTGATATGTGCCCCTCATTATTTTATAGACCTCCGGAGGATCACCCCTCAGCCTCCTACGCCTCAGAGAAAAAAGTCCCAGTGTATCCAACCTCTCCTTATAACTCAATCCATTAAGTCCCAGTGGCATCCTGGTGGATCTTTCCTGCACTCTTTCTAGTTTAATAATGTCCTTTCTATAATGGGGTGACCAGAATTGCACACAGTGTTCCAGGTCTGGCCTTACCAATGTCTTGTGCAACTTCAACAAGACATCTCAATATATGTAGATGATCTGGAGGAGGGGGCTGAGTCTAGGGTGACGAAATTTGCTGATGACACAAAGATAAGTGGAAAAGCAAATTGTGCGGAGGGTGTGCAAAGTCTGCAGAGGGATCTAGATAGGCTGAGCGAGTGGGCGAGAACCTGGCAGATGGAGTACAATGTTAGCAAGTGTGAGGTTATCCACTTTGGCAGGAATAATAGTAGGAGGGATTACTATTTAAAGGGTGAAAAGCTGCAGCATACGACGGTGCAGAGGGACCTGGGGGTCCTTGTGCATGAGTCGCAAAAACCCAGCCTGCAGGTGCAGCAGGTGATCAAGAAGGCGAATGGGATGCTGGCCTTTATAGCGAGGGGGATAGAATATAAAAGCAGGGAGGTCTTGCTGCAACTGTGCAGGGCATTGGTGAGGCCGCAGCTGGAGTACTGTGTGCCGTTTTGGTCGCCGCACTTGCGCAAGGATATTTTGGCCTTGGAGGGAGTGCAGAGGAGGTTCACTGGGCTGATACCGGAGATGAGGGGGTTGGACTATGAAGAGAGACTAAATAGACTGGGTCTGTACTCGTTGGAGTTTAGAAGGATGAGGGGGGATCTTATGGAGACGTATAAGATAATGAAAGGGATGGATAGGATAGAGGTAGAGAGATTCTTCCCGCTCAGAAAGGATAACAGGACTAGAGGGCACAGCCTCAAAATAAGGGGCGGGGGGGGCAGTTTAGAACAGAGTTGAGGAGGAACTTCTTCACTCAAAGGGTGGTGAATCTCTGGAATTCTCTGCCCGTTGAAGTGGTGGAGGCTACCTCGCTAAATATATTTAAGATACGGGTAGATAGGTTTTTGGTAGGCAAGGGAATTAAGGGTTATGGGGAGAAAGCGGGAAAGTGGAACTGAGCCACTTCAGATCAGCCATGATCTTATTGAATGGCGGGGCAGGCTCGAAGGGCTAGATGGCCTACTCCTGCTCCTACTACTTATGTTCTTAACTAATCACTATCAGTTCCAAGTATGTAACATTTCTCTTATAGACTTAAACTCCCTCTTTAAAATTAGTTAGCAAAACACACGCATACTTGCTTTGACTTACGTTAACAGCCTGAGAGGGAGAACAAGAATGATCTCCAGATCCAGGCCCAACTGCTTATTATCTTAAAATGAAAATGAAACCATTTTTGTCCTCCCATTAACTACATCATTATACAATCAACCTAATCAAAATTCTTACCAAACAATTATTTTAATCAAGAAAACACCCCAAGAGTCCTCACCACCTTTGTTAAACAAAAGCTCATTAGGCCTTTTGCTAAATAAACACCTACTTGACTAAACTGAATAAATATCTGGCTTTCCAGACAAACTGATTGCGTCTCAAAGTATTCCCACCTTAAACATCAACATCAATCAGAACAACAGGTGCAATTAATCATTATGATCACGATCACGAAGTTTAAACAGTCTAAGATTACAACAGTGAAGCATGGGGAAAAGCCATTAATGCCTTTAAATATGAAATGCTGGAGCTGGGTTCCAGTGCATTCTGGCAGCACTATATCCAGGTAGAATTTCCTCCTCTTTTGGAGTCTTCCCCTCCCTCTCACAAGGCAATGAAGGATGTGATATTGTCATGACTTTAATCTCCAACCGCCACATAAGCACATTTGGCTATTGTGCTTGGAAATATTTACCCCAAAGCGCACTACAGAAAAAGGCACATTTGCACATCAGGACAATAAGTACCTTGACTTGCTCACCTGTTTCCATGAAGATCATCCCTTTGACCAATGTCATCACTTCAGGGTAGCTGAAATCTGCAAAGGAACTGTGTTTCTCTTTCCGAAGAACTTGAACAACCTTTGTTCCGTCATGAATTAAATCCAACAATTATCATTTCCTCTCCCACATCTTTAGATTCCTCCAAATTTTATAAGATTATAAGATTATGATTATGAAGGGGATGGATAGAGTAAATGGTGGTAAGCTTTTTCCGCTATTAGAAATGGATAGAACGAGGGGTCACGGGCTTAGGGTGAGGGGGGCTAGGTATAAGACAAATATTAGAGGGCAGTTTTTCACGCAAAGGGTAGTGGGGGTGTGGAATACACTACCGAGTAAGGTGGTGGAAGCAGGCACGCTAGGGTTGTTTAAGAGTCACTTAGACAGCCACATGAGTGGGCTACATATAGGGGGATATAGTAGGCCTTACTAAACATTGTAGGCTTGGGATTACGTTTTTGCCTCAGGGATGTTACAGTCTTTGCCTGTTTAATAATGAATTTTTTTGTCTCCACAGGCATTTAAGTCCAGCAAGGGGCATGCATGCGGCAGGTTGTAGTGGGCTGCTCTTGGACGTTGCTTCGGGAGTTGCCTATTGCTTCATGTCGTTAGTGTGCTTAAACTGGACCATCTCGAGGGCAACATGACAGCTCAGAGACTATCTCTGTTGCTGTGTGGGCACGTGGATTTGGGCCTGTGTCTGTGGGAGTTTGCACGTTCTCCCCGTGGTTGCGTGGGTTTCCTCCGGGTGCTCCGGTTTCCTCCCACATCCCAAAGATGTGCTTTTAGGCTGATTGATTGGGTACTAAATTGTCCCCAAATTGGACCTCCCTGATCCTCGCACATTAGGCCTCGACTAAAATCATGAATAGGTCACTGGGACAGTGGGACGGCGGCGCGGGCTCGTTGGGCCGAAGGGCCTGTTTCCCGTGCTGTGTTGTTCTTTGTTCAAAATGTTCTCATATAGAATATTGATTTCTTCGTTTTGTGTTATCCCATTTTCTAAAATGCAAATCATAGAAACATGGAAAATAGGAGCAGGAGTAGGATATTCATCCCTGGAGTCTGCTCCATCACTCAATATGATCATGGCTAATCTCTGATGCTTTGTCACATTCCCATGCTCTTCCCATACCCTACTCATACCTATCATGCATAGAATAAACAGAATAATGACAATTTGTGATCAATATCAGGGTGTTTTAATTTTAAGATAGCAGACAGTAGTACATTAAATTCACTGACAAAATACTTCGATGGCCAAGGGGTGATTCTTCCAAAAAAAACTCTTAAGTGTCAAATTCATGTAAAAAAATTGAGTAAATCATGCTGTTTTTTTCAATGGGAGTTTGAAAATGAATCTCCCACACTCTGTGCCTCAGCGTGAATTAGTCCAAAAATAAGTGGGTGGGGTTTTTCCCACTAGAGAGACCGGCAGCATAGCACTGAGCGAGTCTCTGCTCATGCACCCATCTATCAGTGCTGCTGACCTCATGATCCATGGCCAGCTTGATCACTGGCCAGCCCCACATTCCCCGCATCACCGGCTGTGCAACACAGCCCTCCCCTACACGGCCTGATCACTGGCCCCCTGAATATGCGTGGACAGCCTCTACCCCCTCTCCCCGCCCGCCTCGATGCCTCCCTCCAGCACTGATCTCCTGATCACCCCCTATCACTCCTCCACCAGCAGCACCAATTCCTCCCCAGCAGACCCAACCCCGTCCCCAGCAGGCTGACCCCCCCCCCCTTCACCCCGATGGCCTTCCCCAATTGCAGGCGCCCCCCCCTTAATTTGTCACTGAGCCCAAATGCAGAGTTGCAACAGGAGCCCCAATCCCCACCAATTACCCACTCCATCAGGCCCAACTCCAGCTTGGCAAGGTGGCAATGCCTGGGGGCATGCTCCCCCAGCAGCCGCCCCTCTGGGGGTGCCTCTATGGCCCTCTTTCACTCCAGTTGGGTTGGACCAGCAGCTCCCCACAAGTGAACCACTCCTGGCAGGTGAAGAAACACCGCCAGACCTGGGAGTTCAGTCCCTGGCCTGCTAACGGGATTCAAATGATTTTTAAATTCCATTTTGAATACATTAGGCAGCTGCGCCAATTTCTGGCATGGAGGTGATGGAGCTGGAAATCCAGTGCTCAGAGACTCATAGGTGCCATAGCCTCCAGTACAGAGCTCATAAAACGGCCTCCGCTCGAGTATCCCGCCTGCTGCACTACAAAAGTAGTGCAAAGGGATGGAAGAATCACCCACCCCTCTATCCCCACCCCATACATCAAACATGGGCGAGAGTCTATATTCTCTCTTTGAGGGTCCCTTGGGCACATACCAAGGAACTTTACTGGCCATGTGACATTTAAATATGCTCTCCCATTGATCTATATTTCTGTCAAGCTGCTGATAGAACAAGTTGCATTACTGTTGTATTCTTCAACTAGTGAAAGGTTCAAATGTACTCCACGGAAGCAATGATCAAACAAAGTCTGATTCCAAGCCACAGAGGAGTTATCAGGACAGGTGATGAAAAGCTTGATCCAAGAGGTTTTGGAGAGCACCCAAAGGGACAACAGAGAAAAGTGGAGAGATTTAGGCAAGGAATTCCAGAGTTAGGACCTAAAGGTAGTCCCAATATCAATGGAGCATTGAAATCAGGAGTTAGTGAGACAATTCCATTTTCCAGGGGTAGAGGGCTGATAAACAGTATGGAACCATTTCTCTTCCAGATTGTTATGAACGTTGAGCACGTGGGGTGGGAAGTGCCTTGGCCTATGATATTCGCAGATGGAATTGAACTATTAAGATGGAAGTGACAAGAACATGACCAAATATCTGGATAACTGGTGAAAAATACTGGAAGGCAGGGGTGTGAAGATTAGCATACCAGAGAGCCAATTTATGGACTCAGTTTGAGTCTAAGAAGAGGATCAGAGTAAAGATTATGGGTGAAAATTGAGAGAAAGTGAGTATTTCAAGTACCTAGGATCAGTGGTAGCAGAAAATGGAAACATAGAAATAGAAATTAATCAATCGATTAGCTCTGATTGAAATAATTGAAAGAGGTGCAGTGGAGTGTTATGAGATGGAAAAGCATCACTGGAACTGAAAGGAAGAATCGATAAGACCAGCCTTGTTCTCTCATTCAGAAACTATGGCAATATCCAGAAGAGGACAATGATTCAATACTAATGAAGTGTGGATGCAGAGATAGGTGTGCATAGTGACTAGAGTTAAAAAAATCAGGAATCAGCATATTAGGAGATTTCATGAAGATTGTGGAAGCATCATAGCAGCTGAGCAGAGATGAAATGGTATGATGGCATGGTGCAGAGAGAGAGAGAGATACACAGAAAGTGCGGTGGGGCAAGTGATAAAGATGCCACGACTGCCAAGAATAAGAAGGTGAATGGCGAAGGCCAGATGGAAAGATGTATGTTAAAGAACTTAAACAGGATTAGAAGAAAAATGAATGGCTGACATGAGGAGATGGAGAAGGGTGATCAACCAGCAATCCCAAGTGAAACAGGAGAAGCTGAAAAGAAAAACAAACTGGTTAACAGGTAGGAGGAGACAGAGAGTAGGGATAAATGGGGAATTTTCAAGTGGAAGGCTGTGACCAATGGGGTGCTGGAAGGATCATTATTAGGGCACTAAGTATTTACAATCTATATTCATAATTGATCAGTTGTTTCCTCAGAATACTAGTGCGTGGTTCAGAATAATGCCAACAGAGTGGGATCAATTCATAAGAACATAAGAAATAGGAGCAGGAGTAGGCCATCTAGCCCTTCGAGCCTGCCCCGCCATTCAATAAGATCATGGCTGATCTGTCGTGGCTCAGTTCCACATTCCCGCCCTCTCCCCATAACCCTTAATCCCCTCTCTTATCAAAAACCCATCAACCCGCGTCTTAAAAATATTTAGCGAGGTAGCCTCCACCACTTCAACGGGCAGAGAATTCCAGAGATTCACCACCCTTTGAGTGAAGAAGTTCCTCCTCAACTCCGTTCTAAACTGTCCCCCCTTCATCTTGAGGCTGTGCCCCCTAGTCCTACTATCCTTTCTGAGCGGGAAGAGTCTCTCCACCTCTATCCTATCCATCCCATTCATCATCTTATACGTCTCAATGAGATCTCCCCTCATTCTTCTAAACTCTAATGAGTACAAGCTTAGTTTATTCAGCCTCTCCTCATAGCTCAACCCCCTCAACTCCGGTATCAGCCTAGTAAACCTTCTCTGCACTCCCTCCAAGGCCAAAATATCCTTGTGTAAGTACGGCGCCCAAAACTGCACAGAGTACTCCAGCTGCGGCCTCACCAATGCCCTATGCAGCCGCAGCAAGACCTCCCTACTTTTATATTCAATCCCCCTCGCTATGAAGGCCAGCATCCCATTCGCCTTCCTGACCACCTGCTGCACCTGCAAGCTGGGTTTTTGCGACTCATGCACAAGGACCCCAAGGTCCCTCTGCACCGTCGCCTGCTGCAGTTTTTCGCCACGTAAGTAATAATCCTTCCTACCATTATTCCTACCAAAGTGAACCACCTCGCACTTACCAACATTAAATTCCATTTCCTGGAATTTCCTGGCCCATTCGCTCAGCCTATCTAGATCCTTCTGTAGACTCTCCACACCCCCCGCACAATTTGCTCCAGCACCTTCCAAGGAACCTTATTATCAGTGGACAATAAGCCAAGGACCTGCCCTCAGACAGGGAACCCATGGAGTGGAATGAAATTAATGATTCATCCCAAACAACAGTTTGAAGTTTATTCAATAGTGTCACAAGTAAGCTTACATTAACAATGCAATGAAGTTACTGTGAAAGTTCCCAAGTTGCCACACCCAAGTACACTGAGGGAGAATTTAGCATGGCCAATGCACCTAACCAGCATGTCTTTCAGACTGTGGAAGGAAACCCTCATAGACATGGGGAGAACATGTAGTCTCCACACCGATAGTGAGCCAAGCCGGAAATCAAACCTAGGTCCCTGGCGCTGTGAGGCAGCAGTGCTAACCACTGTGCCAATGTGTTGTGGATCTAAGTTTGGTGATGAAAACAAAACTAGTTGGAAATGTAAGCGTGAGAAGGGCATAAAGAAGCTGAGAAGAACATAGAACACTACAGCACAAACAGGCCCTTCGGCCCACAAGTTGCGCCGATCACATCTATACCTACCAAGCCATAGAACTATCTGTAACTTCCAATGCCATTAGATCCCATATACTCATCCAGAAGTCTTTTAAAAGACCCCAGCGAGTTCACCTCTACCACCACCGACGGCAGCCGATTCCACTCACTCTCCACCCTCTGAGTGAAAAACTTACCCCTAACATCTCCTCTGTACTTGCTTCCCAGCACCTTAAACCTGTGTCCTCTCATAGCAACCATTTCAGTCCTGGGAAATAGCCTCCAAGAATCCACCCTATCTATTCCTCTCAACATTTTATAAACCTCTATCAGGTCACCTCTCAACCTTCGTCTCTCCAGGGAGAAGAGACCTAGCTCCCTCAACCTATCTTCATAAGGCATGCCTCCCAATCCAGGCAACATCCTTGTAAATCTCCTCTGCACCCTCTCAATAGCTTCCACATCCTTCCTGTAGTGAGGCAACCAGAACTGCGCACAGTACTCCAAGTGGGGTCTGACAAGGGTCCTATAAAGAAATATGAATGGTTAAGTGAATAGGCTGGAAGGTGGCAGATGATGTTTGGCGTGAGGTCATGCACTTTGGTAGTAAGAAGAGAAAAGCAGAATATTTTTAAAAGGTGCGAAACTTGTCCATGTTGATGTTGAGAAGGACTTGATTGTCAATGAACACTGCAATAATTATTTATTAAGGTTATTAACCATAATATAATTTTTAAAATCTAACTTTATTATTAGAAACTAACATTTAACTACACTAGAAATTTGATTCAGTTCTGGTAAATCTGAGCATAGTAAAGTGCATGTGTGCCTGTGGCAGTCTCCCTTTTAATTTATGACTGATCGAATTTAAAACTAACCAGTAGCAAACCTTTAACCTTCAACAGGATATAGATTCATTTATTACTGCAGCACAACTGTAAATTGCCTCAGAAGAAGTAATAAAGCTACTACCTAAACACAATAAAATATTAAATGAGATAATAATAAAAGATACCTATATAGATTAAATTCAGTTTGGTCATTTGCATGTTTATAGATTGCAGGTGAGTCAGTTTGGTCATTTCAGTTTGGTCATTTGCATGTTTATAGATTGCAGGTGAGTTGTAGGTTGTCTGAAATGAAAGGCTATTGTTGAAGAATTCTGTCAGCTGTGATAGCTTCTGTAGTTGAATATTCAGAGGTTTGCCTTTTCGGTGGATCCAGCTGGTCAGTAGGTTTAAGGGAGAGAGAGAGAGGGTTTTCTATTGTTCACTAATTCTGTGGCAATGGTACCTGCAAACTGCCTGGACTCTTTTGGTAGAACAGCAGTCAATTTCTTGACACCTTCCTTTTTGTCCTCCCTTGGCCAAGAGCTCTTTCTGATATTGTCTCTCAGAGTTCTTCCCAGGAGCTCTGTGCCCTGCTAACCCAAGATGGCTTCTTGCAGTCTCATTGATACATTGAAAAACACAAAGAATGCTTCTATGTTCATTTTCAGTAAGTAATTGTTTCAAACAAAGAAGGAACTGAATTTACTTTGAAGTCCTTTTGAAGTTTTCCTGCCTCCTGTTCCCTAAGGAGTCCAGGGTTTTTACACCTTCTAGAAGATTCAATGGACATTCCTGGAGTAGTCTTTGCATTTTATTGCCTTTTTGTAGCGAGTTCTGGAGATAAGAGTCAGATAATATTTTGTACAAAAATGGGATGTGTCAGTTGTTTGTCCATACTTCCACTTTGAAAAAGACTTTAATATTTAATGTGAAGGTTTGAAAACAGAAATGTTGAAAACACTTGTCTCTCAAATCTATAATATCATAAATAGTTAAGACAGGAACTGTGGGAAAATTATGTCAAGGTCCAAAATAATTTACTTGCAACGAAAAGCTAAGATCTTGAATGTGTCTACGAGGCTGCTTGAGACTATATGTAAAATCACAGGATTGGAATGTCTACGCCCATCTCAGAGATAAGACCTTGGAATGTTGAGATAAGAAACAGTTCCTCCCTTTCAACATTCTTTATGGAATCAGCTTCCATCACCTTTTCAGATTGAGCATTCTGGATCACGCCACTTTTCTGAATGAGAAAAACATTATCTTCCTCTCTCCTCTTGACCTTTATCCCAATGATTTTTGACCTTTTATCTCTGGTTATTGAACCTCCCACCAAAGGGATTTTTTTTCCCTCTCTATTAAAACCACATATCATTTGCAAACCTGTGCTCCTTCTCTTCTGGCATAGCAACTGACTGACCAAATCTACAGTTGAATAATGGTCTTCACAATTTTAACCCACTATTGTGTCAAAAGATTTAATCCAACAGTAACCTGCACAAAGGGAGAGGAACATTGAGCGTACCAACATGTTCCTCTATCTGATTATCTCTGACTAGTGACCATTTAGAGGCATTTGAAACCAGGATGGTAAAGATTTAATTTCCAAAGAACCCAAACAATCTTTGTTTCTTTATGAAACATATATGGCTCTGTTATCAACTCCTCTTCCAAGTCTTCAGATTTCTCTGATGGTAGTTTTGTGGTCATACTGAAATTAACTTCATTCATTGAGTTTAAATTCCACACGTGTCACGGTGAGATATAAAACAATGTCCCCAAAGCATGTCCAGGGCCTCTGGATTGCTAATCCTGTGTCATTACCATGATGTCTGTAATAAAACTTAAAAAGAATTACATTGCTATACAAACTGATTGCAGAACTTAATCCCATGCAAATAATACATAGGACAAAATCTGATGAGAATTTGACAAAGTATCAGTTCTCGTGAGACTTGTCATAGGATCATAGAGTTTACAGCATGGAAACAGGACCTTTGCCCATCTTGTCCATTCCGCCCAGTTTTTACCATTGAGAACTATCAAGCTCCAGTTTTCCCTCCAGATCTTGCCTCTTTAACTGCAAAAAATAAAGAATGGGTGTGGTTTACACCATCAGTCTGGCGAGGCAGGGACCCTTACAGACAGAGCAGCACTGTGGTACAATGGTTAGAACTGCTGCCTCACAACGCCAGGGACCTGGGCTCGAATCCCAGCTTGGGTCACTGTCTGTGTGGAGTTTGCATGTTCTTCCTGTGTCTGTATGAGTTTCCTCCGGGTGCTCTGATTTCCTCCCACAGTCTGCAAGACGTGCTGGTTAGGTGCATTGGCCATGCTAATTCTTCCTCAGTGTACCCAAACAGACACCGGAGTGTGGCAACTAGGGGATTTTCACAGTAGCTTCATTGCAGTGTTAATGTAAGCCTACTTGTGATACTAATAAATAAACTTTAAACTTTAGGAACTGGCTCCACTGAGATCGAGGCACCACCTTTAAAGGGCCACCTAATACATGAACGTATGTCGCTTCCAGTAAGAGTAAAGGAGCTACATTGTGAACCTGACTAATTATCTCCAATTGATTGTCAGTATATCTGTTAGCATACTGAAGATTCTTCAACAATTAGCTGTCCAATTGTGGCTATGTGGTATTTTCCATGAACAGAATGCTGCCAACGGGGCAAAGGGGCTTTCTGCTGATCACACATTAAGAAACATCATGTATACATTTCAGTGCCATGTCAGGAATGTATATCAAATGTTCCAATGATTGGCTAACTGAATCAAAAGCTTGTTCCATTTGTTGTTTAGAATAGACTGTACTCAACTTAACCACATTTGCAAAAAAAACCAAACAAAACAAAATGCCTACTGTTAGATGCGATTAACAATTCTACGCCAGATTTTCACAATACACTGCACTATCTCAAAATGATCATACTGTCCTGTATACCCAACACAATCTCAGTTCTGTTAGTCACCCATCCCATTCCTCTCCTTGTCAAATGTCTGAGGTTAAACCAGCACGTTCATGATGGGGTTGCATGGTTGTGCAGTTAGCACTGCTGCCTCACAATGCCAGGGACCCGGGTTCAATTCCAGCCTTGGATGACTGTGTTGTTTGCATATTCTCCCCACCTCTGGGCACTCCGGTTTTCTCCCACAGTCCAAAACTGTGCAGGTTAGGTGGATTGTCATGGAGATTTACGGCATGGAAACAGGCCCTTTGGCTCAGCTTGTCCATGCCGCCATTTTTTTTAAACCCCTAAGCTAGTCCCAGTTGCCTGCATTTGGCCCATATCCCTCTGTACCCATCTTACCCATGTAAGTGTCTAAATGCTTTTTAAAAGACAAAATTGTACCCACCTCTACTACTACCTCTGCCAGCTTGTTCCAGACACTCACCATTCTCTGTGTGAAAAAAATGCCCCTCTGGACACTTTGTATCTCCTCCCTCTTACCTTAAACCTATGCCCTCTAGTTTTAGACTCCTTTACCTTTGGGAAAAGAGATTGACTATCTAGCTGATCTATGCTCCTCATTCTTCTAAAAGATCATCCCTAAGCCTCCTGCACTCCAAAGGAAAAATCCCAGCCTCTCCTTATAACTCAAACCATCAAGTCCTGGTAGCATCCTAATAAATCTTTCTAGTTTAATAATATCTTTTCTATAATAGGGTGACCAGAACTGTACACAGTACTCCAAATGTGGCCTTACCAACGTCTTGCACAACTTCAACAAGACATCCCAACTACTGTATCAATGTTTGATCAATGAAACCAAGCATTCCGAATGTCTTCTTCACCACTCTGTCCACCTCTGACTCCACTTTCAAGGAGCTTTGAACCTGTACCGCTAAATCTCTTTGCACTGCAACCAGATTGGTCATGCTAAATTCCTCCTTAACGTCAGGGGGACTAGCAGGATAAATATGTGGGGTTATGGGGATGGAGCATGGTAGGATTGTTGTTGATGCAGGTTCAATGGGCCGAATGGCCTCCTTCTGCATCGTAGGGATTCTATGACCTTGATGTTACATTTGTCCCCAAGATGAGCTGACCACATCTCTGTGCCATCACCAAGATTCCCTATTCTCACTCTGACAAAGTGTCATCCTGACTGGAAAAGTTGGCTCTAGTCTCTGACCAACACATGCTGTCAGGCCTGCTGAGATTTTCCAGCATTTTCTGTTTTTGTTTCCGATTCTAGCAGCTGCAGTATTTTGCCTTTATATGTCTGTTTCCACCTCTGAAACTTTTCCCTGTCTCAGTTGATCTGTTGCTAACACTCTCATCCATTCCTTTGTTAGCTCTAGACTCAGCTATTCCATTGCTATCCTCACTAGTTCCCACTTTCCTTCCACTGTTAACCTCAGCTTATCCAAAGCTCTGCTGCCTTTGTCCTCACCTGCACCAAGTCCTGTTCACTCATTTCTCCCACATTCAGTGACCTACAATGGCTCTCAACCTCTATGTTAATCTCACCCTTACTTTCAAAACTCCCAGCAACCAATGAGAAACAGAATGCAGTAGCAAAATATAGATTCTGTGGAATTTCCAAAGCCTAGCAGTCAGTTTGTCTCTCACTAGTTAGCTCTGTGAAATCAGCATGGGAAGTTGTCTGTAGCCTAACACCGTTACTGAAATCTGGCTCTTGCATTTGAAAATATATCATACAATCAATTTAAATTCCAGCTTTATCAAAGAAGGATGCCGTTTACAGCCCAACTATTGATCAACTGTATGTTATCTTGATCAGTTATTGTTTCTAGACCAGACACGTCACAGTCAATGTCACATTTAGTATTGCTGAAAAAAGAGACATGGAGCAGTACTTTCCTGCCACGTTTGTCTCAAGGCCAGAAATTCCCTCCTGAAGTCAACCACCTTTGTATGGTTTTCCCCACCTACTACAAGTCCCAGGGCAGGCAGGATGGGAAAATTCTCCCCATGCTGTCTAAACAGTTCGATTTGCACTCTTCAGGACAGATAGCAAGTGAACAGTCAAGGGAACAATAATTTATACTGCATGAGAAAAGAATACGCTGATCGAATGGCAAGTCAACATTAGTAGAGGCTTTACAATGGAGAATGCAGTAGGGAGCAGTTAACTGCTTTTGTTCAAATGCAAGCCGGGCGGGTTGACTCTGATTGGTCAATGCTTTGTCATGGGGAATGAATTAGAGAATGGCAGTTCCCCCAAGCTTTTGCTGGAAAAGGTGTAATATGTAGACATGCTCCTGTCTGTAAAGAACAGGGCTCTGTGAGTGAATATATGTGGTTTCTGGCATGCATAAGAGAGCCACACTGCGAGCCTGACTGACAATTATAAATTGGATTTCTTGGCACAATCAGGATTGTTTAGCAGATGTTGTCCAATCATGGAATCACATCTACTATTGGACACTATGGGGCAAATTTCCCTGTTCTGCCTGCACAGGAATCATAGTGGGTGAGGGGCGGACCATGGAAAGGTCTGTTGACCTAGGGTGGGATTTTCCGGTTTTGGGGCGAGTGTGGCCCGAAAATCCCACCCCCTGTTTCGATTTGGTTGGGTATAGTCTGTGCTTTTCTATTGCTAACAGCCAAAGAGACTTGCTGTTTGATTGTTGGGACATCAGCATATATACCTGGCATTAGATCAGCAATGAAATTCGTAAACCACATTACACATTTGTGAGATAGGCAGAGCATCTCTCTGGTTGACTGCAGCATGCTGCTTGTGGAGAATATCACTCGTGTTACTGTTTCATAGATTTTTTTTATTCATTGACACGGGCATCGCTGGCTGGGCCAGCATTTCTTGCTCATCCTAAATTGCCCTTGAACTGAGTGGCTTGCAAGGCCATTTCAGAGGGCAAGTCAGAACCAGGCACTGTGGGTGTGGAGTCACATATAGGCCAGGTAACGGTGACAAACTTCTTTCCCTAAAAGGCATCAGTGAACCAGATGGAGTTTTACAACAGTTAGACTTTTAATTTCAGATTTCTATTGAATTCAAAGTTCACAATCTGCCATGGTGGGATTCAAACCCAGGTCCTCAGAGCACTACCTGAGGTCTCTGGATTACTAGTCCAGTGACAATACCACCATGACACTGCCTCCTCTATAGAACAATAAAACGACTAACTTCACGTGTTACTTAGGTTTTTGAGATACCTACCCTTCCAGGATAATCTGTGGTCGAAGACTGGGCACTTTTCAGTATCTTGTCATGAAGTTTAAATTATTGTTCCCTTTACTGTTGGTTAGCTTGTGATCTGTCCTGTTGAGTGCAAGACAAAAAGCTTCTTTATTCAGCAATTCTCAGGTTCTGAATGACCAAACGAAATGTCATCTTTGTCACCATATTGTTTTACATTTAGCACACAATCTTTATCAACTGTCTCTTTTTAGATAACAGGATTGTGATTAGAACTATATTTGAATGATTCCACATTTTAGAAAATAAAAATTTAAAAAATAAAAATAAAAACAAATTTTAGAAAATAGAAAATAAAAATAAAAAGAAATATTATAAAATATTAGATTAGAAATAAGTGACAATTATCATAGGTTTGGGTTGGATAGGCTTCAGTTGTTTTCACTGGAGCAGAGAAGAGCGGGAGGCAACCTCATCAAGGTGTAGAAGATTATGAGGGAGATGGACAGAGTAGATAAGGAGCAACCGTTCCCGTCAATTGAAGGGTCAGTCACAAGGGCCTCACACCCTTTAAAAAGTTCCTGGATGAGCAAGGGTGGCAGAGTGGTTGACACTGGTGCCTCACAGCACCAGGGACCCGTGTTCAGTTCCAGCCTTGGGTGTCTGTTGTGAAGTTTGCACATTTCCCCATGTTTGCATGGGTTTCCTCGGAGTGCTCCAATTTCCTCCCAAGTCTGAAGATGTGCGAGTTAGGTTGATATGCCATGCTAACTTGCCTCTTAGTGTCAGGGGATTAGCAGAGTAAATACATGAGGTTACAGGGATAGGGCCTGGGTGAGATTGTTGTTGCTGCAGGCTCAATGGGCTGAATGGCTCCGTCTGCACTGTAGGGATGAAAGAGATACTCATCGACTTCAGGAAGCATAGTGGAGGACCTGTTTATATCAGTGGGGATGAAGTAGAAATGGTTGAGAGCTTCAGGTTTTTATGAGCCCACATCACCAATGATCTGTCCTCATCCCCCCGTGTCAACGCTATAATTAAGAAAGCCCACCAATGTCTCTACTTTCTCAGAACACTAAGGAAATTTGGCATGTCCACTACGACTCTAACCAACTTTTACAGATGCACCATAGAAAGCATTCTTTCTGATTGTATCACGGCTTGGTATGGCTCCTGCTCTGTCCAAGATTGCAAGGAAATACAAAGGGATGTGAACGAAGCCCAGTCCATCAGCAAACCAGCCTCCCATCCGTTGACTCTGTCTACACTTCCCACTGCCTTGGAAAAGCAGACAGCATAATTAAGGACTCCACATACCCCAGACATATTGTCTTCCACTTTCTTCCATCGGGAAAAAGATACAAAAGTCTGAGGATATGTACAAACTGACTCAAAAACCGATTTTTCCCCACTGCTATCAGACTTTTGAATGGACCTATCTGGCGTTAAGTTAATCTTTCTCTACACTCTATCATTCTAACATTACATTCTGCACCCTCTCCTTTCCTTCTCTATGAATGGAATGCTTTGTCTGTATAGTGTCCAAGAAACAATACTTTTTACTTTGTACTAATACATGTGACAATAATAAATCAAATCACTCAAGGCACAGTGCTGGTAAATGGGTGGTCAGGCGTTTCACACATATCAATGCAGACTCAATGGGCCGAGGGGCCTCTTCTGCACTATACAATTCTATGATCATATTATCAATACAAACAACTGAAAAAAAAAGTCACAGCAGTACTTTAATTTGTAGAATCAGATGCATTTATATTTAAACAACTGTTTTGAAATTTGTTCTCAACAAAAACCTAAACCTGCATTTAAGTTTTAAGCTTTTTGATTAGTGCCACATGTTTACATTAACACTGCAATGAAGTTACTGTGAAAATCCCGTACTTGCCACACTTGCCAGTTCAGATACACTGAGGGAGAATTCAGCATAGCCAATGTACCTAACCAGCACATCTTTTGGACTATAGGAGGAATCCCTCTATCCCCTTGGCCCATGTATTAACCCTACTAATCCCTCCCCGACACCAAGGTCAATTTAGTACAGCCGGTCAACCTGACCTGCACATCTTTGGAATGTGGGAGGAAACTGGAGCACCCAGAAGAAACCCACGCAGACATGGGGAGAATGTGCAAACTCCACACAGACAGTGACCCAAGCAGGAATCAAACACAGGTCCCTGGCGCTGTAGGGCAGCAGTGGTAACCGTTGTGCCATCCACATTTAAAGGGACATTTACTAACACAGTAAAGTGGAGTCAGGCGGTATATGTCTGTAATATTTCACCCTTTGAATTGATCAATTCCAAGTAAAGACCGGCTGGCTATCTGATTATAAAATGGTAGGAGAGAACTATCGTCTAAAGGTGACGGCTGGAAATTAAGTAGAGGCCATTGTGGAAAATGACAAAAACAAGTGTAAGTTTTTTCTACGATCCTATTAGTGCTCTCAGAATAGGAATCATACGACCAGTGGAAGATGTGGACACAGGCTACACCCTTACAATGCAGGAAACAAGATATGGTCTTGACTTCCGAACAAAAGCAAAATCAGGGGTTGAGAATTTTGTGAGCTGGATGCCTGACAATTGGAGACTGAGGAAGGTTTGTATATTGTAATACGGTTCATGGATAAGGAAATTGAGTTACACAGATGGATTGGGGAGGTTGAGACTGCTTTCCTTGAAGAGAAGGCTAAGAGGAGATTTGGTTGAGGTATCCATAATTGTTAGGAGTCTGGATAGATAGTGAGAAACCGTTGCCCGTCAGGCAAGGATTGAGAATGAGATGGCACAGATTTAAAGTAATAGACAAAAGAAGCAAAATTGACACGAGTCAAATCTGTTTTAACCCATTGGGTGGTTAGGATTTGACATTCAGCACCTGAAAATGCAATGGACATAGGTTCAGTATTCAGAAGCGAATTGCTTTCTCATCTGATAAAAAATAGAATTTGCATTGTTGGTGGGGTGGGGGGGAGAAGGTGGGAGAATTGTTGAGACATGGTGGCGCAGTAGTTAGCACTGCTGCCCTACAATGCTAAGGACCTGGATTCAATTCCTGGCTTAGGTCACTGTCTGTGTGCAGTTTGTATGTTTTCCTTGTGCCTGCATGGGTTTCCTCCAGGTGCTCCAGTTTCCTCCCAAAGACATGCTGATTAGATACACTGGTCATGCTAAATTCTCCGAGAAACTAGAACTACGGGATATGGCTTCAAAATAAGGAGGAGCAGATTTAGGACCGAGTTGAGGAGGAACTTCTTCATCCAAATGGCTGTGAATCTACGGAATTCTCTGCCCACTGAAGTACCTCATTGAATGTTTTTAAGGCAAGGATAGATAAAATTTTTGAACAGTAACAGAATTAAGGGAGCAGGTGGGTAAGTGGAGCTGAGCTCACAAAAAGATCAGCCTTGATCTTATTGAATGGCAGAACAGGCTCAAGGGACCAGGTGGCCTACTCCTGCTCCTAGTTCTTATGTTCCCTCAGTGTACCTGAACAGGTGCCAAGAGTGTGGCTACCAAAGAACAAAGACGAGGACAAACAAAATTACAGCACAGGAACAGGCCCTTCGGCCTTCCAAGTCTGCACCGACCATGCTACCCAACTTAACTAAAACCGCCTACCCTTCCGGGGACCATATCCCTCTATTCCCATCCTATTCATGTACTTGTCAAAATGCCCCTAAAAAGTTACTACTGTATCCTCTTCCACTACCTCCCCCAGCAACAAGTTCCAGGCACCCACTACTCTCTATGTAAAAAACTTGCCTTGTATCTCTCCTTTAAACCTATGCCCCTTAGTAATTGACTCTTCCACCCTGGGAAAAAGCTTCTGACTATCCACTCTGTCCATGCCTCTCATAATCTTGTAGACTTCTATCAGGTCTCCCTTGAACCTCTGTTGCTCCAATGAGAACAAATCATGTTTCTCCAACCTCTCCTCATAGCCAATACACTCCATACCAGGCAACATCCTGATAAATCTTTTCTGTACCCTCTCCAAAGCCTTTGCTACCTTCTGAATTGAACACTATATTCCAAGTGCGGCCTAACTAAGGTTCTTTAAAGCTGCAACATGACTTGCTAATTTTTAAACACAATACCCCGGCTGATGAAGGCGAGCATGTGCCTTCTTCACTACCTTTTCCACCTGCATTGCCACTTTCAGTGACCTGTGTACCTGAACACCCAGATCCCTTTGCCTGTCAATACTCTTAAGGGTTCAACTTCATTGCAGTGTTGATGTAAGCCGACTTGTGACACTAATAAACTTTAAACTTCCATGGGAATAGGGTGGTGGTGGTGGTGGTGGTGTGGGGTTGGGGGGGTGAGGTGCTCTGTTGGTGCAGACTTCATGGGCCGAATGGCCTCATTTTGCACTGAGGGATTCTATGCTCTGTGATAGGCTGAATAGTCTCCTTGAGCACTGTGACAAATCTGACACTGGGAGGAAGATGTTGCTTTTGAACGGAGCCAATCATTATTCTGCTATTAATACCTACTCTGGATCCAACCTTAGTTGCCTCACTGGAATCACTTCTTTATCTTCACATTTTGATTGAATAGAACATAGGAAAACTACAGCATAAACAGGCCCTTCGGCCCACAAGTTGCACTGATGATATCCATACCTACTAGGCTTACCTATAACCCTCAATCCTATTAAGTTCCATGTATTCATCCAGAAGTCTCTTAAACGACCCTATCGAATTTGCCTTCACCACCACCGACAGCAGCCGATTCCACTCACCCACCACCCTCTGAGTGAAAAACTTACCCCTCACATTTCCCCTGTACCTACTCCCCAGCACCTTAAACCTGTGTCCTCTCGTAGCAACCATTTCAGCCCTGGGAAAAAACCTCTGAGAATCCACCCGAACTATATCTCTCAGCATCTTATAAACCTTTATCAGGTCACCTCTCATCCTTCATCTCTCCAAGGAGAAAAGACCGAGCTCCCTCAACCTATCCTCATAAGGCATGCCACCCAATCCAGGCAACATCCTTGTAAATCTCCTCTGCACCATTTCAATAGCTTCCACATCCCTCCTGTAATGAGGCAACCAGAACTGAGCACAGTACTCCAAGTGGGGTCTGACTAGGGTCTTATAAAGCTGCAGCATTATCTCCTGACTCTTAAACTCAATCCCTCGATTGATGAAGGCCAGTACACCATACGCCTTCTTAACCACATCCTCTACCTGCGAGACCAATTTAAGAGTCCTATGGAGCCGGACCCAAAGGTCCTTCTGATCCTCTACACTGCTAAGAGTCTTACCCTTGATATGATACTCTTTCATCCCATTTGACCTGCCAAAATGGACCAATACACATTTATCCGGATTGAAGTCCATCTTTATCCGGTTAAGAAAAGCCTACCAGCACAAGAAACAATACTTTTTACTGTATCCCAATACATGTGACAATAATAAGAACATAAGAACATAAGAAATAGGAGCAGGAGTAGGCCATCTAGCCCTTCGAGCCTGCCCCGCCATTCAATAAGATCATGGCTGATCTGTCGTGGCTCAGTTCCACTTTCCCGCCCTCTCCCCATAACCCTTAATCCCCTCTCTTATCAAGAACCCATCAACCCGCTTCTTAAAAATATTTAGCGAGGCAGCCTCCACCACTTCAACGGGCAGAGAATTCCAGAGATTCACCACCCTTTGAGTGAAGAAGTTCCTCCTCAACTCCGTTCTAAACCGCCTCCCCTTTATCTTGAGGCTGTGCCCCCTAGTCCTACTGTCTTTTTTGAGCGGGAAGAGTCTCTCCACCTCTATCCTATGCATCCCATTCATCATCTTATACGTCTCAATGAGATCTCCCCTCATTCTTCTAAACTCTAACGAGTACAAGCCTAGTTTATTCAGCCTCTCCTCATAGCTCAACCCCCTCAACTCCGGTATCAGCCTAGTAAATCTCGGCTGGTAGCACTGAGACTCCAGCCCATGGTGCTCCATAAGGGTGGCAGAGTGGTTAGCATTGCTGCCTCACAGCACCAGGGATCCAGGTTCAAATCCCAGGTTAGTTTGCTGTCTGTGAGGGATCTGTACATTCTCCCCATGCCTATTTGGGTTTCCTCCCACAGTCCAAAAGACGTGTTGGTTAGGTGCACTGGCCATACTTAATTCCACCTCAGGGTATCCAAACAGGGGCCAGAGTTTTGATTTGATTTATTATTGTCACATATTAGTATACAGTGAAAAGTATTGTTTCTTGCATACTATACATTCAAAGCATACCAGGGAAGGGAGACAGTACAGAATATAGAGTTATAGTCATAGCTAGGGTGTAGCAAAACATCAAGTTAGGTCCATTCAAGTCTAATGGCAGCAGGGAAGAAGCTGTTCTTGAGTTGGTTGGTACGTGACTTCAGACTTTTGTATCTTTTTCCCTGATGAAAGAAGGTGGAAGAGAGAATGTCTGGGGTGTGTGAGGTCCATGATTATGCTGGCTGCTTTTCCAAGGCAGTGGGAAGTGTAGACAGAGTCAGTGGATGGGAGGCTGGTTTGCGTGATGGACTGGACTACATTCACGACCCTTTGTTGTTTCTTGCGATCTTGGCCAGAGCAGGAGCCATACCAAGCTGTGATACAACCAGAAAGGATGCTTTCTGTGGTGCATCTGTAAAAGTTAGTGAGAGTTGTAGCTGACGTGTCAAATTTCCTTAGTGTTGTGAGAAAGTTGGCGGGCTTTCTTAACTATAGTGTTGGCATGGAGGGACCAGGGCAGGTTGTTGGTAGTCTGGACAACTAAAAGCTTGAAGCTCTCGAACCTTTCAACTTGTCTCCATTGATGTAGTAAAAAGTCTGACAACACCAGGTTTTAGTCCAACCTATTTATTTGATAATATACTCACAAGCTTTCGAGGGACACCCTCTTCGTCAGGTGAATGGAGAGTTCTGGCCTCAGACAGAGCATATAAAGCACAGACAGTTTAGAGATTACTGATTAGAATGCGAATCTTTACACCTAACCTGCTGTTCAAGACCTGAAGTGGCTGATAATGTGAGTGGAAGGAGCACTGATCACAGTTTAAAGAGATGTGTATTGTCTCCAGACAGTACAGTAAGTGAGGTTTTGCATACCCACATCATGACTACTATCCATTGATGTAGACAGGGGCATGTTCTCCTCTACGTTTCCTTAAGTCGAGACAATCTCCTTCATTTTGTTGACATTAAGGGAGAGATTATTGTTGCTGCACCCGTTCACCAGATTCTCTATCTCATTCCTGTATTCTGTCTCATCATTGTTTGAGATCCGATCCACTACAGTGGTGTTGTCAGCAAACTTGAAAATCAAATTGGAGGGGAATTTAGCCGTACAATTATAGGTGTGTAAGTAGTGGGGGGCCGAGGATACAGCACTGGTGGGGCACTGGTGTTGAGGATGAGCATGGAGGAGGCGTCATTAAGGAGGAAATTGAGAGGCATCTTGAAGGGAATTGCTTGATAGGGCGGACGCAACACGGTTTCATTAAAGGGAAGTCGTGTCTGACAAATTTACTGCAGTTCTATGAGGATGTGTCTAGGGCAGTGGATAGAGGAGAGCCGGTGGATGTGGTCTTTCTGGATTTTCAGAAGGCGTTTGACAAGGTACCTCACAAGAGGTTATTGCAGAAGGTCAGGGGACATGGAGTTGGGGGTAGGGTGTTAGCGTGGATAGAGGATTGGTTGTCAAATAGGAGGCAGAGAGTGGGGGTCAATGGGTGTTATTCGGATTGGCGGTTGGTGACTAGTGGGGTGCCCCAGGGGTCGGTGCTGGGGCCTCAGCTATTTACCATTTATATAGATGATCTGGAGGAGGGAACCGAGTGCAGGGTGTCGAAATTTGCTGATGACACCAAGATTGGGGGAAAGGCAAATTGTGCGGAGGGTGTGGAGAGTCTGCAGAAGGATCTAGATAGGCTGGGCGAATGGGCCAGGAAATGGCAAATGGAATTTAATGTTGGCAAGTGTGAGGTGGTCCACTTTGGTAGGAAGAATGGTAGGAAGGACTATTACTTACGGGGCGAAAAACTGCAGCAGGCGACGGTGCAGAGGGACCTCGGGGTCCTTGTGCATGAGTCGCAAAAACCCAGCTTGCAGGTGCAGCAGGTGGTCAGGAAGGCGAATGGGATGCTGGCCTTCATAGCGAGGGGGATTGAATATAAAAGTAGGGAGGTCTTGCTGCAGCTGTATAGGGCATTGGTGAGGCCGCAGCTGGAGTACTGTGTGCAGTTTTGGGCGCCGCACCTGCGCAAGGATATTTTGGCCCTGGAGGGAGTGCAGAGGAGGTTTACTAGGCTGATACCGGAGTTGAGGGGATTGAGCTATGAGGAGAGGCTGAATAAACTAGGCTTGTACTCGTTAGAGTTTAGAAGAATGAGGAGAGATCTCATTGAGACGTATAAGATGATGAATGGGATGGATAGGATAGAGGTGGAGAGACTCTTCCCGCTCAAAAAAGACAGTAGGACTAGGGGGCACAGCCTCAAGATAAAGGGGAGGCGGTTTAGAACGGAGTTGAGGAGGAACTTCTTCACTCAAAGGGTGGTGAATCTCTGGAATTCTCTGCCCGTTGAAGTGGTGGAGGCTGCCTCGCTAAATATTTTTAAGAAGCGGGTTGATGGGTTCTTGATAAGAGAGGGGATTAAGGGTTATGGGGAGAGGGCGGGAAAGTGGAACTGAGCCACAACAGATCAGCCATGGTCTTATTGAATGGCGGGGCAGGCTCGAAGGGCTAGATGGCCGACTCCTGCTCCTATTTCTTATGTTCTTAGGTGTTGTTGTCTGTCCTGACTGCGGTCTGTGGGTTAGTAAGTTTAGGATCCAATTGCAGAGGGAGGAACCGAGCCCTAGGCCATGGAGTTTGGAGATGAGTTTTGTGGAAATAATGGTGTTGTTTGCTGAACTGTCATCAAAAAAATAGGAGTCTGACATAGGTGTTTGTGTTATCTAGAGAGTGGCGACTAGGGGATTTTCACAGTAACTTCATTGCAGCGTTAATGAAAACCTACTTGTGACATTAATAAACTTTAAGTGCGAGCTGGCACTTATTGACTTTCCAACGGACGGGAATGTGATCCTTAAAATTAACAAGGGGGAGATCTTTTCAAATGAGTAAATGTTGGAAATACTTGCCTGTGCCCGCAGAAAAAGACAGAATAAACATTTCAAACTTCTCGCATCCGCGGTTTTACGCTTTTATGCTTTTGTTTTGCAGGCCATTTCAGTATCATCATTTCTGTTGTTTTTTTAATATCAACCCGCACACTCGGGAGCACAGAACACCAGCCAACCGTTATGCTAATAAACTGACCGTTATGCTAATAAAATGAACGTTACGCAAATTATCATGCTAATGAGGTGACGGCTGAGCTAATAAATAGGCGATTACGCAAATGACCGCTCAGGCGAATGGGCGAGGTTTCTGACGCACAGACATGATTGGCGACGCAACCGACCAATAGTAATGAGACTTTCTGATTGAGTGACGTGGAGGGCGGGGCGAGTTGGACCATCCGTCGCACAGCACTCTGAGCGGGGAGCGCTGGCCTCGCCTCCGCCGGGTATTGATTAGCCGCAAGGCTGTCGGTTCGCGTTGGGGGTGGGGGGGAGATGCTCACATCCCATTGGCCAACGTCGCCGGGCCGTCATGCGAGCTGGTCTTCGATTGGCAGAGCTGTAACCACGCCCTCTTGGGGCACGTGACCGGAACAAGTGTGTTCAGAGTCCACTGTCCTAGCCATTTTTATTCGAAGCAAGAATTTCGTTTCTAACTCTATAGATGCTGAGGGCTCCCTGCGCTGTCTGTTGCCTATCCAATTTCCTGGCATCATGCAGCTGGGAGTGCTGAGTGGCAAAGTAGCCGTGGTCACTGCCTCCACCCAGGGTATCGGGCTGGCCGTTGCCCGGCGCCTGGCCCAGGACGGTGCCCGGGTTATGATCAGCAGCCGCAAGCAGGCCAGTGTGGACAAGGCCCTGGAGCAGCTGCGGGCAGAGGGTCTGGATGTCATGGGCACTGTCTGCCATGTGGGCAAGAGAGAGGACCGGGAGGCGCTGGTCAATGAGACCTTGAGGCGTCACGGAGCCATCAACATCCTGGTCTCCAATGCGGCAGCCAATCCATTTGCTGGGAGGACGTTGGACTGCCCAGAGGAGGCCTGGGACAAAATTTTCGAGGTGAACGTCAAGGGTGCCTTCCTCCTAACCAAGCTGGTGGCGCCGCACATGGAGCGACAGGGTGGGGGCTGCATTGTGCTGGTGGGCTCTGCCGCCGGCTACCAGCCCTTTCCCGCAATCGGGCCCTACAGTGTCAGCAAGACAGCGCTGTTGGGCCTAACCAAGGTGTTAGCTGATGAGCTGGCCCCTGCCAACATCCGGGTCAACTGTCTTGCCCCAGGTGTCATCAAGACCAAGTTCAGCTCTGCCATTTGGTCCAATGACAGCATGCGTCAGCAGTTCGAGGACACCATCGCCATACGTCGAATTGGTGAGCCAGAGGAGTGTGCTGGCACTGTCTCTTTCCTCTGCTCAAAGGATGCAGCCTACATCACTGGAGAGACTATCGTCGTGGCTGGAGGTTTACACTGTCGACTCTGAGTCAGGGCTTCATCTGTGACATTTTCCACGATTTCCAAATCTTGCTTCTCATCTCTGTAATCTTCTGACCGTCCTTGCACCAACTGTCATCTATGTCTTTTTGCCCTGGCTTCTTACATATTTGTCACTCCTTCACTCTACACTATCGACTTAACCTACTGCGATCCTCTGTTCTCTCTGCGTTCTCTAACTCTTGCACTTGATTCACCCTCCATTGATTGGCAATGGCTTCCACTGCCTCAACTCTAATAATTAAAATTCCTGAGCTTCTGTCCTGTCTCGATCCTCCAGTGAGATACTCATTAATACCTCCTCCTTTAATCAACATGTGGTAGTATCATTTTATGAGCATCCCTGTCAAATGCTTCCTGATTTTTCTTTCCTTTGAAGCTTTATTTGAAATTTTACTTACATTAATGGCACTATGTACATGTGATGTGTGATCTGCATCTTACAACAGATACCTAACCTTTAACTGTTCTCTGAAGTGGCCTGTAAATCCATTGCATCACATTTCCAAATTATTGTGGTTGTTCAGAAATGTAGACAATTTTGGAAAATCATAAAAACCACATTGTTATGTCTACAGCAACCTCTTCAAACCTTAAGATGTAGAGCATCAGATTCTGGGAATTCCTTAACTCCCAATGTAAGTGTTGGCCTTATTCAAATGAAACTGTTAATAAAATATACTAAAGCCTCCTTTCCTCTGATCAAAAATTTGAGAAGGCATTGAATAGGGAATTTTGTCCAATAAAGCATTTTCACATTCAGATATGCCATTAGCACGGTGGCACAGTGATTAGCACTGCTGCCTCACAGTTCCAGGGACCTGGGTTCGATTCTGTGCTTGGGTCACTGTCTGTGTGGAGTTTGCAAGTTCTTCCTGTGTCTGCATGGGTTTCCTCTGGATGCTCCGGTTTCCTCCCACAGTCCAAAGACATGTGCATTAGGTGGATTGGGCATGCTAAATTGACCCTAGTGTAAAGGGATTAGCAGGGTAGATATGTGGGATTACAGGAATAGGGCCTAGGTGGGGTTGTTGTCAATTCAGGCTTGTTTGGCTGAATGGCCTCTGCATTGTAGGGATTCTATGATTGTACAAATGTATATTGTCAATGAAAGTATACTGATTAGATACCTTGGAATGAATGTTTCCGATAGAAAATACAAACAACCTTCTTAATGTATTTGATTAAACAAATTTGTATTAGCCGCTTCTTTGCATGTATTATTGTGTTGATAATACAAAGACTCCAATTCATATTAATCTGTGTGTGGCCACTATTGATTGTTCCTCCACTGAGTGGCTATACTGCCAATAACATTGGAAGATCTTTTCCTGATGAAAGGTCAGCAACCTGAAACATTGATTGTTTCTGCCCTCACCAATGCAGTTTGGCTGACTGATATTTCCAGCATATTGTTTTTGTTTAAGAACTTGCTCCTGTTGTCTTCTTTTATCTCAATTTCTTTTGGTGCTTTCTAATGCTAGTCAGCGCAGACTATCCCTTCCTCACTGCTTGACATCATGTCTGCTGGTGACCATTATGTAGATGAGGTGACCGATAGGCAAATGAGAGACTTGCATGTTCTGAGACATTGGAATGGCTGAGGTATCATTTCTCTCAGCGCTGATTGAAATAGCCAATAAGAACACACCAGCAGGGCTTGACATCAGACAAATGATGGGATCTGAAATGTGGAATTTTTTCAAGGAGCAGCTACTGCGAGTCCTTGATAGGTATGTCCCTGTCAGGCATGGTGGATTTGGTAGATCTAGGGAACCGTGGTGCACTAAAAGAGTTGAGTCGATGGTTAAAAAGAAAAAGGAGGCTTATGTTCGGATGAGATTGGAGGGCTCAGATAGTGCACTAGAAAGCTTTAGATTGGCTAGGAGGGAGTTGAAGAGTGAGTTGAGAAGGGCTAAAAGAGGACATGAGAAGACTTTGGCTGATAGGATTAAGGAGAATCCTAAGGCGTTCTATAAGTATGTCAAGAACAGAAGGTTGGTCAGGGCAAGATTAGGGCCAGTTACAGACAGCAGGGGGAAGTTGTGTGTGGAACCGGAGGAGATTGGAGAAGTATTGAACCAATATTTCTCTTCGGTGTTCACGCAGGGGGACATGAATATAGCTGAGGAGGACATTGGGTTGCAGGGGTGTAAAATAGAAAGTATTACGGTTGATAAAGAGGATGTGCTGGAAATTCTTGAGGGGCTGAAAATAGATAAGTCCCCTGGTCCGGATGGGATCTACCCTAGGATTCTCTGGGAGGCTAGAGAGGTGATTGCAGAGCCTCTGGCTCAGATCTTCAGGTCGTCATTGGTCTCTGGTGTAGTCCCGGAGGATTGGAGGATAGCGAATGTTGTCCCATTGTTTAAGAAGGGGAACAGAGACTTTGCCGGGAATTATAGACCGGTGAGTCTTACTTCTGTTGTGGGCAAGGTTTTAGAAAAAATTATTAGGGATAGGATTTATAGTTATTTGGAGTGTAATGAATTGATTAGAAATAGTCAGCATGGTTTTGTAGCAGGTAGGTCGTGCCTTACTAACCTTATTGAGTTTTTTGAGAAGGTGACCAAAGAGGTGGATGGGGGTAAGGCAGTTGACGTGGTATACATGGATTTTAGTAAGGCGTTCGATAAGGTTCACCATGGTAGGCTTCTGCAGAAAATGCAGATGTATGGGATTGTGGGTAATCTAGGAAGTTGGATCAGGAATTGGCTATCAGATAGGAGACAGAGGGTGGTGGTGGATGGTAAATATTCATCATGGAGTGCAGTTACGAGTGGTGTGCCTCAGGGATCTGTTTTGGGGCCACTGTTGTTTGTAATTTTTATTAATGATCTGGATGAGGGTATAGTTGGGTGGATTAGTAAATTTGCTGATGACACCAAAGTTGGAGGTGTGGTAGATTGTGAGGAAGGGTGTCATAGTCTGCAGGGAGACTTAGATAGGTTGCAGAGCTGGGCCGAGAGGTGGCGGATGGAATTTAATGCGGAAAAGTGTGAGGTAATTCACTTTGGTAGGAGCAACAGATGTGTCGAGTATAGGGCTAACGGGAGGACTTTGAATAGTGTGGATGAACAGAGGGATCTAGGTGTGTGTGTACATAGATCCCTGAAAGTTGGGAATCAAGTAGATAAGGTTGTCAAGAAGGCGTACGGTGTCTTGGCGTTTATTGGTAGGGGGATTGAATTTAGGAGTCGCAGTGTAATGTTGCAACTGTACACTACTCTAGTGCGGCCGCACTTGGAGTACTGTGTGCAGTTCTGGTCCCCGCATTACAAGAAGGATGTGGAGGCGTTGGAGAGGGTGCAGAGGAGGTTTACTAGGATGTTGCCTGGTATGGTGGGGAGGTCCTATGAGGAGAGACTGAGGGATCTAGGGTTGTTTTCGTTGGGAAGAAGGCGGCTAAGAGGGGATCTTATTGAAACATATAAGATGATTAGGGGTTTAGATAGGGTGGATAGTGATAGCCTTTTTCCTCGGATGGAGAAAGCTAGCACGAGGGGGCATGACTTTAAATTAAGGGGGGGTAGCTACAGGACGGATGTCAGGGGTAGGTTCTTTACCCAGCGGGTGGTGAGGGATTGGAATGCCCTGCCTGCTGCAGTTGTAGATGCGTCTAGTTTGGGGGCGTTTAAGAGATCTCTGGATAGGTTTATGGACGAAAAGGGATTGGTATAGGCTAGTGGGTCATTGTTTTTGTAACTGGTCGGCGCAACATCGTGGGCCGAAGGGCCTGTTCTGCGCTGTAATGTTCTATGTTCTATGTTCTATGTTCTATGTCTGCTCCAACCAATAGGGAGTAGTGGTGCAGTGATGGGCAGGAAATCATAGAATCCCTTCAGTGCAGAAAAAGGCCATTTGGCCCATCAAACCTGCACCATCAACAATTCTGCCCAAGCCTTCTACCCCTAATCCAACATATTTACCCTGCTAATCACCCTGACGCTAAGGGGAAATTTATCATGGCCAATCCACCTAACCACATCTTTCAGACCGTGGGAGGAAATCGGAGCACCTGGAGGAAACCCACGCATATACAGGGAGAATGTGCAAACTCCACACAGTCAGTGACCCAAGGCCAGAATTGAACCCGAGTCCCTGGCACTGTGAGGCAGTGCTAACTATTGTGCCACCGTGCTGTGAGCTGGGAAAAGGTAACAGTTTACTGAGTGTGGGTTTTGCAAATGTCTTTGGTCTTCGTTCTGTTCTGAATCAATTCTGCCCTATTTTCTGGACCAATCAACCTGCTGCAATCCACCAAATGGTGACAGAGCTTTTATCTTCTCTGAGCACTGACCAAAGAACAAAGAACAACCCAGCACGGGAAACAGGCCCTTCGGCCCAACGAGCCCGCGCCGCCGCATCACCCTACACCTATTCTACCCTGCATGTCTACGAATGGAACCCTACTCAGTCAGATTCAGGGAAGAAATAGTGTCAATTTGGTAAAAACCGATTAGCCTAAGAGCACATCTTTGGGGTGTGGGAGGAAACCGGAGCGCCCGGAGGAAACCCACGCAACCACAGGGAGAATGTGCAAACTCCCACAGACACAGGCCCAAATCCATGTGTCTGCACAGCCAGCAGTGCTAGTCACTGAGCTGTTGCGGTGCCCGTCTACCGGTCCAGGATCAAGCACACACACCGACATGAAGTACTAGGCCACTCCTGGACTTCCAAGAGCAGCCCACGCACGACCCGCCGTGTGCATGCCCCTCGCTTGACACGAGGTGGACCTCCACCTGTGGAATAAAGACAAAAAATATTAATCATACAGCCTGCCCTTCCGGTGTCTCCGAGGTTTAACCCTATTTAATAGCCCCTACCATATCCCTCCATTCTCGTTTCACTCACGTGCCTATCTAACTGCATCTTAAACGAGTCCAACGTTCCTGCCTCCACCACCCTACTCTGTAGCGCGTTCCAGACCCCCACAGCTCTCTGCGTAAACCACAGTCAGGTTCTGTCACATAATGATGGGTGACAGGGTCAGGAGCCATCCTGTTGCTGCCTCTTGTTTGGCCACTTGGCCACATGGAGTAACATTCCTTTGTGTGAGCATTGTGCACTGATTTGCTGAGCTGTGAGCCCACTCCTAGCATGTGACAGAAATGGAGTGGGCCTGGCACCGTACAGCTCGGAGTGTTGAGTGGTCATCTTAAGGAGAATGAACCCAAAAGAAGCATTCAACACTCCAACCTGATTCAATCGACAGTTTATTGAATTACACCAGCAGGGAGAAGCCACTGGGACTGGCCATGTGCTACTCCACCAAACAAAGAAAATCAGTAATTCTTATACAATCACTCAGCCCATCCTTGCTGAACACACAATCCAATCATATTGGTTACAGTTTACATACATCACATATAGATCCAAGAAAGTTAATCACTGGGCATCACGAGAGATAGGTGGCTTCTTTCATGTTTCTGAGCCCCCCTCCCCCCATCAACTGCCTTTGGTTTTTTTAATTTGATTTATTATTGCCACATGCATTGGTATACAATGAAAAGTATTGCTTATTGTACTCTACAGATGAACAGAGCGTTCAAAGCGCAGAAGGAAAGGGGAGGGTGCAGAATATAATGTTACAGTCACAGCTAGGGTGTAGAGAAAGATCAGCGTATTATGTGGTTTGGTCATTGAAAAGGCTGATGGCATTTGGGATGTCTTTTTTGAGCGGGATAGAGGTGGAGAGACTCTTCCCGCTCAAAAAAGACAGTAGGACTAGGGGGCACAGCCTCAAGATAAAGGGGGGGCGGTTTAGAACGGAGTTGAGGAGGAACTTCTTCACTCAAAGGGCGGTGAATCTCTGGAATTCTCTGCCCGTTGAAGTGGTGGAGGCTGCCTCACTAAATATTTTTAAGAAGCGGGTTGATGGGTTTTTGATAGGAGAGGGGATTAAGGGTTATGGGGAGAGGGCGGGAAAGTGGAACTGAGCCATGACAGATCAGCCATGGTCTTATTGAATGGCGGGGCAGGCTCGAAGGGCTGGATGGCCTACTCCTGCTCCTATTTCTTATTTCTTATGTTCTTATGAAGCTGTTCTTGAGTTGGATAGTACGTGATCCCAACTTCTTTATCTTTTTCCCGACTAAGAAGGCGGTCGGTGGAAGAGAGAATGTCTGGAGTGCAAGGGGTCTTTGATTATGCTGGCTGCTTTTACGAGGCGCTGGGAAGTGTGGACAGAGTTAATGGATGGGAAACTGGACTCATGAGCCTTTTAGTTTCTTGTGGTCTTGATCGGAGCAGGCTGTGATATGTCTGGAAAGGATGTTTTCTTTGGTACATCTGTAAAAGCTGGTGAGAGTCATCGCAGACATACTACTTTCTCCGTACATAAACATGAGGTCCTTTGCCTCAACTTTTTCTCTGCCTAGTAACTGTTAACATACTCAGCAAGTAAAGTGAGAAGACCTGTTGAGTGAACTGTTTTGAGTCAGTATTACTGGATATCTCCTGCAATGTGGTCAAGTCAGCTAGCCCCATGGTTGTTTTCAAACTGTTATACTCCATTTTGATTTGTATCATATATTTAAAATATACACATATGCATACACACACACACGGATACACGCACAGACATATTGCTGCTGCCTTTGCTCAGATCCAACTCAAGTGGTCATGGCCTCCATCTCTACCAACAATATCCGTCTGGCCATTGCCCAGGGCCTTAACCGGAATGGGGCCAAGAGTTGATCAGAGTGTCGGGATAGCCTCAGCCTGAGGGCCTGTGAAGTTGGGCACCATCTGCCACACAGTTAAGAGGGAGGACTGGGAGGTGCAGGTCAGTGAAGTGCAGAGGCCACAGAGCCATGAGCTGCCTACTTGAACTGCTGCAGTTCCCAAGGAGTATGATCACCCACAGTGCTTCTAGGGAGGGAATTCCAGTATTTTGCCCCACTGACAGTGAAGGAACAGCAATATGCTTCCAAGTCAGAATGGTGAGTGAGTTGGAGGGGAACCTCCAGGTGGTGGTGTTCCCAGGTATCTGCTGCTCTTGTCCTTCTATGGTAATGATCATGGGTTTGTAAGTTGCTGCCTAAGGAGCTTTGGTTAGTTCCTACAGTGCATCTTCTAGGTAGTACATGTGGCTGTCATTGTACATTGGTAATGGAGGGAGTGAATGTTTGTGGAAGGGACAGCAATCATTCGGATGCTTTGTTCTCGATGGTGTTGAGTTTCTTGAATGTTGTCGGAGCTGCACTCATCCAGGCAAATGGAGAGTATTCCATTAACTCCTGACCTGTGTCTTGTAAACAGTGGACAGGTTTTTAGAAGTGAGGAGGTGAGATGATTGATCTCCAACCACCAGATCATCTTCGTGTTAAGGATGACTTCCACCAACAGAGAGCTCCCCACCTCCGCAGCCACCACCCCCCCCCCCACCCCCACCCCCACCCCCACCCCCACCACCGATTCCCATTGACTCCAGTTTTACTGGGCGCCTTGATGTTATATTTGGTCAAATGCTGCCTTGAATCAAGAGCTGTTTGAACCAAGGCTGAGTGACCCTGGTGGAACCTAAACTGAGCATCAGTAAGCAGGTTTTTGCTGAGTACATGCCAGTTGATAGCATTGTTGATGACCCCTCTGTCACTTTGCTGATGATCGATATTAGACTGATGGGCCGGTAATTGGCCAAGTTGGATTTTACCTATTCCTCATGTACAGGATATACCTGGGCAATTTTTCACCTTGCCAGGTTGATGCCAAAGTTATAGTTGTACTGGAAAAGCTTAGGTTGTGATGTCAAAGGCTCTGGAGCACAAGTCTTCAGGACAATCACTAGAATATTTTCAGAGTCCAGAAACTTTGCAATATCCTATGTCTTCAACATTACTTGATATCACGTGGAGTGAATTGAATTGGCTGAAGACTGACATCTGTGATGCTGGAGATCCTGTGAACAAAGCAGATTTGGCCCATTTAACATCAATCGATAGGTGGCCTCATGTCATGATGATTAGCATATTGTTAGATCTCGTGGACTTTTTCTACCCATCATATATCCATCACCATATATTTGTCTTTGGGCATCAGCCTTGAGTTGATGGAATGCTCCCTTCCCGAATAGCACACCTGGATTGTTGTGCCAAGCGATGATAGTTACTTCTGTGTTTCTTATTTCGAGGAGGTCACCTACCTGAGCATCTTTTTCATTGTACCAGTCCTGGGTGTACGGCGATACCGAAATCCAGTGGTCTGGACAAAGTTGACTAGGAGAGCAGACATTATTCAAACACACTACTAGAATTGAGTTAATTTTGTGAAGATTTGCCAGATTGATTGTATGCTACTCTTGCAATTTCATGGGAGTGAGACATTGAGCTTCCACTTGGACTTTGGGTCTTGCAATGTTTTGGTGCTAGTTAGATGTCCATTGCCAGTAGAAGACCATAAGATATAGGAGCAGAATTAGGTTATTTGGTCCATCAAGTCTGCTCTGCCATTCAATCATGGCTGAAATGATTCTCATCCCCATTCTCCTGCCTTCTCTCCACAACCCTTGCTCCTCTATTGATCAATTTCTGTCTTAAAGATGCCCAATTACGGTCTCCACAGCCCTCTGTGGTAACGAGTTCCACAAATTCACCACCCTCTGCCTGTAGAAATTCCTCCTCATCTCAGTTTTAAAGGATCATCCTTTCACTCTGAGGTTGTACCCTTGAGTTCTAGTCTCTCCCACTAGTGGAAACATCCATTCCACGTTCATTCTATCTAGGCCTCTCAATATTCTGTAAGTTTCAAATGAAATCCCTCTTCATCCTTCTAAACTCATCAAGTATAGACCCAGATTCCTCAACTGCTCCTCATATGACAAACCCTTCATTCCTGGGATCATTCTTGTGCACAATTTGATGATCAGTCCAGCAGTTAACAGCCACCCTCACCCTCCCCCCACCCCATTCCCAATGGATCATGACTTAGATCTTTGACCTGAACAATTATATAATCTGAAGGTGTAAATGCTCTGATCTAGGATGCATTTGTGCGATCTTCTATATAATATTCTTGCAGAAGAGAGTGTTTACACCAATGATGCCCTGCCGAGAGCATGTTATCAGCAGGAGCACGCTGTTTACGTTGGCGTCTCCAGCCATTTTTCCCAATGGTTCTATTCCGTACACTGTGTGCCGTGGCCAACAATGGCGTTAACATACCCAATAAAGTTATATTTTTCTTCATTTGGGACAGCAGTAAGAGCTTCATCGTTGTCAGAATAAAATGTTAGTGCAGGTGCTAGAATCTGAAAAAACAGAAAACTTTGGAAAATCTCCACAGGTCTGACAGAATAGAGCCAACGTTTTGAGTATGGCTGACCCTTCGTCTGAGCCTTTCAAAATAAAACATTTCCCTCTTCATGAGGGTCTACTTCAAGTGTCAAGGCCATTGACAGTGGCATATTGACCATGGCAATTGACAATCAACTAAATTGGTAACAAATAGCAAATGCGTTAGTGGTGATTTACCAAAATTTGCTGGACTCTGGGGCGATTCAAGAACATAAGAACATAAGAAGTAGGAGCTGGAGTAGGCCATCTAGCCCTTCGAGCCTGCCCCGCCACCCAACAAGATCATGGCTGATCTGAAGTGGCTCAGTTCTACTCTGAAGTGGCTCAGTTGGTTCCCACAGATTGGAAAACAGCAAATGTGATGGCACTATTTATAAAAGGAGGTAGACAAAAGGTGAGTAACTATAGGCCAGTTAGCTTTTGTAGTAGGGAAAATGCTTGAATCTATCATCAAGGAAGAAATAGTGAGACATTTGCATATGAATTGTCCCATTGGTAAGAAGCAGCATGGGTTTATGAAGAGCAGCTCATGTTTGACTAATTTGGTGGAATTCTTCAGAACATTACATGCAAAGTGGACAATAGGGAAGTGGTATATCTGGATTTCCAGAAGGCATTTGACAAGATGCCGCATCAAAGACTGCTGCACAAGATAAAGGTGCACGGTGTTACAGGTAACGTATTAGCATGGATAGAGGATTGGTTAACTAACAGAAAGCGAAGAGTGGGAGTAAATGGGTGTTTTTCTGGTTGTCGATCAGTGACTACTGGTGTGCCTCAGGGATTAGTGTTGGGACTGCAATTGTTAATGATTTACTAGATGATTTGGAGTTGGAGACCAAGTTTAGGGTGTCAAAATTCGCAGATGACATTAAGATGAGTGGCAAAGTGTGCAGAGGACACTGAAAGTCTGCAAAGGGATAATAGATAGTCTAAGTGAGTGGGCAAGGGTCTGGCAGATGGAGTACAATGTTGATAAATGTGAGGTCATCCATTTTGGTAGGAATAACAGCAAAATGGACTATTATTTAAATGATAAAAAAATTGAAGCATGCAAAGAGACCTGGCTGTCCTTGTGCAAGAATCTCAAGGAGTTGGTTTGCAGGTAATTAAGAAGGCAAATGGAATTTTTTCCTTCATTGCTAGAGGGATGGAGTTTAAAAACAGCAAGGGTATGTTGAAGCTGTGTAGGGTGCTGCTGAGGCCATGTCTGGAGTATTGTATATAGTTTTGCTCTCCTTATTTGAGAAAGGATATACTGGCATTGGAGGGGGTGCAGAGGAGATTCATTAGGTTGATTCCAGAGTTGAGAGGGTGGGCTTATGAATGAAGAGACTGAGTAAATTGGGGCTCTACTCATTGGAATTCAGAAGAATGAGGGGACATCTTATAGAAACATATAAGATTATGAAGGGAATAGATAAGATAGAAGCAGGGAAGTTGTTTCCAATGGTGGGTGAAACTAGAACTAGGGGGCATGGCATCAAATTAAAGGGAAGCAGATTTAGGATTGAGTTGAGGAGGAACTTCTTCACACAAAGGGTTACAAATCTGTGGAATTCCCTGCCCAGTTGAGGCTACCTCTTTGGATGTTTTTAAGGCAAGGATAGATAAATTTTTGAACAGTAAAGGGATTAAGGATTGTGATGTGTAGGCGGGTAAGTGGAGCTGAATCCAAGAAAAGATCAGCCATGATTTTATTGAATGGTAGAACAGGCTTGAGAGGCCAAATGGCTCACTCCTCCTCCCAGTTCTTATGTTAAAGACTCTAGCCCATCTGGATTCACGGGTAATGATGAAGTTTAGTGTCCCTCCAACATTATCCTCCTCCCCCAGAAAAAAACCGGATGATCTTATTTTAAAAATAAGAACAGGCAATACTCAGTTCATCTAGCAGCATCTGTGAAAAGGGAATTAGAGTTAAGCTTTCAGATTTCTATTGAAGGTAATACTTTGCCTTCCATTTTCTATAAGGTATTTTACTGCTGACCTGTTTTTGAATTCAAATTTCGATTGGCTGTTATACTAATGAAGTGCTGTTATGCTAATGAGGCTCACGAGGCGCCTCGAGTGTTTGAGCTGAGCGCGCTTTCCACTGCCGCGCCTGACATCCTGACTGACAGCTCGGTTGGCCAATAGGATGGTCGTCCACCACGCGAAATGGGCGAAACGCTTTCTGACAACCAATCGGGAGTGGGCACTCTGGGGACGGCCAGGAATTGGCTAACCGTTTCTCTCCCGGGGAGGGGCAAACTTTCCCTCCGCCCCGGCCAGAGGAAGCCAGTAGCTTTCTGACTGGCCGCGACGCTAGGGACGGAGAACGCATGCATCCAATGATTGGCTGACAGGGCCACTGGGTGCGCCCGGGGTGAGGTGGGACTGGGTGGGGGTGAGACAGCAGCTTAACCTGTAGTCATGTTACCAGGAAGCAATCAGCCAGTTTCACCTTTTTGGTAGCACCATGCAGCTGGGAAGGCTGAGTGGCAAAGTGGCCATGGTCACCGCCTCCACCCAAGGTATCGGACTGGCCATTGCTCGGCGCCTAGCCCAGGATGGTGCCCAGGATGGTGCCCAGTTCCCGTAACCAGGCCAATGTCGACTGTGCCCTGGAAGAGCTGCGGTCCGAGGGCCTGGCCGTCATGGGAACCGCCTGCCACGTGGGCAAGAGGGAGGACAGGGAGATGCTGGTCCGTGAGGTGATGAAGCGCCACGGAGCCATCGACATCCTGGTCTCTAACGCTGCGGTCAATCCCTTCGTGGGGAGGACACTGGACTGCCCAGAGGACGCCTGGGACAAAATCTTTGAGGTCAATGTGAAGGCGGCTTTTCTCCTGTCCAGATTGGTGGTGCCGCACATGGAGCAAAGAGGTGGGGGCTCCATCGTGTTTGTGGGCTCCGCGATTGGCTACAGGCCCTTGTCCATTGTTGGGCCCTACAGCGTTAGCAAGACGGCACTCTTGGGCCTGACCAAAGTACTGGCTGACGAGCTGGCCCCCGCCAACATCCGTGTCAACTGCCTGGCCCCTGGTCTCATGAAGACCCCATTCAGCTCTGTCCTCACTTCAGATGACAACTTGAAGCAGTACATTAAAAGGAACATCGCCCAGCGTCGGTTCGGTGCGCCAGAAGATTGTGCAGGTGCTGCCTCCTTCCTCTCTGCTCGCAGGATGCAGCCTACATCACCGGAGAGACCATCGTGATATCTGGAGGTATTCAGTGTCGGCTCTGAGGTGGGATGCTGTCCACAGTTCCAATCCAGCTGCCTTGCTAGGATGTAGTTGCTTCACCTATATGTAAGCTTTTGCAGATTCTTTCTTCCCCTTTCATTAAGATGCCCGCGAGAGTTTTTTTTGTTGTGCACACCTCAGGGCAAGGTGGCATAGTGTTAGCGCTGCTGCCTCACAGTGGTAGGGACTGTGCTTGATTCTAGCCTTGGCTGATTTTGTGCAGTTTACACTCCCCGTGTCTGTGTGAGTTTTCTCCGGGTGATCTGGCTTCCTCCCACAGTCCAAAGACATGGAGGTTAGGTGGATTGGCCATTCTAAATTGCCCCTCAGTATTCAAAGATGTGCAGGTTAGATGGATTAGTCATGGTAAACGTGCAGGGTTACAGGGATAGGCTGGGACCTGGGTAAGACGCACACAGAATCAGTGCAGAACCCAGTGGGCTGAATGGCCTCCTTCTGTGCTGTAGGCATTCTAGGACAGCTCACAAGAAAAGCAGCAGGATAGGGAACAACAATTTATACAGAAATAAAAGCTCTGTGTTCAATTCCATTTGCCACACTACCAGAAGGATGTGGAGGCTTTGGAGAGGGTACAGTAAAGATTGACCAGAATGTTGCCTGGTATGGAGGGCATTACTATGAGGAGAGGTTGGAGAAACTTGGTTTGTTTTTAACAACATCATGAATGCCTAAAAAGGAGATGATGGCCTCGTGGTATTATCACTAGGCTATTAATAAAGAAATTCAGCTAAATGTTCTGGGGTTCTGGGATCAAACCCCACCACTGGCGGGTGGAATTTGAATTCAATAAAAAATATCTGGAATAAAGAGTTAATTGATGACTGTGAACCCATTGTAGGAAAACCCCATCAGGTTCACTAATATCCTTGGGGAAGGAAATCTGGCCTTCAAGTGACTCCAGAGACAAAGCAATGTGGTTGACTTTCAAATGCCCTTGGGCAACTAGGAGGGGAGGCAATAAATACTGGAATTTGAATTCAATAAAAAATATCTGGAATAAAGAGTTAATTGATGACTGTGAACCCATTGTTGGAAATCCCCATCTGGTTCACCCTTTCCTTTAGGGAAAGAAATCTGCCGTTCTTACCTGGTCTGGCCTAGACTCCAGAGACATAGCAATGTGGTTGACTCTCAAATGCCCTTGGGCAACTGGGGGGGGGGGGGGCAATAAATGCTGGCCAGCCAGTGACGCCCATGTCCCATGAATGAATAAAAATAATTAAATAGATGATGTTGGCATAGGATTCCTTCCAGACACAGATGTCACAAACATCTTTGTAGTTTCCACAAGAAATGCTTATTTGACGGAATGACACATTCCCGTTCCCATTGTGTATTTTTGATACGTAGATGATCTGTTTGCCCTCTCTGAATCTTCAGCTGCATGAATGAAATTCCTTACAGTCTTTAAGCTACTCCATTAAATCTGATTCCGTAACTGGACATCACTTGCTAAACAATCCTGATTGATTTTTTTTTTGTAATTCCTGAAACATTTTAAGGTTTTCCGTCAGTGTTGATCTGCCTTCTTTGAATTTGAAGAAAAGCGTGGCTATTAACTGGTTCTTGGTGCATTCCCCACAGCAATGCTTTCACCAATTAGAATCCAATTGCCAAGCATTTTTTTTTCCTCTTTTCAAATAGTACCAATTGTTGTTCCCTTTGTAGTTGGTATCTTTTGCTAGGTGTGCTGATGAGTGCAGTGCCAACAATACCCACGACAAAAGGGTATCCAGGACATAACAGCCCCACGTGATTGACATTTCAGCTATCACCTTAAGCATTCACTCCCTTCACCATCGATGCTTAGCAGCAACAGATGATGTAGAAGAGCTGCTGCAGCAACTCACCAAAACTCCTGAGACACCACCTTCCAAACCCAAGACCACAGCCATCTAGAAGGACAAAGGACAGCAGACACATGGGAACACCACTGCCTGGAGGTCTCCCTCCAAGCCACTCATCAGCCTGACTTGGAAATATCACCATTCCTTCACTGTCACTGGGTCAAAATCCTGGCACTTCCTCCCTAACCACACTGGATGTATCTACAACCATGGATGGCAGCTCACCACCACCTTCTCAGGGGCAATTAAGGATGGGGCATAAACGCTGGCTGAGAGGGTTAATAATAGTAAGAAGTTTCTCAACACCAGGTTAAAGACCAACCAGTTTATTTGATAGTAAACCCACAAGCTTTCAGGGTTTGCCCATTTGTCAGGTGAGTGGAGAGTTCTTTTCTCAAACAGAGCATATAAAAGGCACATATAGTGTACAGTTGAACCAGGGACACTCCTCGTCACAGTGGATGTCTTGGCACTGTACACCAACATTCCCCACAACGATGGCATTACTGCAACTGCCTCAGTACTCAACACCGACAACTGCCAGTTTCCAGGTGCAATTTTACAACTTATCTGCTTCATCCTGGACCACAATGTCTTCACCTTCAGCAACCAGTTCTTCATCCAGACACATGGAACAGCCATGGGGGCCAAATTCGCACCTCAACATTCCAACATCTTCATGGTAAGAAGTCTGACAACACCAGGTTTATTTGATAGTAAACTCACAAGCTTTCGTAGTTAAACTCTTCGTCAGGTGAATGGAGAGTTCTGGCCTCAGACAGAGCATATAAAGCACAGACAGTTTACAGATTACTGATTAGAATGTGAATCTTTACACCTAACCTGCTATTCAAGTGTTAAAGTGGGTAACAATGTGGCTTAAACCTGGTGTTGTTAGACTTCTTACTGTGTTTACCCCAGTCCAACGCTGGCATCTCCACATCATAACATCTTCACGCACAGGCTCAAACAAGACTTCTTCACCGCACAGGACCTTCAACCGATGCTATACATTCGATACATCAATGACCTTTTCTTCCTTGGGGCTCATGGTGAACAATCACTGAAATAACTATATGATGACATCAACAAGTTCCCTTCCACCATCAGGCTTACCGTGGACTATTCTTCGGAATCAGTTACACTCTTGGACACACGTATCTCCATCAAGGACAGCCACTTCACTGTGCCGCAAGCCCACAGATAACCTCACGATACTCCACTTCTCCAGCTTCCACCCTAAACTCATTAAAGAAGCCATCCCCTACAGACAAGCCCTCCACATACATAGGATCTGCTCAGATGAGGAGGATCGTGACGGACACCTCCAGATGCTGAAAGATGCTCTCATAAGAACAGGATATGGTGCTTGACTCATCGATTGATACATCCAACGCGCCACAGCGAAAAACCGCACCAACCTCCTCAGAAGACAGACACGGTGGACAGAGTACCTTTCATCGTCCAGTACTTCCCTGGAGCGGAGAAGCTACGACATCTTCTCCGGAGTCTTCAATGATATGTTGAAGACGAACAACTCACCAGGACCATCCCCACAGCCCCACTTCTTGCCTTCAAACAACTGCACAACCTCAAACAGACCATTGTTCGCAGCAAACTACCCAGCCTTTGGGAGAACAGTGACCACAACGCCACAGAACCCTGCCACAGCAACTTCTGCAAGACATGCCGGATTATCGACATGGATGACACCATCTCACGTGAGAACACCATCCACCAGGTTCACGGCACATACTCTTGCAACTCAGCCAACGTTGTCCACCTAATACGCTGCAGGAAACGATGTCCTGGAGCATGGTACGTTGGGGAGACCATGAAGACACCACAACAATGGATGAATGAACATCGCTCGACAATCACTCAGGCAAGTCTGTTCCCTTCCTGTTGGTGAATGCTTCAGCGGTCATGGACATTCGGCCTCTGATCTTTAGGTAAGCGTTTTCCAAGGCGGCCTTCACAGCACACGACAGCGCAGAGTCGCTGAGCAGAGACTGATAGCCAAGTTCCGCACACATGAGGACAGCCTCAACAGGGATCTTGGGTTCATGTCGCACTATCTGTAACCCCCGTGACTTGCCTGAACTTGTAAAATCTCACTTCCTGTCCTGTCTGGAGACAATACACATCTCTTTAGCCTGTGCCTGATTGCATTTCCACTCGCACTGTCTGCATCTTTAGGACTTGAATAGCAGTTTAGCTGTAAAGACTCGCATTCTAATCAGTATTCTGTAAACTGTGTGTGCCTTTTATATGCTCTGTTTGAGACCAGAACTTTCCACTCACCTGACGAAGGGGCAAACCCTGAAAAGCTTGTGGGTTTACTATCAAATAAACTGGTTGGACTTTAACCTGGTGTTGTGAGACTTCTTACTGTGTTTACCCCAGTCCGATGCCAGCATCTCCACATCAGGGTGAATAATCACAGAAGCTGTTATCAGAAGAACCAGAGGTTTTTGTAAATGTCAACAGAGAAAAGCACCAAAGCTTTTTGAATGAATTCTCACCAACAATCAGACATCTGGAACTGGGAAGAAGGAGTGATGGCCGCAGACACAAACTGGAACATCAATGATAAATTGTAACAGTGCTGAATTAGTTAAAATAACATGATTAAGTCTTTATGCTGATTGCTCATCTGCTTAATTATAATATCCAATAATGGTGATTTGATTTTAATATCTACATCTTGTGTGATGTAACCTTAATAGCTGTGAATGGATGGAGATAACTCCTATTCTTTGCTATATGTTCATTAATCATCGAATTTGAAACTACAACTGCTTCTGTATTCCTGAATTCTGAACTCTGGTCAGTTACACACTGTGACCTGTGACTTTCCAGAGTCTTTGCTACAGCTTGAATTAAAACGACTGTTTAAGAAAACTCCAAGACTTGGTCTGGTTATTTGAAGAGTATAAAAGTTGTGATTAAAGACTGAATATCAACCCCACAATACTGGCCTAGCCAGTGAAGCCATCTCCATTGATGAATAAAAGACTCTAAGACGAGTTTCCCACTTCATGCTTGTACACGCCCGCTGATTTCTATCTCGGTAACTTTGCCCCATCTCAGCTCGTCTGCTCTGGAAAGCCTCACCCATTCCTTTCTTGCCTCCACACTTGACCATTCCCACACACCCTTGCTGTGTTCCCACATTCTTCCATCTATAAATTTCATCTCTGCTACCCCCTGAAGTCCAAATCCTCTATCACTCCCTCTCCTCACCCCTCTGCTTACTGACCAACATTGGCTCCCAGTCAGTCAACCCCTTGACTATAAAATTCTTATCCTTGTTTTAAAATAGCCCTTTGGCTTTGTTTTTCTCTATCTCTGGAATCTCCTTCAGCCCTCACAGCTCTCCCAGATATCTGCGCTCCTCTAATTCTGGCCTTTTATCCCATTTCTTCACCATTGGTGGCCGTTTCTTCAGCCATTCTTTCTGGCATGGCAAATTAAACTAAACAAACTGAGGGGCAAAGTGAGTAGGGCAGCCTCTTAAAGGGGAGGACAGCCGGAAACAAAAAATAAACCAGAAAGGAAACATAAGAACATAAGAAATAGGAGCAGGAGTAGGCCATCTAGCCCCTCGAGCCTGCCCCGCCATTCAATAAGATCGTGGCTGATCTGTTGTGGCTCAGTTCCACATTCCCGCCCTCTTCCCATAACCCTTAATCCCCTTGCCTATCAAAAACCTATCAACCCGCGTCTTAAAAATATTGAGTGAGGCAGCCTCCACCACTTCAACGGACAGAGAATTCCAGAGATTCACCACCCTTTGAGTGAAGATGTTCAAAGGGTGGTTAACTTAAAATTTCAAACCAAAAAGTGATTAAAATGGTTAATAAAACACTCCAGCCCCCTACGCTGCCCAACAGGCACAGAAGACCTTGATGGTACCTGTGGACTCCACACGCTCCCTCTCTGGGGATACCCAGTGTGAATGTAGCCGCGGTAGAAGGGCAGACAGGTTGGATGACCCCCTTGGTTGCCTGCTGCCTGGACCTGTTGATGGCGAGCCTGGCCAGGCCCAGGAGCAGGTTCACGAGGAGGTCCTCCGCCTTCCTCACCCTCCACCCCAGACCCACCTCCGCACAGTGTGCCTATAGATCAGGAGCGTGGGACTGAAGTGCAAATAAAACATCAATAAAAGGATTTTTTTGAATGACAGAGAGTGCAGCCCAAAACAATGAACATAACTATGGTCAACGGGCTCCCCAAGATGGTAAAAAGGACAAGTTTCTTGGGAGCCTGTGAAGTGGTGCAATTTTTGGCTGTACTGGGATTGCTGGGTGTACTAGCCTCCACCCCATGTCCCTGATGAATTGGGGGATGATCCCTCCATAGAGGGACCTCTGCCACTGGATGGCAACAAGGCCTGCCAAGGCGTGTCCCGGCAATGGATGTAGGCACAGCAATGGACGGTGTCCAGCAGCAGCCCTGACAGGAAATCACCATATGCCATGGCAAAGGGCATTTCCATTAGGCTGCTCAGACTGTAGGGCTCCATCCGCGGGGGAGCAGGCCTGGGCTTGGGGTTAGTATGAAATTCCCTCTGAACAGGGGTACGTTCAGATGCTTTTAGCTACCTGGGACCTCCCTAAATCTCTCCATCTCTCTATCTTCCTTTAAGACACTCCTTATATTACCTGTTTGATCAAGCTTTAGGACATGTGGCCTAATATCCTATAATTTGTCTCAGTGCCGAACTTTATTTCATAATGCTTATGTGAATCTCCTTGGGACTTACTGTTACTTTAAAGATGCTTACATAAATACGAATTGTTGTCGCAAGGAACGCTCGGCGGGATTTCACTTTCCTGCTCTGGCGAGTAAATTCCCGCCTGAGGGCAGCAGAGATTTCCGTTGTCAGACCCTTGCCCGTGCCGATTCCGGGCAGGCAAGGTGGTAGAGTTCCTTCCGCTGTATTTACATAGCACGCTCAGCAACCTCAGGATGTCCAAAAGCCCATGATGTGCAAAAGGCCTTTTCCAGCTGAAATCACAGTTGTAATCGTAGAAGCAATGCAGTTTCATCTTTCTTCTGGGGGAAAAAAAAACCCACAACTAATTCTGATGAAAGAAAGGCTGTTGAATCAGCTTCACCCTCCGCACATCCTGCCAGGAGTACTTCCAGCACTACCAGTTTTTATATCACTTAAAATGCTTTATGTTTGCGGGCTGCCTCTTTGTGGAACCTTGCAAGGCATTCTTGTAATTGATGCTGTTGACCACACGATGGTGGTGCTCCATCACAAAGCAGGACTGTCCCAACCCCTGATTACTGTTCCCCTTTCATTCATCATCAAACACGTTTGCAACATGGTAATCATTGCTTAGTTTCCCGTTCTTTCAGCTACGGAAATCAACGCAACGATTAAAGACATCAATAACACCCTTCTGCTTTCAAGTGCAGTCAAGTCTTTTACTATTCATTCACTTCGACTCTCATGGAGTACATTAAAGAATCACAGCCAGCAGAGAAAATGCTGGAAAATCTCGGCAGGTCTGGTAGCATCTGTAAGGAGAGAAAAGAGCTGACGTTTTGACTCCAGGCGACCATTTGTCAAAGTTAAAAGGCATAGAAAGTGAGAGATATTTATATTGCAGGATGAGCGAATCAAAGATAAGTCTTAGCCACAGAAAGACTGCTAATGGCAGTCCATGGAAAGAATAGGAGGTGTGAATGGGCAAATGGCCTTTTTTTTAAAACAATGCTTCGAATGTTATGCTTTGTTTCCAATTTAAAATTTCAAGATTACTAATCTGCATTTGTTGACTGTTCTAAATTAACTGTGTTTGATTTGTTAAACCTGGGTGTGGTCTTAGAGAAAAAACAAAATTGATCGTTAAAAAAAGAGCTGGAGGGAATATTGAGATAGAAACTCTTTCAGTTGTCAGAAGAGTCAGTAACTGATGGACGTAGGTTTAAGGTGATTTTTCAAAAGAACCAAAGGCGACATGGGGACAGCTCTGTACCCAGGGCAAATGGCAGAGAGGCTGAAATCAGAGGGTATGCTGTGACAGATAAAGATGTTGGGGGGAAGGGGGGTGGGTAGAATGGGTGTGAGAGAGGTCAGATTTACAAAATGGGGAAAGGAGAGAAAAGGTACACAAAGGGAGAATAAAATGGAGGGGGGGAAGAGTGGGAGGAAGAAAGATGAAGGAAGACAATAAAAAAAGGTAGAGAACAGTAAAAAAAAATTGAATAAAATGAAAACAAAAGGGTAGAAGCAGGGTAGATCTAATCATCTGAAGCTGTTGAATTTGATGTTGAGACCGGAAGTGCCGAGCTGGAAGATGAGATGCTGTTCCTCCAGTTTGCGTTGAGCTTCGCTGGAACATTGCAACAGGGCGAAGGATAGATTCCAGCATTCGCAGTAATTTGCTTTTATATTAAAGAAACATAGAATCCCTACAGTGCAAAAGGAGACCATTCGGCCCATTGTGTCTGCACCAACTACAATCAACCAGGCCCGTTCCCCCAAACTGTACACATTTACCCTAGCTAGTCCCCATGACACTAAGGGGCAATTTAGCGTGGCCAATCCACCTAACCTGCACATCTTTGGACTGTGGGAGGAAACGAGAGCACCTGGGGAAAACGCAAGCAGACACGGCGAGAACGTGCAGACCACTCAGACAGTGTGGAGTCTACATTTCCTGGCGCTATGAGGCAGCAATGCTAACCATTGTGCCACCGTGCTGCTCCAGCACTCCAAAATCTGGTTCAGAATGTGCCATCTTTAAATATTTTCTCTCAAAGCAAATCGTCAAAACTTTAGAATGCTCTTTTAGTCTCTAATTAAACTACACTTTGAGGATTAACCTCCTCCTCTTTACAAAGCAGAGCGCTTTTTCATTACATGTTGATGTACCCAGCCACAGTAAATATAAAGTTAATGGTCTGACCGACAGGGCTGGAGGCTGGAACTTTACTGCCACGCCTACCACGGGAATCAAAGTGGGCGAGGGGCGAACCATGGAAAGATCCAGTTAACCTCGGGCAGTATTTCATGCTTTCGGGACAAGCGAAACCGTGAAATCTGGCCCCAGTCTCTGCTTCCCTGTTTACAGACCATTGGAAAAGGGGGAATTGCATTCCCACAGCACGTGCCACTGGCTCAAGATGCCTCAAAATGCTTAAAATCCGCTTAATTACATTTTTGGAAGCACAGTCACTACTGTAATATAGGAGGGCCAACAAAACTTTGGCAAGCTCCAAACATACAAGAGTGTTAAATAGATGTGGACAATGTTTGAACACGCGACATTGGAGGAGATTCCGTCTGCGTGGAAATAGCGAACATTTAACATCCATCTGAAAGCGCAGAAGGGCCAAATTTTAACGTTTCATCAAACGACAGCATCTCTGACAGTGCAGCACTCCCTCAGCACTGACTCTCTGACGGTGTTGCACTCCCTCAGCACTGACCCTCTGACAGTGCGGCACTCCCTCAGCACTGACCCTCTGACAGTGCGGCACTCCCTCAGCACTGACCCTCTGACAGTGCGGCACTCCCTCAGCACTGACCCTCTGACAGTGCGGCACTCCCTCAGCACTGACCCTCTGACAGTGCGGCACTCCCTCAGCACTGACCCTCTGACAGTGCGGCACTCCCTCAGCACTGACCCTCTGACAGTGCGGCACTCCCTCAGCACTGACCCTCTGACAGTGCGGCACTCCCTCAGCACTGACCCTCTGACAGTGCGGCACTCCCTCAGCACTGACCCTCTGACAGTGCGGCACTCCCTCAGCACTGACCCTCGGACAGTGCGGCACTCCCTCAGTACTGACCCTCTGACAGTGCGGCACTCCCTCAGTACTGACCCTCTGACAGTGCGGCACTCCCTCAGTACTGACTCTCTGACAGTGCGGCACTCCCTCAGCACTGACCCTCTGACAGTGCAGCACTCCCTCAGCACTGACCCTCTGACAGTGCGGCACTCCCTCAGCACTGACCCTCTGACAGTGTGGCACTCCCTCAGCACTGAGCTGGGAATATTGCCTGGACTGTGGGCTCCAATCTCTGCAGTGCATTATGAACACACGGCCCTGAGAGGCGAGAGGGCTAAGCAATCACTCACAGCTGAAACAATAAAGCATGAGTCTATTCCTTCCTGTGAGATCTCTAACAGAAACAACATTAGTCTTTGTGTATTTGTATGTGTGTGTGGTGTGTGTGTGTGTAGTGTGTGTGCGTGTGAGTGAGTGAGTGTATGCGTGTGTGTGAGTGAGTGAGTGAGTGTGTGTGTGAGTGAGTGTATGCGTATGTATGTGGTGTGTGTGTGAGTGAGTGAGTGTATGTGTGTGATGTGTGCGTGTGAGTGAGTGTATGCATGTGTGTGTGAGTGAGTGAGTGTGTGTGTGAGTGAGTATGTGTGTGGTGTGTGTGAGTGAGTGAGTATGTGTGTGGTGTGTGTGTGAGTGAGTGAGTATGTGTGTGTGTATGTGAGTGAGTGAGTGAGTGTATGCGTGTGTGAGTGAGTGTGTGTGTGTGAGTGAGTGAGTATGTGTGTGGTGTGTGTGTGATTGAGTGAGTATGCGTGTGTGTGTGTGAGTGAGTGAGTGAGTGTATGCGTGTGTGAGTGAGTGTGTGTGTGTGAGTGAGTGTATGTGTGTGGTGTGTGTGTGAGTGAGTGAGTGTATGCGTGTGTGTGTGTGTGAGTGAGTGAGTGTATGCGTGTGTGAGTGAGTGAGTGTATGTGTGTGGTGTGTGTGTGAGTGTGAGTGTATGCGTGTGTGTGTGAGTGAGTGAGTGTATGTGTGTGGTGTGTGTGTGAGTGAGTGAGTGTATGCGTGTGTGTGTGTGTGTGAGTGAGTATATGCGTGTTTGAGTGAGTGAGTGAGTGAGCCTAACTGCCTCAGTCTCTGAGCAATGCCGAATATTTATTGTGTCTATCATCAATTTTCTGAGATTGACACAAGCAGCTGAACATTCCTTTCTGATAAAAGATCTCTGTTGTCGCCTTTGCTTGTGGTAAGTCCAGCCCCCTCAGCTTCCCGAAAGCAATTGAGGCGAAAGTTGAATTTGTCACAATCGATGGATCTCACAGTTAAATAAACTCCCCTCTCCGACTTTCTCCCGGAGCAGCATAGTAGATTAGCAGGTATTGCACAGGCAGCCCCTCAGGAATCCATGATAACAACTCATTCCATTCATACAACGCCACTGAGGTCACAAAGTGTCACAATGCACTTGACCAGAGTGTTATCAGACAGACAATTTGTGCCAGGAATTTATGATGTGGAGATGCCGGCATTGGACTGGGGCAGGCGCAGTAAGAAGTCTCACGAAACCAGGAAAGTGTCCAACAGGTTTACTTGGAATCACAAGCTTTCGGAGCGCTGCTCCTTCTTCAAGTGAGTGGACATCTGGAATTTAGACATTAGGGTCGGATCACCAGAAGTGGTGGCACTGCTGCTTCACAGCACCAGGGACCCAGGCTCGATTCCAGCCTTGTCTGTGAGGAGTTTGCACATTCGCCCCATGTCTCCAATGGTTTACCTCTGGGTGCTCCAGTTTCCTCCCACAGTCCAAAGATGTGTAAGTCAGGTTGAGTGACCGTGCTAAAATTGCCTTTAGCATTCCAAGATGTATAAGGTTAGGGGAATTAGGGGTGGTGAATGTGTGGGGTTATGGGGATAGAGTCTGGGTAAGATGCTCTGTCAGAGAGTTGGTGCAGACGCAATGGGCCGAATGGCCTCCGTGTGCACTGTAGGGGCTCTATGAGAAACCCTGTCAAAGTGGTCATTTTTAACCACCATCTTGAAGTAAGAGAGAGAGAAAGAGGTGGAGAGGTTTAAGGAGGGAATTCCAGAGCTTTAGGACACCCAGGCAGCTGAAGGCATGGCCACCAATGGTGGAGTGATGGGTACTGGGGGAGGCTCAAGAGGCCAGAATTGGAAGAGTGCAGAGATCTAGATGGGTTGTAGGGGCTGGAGGAGGTTACAAAGGTAGGGAGGGTTGTAGGGGCTAATAGAGGTTATAGAGATATGGTTGTATGAGCTGGAGGAGGTTGCAGAGATAGGGAAGGTTGTGGGGGATGGAGAAAGTTACAAAGATAGAGAGAGTTATAGGGGCTGAAGGAGGTTTCAGGGATAAGGAGGGTTATGACGGCTGGAGAGGTTACAGAGATAGGGGAGGGTTGTTGGGGCTGGAGGTTACAGAGGTATGGTAGGTTGTGGGGGCTGGAGGTAGCTACAGAGATAGGGAGGGCTGTTGGGGTTGGAGGATATTACAGAGATAGGGAGGGTTGTAGGGGCTGGAGGAAGTTAGAGACAGGGAGGAATGCTGGGGCTGGAGGAAGTTGCAGAGATAGGGATGGTTGTCAGAGCTGGAGGAAGTTACAAAGATAGAGAGGGGTGTAGGCGCTGGAGGAGGTTACAGAGATAAAGAGAGGTGTAGGAGCTGGAGGAAGTTACAGAGATAGGGAGGGTTGTAAGGGTTGGAGGAGGTTACAGAGGTAGTGAGGGGAGAGGCCATGGAATGATCTGAACACCAGGATAAGGACTTTAAGAATGATTTCTGATGAAACCAGGAGCCATAGTAGCTCAGTGAGCCTGAGGATGATGGGGAAGTAGGATCCAGATAAAATTCAGGGCTGCAGAGGTTTGGACTGTACTGGAAAGCTCAAGTCTAATAATCACAATGGCCTGGATAGGAACTGTTGAATACAATCACGAGATAATGCAGTCGAGGAGTAGTCCATTCAGCCCATCATATCCTGTGCCAGCTCTTTAAAAGATGTATCCAATTATTCCTCACACTCTTCATCCCTCCTCTTCCATCCCACATCTCTGTAAATTTTCTCCCTTCCAGTATTTCTCCAATTTTCCCTTTTGAAAGTTCCTATCAAGTCTGCTTCCACCGCCATTTCAGGCAGCGCCTTCCGGATCACAACAACTCACCATTTCAGGCAGCTCAGAGGTTAAGGCACTGGCCTTACAAAATAGGGATTGTGAGCTCAAATCTCCCAAGGGCCTTGCCACGTGGTTTGTAATTTAGGGCGACACGGTTGCACAGTGGTTAGCACGGCTGCTCCACAGCTCCAGGGACCTCGGTTTGATTCCTGTCTGTGTGGGTCACTGTGTGGAGTTTGCACATTCTCCTCGTGTCTGCATGGGTTTCCCCCAGGTGCTCCGGTTTCCTCCCACAGTGCAGATAAGGTTGATTGGCCATGCTAAAATTGCCCCTTAGTGTCCTGAGATGCATAGCTTAGAGGGATTAGTGGGCAAAATATGTAGGGATATGGGGGTAGGGCCTGGGTGGGATTGTGGTCGGTGCAGACTTGATGGGCCAACTGGCCACTTTCTGCACTGTAAGGTTCCTATGATTCTATGCTGTGTGTAAATGATAGAATTCTTTTCATCTCTCCTCCTCTGGTTCTTTTCCCGATTCTCTTCAATCTGTGTCCCCTCTGCTTACCCACCCTCCTGTCACCGGAAACACTTTCTCTCCTTCATTCTATTCAAACCCCCTCATGGTTTAGAATGCATTGATTAAATGTCCTCCTCTGCTCTAAGGAGATTAATCCCAGCTTCTCTCAGTCTTTCCACATTAGCTAAAGTTTCCTCATTCCTGGGACCACCAGAGTAAATCTCCTCTGCCCCCTATTCAAGCGGCTAAGCTCCGTCATGGGAGAAAGACCCCTTCAGATGGGGGTTCCGAGTACAGGGAGAAGCGATGCTTCCCTCTCTCAGGATCGGGTGGTTGAGGTGTAACTGGGGCAACGCAAAACAGCTTTGGTAACATTACACTGCAGCAGTCATCAACTTGTGTGCATTATAGTCCGAACATTGTAATCAACTTGGAACTGCCAAACCAGTTATTACAATCATTGCAAAACAGGATTATGGCTGGCCTGGGCTATTATCTGCCAAAGACAACTCCCAAACACTGTGTCGTTTGCTAGACATATATTTCTCTGTGGAGAGTTTCCACTCCCTTGCAGTCAAATTGGGATATGTGAATTAAATCTTACCTTGATGCAGCCTGAAGATGTATCAAAATGCTTGAGAGGAACTCAAGAAGCAGGAGAAAGCAGCCCATTTGACTGGCACCCCATCCGCCACGCTCGCCTGATTGTGCGAAGTCTGCACATTCTCCCCGTGTCCGCGTGAGTTTCCTCCGGGTGCTGCAGTTTCCTCCCACAGTCTGAAAGATGTATTGCTCAGGTACATTGGCCACGCTAAATTCTCCCTCAGTGTACCCGAACAGGCGCTGGAGTGTGATGGCTAGAGGATTTTCACAGTAACTTCATTGTGGTGTTAATGTAAGAATATTTGTGATACGGATAAATAAACTTTAAACTTTTAATATAATCATGTGCTGTTGAATTTTGTTTTAATTCATCTGTGGGACATGGGTGTCGCTGGCTGGCCGACATTTGTTGCTCATCCCTAATCGCTGTTGAATTGAATGGTAGTTGAGAGTCAACCAAATTGCTGTGGTTCTGGAGTCACATGTAGGCCAGACCAGGTAAGGATGGCAGATTTCTCTGTCCTTTACATTAATGACCCAGATGGTTTTTCCACAATCAGAAAATGCGCATCAGTAGATCTTAATTCCAGATTTTTTATTGAATTCAAATTTCAGCAGCAGCCGTGGAAGAATTTGAATCTGGGTCATAAGAACATAAGAAATAGGAGCAGGAGTCCTTCATCTAGCCCTTCGAGCCTGCCCCGCCATTCAATAAGATCATGGCTGATCTGAAGTGGCTCAGTTCCACTTTCCCACTTTCTCCCCATAACCCTTAATCCCCTTGCCTACCAAAAACTTATCTACCTGTGTCTTAAATATATTTAGCGAGGTAGCCTCCACCACTTCAACGGGCAGAGAATTCCACAGATTCACCACCCTTTGAGTGAAGAAGTTCCTCCTCAACTCTGTTCTAAACTGTCCCCCCCTTATCTTGAGGCTGTGTCCTCTAGTCCTGCTGTCCTTTCTGAGCGGGAAGAACCTCTCCACCTCTATCCTATCCATCCCTTTCATCATCTTATATGACTCAATAAGATCCCCCCTCATCCTTCTAAACTCTAACGAGTACAAGCCCAGTCTATTCAGCCTCTCTTCATAGCTCAACCCCCTCAACTCCGGTATCAGCCTAGTGAACCTCCTGTGCACTCCCTCCAAGGCCAAAATATCTTTGCGCAAGTGCGGCGACCAAAACTGCACACAGTACTCCAGCTGCGGCCTCACCAGTGCCCTGTACAGTTGCAGCAAGACCTCCCTACTTTTATATTCAATCCCCCTCACTATGAAGGCCAGCATCCCATTTGCCTTCCTGACCACCTGCTGCACCTGTATGCTGGGTTTTTGCGACTCATGCACAAGGACCCCCAGGTCCCTCTGCACTGTAGCATGCTGCAGCTTTTCGCCCTGTAAGTAGTAGTCCTTCCTACTATTATTCCTACCAAAGTGGATAACCTCACACTTGCCAACATTGTATTCCATCTGCCAGGTCCTCGCCCACTCGCTCAGCCTATCTTGATCCCTCTGCAGACTTTCTACACCCTCCGCACAATTTGCTGTTCCACTTATCTTTGTGTCATCAGCAAATTTCGACACCTTACACTCGGCTCCCTCCTCCAGATCATCTATATAAATGGTAAATAGCTGAGGCCCCAGCACCGATCCCTGGGGCACTCCACTAGTCACCAACCGCCAATCCGAATAGCACCCATTGACACCTACTCTCTGCCTCCTATTTGACAGCCAATCCCCTATCCACGCTAACACCTTACCCCCAACTCCTTGTCCCCTAACCTTCTGTAACAACCTTTTGTGCGGCACCTTATCAAACGCCTTCTGAAAATTGAGGTCACCCAGAACAATAGCTGAGTTTCTGAATCAATAGTCTAACGATAATACCACTTGGCCATCACTTCCGCCATGTTGCGGCCATCATCTGGATAATCGATCTCTTGTGTCATGCTGGTTGACGGTACAACACTGGACTGAAACCACCAGGGAGCCCCTGCTCTTCCTGAACCTACTAGCCATGGCATCCTTTTTACTATCAGCTGAGAAGGCAGACTCACACTAATCTCTCATCTGAAACATGGCACATTCAACAGTGTGGTTTGTCCTCAGTACTGACCCTCTGACAGCGCAGCACTCCCTCTATGCTGACCCTCTGACAGCGCAGCACTCCCTCAGTACTGACCCTCTGACAGCGCAGCACTCCCTCAGTACTGACCCTCTGACAGTGTGGCACTCCCTCAGTACTGACCCTCTGACAGTGCGGCACTCCCTCAGTATAGACCCTCTGACAGTGCGGCACTCCCTCAGTGCTGATGCAGGGGACAGGGATTTAGATTTTTGGATCATTGGGATCTCTTCTGGGGAAAGGCTGACTTGTTCAAGGGGGAGGGTTACACCTGAACTGGAGGGGGATGGGTTACACCTGAACTGGAGGGGGACTAACACCCTTGTGGGGAGATTTGCGAGAACCACTCGGGAGGATTTAAACTAGTTTGGGGGGTGGGTAGGAGTCCCAAAACAACATTACGGAGACAGAAGAGAAGGTTGAGGACAGCACAGAAGTTAAGAAGAGCACATTAAATTGTAAAGGCAGTGTCAGTCATCCTAGTACTAGACTGGTCAGGCAAGAGCACGATGTGGATGTGCCGGCGTTGGATTGGGGTAAACACAGTAAAAAGTCTGACAACACCAGGTTTTAGTCCAACCGATTTATTTGATAGTAAACTCACAAGCTTTCGAGGTTTCCCTCTTTGTCAGGTGAATGGAGAGTTCTGGCCTCGGGCAGAGCATATAAAGCACAGACAGTTTATAGATTACTGATTAGAATGCGAATCTTTACACCTAACCTGCTATTCAAGTCCTAAAGTGGCTGACAATGTGAGTGGAAGGAGCACTGATCTCAGGTTAAAGAGATGTGTATTGTCTCCAGACAGCACAGTGAGTGAGGTTTTGCAAACCCAGGCAAGTCACAGGGATTACAGATAGTGTGACATGAACCCAAGATCCCTGTTGAGACCATCCTCATGTGTGTGGAACTTGGCTATCAGTCTCTGTTCAGCGACTCTGCGCTGTCGTGTGTCGTGAAGGCCGCCTTGGAGAATGCTTACCCGAAGGTCAGAGGCTGAATGCCCGGTAGTACTGAAGTGTTCGCCAACAGGAAGGGAACAGTCTTGCCTGGTGATTGTCGAGCGATGTTCATTCATCCGTTGTCGTAGCGTCTGCATGGTCTCCCCAATGTACCATGCTTCGGGACATCCTTTCTTGCAATGTATCAGGTAGACAATGTTGGCCAAGTTGCAAGAGTATTTACCGTGTACCTGGTGGATGGTATTCTCATGTGTGATGATGGTATCCATGTCGATGATCCGGCATGTCTTGCAGAGGTTGCTGTGGCAAGGTTGTGTGGTGTTGTGGTCACTGTTCTCCTGAAGACTGGGTAGTTTGCTGCGAACAGTGGTCTGTTTGAGGTTGTGTGGTTGTCTGAAGGCAAGAAGTGGGGGTGTGGGGATGGCCCTGGCGAGATGTTCGTCTTCATCAATGATATGTTGAAGACTCTGGAGAAGATGTCGTAGCTTCTCCACTCCAGGGAAGCACTGGACGACGAAGGGTACTCTGTCCACTGTGTCCCGTGTTTGTCTTCTGAGGAGATCTGTGCGGTTTTTCGCTGTGGCGCATCGGAACTGTCGATCTATGAGTCGAGCGCCATATCCTGTTCTTAAGAGGGCATCTTTCAGCGTCTGGAGGTGTCTGTCATGATCCTCCTCATCTGAGCAAATCCTGTGTATACGGAGGGCTTGTCCATAGGGGATGGCATCTTTAACATGTTTAGGGTGGCAGCTGGAGAAGTGGAGCATTGTGAGATTGTCTGTGGGCTTGCGGTACAGTGAGGTGCTGAGGTGACCGTTCTTAATGGAAATGCATGTGTCCAAGAATGCAGCTGATTCTGGGGAATAATCCATGGTGAGTCTGATGGTGGGGTGGAATTTGTTGATATCATCATATAGTTGTTTCAGTGATTGTTCACCATGAGGCCAAAGGAAGAAAATGTCATCGATGTATCTAGTGTATAGCATCGGTTGAAGATTCTGTGCAGTGAAGAAGTCTTGTTTGAACCTGTGCATGAAGAAGTATTTACACGGTAAATACTCTTGCAACTCGGCCAACATTGTCTACCTGATACATTGCAAGAAAGGATGTCCCGAAGCATGGTACATTGGGGAGACCATGCAGACGCTACGACAACGGATGAATGAACATCGCTCGACAATCACCAGGCAAGACTGTTCCCTTCCTGCTGGCGAACACTTCAGTGGTCACGGGCATTCAGCCTCTGACCTTCGGGTAAGCATTCTCCAAGGCGGCCTTCACGACACACGACAGCGCAGAGTCGCTGAGCAGAGACTGATAGCCAAGTTCCACACACATGAGGACGGTCTCAACAGGGATCTTGGGTTCATGTCACACTATCTGTAACCCCCGTGACTTGCCTGGGTTTGCAAAACCTCACTCACTGTGCTGTCTGGAGACAATACACATCTCTTTAACCTGTGATCAGTGCTCCTTCCACACACATTGTCAGCCACTTTAGGACTTGAATAGCAGGTTAGGTGTAAAAATTCACATTCTAATCAGTAATCTATAAACTGTCTGTGCTTTATATGCTCTGTCCGAGGCCAGAACTCTCCATTCACCTGACAAAGAGGGAAACCTCGAAAGCTTGTGAGTTTACTATCAAATAAATCGGTTGGACTAAAACCTGGTGTTGTCAGACTTTTTACTAGGCAAGAGCACGACAGAGCAAGGGAAGTCCAGATTAAACTACATTTATTTCAATGCAAGAGGTCTGACGGGCAAGTCAGATGAACTCAGGGCATGGATGGGTACGTGGGACTGGGATATTATAGCAATTACTGAAACATGACTAAGGGAGGGACAGGACTGGCAGCTCAATATTCCAGGATACAGATGCTATTGGAAAGGTAGAACAGGATGTAAGAGAGGAGGGGGAGTTGCACTTTTGATTAGGGAAAACATCATGGCCGTACCGAGAGGGGATTTATCTGAGGGTCCGCCCTCTGAGTCTATACAGGTAGAACTGAGAAATAAGAAGGGTTGTACTATAGGCCCCCAAATAGTCTGTGGGAAATTGAGGAGCAAATATGTAAGAAGATTACAGATAGCTCCAAGAAAAATAGGGTGATAATAGTCAGAGATTTTAACTTTCCCAACATTGACTGGGACAGCCATAGTATTAGAGGCTTGGATGGACAGAAATTCGTTGAGTGTATTCAGGAGGAATTTCTCATTCAGAATGTGGATGGCCTAACTACAGAGGGGGCACAACTTGACCACCTCTTGGGACATAAGGAAGGGCAGGTGACAGAAGTGTTAGTGAGGGATTACTTTGGGACCAGTGATCATAATTCCATTAGTTTTAAAATAACTGTGGAGAATGATAGGTCTGGCCCAAAAGTTAAAATTCTAAATTGGGACATGGCCAATTATGATGGTAAAAAGTCTGACAACACCAGGTTTTAGTCCTACCGATTTATTTGATAGTAAACTCACAAGCTTTCGAGGTTTCCATTCACCTGACGAAGAGGGAAACCGCGAAAGCTTGTGCGTTTACTATCAAATAAATCGGTTGGACTAAAACCTGGTGTTGTCAGACTTTTTACTGTGTTTATCCCAGTCCAATGCCGGCACATCCACATCATGACAATTATGATGGTATCAGGCAAGACTTTCAAAAATTAATTGGGGGAGTCTATTGGCAGGCAAAGGGACATCTGGTAAGTGGGAGGCTTTCAAAAGTGTGTTAACCAGTGTTCAGTGTAAGCACATTCCTCTTAGAGTGAAGGGCAAGGCTGGCAAAAGAAAGAAACCCTGGATGACTCAGGATATTGAGGCCCTGGCCAAGAAGAACAAGGAGGTACATGACATGCACAAGCAGCTGAGATCAAGTGAATCACTTGAGAGTATAGGGGGCGTAGGAGTAGAGGTAAGAGAGAAAGCAGAAGGGCACAAAAGAGACACAAGATTGTTTTGGCAGATAAGGCAAAGGAGAATCCAAAGAGCTTCTACAAATACATAAAAGGCAACAAGGGAGAGAGGATCAACAAGGTCATCTGTGTGTGGATCCACAAGAGATGGGTGAGATCCTAAATGAATATTTCACTTCAGTATTTACTGTTGAGAAAGTCATGGATGTTAGGGAACTTGGGGAAATAAATCGTGATGTCCTGAGTATACATATTACAGAGAAGGAGGTATAGGAAGCCTTAAAGTACATCAAGGTAGATAGATCCCCCAGGGCCTGATGAAGTGTATCCCAGGACATTGTGGGAGGCTAGGGAGGAAATTGCGAGTCCCCAAGCAGAGATATTTGAATCATCAACAGTCACAGGTGAGGCACCCGAAGATTGGATTTGGCAAATGTTGTGCCTTTGTTCAAAAAGGGCCACAGGGAAAAGCCTGGGAACTACAGGCTGGAGAGACTCACATCTGTAGTGGATAAGTTGTTAGATGGAATTTTGAGACGCAGGATCTACAGGCATTTAGAGATGCAAGGACTGATTAGGGACAGTCAGCATGGCTTTGTGAGTGGAAAATCACATCTCACAAATTTGATTGAGTTTTTTGAAGGGGTAACCAAGAAGGTAGATGAAGGCAGTGCAGTTAATGTTGGCTATATGGACTTTAGCAGGTCTTTCACTAGGCACCACATGGTGGGTTATTGCATAAGGTTAAATCTCATGGGATCCAAGGTGAGGTATCTAAATGGATACAAAATGGGCTTCTTGACAGAAGCCAGAGGGTGGTTGTAGAGGATTGTTTTTCAAACTGGAGGCCTGTGACCAGCGGTGTGCCTCAGGAGTCAGTGTTGGGTCAACTGTTATTTGTCATTTATATTAATGATTTGGATGAGAATATAGGGGGCATGGTTAGCAAGTTTGCAGATGACACCAAGATTGGTGGCATAGTCAACAGTGAAGAGGTTATCTAGGATTGTAATGGGATCTTGATCAATTGGGCCAGTGAGCTGACAAATGGCAGATGGAGTTTATTTTGATAAATGCAAGGTGATGCATTTTGGTCGATGGAACCAGGGCAGGACTTACTCTGTTAATGGTAGGGCGTTGGGGAGTGTTACAGAACAAAGAGATCGAGGGGTACATGTTCATAGCTCCTTGAAAGTGGAGTCACAGATGGACAGAGTGGTGAAGAAGGCATTCAGCATGCTAGGTTTCATTGGTCAGAGCATTGAATACAGGAGTTGGAATGACTTGTTGAAGTTGTACAAGACATTAGTGAAGCCACACTTGGGGGAATTCTGTGCACAGTTGTAGTCAGCCTATTACAGAAAGGATATTATTAAACTAGAAAGAGTGCAGTAAAGATTTACTAGGAAGCTATTGGTACTTGATAGTTTGAGTTATGAGAGGCTGGATAGACTGGGATTTTTTCCATGGAGCATAGGAGGCTGAGGGGTGATCTTATAGAGGTCTATAAAATAATGACGGGCATAAATCAGCAAGAAAGTCAATATCTTTTCCCAAAGTAGGGGAGTCTAAAACTAGAGGGCATAGGTTTAAGGTGAGAGGGAAGAGATATAAAAGGGAACAGAGGAGCAATTTTTTCCACACAGAGGGTGCTGAGTGTCTGGAACAAGCTGGCAGAGGTAGTAGTAGAGGCGGGTACAATGTTGTCTTTTAAAAAGCATTTAGACAGTTACATGGGTAAGACGGGTATGGAGGGATATGGGCCAAATGAGGGCAATTGGGACTAGCTTTGGGGTTAAAAAATGGGCGGCATGGACAAGTTGGGCTGAAAGTTTACATGCTGTAGACCTCGATGACTCTACTACCTTCTGACAGGTGCGGCACTCCCTCAGTGCTGACCTTCTGGTAGTGCGGCACTCCCTCAGTGCTGACCCTCTGACAGTGCGGCACTCCCTCAGTACTGACCCTCTGACAGTGCGGCACTCCCTCAGTACTGACCCTCTGACAGTGCGGCACTCCCTCCGTAGTGTCCCTCTGAATGTGGTGCTCCTTCTATTCCAAGACCAGGGGTTTGGGCCTGGATTTCAGGCTCATGTTGCTGGAGGGGGACTGGAACCCACAACATTTGAATATCAGTGGCGGAAAGTGTTGTGCATTTGGCCACATCCAACAAGTAAATCATAGAAATATTTTTGTCATAGAAGCCCTACAGTGCAGAAAGAGGCCATCTGGCCCATCGAGTCTGCACTCACCACAATCCCATCTGGGCCCTACCCCCATATCCCCACACATTTACCCACTAATCCCTCTAACCTACGCATCTCAGGACACTAAGGGGCAATTTTAACATGGCCAATCAACCTAACCCGCACATCTTTGGTAGCAGAATGTAAAGCTGAAGTAGGCTGAAGGATTGACAAATGTTCAACAGCCATTAACCGTAATCAAGTTGTTATCACGTGGGTGTAGTCTGGATTCTAAGTGCTTCTGACAGTTCTGAGTGAATAAAACGTTCCCATTAGTGGTGAGGCAGAGTGGAGGCTCCAGGCTAATGTATATCAGCTTAGCTCGAACTCAACTGGGAAGCTGGTTGGGACCTTGAACAGTGTGGGAAACGGGAAAAATTACCTCTTGTCCAGTGACGGAACATACCAGGAGTGTCCATCTTGCGAGAAGGACAGGCTTGCTTGCTGTCCCTGTCCTTTAAGGCACAGGTTTCTCGGAGGGTCATATGACCCCTTCAGCCAAGGGGGTTCAGTACGCAAGTCTTGGGGCTGAGAGTGGGTTTTCCCCGCAGTTAGGAGTCTGGAATCTTAGGGTTATGGTCACCTTCCGATCACTCTCTGTAAATAGTCACTCACCTCTAATAAACTGTTCATTCGTTAGTCTACTTGGTGGACGCCCGTCTTTGAAGATACCACAATCGTGATGCTTCACCTGGTTGAATAACACCCACACGAGAAGACTGTGGTCGTGTGGCATTACCTTCAAAATCAACTACCATCCCCCAAATGTCCAGGTTCAGGTGGGGACCAGTCTCAGACTTGGACCCAACACTGAGGAATGTCACCACAGATCCATGATGAAACCTCCCTCGCTCACTGACACATTGATGCCCCCATTGTTCCTGAAGAAGAATGTTCTGCCAGGGTGGTTGAGGCCATTCAGCCCATCCAGTACCTCCTATCACACACCGTACACCATCACATATTCACCCCTTACCCTTCATCTTCTCACATGATTCCCCCACCCTGCCCTATTCAGTAAATACTCCAGAATATCTGTCTACGCCTCCCCATTCTGTGCTGCATTATCCATGCAACCTCAGTTTAACTCAGGAGGAAATGGGTTGTTTAGAAAACAATTAGCAGAGCCCAGTATAACTCATTCAGAGTGGCTTTAAATGCCTGTAGGGAGCTGATTGATTCCGTCTGCCTGTTCGAACAGCATTTACTGTCCGAATGGGGAGGAATTAAAAGCTTCTTGCCTACCGGGTGATTCTATTCTCTCTCATCTCCAGTCCACCCACCTCACTCTCTCTCTTTCTCCATGTTTCTAACAGTACATTTTCCAACTGCTGCCCCTTTCCTAACTCACATTCCTGCTTGTGTACCTTCTGTTGGCTGACACACATCTCCATTAAAGAACATCTCAATTTTAAGCTTCTTTAGGTTATTGTTTGCTGATAACCATCCCTATCTCTGTAACCTCCTCCAGCCCCTACAACCTTCTGAGATTTCTACGCTCCTCCAGTTCCGACCTCTTGAGCATCCCCCAATTCCCATCGCTCCATCATTGGCAGCCGTATCTTCAGCTGGCTTGGGGCGGGGGTGGTGGTGGTGTTGTTGGAGGGCGGTGCTGCCCTAAGCTCTGGAATCCTGCCCTAAACATCTGCACCTCTCTCTCACTCTTTATAGTGATCCTTTACACTGCCTCTTTGACCAAGCTCTTTTCCCGAACCAATTTGGCGCAAGATTGGTTTGTCCATTTGAAACATGTTCTGATGAAACTCTTCTGGATGTTTTGCTGAGCAATTTTTATTTTATTTTCCTTTTTGGTACATGTAGCACATGCTATAGGCTGAAATTGTTGCACCATTAGTTAATTCTATAAGGATAAATGAGGATCAGTGGCATAGACAAAGCTTGTATCCCTCCAATGTAGACAGTTATGAATTGACCTAAGATGATGAAAATGATTAAAAAGGGGGAAATAAAGAAACTTGCATTAATATAGCACCTTTTACATCCTTATAGAATCACAGAACCCTACTGGGCAAAAGGAGGCCATTTGGTCCATCAAGTTTGCAGTGCTCACCATCCCACCCAGGCCCCATCGTCATAACCCCATGCATTTACCTTAGCTAGTCCCCCTGATACTAACAGGCAATTTGGCATGGCCAATCAACCTAACCCGCACAACTTTGGACTGTACAAGGAAACCGAAGCACCCAGAGGGAACCCACGCAGACACGGGGAGAATGTGCAAGTTCCACACAGACAGTGACCCAGGCCAGGAATTGAACCCAGGTCCCTGGAGCTGTGAAGCAGCAGTGCTAATGCACAGACATTGACCCCCAAGCCGGGAATCAAACCCGGGTCCCTGGTGCTGTAACCACTGTGCCACGCTTCCAGCAAAGTCTAGAGCATTTGACAACGAATTGGAGGTGTGGTCATTGTTATAATGTCAACAACAAATAATTTGTGCCTACCACGTTCCCCCACAGTCACACAATCCGTTATGATGCAAAAGGCCATTCAGCCCATTGCTCTCCAAACAAGCATTATGACTTAATACCCCTTCCACATTGTACCCGTTCAAAACTCAAGGGCTGTATCTATTTTTTTATTTATTTGTGGTACGTGGACATCACTGGCTGGCAGCAATCAATACACATCTAGTTGCCCTTGAATTGGAGTGGCTGGTTAGGCCATTTCAAAGAACAAGAACAAAGAACAACCCAGCACGGGAAACAGGCCCTTCGGCCCAACGAGCCCGCGCCGCCGCATCATCCTACACCTATTCTACCCTGCGTGTCTACGAATGGAACCCCTAACTTAGCCAGATTCAGAATAGTGTCAATTTCAGAGGACAGTTGAGAGGCAATCCCATTGCTGTGGCTCTGGAGCCACATGGAGGCCAGACTGGGTAAGGATGGCAGATTTCCTTCTCTAAAGAACATTAGTGTCCCAGATGGGTTTTTCCGACAATTGGCAATGGTTTCACGGTCATTAGTAAATTCTTGATTCCGGATATTTTTATTGAGTTTAAATTTCATCATCTGCGTGGCTGGATTCGAACCAGGTCCCTAGAACATTAGCTGAGTTTCTGGATTAATAATCAAGCAATTATACCACTAGGCCATCGCCTCCCCTAATTTCTTTATCTAATTACAAACAAGTACAGACTTAAATATATTGAATAATTCTCCACAGGCTGATTTGAATGGTAAAACCACTGTTTCTTGTACAGATACAGATTTCTTCAGCAAGAGAGAAAATGCTGGAAAATCTCAGCAGGACTGGTAGCAGCAGTAAGGAGAGAAAAGAGCTGGTGTTTTGAGATGACCCTTTGTTGAAAGATCAGCTCTTTTCTCTCCTTACAGACCTGTTGGGATTTTCCAGAATTTTCCCTTTTGGTTTCAGATTCTAGCATCCGCAGTAATTTGCTTTTATTTCTTCATTGAGTGTTGGCTATTCAACCATGTGAGGATATCACAGCCGGGCTGAATCACAGCCTTCATCTAATGTGTAAGTGCCAGCACTGGTTTCCCAGGACCCTGGCCTGGTTGTCTTTTGTGCTGTTACATCTCAGTAAGAAGTCTCACAACACCAGGTTAAAGTCCAACAGGTTTATCTGGTAGCAAAAGCCCCTAGCTTTCGGAGCGCTGCTCCTTCATCAGGTGAGCGGGAGTTCTGTTCACAAATGGGGCATATAAAGACACAAATTCAATGGTTGGAATGCGAGTCTTTGCAGGTAATCAAGTCTTAAAGGTACAGACAATCGAGTGACTCTGCTGTCGCTGAGCAGAGACTGATAGCCAAGTTCCACACACATGAGGACGGCCTCAACCAGGATCTTGGATTCACGTCGCACTATCTATAACACCCACGACTTGTCTGGATTGCAAAATCTCACTAACTGTCCTGGCTGGAGACAATACACATCCTGTGCTTAACCCTCTCTCCACTCACATTGTCTGTACCTTAGAGACTTGATTATCTGTAAAGACTTGCATTCCAACCATTATTCTGTAAATTGAGTTTGAGTCTTTATATGCCCCGTTTGTGAACAGAACCCCCCCCTCACCTGATGAAGGGGCAGCGCTCCAAATGCTAGTGGCTTTTGCTACCAAATAAACCTGTTGGACTTTAACCTGGTGTTGTGAGTCTTCTTACTGTGTTTACCCCAGTCCAATGCCGTCATCTCTACATCACTGTTACATCTCCACAATCTTGGTTCCCCCCACCCCTCCCCCAATCCCCCCTCCCAATCCCCCTTCCCCCTAATCCCCCCTTCCCCATCCTCCTCCTCCCCCAATCCCCCCATCCTCTCCCTCTTACCCTTCCTCATCCCCCCTCCTCTCCTTCTCGCCCTTCCCCATCCCCCCTCCCCTCCATCTGTTTGCTAGATAAGATCAAACAATCACCAATCCATTAAAAAACAGGCACCCCCAGGTAAACACACAGCACTGCTGCTTTAAGGACCAGTTCGCCTTTGAGCAAAGATAATATATTCTTAAAGTGGCAATGGCAGTGGGGCCCACAGCACTATCAACTAAAACCCTCGCACCTTTAACAATGCAAAATGCCCCAGAGTGCTTCACAGGAATGTTGCTAAACAAGATTTGACATTCTGCCATACAGAGAAATTAGGGAGGTGACTAAATTAAACCAAAGATGGAAGTCTTAAAGGAGGAAAGAGAGAGAGTGAGAAAGAGAGACAGAGAGTGAGAGAGATAGAGACACACACACACACACACACAGAGGTGCAGAGGGTTTAGGGAGGGAATCCCAGAGTTTAAGTCTCAGGCAGTTGAAGTCACAGCTGCCAGTGGTGAAGCAATTAAAATTGGGAATGGGCAAGGGCACAGAAGGAGTGCATGGATTTTAAAGATTTGTAGCACTGGAGGAGGTTACTGAGATAGTGAGGGGATGAGAAGGCCATGAAGGGATCTAAAGCTGAGGCCTTGACAAGCAGAGAACAGCAAATAACAGGACAGGGAGAGTGAGTGGGCCTTGATGCAAGCCTTAGAGGGTTTGGGACGGTCAAAGGTGAGAGGCTGTTTGCTCCTCTCCCCCACTAGCTGGACGTCTGGTCTGGAGCTAGCGGGGTGATGGGGGGGGGGGGGGGGGGGGGTGGGGGTCACCGTCTCAGGATGAAGGGTCAGCTGTATTGGACTGATATGTGATTCTGTCACTCAAAGGATTATGAACCTTTGGAAATTTTCTACGCAGGGAGCTGTAGATGAGCTCAGTCGTTGAATTTTTTAAATTCATTTGTGGGACATGGGCATCACTGGCTGGCCAGCATTTATTGCCCATCCCCAGTTGCCCTTCAAGAGCAGTTAAGAGTCAACCACGTTGTTGTGGCTCTGGAGTCACACGTAGCCATTGGACTTTAACCTGGTGTTGTAAGACTTCTTACTGTAGGCCAGACTAGGTAAGAACGGCCGATTTCCTTCCCTGGAGGACATGAGTGAACCACATGGGATTTTCCGACAATAGTTTCACGGTCATCAGTAGATTCTTAATTCCAGATATTTTTAATTGAGTTCAAATTCTATCAGTTGCTGTGGCGGGATTTGAACCCAGGTCCCCACAGCATGAGTTGAGTCTCTGGATTAATAGTCTAGTGGTAATACCACCAGGCCAACGCCTGAGTTTGGTTGTATTGAAGTAGTACTCATGAGATTGCCAGTAATTTTTTTGATACTGAGGGCATCAAGTAAGATGGAAGGTAGGGCAGGAAAATAGAGTGGAAATGGATGATTGGCCACAAAGGGAAAAGAAAGATTGGTATTTTCCGAGTGGCTTGTCCAATCTCAGAACATCCCAATGTGTTTCATATCTAGTGAGACACTTTCAAAGTGCAGCCACTCTGCAATGTTGAAGCTCGGTTCCAGTTTGCATTCAGCAAGATCCCACAGTGATAACGGTCAGCTGAGATAGATTTTTCACCCAGGAAGAGGATCAAAGTTTACGGGGAAAGGGCAGGAAAGTGAACGTGAGGAAGGGTCAGATCAGCCATGATCCTATTGAATGGCAGAGGAGGATCGAGGGGCTGAATGGCCTGCTCCTGTTCCTTGCAGAATGATAGAAGCCCGACAGTGCATAAAGACGCCATTCAGCCCATCGAGTCTGCACCGGCCACAATCCCACCCAGGTCCTATCCCCACAACCCCATGTATTTACCCTGCTAATCCTGCTGATTAGCTAAGAGGCAATTTATTATGGCCAATCAACCTAACCCGCACATCTTTGGACTGTGGGAGGAAAGTGGAGCACGCGGAGGAAACCCACACAGACACAGGGAGAATGTGCAAACTCCACACCGACAGTGAAGGAATTGAACCCGGGTCCCTGGCACTGTGAGGCAGCAGTGCTAATCACTGTGCTGCTAAGTTATCACCTGTTTTAAGTGATCTTGAATTCACAAATGAATATTGGCCAGGACACTGGGGTAAACTCCGCTGCCCTTTCTTTGAGATAAGTGGCCTTGGGATCTTTTACATCCATTTCTGAGAGTGGACAGGGCCTCAGTTTAAAATCTGATTGGACAGATCAGCGACAGCACTGACAACGCAGCACGCCCTCTGTACTGCCACTGGGAGTGGCAACCTAACCTTTGGAGCTGGAATGACCGAGACGTCTCGAGTGGACATCCCGTCCACACCAGCTCCTATTTCTCCTGTGACCAAATGTCCAGCAACATATCCAACTGGCAAAAGAAAAGACAATTCACTTCCAGGAAATGAGAAACTTGTCGATCGGAAAGACTCAGGTTGCATTTTGATAGCAACTGTCACATCCTCAGAATGTCACAAGGCAATTCCCAGCCAATGATGTACATCTGTGAAATGTACTTAATGTCGGAATTCCGACACCCAATTTGTGCTCAGCAAGATCCCAGCAGACACCAATAATTTTGTTTTTTGATGTTGGTTGGAGAATCATAGAATCTCGCAGTATAGAAGGAGGGCATTCGGCCCATCAAGCGTACACCGACAACAATCCCATCTAGGCCCTATCCCCGAAACCCCACGCATTTTGATTGCTAATCCCCCAGACACTAAGTGGCAATTATCCAGGACATTAGAGAGAACAATGTGTTCTCCCCCACACCCTGACATACACACACTCACACCGTCACACACAGCTCACTACTTCAGTTCTTTTTCCAACAGCAGCTGTGACCACAGAGAGCAAGATTAACATTACATTGCACAGGAATGGGGTCTCCGACAGTGCGGCACTCCCTCAGCGCTGACCCTCCGACAGTGCGGCACTCCCTCAGCGCTGACCCTCCGACAGTGCGGCACTCCCTCAGCGCTGACCCTCCGACAGTGCGGCACTCCCTCAGCGCTGACCCTCCGACAGTGCGGCACTCCCTCAGCGCTGACCCTCCGACAGTGCGGCACTCCCTCAGTGAGAGTGCCTTTGCGAAAGCAGTACCTTGCTGACAATACTGCAGAGGACGCGCACACCACACAGATCATACCTTAAAAAGGAAACATTCACTCCACAGAACAATGCGTTGGAAGGTTGTCACCATCTGACCTCCAGTCAGAATGTATTTCTGGGCCTCTCTCTTGGTAATTTGCCTTTTTTTAAAAAAAAATTATGTTCTGGTCTGCTTTCAATTTTTACTTTTTGTAAGTAGTTTCAGAAGACTGGGTTAAAGTGTAACAAATTCTATTTAAGGGAGAGTATGTGTGTGTGTGTGTATGTGAGAGAGAGAGCATTCCCTTTTAAAAGAGGAGGCGGTACATAGGGAACCTGATACTGGGAACAGGTTTCTGTTTGTCTTCAGTTTCGAGGAGCCGCTTTAGACCGAGAGAGACAGAGTGACGGGATCAGTTTATTTACAGCGGGGTTGAGAAGAGGTCTCACACGCGCAACCAGAGGAGGACAAAGTTTCTCTCCAGGGCAGATCGTACCCAGACAGTGAAAATAACCAGCTCGCTTTGTCAGTTCCTTGAGGATTTCAGCAATGACTGCACTCCAGTTGCAACTCACCACCATCCTGTTCCTCCATCTCTGGACAGGTAAGCCTCACTCGCCATTACACCAGCAACATTGGAGCTCTCTGGTCACCCCAGATACCAGCTGCCGGGGGTATCATTAAACTCACTTTGACAAGTAAACACTTACAGAGGAAGAAAAATGGCTCCCTGTTTTTTGTGTGTGTGTGTTTGCTCCTGGAAGCCATTGTTAGGTGTGGCTTTTGTACAGGTGCTGTGTGCACTCTTTGCACTGGTGAGATCGTCCTCAGTTTTGGAGGGAGGGGAGTTGGGTTTAGATGTGGTGGTTTCATTTGCTCGTGTGTGTGTGCTCTCCCTCCAGCCTGGAAAGAAATAGTGGAAATCCTCTCTACCTTCCCTGGGAAGGACTGCGCTGAGGCTGAAGTGTAAATTTACACAGGAGTTGGATAGCTGGAGCTCCAATGATTTCCCCCCAGGGAAGAGGCGATGGGTCTTTTTTTTTAAAAAAAAGCACCACTGAAATCATTTGAAAAGTTAACCTGTCCTCCTACAAACATGAGCGGTCGGGGGAGTTGTAAATAAAACGCGTGTTCTGCAAAAAAAACCAAAAGGGTTTTTCTTGTGTGCGCGAGAAAGGGTGTTTTGTGTTGAAGGATCTGATTTCTCATCTCTCAACAATCGTTAGTTGATTTCCAGGAATTGGGGGGGTGGGAGGGTTTGGAAAATTCTAGGGAGTCTCACATTTAAATGGCGAGATAGATTTGTAATCGACTGAACATTGGTCAGGCTGTGTTTGCAGTGTATCTTTAGATGTGGGGCGTTTTAGCTTTTTGGAGAGATTTACAAGGTGAGGGCTTTAGTTCTAGGGGAGAGTGGGTAAACACAATGGTCTATCATTGCTCTCATCCTAACAGAGCAGGAGGTGATGGGAATGGAGATGTTGTGATGTGATTAGGAAAAACAATCTGTACTGACAGACATGAATCCACTCATTGTCCAACGCACACTTGTTTACTCTGGAATAGTGAAGTCTCAGGATAATCATGCTCAGTTTCTGGCACTCTGTAAACTGATATTGTTCCAAAATGTGCTGCTGAAATTCTTTCACTCATCACCACACCCTCCCAATCTCTGTAAGCTCCTGCGGTCCCGACCACCCTCCCTATCTCTGTAACCTCCTCCACTCCTGACCACCCTCCCTATCTCGGTGGCATGGTGGTTAGCACTGATGCTGCACAGCGCCAGGGATCTGAGTTCAATTCCAGCTCCGGATGACTGTCTTGTGTGGAGTCTGCATGGTCTCCCCATGTCTGCATGGGTTTCCTCCAGGAGCTTTGGTTTCTTCCCACAGTCCAAAGATGTGCGGGTTCGGTGGATTGACCATGCTAAATTGTCCCCTAGTGTCAGGGGGACAGCAGGGTAACTGCCTGGGTGGGATTGTGGCCGGTGCAGAGTTGTTGGGCCTCATGACCTCCTTCTGCACTGTAGGGATTCTATGTAACCTCCTCCAGCCCTTACCATCCTCTGTGCTCCTCTAATTCTGGCCTCTTGAGCATTCCCTCGTTCGCCGTTGGCGGCCGTACCGCTGCATTGGGGGGGGGCCTAAACTCTGGAATTCTCTCCTTGAACCTCTCCACCTTGTGTGCGTGCTCTCTCTCTCTCTGTCTTCGAGAAGTGGCAGAAAATCTTTCCTCTTTGACCTCGCCTAATATCACCTACTGAGCGTTTGGTGTTAGATTTTGCGAAGGGCCGTGTGATGTGTTTGTGGTCTGCTTTGCTGCTGAGACTACGTGAGTGCGGACTGTGATCTGAGTGATTGGAGAAGGACTCCTAAGTTGGACGTGGATAAACACGTTGTGAAAAGTCCCTCTGTGAGAAGGGTCGGGATAATGGCGTTAAGGGGAGAGCTGTGTCAGAGAGCGAGCGCAGGTGGGACAGTGGGAAGAATGGGGAAGGGCTGGTCTAAATGGATCATGTGATGTAACATCAATACTATGAAGTATCTTTCCGGAATTGGATGATGAACTAGCCAGAGCAAATCTGGTTCCCGTACCGTCAAGTAATGCAATGATAATGGAACTATTAACTATAATCACTGCAATCAATCTCTACCCATTTTGTCCACAACCGACTTACAGGAACAAGACATAGGAATTCCCCAGTGGTGGTGGTTGTGGGGGTGGGGGGTGGGGAAGCTTTGAAATCCATGGTTTCAAACATCACCTGTTCCCCCTGAACACGTCACCTTCCCTGCACGTCACATCACAGTGACTCAGAGGACTGGATCCCAAGATACTGGTTTCGGAAACTGTCATGTTTGCTTTGCCCTTCCGTCTCACATACCATCAGAGATGTGATTGGCAGCAAGGGAGATTGTGTTAAGAAAGGGCGCGAGAGCCTTGGGCAGTTGAGGAATTCTGACCAGTGCGTGCTTGTGGTAAATGCGATCAGACTGGCAGAGACACAGCGAGGGTGGGGCTGGGTTTGTTTTATGTGTGAGGGCGTGTGCAGGAAGACATTCCACAGGCATTTTTCTTTTCAAAGCTTAGATCGTCTGGGAAGGCGGGCTCAGGATGTTGAATTTGATGATCAAAACGAATGCGGAGCAGGCTCGAAGGGCTGAATGGCCTACTCCTTTTATTTTCTATGTTAATGTGCTTTCAAGAGTCAGTTTTCCTCCGTTGGATAGCAGCACCGGAGGAGGTCCTGTGTTCAAGCCCTACGGGGATTGGAGTGTAAAAGCCCAGGCTAATGAGTGGCAGCACTGAGGGAATGCAACACTGTCGGAGGTGCCCCCACCTCAATGAGAGTTTAAACCCAGGCCCAGTTTGCCATCTCTGATAGCTGGAAGTGATCCCATGGATCAGTTCCCACTGGGGCAACCAGTTGAAATATAAATCTGAAACTGAAAATGGTTCTCAGTGTTGCTGACTGCAAAACTCCCCTTGATTTGTTGTAAAAACCCCCATCTGGTTCACGAATGCCCCTTTCTGGAAGGGAATCTGCCGGCCTTACTCAGTCTGACAGGTAACTCCAGACCCACAGCAATGGGTATTAAATGACCTCGCCACTTGGCCAGCTTCTGGAGGGCAGTTAGGGATGGGTGAAGGATGCCGACCTTTTCACCGATATCCACATCTCATGAAAGGATAAAATGGAAAGGAAAAAAAAAATGAAGTGTTCCTTGGATCTAGACTCCTTCGAGGATGAACATCCTGCCAATTCCTGTCAGGATCGTTTGTACGTTTCCTTAAGAGCAGGGAGGGCGTGCTGTCTAATGTCTTGTATCCAGTGTTGATTGGGGTGGCACACTGGTTAGCACTGCTGCCTCACGGCACCAAGGACCCAGGTTCGATTCTGGCCTTGGGCAACTGTCTGTTTGGAGTTTGCATGTTGTCCCCGTGTCTGCATGGGTTTCCGCTGGGTGCTCCGGCTTCCTCCCACACTCCCAAATTGTGCGGGTTAGAGCGATTTGGCCATGCCGAATTGTCCCTTAGTGTCTCAAGATGTCTGGGTTAGGCAGATTAGCTATAGTAAATGGGTGAGGTTACAGGGATAGGATGGGATGGCCTCTTCTGCACTGTGGGAATTCTGTGATAGCCAATTGACTTCACTTTTTAAAAATAAAAACCACCCGGTCATTATCATGTTGCTGTTCTGTGGGATCTCGCTGTGTGTGGATTGGCTGCTGCATTTCCTGCAGTGCAGCCATGACCAGTCTTACGGGAAGTGCTGTGTTGACTGTAAAATGGTTAAGAGTATGAATATTAAGAGTTGAATATATTTGAGTCACAGGTAGATAGGTTTCTGATAGACAGGGGAATTAAGGGTTATGGGGAGAAAGCGGGAAAGTGGAACTGACCCACTTCAGAGCAGCCATGATCTTATTGAATGGCGGGGCAGGCTCGAAGGGCTGGATGGCCTACTCCTGCTCCTATTTCTTATGTTCTTAAGAGGCAGGGGAATTGCTTTAGAAATGGGCTTCTGTTGGACTACACTTGACCTTTCGTAAGCAACACACAAATTGGTCTCCAATCTGATGGGAGAAATATATGTTCTCGTCTTTGAGGGAATGTTTAGTTTTTCCCACCGATGAGGGAATACCTCCATCACTCCATCTCTCCATCACTCCATCTCACGTGAGAGAGCAGGGAATCTCCTGATATTGTATTAATCAACAGTTCAAAATGTAACACTTCCCCCATTCATGAAGTGAACCTTCGCACTGCAGTTGTAACTCTATTTTTATCAGACTCTAGCCCACGCCAGGCCTGAGGGTTCAGCTTTTGATTGAGCCTTACACACAAACTCCTGATGCTGATCCTTTCATTATCAGACAATGCCTGAAGGGCTCCTGAACAACACCCAAGGTACTTAACAGAAGAGAAATCTAACCATGTTAAAAATAGAAAGATATGACACTCTGTTATAGGCCAGATGTTTATCAATGCTTACTTGACAATCAGCTGACGGTGTGGTTTGAGAAACCACACTCGACAAAACTAGCTGTAGATATTGTTACATCTTGCATTTGCAGAGGACTTCTGTGCTGTTTTTAAAAAAAAAAATCTTCCAGAAGGACTGAACGAAACAAAATATGACCTTGTGCCACAAGGAGATATTAGAACAGGTGACTAAAAGCTTAAGTCAAAGAGAATTGGTTTTAAGGAGCCTCTTAAGGGAAAAGAGGAAGGTGTGGAGAGATTTAGGGAGGTAATTCCTGAGCTTGCGGAGAGAGAGAGATGCAGAGAGATTTAGGGAGGAAATTTCAGAGCTTGGACTGCCTGGGCAGATGAAGGTTGATGGTAAAGCAATGGGAACTGGGGAGGGGGGGGGGGGTGGTGGTGGAAATGTGCAGGAGGCTACATGGCACGGGCTGGGAGGTGATACCACCCATGAACAAATAGCTTTCCAGCTGCCGCTGTCAGGGTTTGAGAGGCCGGAACAGGGCGGAGGCCATTCTGCCCCTCAAGCCTGTTCAGTCAGGCTGTACCGATCAGTGACGATTGGTTCCCTCCCGCAATTGTCTTGCTAAACACGTGCCAATCACTCTGAGAATGGTTGAGGTCAGGGTTCAGGTTCAGAAAGGACCTAATTAATGTCTTGAAACGATGCGGACTCTGCACTGAAAAGGTGGACAAGCCTACATTTTCATAGCACCTTTTGCCACCCTGGAATGTCTCCCGGAATGTTTTGAGGTATGCTGTCACTGTTGTAACACAGAAAATGTGGCGGCCAATTTGTATACAGCCAAATTCCAGAGACAGCCAGGAGTTTAAGGATCAGATTGTCTGCTTTATGTTACTGTTGTTGGCTGAGAGATAAACATCAGGCTCCAGAACAGTGGGGAGAGCTTTCCCCAGTCACCTTCCCAACGGTGCAGAAATCTTTTGCATCCAGCTGGGAGGGTGGGCCTGAGACCTGGGTTTTATGTGAGAAGCACACAGAGCGGTGAGGTTCTCTCGGCCAATGCTTTACTCATTAGGCAGTGCCAACTCCATTTCACATCACCCTGGTTTCAGTGTGTTCTTTTAACTCCTTGTTTCCCAGGCAACAGTGAGAGTGGAGGGGGGGGAGTTGTGAATGTGTGGAGAGGGAGAGGGTGTGTGTGTGTGTGTGTGTGTGTTAATTTAACAAGGGGCAAAGGTGGGGGCGAAAGGGGTGAAGAGGGGTAGGAAGGGGGGGGGTGCAAGAGAGGGAAAGCACTGCCCTGAAACCACCAGGCCCACTCACATCACTTGTGGTCAGAGATCAGTCCAGTCTCTCGCTACAAAGGATGTTGGTTAGCTCGGGGTGACAGCCATCCGATCAGGCAGCGTTCAAAGGAACCGCTGTCTCAGCCACAGGTCAGCCCCTCATTCAGAGCACTATCAAGAGCAGCCCTGAGCTAGAGACAGAACAGCAGAATCCCAGACCCGACTCTGAGTCCATGTGAACTTAAAACCTGATTCTAAATGAGGTGTCAGCAGCTCCAGTGCTGTGGGGTGGTGTCAGGGAGATGGGGTGAGGGGCAGAACAAAAAAGAGAGCGGAGGAGGCAGTAGAGGAAGGTTTTGGTGACACACTGCTGCCTCACAGCACCAGGGACCCGGTTCAGTTCTGAGTCACTGTCTGTGTGGAGTCTGCACATTCTCCCCTTGTCTGCATTGGCCATGCTGAATTGCCCCTAAGTGTCATGGGGATTAGTAGGGTAAATATGTGGGGTTACAAAGTCTGGGTTGGATTGTTGTCAGTGCAGCCTTGATGGGCCGAATGGCCGCCTCCTGCTCTGTAGGATTCTCCGATCCTATTCTCCTGAGAAAGGAAAAAGAGAGGGGAAGTGAGCCAGGCATCTGCTCAAATGTTGAAACAAAAGAGAACAGAATCCCCTTCCATCCAATCAAAGCAAATAGGGGCCTGTAAACAAAATCAAATTTGATGCTGAAGAAAATATAATGTCATCTTGTTAACATACAATGTGTATTGTCCACTCCTTCCCTCACCACCTCCACCCACACCCACCCACACCCGTCTCCCCCAGCTTGTCAAATTAGCAGGTGTGCTCCTCCTAAAATAGTGTTTGTGGATCAGATTCAGCTCTGACTTTGGCCGGGCTCCCAGTTGAAAAATTTGCCCTGTGATTTATTTAGTGGCGACTGCAAAATTATTTACTATAGGGAAATGAAGTTTATTTTTACACAGGCCTTTAAATTAGCTGAGAATTGGGCAGCTTATGGTTGGAGAATGTAGGTTACTAACAACAATCACAATTGTTGGGCAGGTCACAGTTGGACAGCAATATTCCATCTGGTTTTTGGGTGTTTTTGCTTTTGGGATTTGCCAGGATTAGCCTGTTGCGTTGCAGGGTGGTCAGTTACAAGGAGAGAGGTGAGAAACTGAACATCTTATTACCCAGAGTAGGAAATGGTGGTGGCTGCAGGATGTAGAAGTGCTGATTAAATAGGGAAGAACTACAAACATTTGCACTGGTTGGTGACTAACAGCAGATAATTAAACATATTCAGCAGACACGTTCTTGTTTGTCTGGACTTGCATGTTCCAACCCTTCCTATCTCTGTTGCAGCCTTCAGGCCCTACAAACCTCCTATCTCTGTAACATCCTCCAGCCCCTACAACCCTCCCTGTCTCTGTTACTGCCTCCAGCCCCTACAAGCCTCCTTATCTCTGTCACCTCCTCCTCCATCTTGTTTACCTCCAATTTCCATTGCACCCACTCTAAGAGCACATGAATTTGGAGCAGGTGTGGGCCACTAGGCCCCTCGAGCCTGCTGCGCCATGTTTGATATCATTGTAATCTCAATCCCACATTTCTGCTGACCCCCAATAACCACCTCCTTCTCCCTCCTCCTCCTCCTCCTCCTCCTCCTCCTCCCCGCCCCCCCACTGTTAATCAGGAATCTATCTAACTCTACCTTAAAAATATTCAGAAACTCTGCTTTCACTGTTTAGTTTATTTATTAGTGTCACGAGTAGGCTTACATTAACATTGCAATTAAGTTACTGTGAAAATCCCCCAATTGCCACACTCTGGCCCTGTTTGGGTACACTGAGGGAGAATTTAGCATGGCCAATGCACCTAACCCAGCACCTCTTTCAGACTGCGCAAGTTAGGAAGATTGGCCATGCTAAATTGCCCCTTGGTGTCCAGAGATGTGCAGGTTAGGTGGATTGGCCATGGGAGATTGACCATTAGTGTCAGTGGGACTGTCAGGGTAAAGACATGGGGTTATCGGAGATATGGCCTCGGTGGGATTGTGATCGGTGCAGACTCGATCAGCCAAATGGCCTCCTTCTGCACTGTAGGGATTGTATGATTTTTGCAAACAGATGAGGTAAGAACATAACAAGAAATAGGAGCAGGAGTAGGCCATCTAGCCCTTCGAGCCTGCCCCGCCATTCAATAAGACCATGGCTGATGTGAAGTGGATCAGTTCCACTTTCCCACTTTCTCCCCATAACCCTAAATTCCCTTGTCTGTCAAAAACCTATCTGGTAACCCAGCCCATCTTTCAGACTGCCTTTTGAGGAAGAGAGTTCCAGAAACTCGGAGACAAAAAGAATCGTCAACTCTATCTTAAATGAACGACGCTTTATTTTTACGAAGTGACCATTGGCAGCTGTGCCTTTGGCTGTGTGGGCCCTAAACTCTGGAATTCTCTCCCTAAACCTCCCTTTCTTTTGTTGTCGCTCTCTCTCTCTCTCTCTTTACAAGACGCTCTTAAAAACCTACCTCAGTCGTGAGTTTTCAGCTATCTGATCTGAGTGTCAGCTTTGTGAATAATGATCACTTCTGTGTAGATGTGAAAAGCAGTCTGTGAGGCAGTCCAGGTGCCCCCGCAACTTGCCCCCTTCCTTTGACGTGGGGTGAATTGGTCAGAATCCTGTGTTCTGCATTCTTGGGAAAATGACTGTCTCCATTCATGTTGTCACCGCCCTGGAATTCCAGACAATGAATAGTCTCTGGTTTCTTCCCAGCCTTCCCCTCCCCCACTAATTTCTGGGCAGCAAAGATAAGAGAACAGTGAGGAGTGCCCATCTCATCACATTGACTTCAATAGCTCTCTTGCCTTTCATTGTTTGGCATTTGAGAGAACCAGCTGGAATGGGCAGACTCTGGATTGTATTCAGAAGGTTGGCAGATTCACTTAAGGATATAAAACTCTGACGGGGCTTGGAAGAGTATTCTTTCTGAACCCACCCCTCCACTGGCTAGAATTTGATTTATTATTGTCACATGTATTAACATACAGTGAAAAGTATTGTTTCTTGCACGCTATACAGACAAAACTTACTGTTTATAGAGTAGGAAAGGAGAAGGTGTAGAATGTATTGTTACAGTCATAGCTAGGGTGTTGAGTAAGATCAACTCAGTGTGAAGTAGGTCCATTCAAAAGTCTGAGAGCAGCAGGGAAGAAGCTGTTCTTGAGTCGGTGGTACGTGACCTCAGACTTTTGTATCTTTTTCCCGATGGAAGAAGGTGGAAGAGAGAATGTCCGGGGTATGTGTGTTCCTTGATTATGCTGGCTGCTTTTCCAACGCAGCGGGCAATGTGGACAGTGTCAATGGTTGGGAGGCTGGTTTGTGTGAGAGACAGGGCTTCATTCACGACCCTTTGTAGTTTCTTGTGGTCTTGGGCAGAGCAGGAGCCATACCAAGCTGTGATACAACCAGAAAGAATGTTTTCTGTGGTGCATCTGTAAAGGTTGGTGAGAGTCGTAGTGATCACGCCAAATTTCCTTCCTCTCCTGAGAAAGTAGAGGCATTTGTGGGCTTTCTTAACTGGAGCATCAGTATGGAGGGACCAGGACAGGTTGTTGGTGATCTGGACACCTAGAAACTTGAAGCTTTCGACAATTTCTACTTTGTCCCCATTGATGTAGACAGGGACATGTCATCCATGCTGCTTCCTGAAGTCGATGACATTGTTCTGTTGACATTCAGGGATAGATTATTCTTGAACTCAGGGTCACAATCTGAGGCTTAGGTGTTGGCCATTTCAGACTGTGATAAGGAGAAGCTTAAAAGTTATTTTTCAAGTTTTATTATTTTTTTTACAAGTAACACTGCAATGAAGTTACTGTGAAAATCCCCTAGTTGCTACACTTCGGCGCCTGTTCGGGTACACTGAGGGAGCATTTTAGCATAGTCAATGCACCTAACCAGCACGTCTTTCAGACTATGGGAGAAACCACAGCACCTGGAGGAAACCCACACAGACATGGGGAGAACATGCAGACTCGGCACAGACAGTGACCCAAGCTGGGAATTGAACATGGGTCCCTGGTGCTGTAGGCAGCAGTGCTAACCACTGTGCTACTGTGCCACCCCAAATGTGTTCAAAGGAATGTCACTCAGGAGGGTTGTGAATCTTTGGAATCCTTCCCCTGAGAGAGCTGTGGATGTTGAGCCACTGAGTATCATTTGGACAGTCTGGGTACATTAGGAGTAAACATAGTAAGATGTCTCACACAACACCAGGTTGTGAGATAACTACAGGCAGTTACCTGCAGATCCGACCAAAGAACACACCCGTCAACTCAACAGACTGATCAAGGCCTTTTGATCTGGACCTTCAGAGCACCCTCCATGCTCTCATCCCATGTACTCCCCGCATTGGAGATCTATATTGCCTCCCGAAGATACACAAGGCAAACGCACCCGGCCGTCCCATCGTACCGGGCGATGGGAGCCTGTGTGAGAACCTCTCTGGCTACGTCGAGGGCATCCTGAAACCCATTGTACAAAGAACACACAGCTTTTGCTGTGATACTACGGACTTCCTACAGAAACTCATCATATGTGGAACAGTTGAACCAGGGGCACTCCTCGTCACAATGGATGTCACGGCACTCTGCACCAGCAGCCCCCACGAAGGTGGCATTGCTGCAACTGCCTCAGTACTCAACGCCGACAACTGCCAGTCTCCAGATGCAATTTTACAACTCATCTGTTTCATCCTGGACCACAATGTCTTCACCTTCAACAACCAGCTCTTCTTCTAGACACACGGAACAGCCAAGGGGGCCAAATTCGCACCTCAACCTGCCAACATCTTTATGCACAAGTTTGAACAAGACTTCCTCACCACACTGGACCTTCAATTGATGCTATACACTAGATAAGAACATAAGAAATAGGAGCAGGAGTAGGCCATCTAGCCCTTTGAGCCTGCCCCACCATTCAATAAGATCATGGCTGATCTGTCGTGGTTCAGTTCCACTTTCCCGCCCTCTCCCCATAACCCTTAATCCCCTTGCTTATCAAAAACCCATCAACCCGCGTCTTAAAAATATTTAGTGAGGCAGCCTCCACCACTTCAACGGGCAGAGAATTCCAGAGATTCACCACCCTTTGAGTGAAGAAGTTCCTCCTCAACTCCGTTCTAAACCGCCCCCCCTTTATCTTGAGGCTGTGCCCTCTAGTCCTACTGTCTTTTCTGAGCGGGAAGAGTCTCTCCACCTCTATCCTATCCATCCCATTCATCATCTTATACGTCTCAATGAGATCTCCCCTCATTCTTCTAAACTCTAACGAGTAGATACATCAATGACATTTTCTTCCTTTGGACTCGGGGTGAATAATCACTGAACCAACTATATGATGACATTAACAAGTTCCATCCCACCATCAACCTCACTATGGAGTATACTCCGGAATCGGTCGTATTCTTGGACACGTGCATCTCCATCAAGTACGGTCACCTCTGCACCTCACTGTACCGCAAGCCCATGGATAACCTCATGATGCTCCACTTCTCCAGCTTCCACCCTAAACACGTTAAAGAAACCATCCCCTACGGACAAGCCCTCCCTACACACAGGATCTGCTCAGATGAGGAGGATCGCAACAGACACCTCCAGATGCTGAAAGATGTCCTCATAAGAACAGAATATGGCATTCGACTCATCGATCGACAGTTGTAATGCGCCGCACTGACCACCTCATAAGACAAACACGGGACACGGTGGACAGAGTACCCTCCATCGTCCAGTACTTCCCCAGTGCAAAAGCTACGACAAGTTCTCTGGAGCCTTCAACATGTCATTGAGAACAAACATTTTGCCAAGGCCATCCCCACACCCCCACTTCTTGCCTTAAAACAACCGCATAATCTCAAGCAGATCATTGTCTGCAGCAAACAACCCAGCCTTCAGGTGAACAGTGACCACAACACCACACAACCCTGCCACAGCAATCTCTTCAAGACATGCCGGATCATCGACACGGATGCCATCATCTCACGTGAGAAGACCATCCACCAAGTATACGGCACATACTCTTGCAACTCGGCCAACGTTGTCTACCTGATACGCTGCAGAATGGATGTCCTGAGGCACGGTACGTTGGGGAGACCATGCAGACGCTACGAACAATGGATGGATGAACAGTGCTCGGCAATCACCAGGCAGGACTGTTCTCTTCCTGTTGGCGAACACTTCAGCGGCCACGAGCATTCGGCCTCTGACCTTCGGGTAAGCATTCTCCAAGGCGGCCTTCACAACACATGACAGCGCAGAATCGCTGAGCAGAAACCAGTAGGCAAGTTCCGCACATATGAGGACGGCCTCAACCGGGATCTTGGGTTCATGTCACGCTATCTGTAACCCCCATGACTTGCCTGGGCTTGCAAAATCTCACTAACTGTCTGGCTGAAGATAATACACATCTCTTTAACCTGTGCTTAACACTGTCTCCACTCACATTGTCTGTACCTTTTTAAGACTTGATTATCTGTAAAGACTCGCATTCCAACCATTATTTTGTAAATTGAGTTTGTGTTGTTACATGCCCTGTTTGTGAACAGAACTCCTGCTTACCTGACAAAGGGGCAGCCCTCCGAAAGCTAGTGGCTTTTGCTACCAAATAAACCTGCTGGACTTTAACCTGGTGTAGTGAGACTTCTGACTGTGTTTTCCCCCAGTCCAGTGCTGGCATCTCCGCACCTACACTAGGAGTGGCAAGGTGGAAGTGGAGACCATGGTGGGGTGGGGGAAGGGAGGGGAAGCAGGACAGCACAGTGGTTAGCGCTGCTGCCTCACAGTGTTAAGGACCTGGGTTTGATTCCCGGCTTGGGTCACTGTCTGTATGGAGTCTGCACATTCTCTCCGTGTCTGTGTGGGTTTCCTCCGGGTGCTCCGGTTTCCCCCCTCGGTCTGTAAGACATGCTGGTTAGGTGCATTGGTGCTAAATTCTCCCTCAGCGTACCCAAACTGGAGTGTGATGACTGGGGAACTTCCACAGTAACTTCACTGCAGTGTTAATGTAAACCTACTTGTGACACTGGTAAATAAACTTGCAGTGGACAGGAAGCTGGGGTATCAGATTCTCCCCAGTTCTCACTGAGGGAGATTCCTCAGGATGGTGATGGTTTGTGGTGTAAGAGGAAGTAATTTCTTCTCGAGAATGAAATGCTGGATCGAAACCTTTTTTAGTGGCTTGTGGCTGTTCTGTTAACTTCCTCTTTTTCCCCCCCTCCTCCCTGAATGCTGCTTACAGAATAATGTTACCATTGTTCCCGGGTTACCCTCAGCGGTAGGTCTCCTTTGCCAGACTCATGCTGAAGGGGAGGGGCTCTAACCATTAGAAATTGAGGAAAACTAAAATGAGGGGAGGTTATGGGTGTCCCTCCCTCCCTCCCTTCCTGCCTTCTTTCTCTCTGTCTTTAGCCTCCCAATCAGACAGTCAAGAGACCATGGTTGAGCCTGGCACCCAATATTGAGGGGCGGAGAAGGTTGTGGGGGGGGGGGAGGTTTGTGAGTGGGGTCAGTTCCCTGCCATGTGGGGGCTCGGTGCCACGCGGGGGGCCTCACTGCCACAGACGGCTGCAAGCCTCTGGATGAGCCGTTAACCCGAGCCTCCCGTCCACCCCTGTCGAGCGAATGTGAAAGATTTCACTGTTGACAACAGAGCTGAGGGGTATTTCTTAGAGTGTCTGGTGGAGATGTATCCTCCAGCATCGCACAAACCAACTAATGTTTTCATTGGAATGCTGTATTTCCTAAGTTACAACAGTAAATACGCCTTAAAACACTCTGCCAAAAATCCAGCTTTGTGAAAAGTCTCTCTCTCTTTCTCTCTCTCTCTCCTCTCTCTCTCTCTCTCTCTCTCTCTCTCTCTCTCCTCTTTCTCTCTCTCTCTCCTCTCTCCTCTTTCTCTCTCTCTCTCCTCTCTCTCTCTCTCTCTCTCTCCTCTCTCCTCTTTCTCTCTCTCTCTCCTCTCTCTCTCTCTCTCTCTCTCTCTCCTCTCTCTCTCTCCTCTCTCCTCCTCTCTCTCTCTCTCTCCCCTCTCTCTCTCTCTCTCTCTGCCCTCTCTCTCTCTCTGCCCCCCCCCCCACTTTGTCCCTGTGTCCATCTTTCTCCTCTCTCTCTCTTCCCCCTTTGTATGTTCATCTCTCTCTCTCTCTCTCCCCCTCACAATCTCTCTCTCACTGTCTCTCCCTTTTTCTGTGTGTCACTGTCCCTGTTTTTCTCTCGCACTCTCCCCCTGCCTTTCTCTGTGTCTCTGTCTGCCCAATTCTCTGGTTCAAAGTTCCTTCAGATCATTGCAACTTACCATGATGTTTTACTGGAGCAGAGCAAAGTTCAGCAGCAATGAGATGTACAATTTTTAACCAGCTCTCCGCACAAGAGCGAAGGATTCCGGTTCTTTCCAAACGAACTATGTAAATAGACAAGGGTCAGAGGGAGTGGAGTCGTCATGTCACCGTTAACCACCATATCTGGTGAACTCCAATCAATATCAGGGTGAAGGGGGCACAGCCAATCGACAGAGCTCGGAGGGAAGAATTCCAGCTTGCTTGGTCATAGGATCTCTACAGTGCAGAAAGAGGCCATTTGGCCCGTCAAGTCTGCACCAACTCTCTGACAGAGGACCCCACTCCAGTCCAATCCTCATAGCTCCACACATTTACCTCATTTATCCCCCTCACCTACAGATCTTTGCACTGTGGAAACACGAGGAGAACGTGCAAACTCTGCACACACTGACCTAAGGCCAGAGTTGAACCCAGGTCCCTGGTGCTGTGGGGCAGCAGTGCTAACCGCTGTGCCCTGTTTTGTAATGCGGATGTTGTTGGCTGGGCCTGCATTTGTTATCCATCCCCTAATTGCCCTTGAGCAGAGTGGTTGGCTGGGCCATTTCACTGGGCGTGTGAGAATCAGCCACGTTGTGCTGTGGGCTCAGAGTCACATGTAGGCCAGACTGGGTAAGGATGGCAGATTTCCTCCCCTGAATGGTGTTTGTGACAATTGCTGCTTCTGAGGCCACTGCTGCAGGGTTGAGCTTTCTACTGCAGAGTTCACTGACTGAACTCAGATAAGGTGTAAGCCACGTTGTTTTGGAGTGTGTTTGTGAGCGAGTGTCGGAGCAGAAGTGAAAGTTGGCTTTCTGTGAAACTGGGGCCGTAGAGTTTGAAGCTGTGGTTACTGTCTGAGAACTGAGGGGTTCAGTGTTTATCCTGAGTGTAATGCTCCCACGACTAGTCCAGTGCTCCAGGTGCCTGAGACTCAAATCCTCAGAGAACATGCATTCAAATCCCGCCAGTCTGAAAATGCGGATGGAGTTTGCAAGCGGATCTGGGAACTTGCTGGTATCGACTAAAAGTATCTGCCAATCTGTGTCCATTTTTGTCACTTCTGAAAAATAAAACAACCTTGTTTTGTGCAGATCCTCTTTTTATGTGTGTGTTAGGGAGGAAAGTTTAAAAGTTTATTTATCAGTGTCTCAATTAGGCTTACAATACACACTGCAATGAAGTTACAGCGAGAATCCCCCAGTTGCCACGCTCCGGCACCTGTTCGGGTACACCGAGGGAGAATTCAGCATGGCCAATGCACCTAACCAGCGCGTCTTTTGGACCGTGGGAGGAAAGATAGTTAGGAACTTTTTCCTCCAGGGTGGAAGAGTCAATTATTAGGGGGCATAGGTTTAGGTGCAAGGGGTGCAAGGTTTAAAGGAGATGTATGAGGCAAGTGTTTTACACAGAGGATGGTGGGTGCCTGGAACTCGCTGCCGGGGGACTCAGTGGAAGTAGTGGTGACTTTTTTAAGGGGCATCTGGTAGGAATAGAAGGAAATGGTGCCCGGTAGGATATGGGGCTTTAGTTCAGTCGGGCTGCATGGTCAGTGCAAGCGCGAGGGCGGAGGGCCTGTTCCTGTGCTGTAATTTTCTTTGTTCTTTGAAACCGGAGCACCCGGGGGAAACCCACGCAGACACTGGGAGATCGTGGGTTCAGTAGTGGGGTCACTCTCTGCACCCAAGTCCCTGGCGCTGAGAGGCAGCGGTGCTGACCACCGCGCCACCACAAATGTCAATTCAACAATGCTTCTGATGTAAACCTGACACTGGCCTCAGGTGATAGAGATGCCAGAGGAGCTGGAATTCAGCAGGGCCTGCGTCCACAGCAGCAGGGCCCCTACTCCTGAGGTGTAAACACTTCCAGTGAATGAATCTAGTTAATTCTGACACAGTCAGAGAAACATCACTCAGCTGGAAGCCAGCACGAGTATAGGGCAGCCGGCCAAACCACACACCTTCCCCTCCACTCACACCTCCTTTCTCAGTACTCTCTCTCTCTCTCTCTCTCTCTCTCTCTGGATAAATCTCTGTCAAAGGGGATTTTGTGTTGAGTTGCTGAGCTGTTGTCGGAACAGGGGCTGTAATTGGCCAGTCTTTCAATGAGAGCTGCATTTTTACACTGAATATTTCTGTCGTCATGGGAACTTGTCAATCGCAGTATTTGAGCGGTGGCCTTCTCAGCCCTGCCACCACAAGTTTATTTTTAAATCTCCTGTGCTCGACAGACCGGGCAGGGGGCCGGGGGTGGGGGAGCAGGTCTCGTATCGATTTTGGTCATCCGCTGTAACCTCTGAAAACTCCATTTCATTTCCCCTCTGTTGTCCTGGTGACTTGAACTTGACCTGTTCCCCAGCTACACAGTGGGAGGAGGAAAGGGGGGTTCGAGGTTCTGTATTTCAGTACTTGGGGGGCACTGTGCTGTCAGTGGGGTCAATATTTCAGTTCTGGCATGGGCAGAGAGTGCTGTATTAGTGGATGGTCAGTACAGTGGCCTGCTGGATGTACTGTGCTGTCGGGGGTGTCGGTGCCTGGGGTAGGGGTGCCACACTGTCGGGGGGGGGGGAGGGGGCGGGGGTGACAATGCCTGGGGATACAGGAGCCGCACTGTTGGAAGTGTCGTTGTCTGGGGTAGGGTTGACGCACTGTCAGCAGGTGTCGGTGCCCATGGGAAGGGGTGCCACACTATCGGGAGTGGGGGGGGGAGGTTTCTGTCCCTGGGGAAGGGGTGCCGCACTGTCGGGGGGGTGTCCATCTCCGCGGGTGGGGGGCCGCACTGTCGGCGGGGTGTCCCATACTGGAGCAGTGGCTACACTTCACATGATAGTCATTTGACTGTGAGAAGTGTGGGTTCCTTAAGCTGTAAATGGTGAAGCATTTAAGATGATTAAAGGGTGCGGCAGGGTCAATAGAGCGGAAACGATTTCCTCTGGTTTGAAATTGGGGGGGGGGGGGGGGGTTGCGAGGAGGGTGGTGCAGGGGTGCGTTGGTGTGGGGAGGGTGGGGTGCAAGGCCTGAGAAAGGGACAAAACCTTAAATTGGAGGCAGGCTGTTGAGAGTTAATGGGAGGGAATGCTTCCCCCTGTAAAGGAGAACGGATATCTGGAAACTCCCACTTCCCAGCACATGGAAAGGCTTGGTGTTGGCATGGGAGTGCATTGCGAATTTTGACTACTGGAATTGTTGGGCAGGATTATTCTGGAATAGCGGAGCCAAGGCTGGAGAAGGGATTTCAGATCCTGATCATCTATAGTCTAACTGAACGATGGGCTGAATGGCCTCTTTGCTATTCCTAGTTGTGTACAATTGTATTGCGATTGATCAAATTATTGATGCTGACACTCTTTTTTTCTCTCTTTTCCTCCCCGCCCCCCCGCTCCGCAGTTTGTAATGCTCAGAATGTGAAAGTGGAACCCCATGTTTTTGGTTACGTGGGCAGCGAGGCTTTACTCCGATGCCAGTTTGTGGACCCGGATAAGAGCCTCCAGGTCACACAGGTCACCTGGATGAAGGACCCCACCGGCGCCAAGATTAACCTGGCCGTGTACAACCCCGAATTGGGCACCCATTATCCCACCGACACCGGGATGCGGATCGAGTTCCGTAACCCCACCAGCACGGACGCGACATTGATCATCAAGCGCCTGGAAATGGCTGATGACGGGGTTTACAGCTGTGAGTTTGCCACGTATCCCGACGGCAACCAGGAGGCCACCACCAACCTGACCATCCTAGGTAAGGCGAATCAGCCGCCCTCTCTGTTGTTCAGTCTCTCGGAGGTTCTGCATTAGATATGGTTAAACACAAAATGTTTATCGATAAGGCAACCATATGTACGTCTGGCCCAAGCTCTGAGCTCACTCCATGTTGCCTTCCGCACAGGTCTCTGTCCAATACTGGACTGTCTCTCAACTCTGGGCATGTGTCTCTTTATAGCACACTGTTGCCAGTGGTACCGGATTTAATCCCATGTTATCCCTTTCTGGAACAAAGAAAATACCAGCACAGGAACAGGCCCTTCAGCCCTCCAAACCTGCACCGACCATGCTGCCCAATTGAACTAAAACCCCCTACCCTTCCACCCCGGGAAAAACCTTCTGACTATCCACTCTGTCCATGCCCCTCATAACCTTGTAGACTTCTATCAGGTCGCCCCTCAACCTCCGTCATTCCAGTGAGAACAAACCAAGTTTCTCCACCTCTCCTCACAGTAACGCCCTCCATACCAGGCAGCATCCTGGCAAATCTTCTCTGTACCCTCTCCAAAGCCTCCACATCCTTCTGGTAGTATGGCGACCAGAATTGAACACTATCTTCCACGTGTAGCCTAACTAAGGTTCCATAAAACTGCAATGTGACTTGCCAATTTTTAAACTCAGTGCCTCGGCCAACGAAGGCAAGTATGCCGTACGCCTTCTTGACTACCTTGTCCACCTGTGTTGCCACTTTCAGTGACTTGTTACTTGTAAAACCAGATTCCTTTGCCAATCAATATTCTTAAGGGTTCTGCCATTTACTATATATTTCTTATTCTATGCCAGGTACCTGCATACTACACCCATTTCCCCCCCGCCCCTGCAATCTTTACTTCACGTATTTACATGCTGGCTTCCACACACGTCTCTGTCCAGTCCAGGACTGTTCTCTCTACTCTACCCTGTCTCTTTACATCACACTGGCAGTGGTACTGTAATTGGTCCCCTGTTGGCCAAATCTCCCATATTTACAGCACAATCGTGTTTACTCGGTGTACTTGCATTACTATTGTGCTATTCTTTCCTCTCCTCTTTCTACACCCCCTCGCCTTGCAAATCATCCAGCTTCTGTGTAGACAAATTTAGGCAATCTGATGGCTTGATGATTCTTCCAGATCTTGTTCTTTTCCTAATCCTCTCTTTGGAGTTGGAACTGCTCCTTGCCAGCTCTCCATCTGGTCTGCTCAAGGGCCAGTGACATGTTGCCTTTGGTTTTGGAGGGGAGGCAAGGTCAGCAGATACCTGGGAACGCCACCTCTGGGAGGTTTCCACATCCAGACGTGGAAATATCTCAGCCATTCCTTCACTGCTGTTTGGTCAAAATCCTGGAATTCCCCACTGGCACTGGCACAGGCACTGCCTCCTCACAGCACCAGGGACCTGGGTTTAATTCCCGGCTTGGGTCGCTGCCTGTGCTGAGTCTGTGCCGGTTTTCTCCCACAGACTGAAAGATGTGCTGGTAGAGTGCGTTGGCCATGCTGAATTCTCCCGCGGTGTACCCGAACAGGCGCCAGAGTGTGGCGACTGAGGGATTTTCACAGTAACTTCGTTGCAGTGTCAATGCAAGCCTACTTGCGTCGATAATAAATCAACTTTCAAACAGCACCTATGCCTCAGGGACTGCGGTTATTCGAGAAGGTGGCTCACTACCACCTTCTCGGGGCAGGAGACAAATGTTGTCTTGGGCAGCAGGGCTCACAATGCTGTGAAACAACGTTACACGAGGGACAAGGGAGGCTATTTGGCCCACGCTGCTGCTGCTAGCCCTCTGAAAAAGCTATCTGCTTTGTCCCGCTGTGCCTTTCTCTTTCCCCTTAGCCCGTCATGGAGGTCAGGGCTTTGTAAGGGGATGTCAAAGATTGCTTGCCTGCCCCCTAGTTAACCTGGGAGAGTGAATGACTGAGTGGTGAGGGGACAGTTAGGATTCAGGCCTGTTGTGTGGGGGCTGGGGTCAGGGCCAGGTTGGGTAAGGCTGGCGGATCCTTAACCGTGAAGGACGTGATGGGCTCGTGGCATAATCGCTAGACCATTAATCCGGAAACTCAGCTGGAGACCTGGATTCGAATCCCGCCACGGCAGTTGCGGAACTTGAATTCAACAAAAAACATTTGGAATTAAGAATCTACTGATGACCGTGAAACCATTGCTGGAAAAACCCATCTGGTTCACGAATGTCCTTTAGGGAAGGAAATCTGCCGTCCTTACCTGGTCTGTCCTACGTGTGACTCCAGAGACACAGCCAATGACTCTCAACTGCCCTCTAAAATGGCTTAGTGAGCCACTCAGCCCAAGGGTGGATGGGAGGGGCCAGGCCATTCAGCCCCTCGGTTCTGTGCCGCTGTGTGTGCGTGGCGTGATCACTCCCGGTCTGTGTTTTAACTCCCTGTCGCCGTTTTCTCGTTGCAGCCAAGCCGGTGAACAGCGGCAGAGCCCTCCTGGTAACGGCTGGGCCGGCTGAGGTCCCCGTGGCAGAGTGCACCTCGGCCAACGGCAAGCCGCCGGCTTCCATCTCCTGGTTGGGGAATGTTGTGGGGAATGTCTCTGACACTGTGGTCAAGAACAACGATGGAACCTTCACCGTGAAAAGTGAATTCAGAGCTGTCCCCACTGGAGAGATTGACGGGGAGAAGATGCCTTGCGAGGTGCGCCAGCAAACTCTGGAAAAGCCAGAGATCATCCAGATCACCCTGTCAGTAAAATGTAAGTGTTTGATGATGGTCATGAAACAGTCTGTGCAACCCTGGTCTGTTAGAGAGATAGGGAGGGGTTGTAGGGGCTGGAGGAGGTTACAGAGATAAGGAGGGGTTGTAGGGGCTGGAGGAGGTTACAGAGATAGGGAGGGGTTGTAGGGGCTGGGGGAGGTTACAGAGATAGGGAGGGTTGTAGGGGCTGGAGGAGGTTACAGAGATAGGGAGGGGTTGTAGGGGCTGGAGGAGGTTACAGAGATAGGGAGGGGTTGTAGGGGCTGGGGGAGGTTACAGAGATAGGGAGGGGTTGTAGGGGCTGGAGGAGGTTACAGAGATAGGGAGGGTTGTAGGGGCTGGAGGAGGTTACAGAGATAGGGAGGGGTTGTAGGGGCTGGGGGAGGTTACAGAGATAGGGAGGGGTTGTAGGGGCTGGAGGAGGTTAGAAATACATGGAAGGGAATGGGGGTATGGAGGCCATGGGGGAAGTTTGAAATGAGGATGAGGATTTTAATTGCAGTACACTCACCCGATGCACAATTGCTGAAACGTATCTCTTGATTTTCAGATGTACCTATAGTGACTATCGAGGGATATGACGGCAATTGGTACTTGGGAAGAGAGCATGCTTCCTTGACATGCAGTGCCAGAGCTAACCCGCCAGCAACTGAGTACACGTGGCTGATGTAAGTGTTGATCCCAGATGGGTGTTGATCTGTGTCCTTGTTGATGGGGTGCTGAGCGAGATGAGCAGTCAGTGACGTATGAACGTCCAGAATGCACTTCCCAAAATGGTGATGGTAGCAGCTTCCACTGTAAAAATGGGCCGAATGGCCTCCCCTCTTATCCTGTCATACTGCGTCTGACGGGAATGATCAGTGTCCTGAGGTCATTCAGCCCCTCAGGCTAGTCCCACCATTCCGTCTCCAGTCATTGCTGACCTGTAACATGGAGCTGTTATCCTTCATGAAATACAATATCCTGTTCACAACCGCTTGGAAGTTTTCAATCAACTCCTTCTAGCCTTGGAAGCTCTTTGAGGGGATTTTCACTCCCCTTTTGTGAAGAAGCTGTGTGCAGTTCTGGTTGGAACACCACAGGAAGGAAATGATTGCACTGGAGTGGACGCAGAGGAGATTGACCAGGGTGTTCCCTGGGCTGGAGCATTCCAGCTCTGAAGAGAAGCTGGTTAAGCTGGGGTTGTTTTCCTCAGAGCAGAGAAGGCTGAGGGTGGGGGGGGACCTGATTGAGGTGTACAGAATTGAGGGGCATCGATAGGAAGGAACCCCTTGGAGGGTTCAGTAACTGAGATTTAAGATAAGGCATCGGAGAAGTTAAAGGGGGTTTAGGGAAAAGCCTTCCATCCCTGAGGATGGTGGGAATCTGGAACTCCCTGCCTTTTTGTGGACTCAGCTCCACTTGCGCTCATCATACCCCTTAATTCCTTTACTGTTTAAAAATGTATCTATCCTTTTCTTAAAAACAAAGAAAATTACAGCACAGGAACAGGCCCTTCAGCCCCTCCAGTCCTGCACCTACCATGCTGCCCAACTTAACTAAAACCCCTGATCCTCCTGGGGACCATATCCCTCTCTTCCCATCCTATTCCTATACTTGTCAAGATGCCATTCAGTGAGGTAGCTTCAGCTGCTTCACTGGGCAGGGGAATTCCACAGATCCAGAACCCCTGGGTGAAGAAGTTCCTCCTCAACTCAGTCCTAAATCTGCTCCCCCTTATTTTGAGGCCACGTCCCCTAGTTCTAGTTTTGCCGCTGGTAGAGACAACCTCCCTGCTTCTTATTTTATATGTTTCAATAAGATCTCACTCTTCTAAATTCCAGAGTATAGTCCCAGTCTTTCCTCATAAGCCAACCCTTGTGAGGGCTGGTGCAGACATGATAGGCCAAAGGGCTTCTTTCTGAGCTGTAAAGCTCTTATTTCTCGTTGTGCTTCTGACGTCGCCTCTGAATACCCAGCTCGAACTTTTTTTAACTTCTGTTCCCCCCCACTTGTTCCAGAACTTTCCATGACCAGAAGTAATAGTTTCTCTCCTATCAACCCTAATTGAATCCTAATCTTAAAGATTAGATCATCCCTGATGATTGGAACTCAATATTATAAGCCTGGTCTGTGCAAACTGCCCTGATGACCTAACTCTTTTCATGCCTTGACATAATTCTGGTAAATCTATATCCTTCCCGAGGTCCAGAACTGAGCAGTTACTTCAGATCTGGTCTAACTAGAGCTCTTTGTACAATTTCGACATTTGACCCACTTTCCAACCCATTCTGATAAACGCCAACACCCCATTGGCCTTTTTGATATCTTGTACACGTCTAATTGGCATTTAGTGATTTCTGTATCACACAGCACACATCTCTGTTCCTTGGTGCCGAGTCTCTCTGAGTTTGGTCTGTATTGGGTCGAGAATGGACAGATTTCCCACCCCCCCCACAATGCAATCTCTTGGTTCCATCTTGCATCCTAGGCTGGCACGATGGCACTGTTGTCAGCACTGCTGCCTCACAGTGCCAGGGTCCCTTCGTTCTATTCCGGCCTTGGGTCACTGTCGGGGTGGACGTTCCCCCCCCCCCATATCTGTGTGGGTTTCCTCCGGGTGCTCCAGTTTCCTCCCACAGTCCTAAGATGTGCTGGTTAGATTGATTGGCCATGATAAATTGCCCCTAGTATCAAGGGGATTAGCAGGGTAAATATGTGGGGTTATGAGTGTAGGGCCTGCTGAGGGATTGTGGTCAGTACAGACTTGATGGGCCAAATGGCTTCCTTCTGCACTGTAGGGATTCTGTGACTAGAAGGATCTACGTTCTGACCTATGCTTGAATGTTGGAGGCTCAGGGGGCGACCAGATAGGATTTACAAAATTATGAGAGGTGTGGATAGAATGGAAAGTCTGGAGTCATTTTCCTAAGATAGAAATATGAATTTCTGGGGGACAAAGGTTTAAGATAAAAGGGGGAAAGTTTTTAAAGGTGATATGAGAGGTGTGCTTTTTAACACAGGTGGCGGTAAGTACCTGGAATGCACTGCTAGAGGATGTGGTAGAAATAGATACAATAGCGATACTTAAGAGGCATCTCGACAGACACACAAGTGGGAATAGAGGGATCCAGTCCACGTAGAGATTTGTCGTTGTCTTGGTGCAGACCTGATGGGCCGTAGGGCCTGTGCTGTACTGTTCTTTGCACCCTAACTGCTGTGCCCAAGCTCTAGAATTCCCTCGCGAAACCTCTTTTTTTTCTCTCTCTCTCTCTCTCATTGTGAGTGCCTCCCATCTATTTAACCGTGCTTTGCGTCCCTCCGCAGGAATGGCAGTCCTGTTCCCAGCTCCATCCGCGTGGACGGACACCAGCTCACAGTCAACAAAGTGACTTATGAAGTCAACGGGACCTTCACCTGCCAGGCCACCAATAACCTTGGAGAGGGGCGCTCCAAGATGGATGTCCTCGTTCGTGGTGAGTCCCGCTTCTCTGTCGCTGCGGGGAAGTGTTTAAAACCTGCATGAGGAAGTAGTTGGCGGGTCAGTTAACTTCCAGAGGCGGATCGGTTTGGTCCTGGGATCTGCCAGTACATTTGTGTTGGGTTAAAGCCACGTGCTCTGATGATTACAGAGGGGTGAAAACGGAGATACCAAAAATGCTGCTTGTCTGGATGCACATTTATCTGTTAGAATGTTTATCTTTTTATTGTTGCAAATAATGGAAAGACGTGATTTGTTTGGCTTTGATTCAAAAGAGATGTGTGTTTTTTTTAAACCATAAATGTTGTGTAGCTAGCTCTGATAGTGAAGCTCTATCTTCATTTGACTGACTCCATTTAAGGTTGGGGACACTGATAGTTGCCTAGGATACCAGTGACTATAATCCTGAGGTATGGAATCTTTCTGAAAGTTTACAGTTTTCTTATCTACTTGGGCCACTTGCTGGATTTTGTAAAATCTGATGGATACATGGCAAGCTGTGAGGATGGTAGCAATCGACTGCCACAGGCCTCAGACATTTTGGTAGATTGAACCAGGGCAGGACTTACTCAGTTAATGGTAGGGCACTGGGGAGAGTTGCAGAACATAGAGATCTAGGGGTACATGTTCATAGCACCTCGAAAATGGAGTCACAAGTGGACAGGGCGGTGAAGAAGGCATTCGGCATGCTTGGTTTCATCGGTCAGAACATTGAATACAGGAGTTAGGACATCTTGTTGAAGTTGTACAAGACGTTGGTAAGGCCACACTTCGAATATTGTGTACAGTTCTGGTCATCCTATTATGGAAAGGATATTACTTAACTAGAAAAAGTTCAGAAAAGATTTACTAGGATGCTCCCGGGACTTGATGGTTTGAGTTATAAGGCGAGGCTTGGGTAGAGTGGAATTTTTTTTTCCCCTGGAGCGTAGGAGGCTGAGGGCTGATCTTATAGATGTCTATAAAAACCACTAATGAGGGGTATAGATCAGCTAGTCAACATCTTTTTCCCAAAAGTAGAGGGAGTCTAAAGCTAGAGGGCATAGGTTTAAGGTGATAGGGGAGAGATACAAAAAAGGGGGGCAGTTTTTTTCACAGAGGGTGGTGATTGGAACGAGCTGCCAGAGAAAGTAGTAGAAGTGGGTACAATTTTGTCTTGTTAAAAACATTTAGAAAGTTACATGGGTATAGAGGGATATGGGCCAAATTGGGACTAGCTTAGTGATCTTTTTTAAAAAAAAGCAGCATGGACAAGTTGGGTTGAAGGGCCTGTTTCCATGTTGTAAACCTCTGTGACCTAAACAGGGTGGTGGATTGGGTGGGCAGATACGAGACAATGTTTACTGACAGAAGGGGAATAGGAAAGATAATATCAATCAAATGGCAAGTTTGTGAAGAGTGGTGCGGGTGCTTTGATCATGTGATGGTGACAGAACACATGCAGCAAGTGGCTAGTGACGTATGCGAAAGCTTGGGCCTTGTAAATGCAGATAGCCAGCACAAAAGTGGTGAAGTTAGGCGCAACATTTGTAAAACTCGAGGTAGGCCGCAACTGGAGTACCACATCCAGACCTGGACACCACAGTTCAGGGAGGATGTGAGAGGCCCTTGAGAGGGCATGGTAACAGAATGGTCCCAGGGATGAGGGGTTTCCGTGAGCACGTTCCGGTGGGAATAACAGGAGGATTCAGGGGAGACCTGATAAAGATGTTCAGGGTAGTGAATGTTGCATCTTGGAGAAGCTGATAGTACAAGACCGAGGGGATATAGAAGAGAATGTGAGGAAGGACTTTTAATTTTGAGATTGTGGCAATAAGCCAGGCAAGCAGGATGAGATGGAATGCTCTTACAGAGGATCAGTGCCTGCCCAATGGGCTGAATGGCCTCACCTCCTGCACTGTAAAGATTCTGAGTAGGAATGACCTGCACACTCGCTGCCTACGAGAGTGTTGGAAGCGCAGGATTCCAGGAATTGAATGGGCACTTGAGCACCTTGGCCACTCTCTCTTTGGGCTAGTCTCGAGTGGCCATTCCTTCCTGGCGTGTGCATACAGGCTAACAGGCTCCTCCCGAGCCCAGTCTGTCTCTGCCCTGCGCAGGTTCCACCACAGAAGAGTTTCCCCCAATTGTTTGCTGATCTTCAATGTCACCATTTCCTCTTCCTGGATGGGACATTGATAGAGCAAATCCAATTTGCCCCCCGCTTTCCCCATCGGTCTGCCCCTTCCCCATTCCCAGTACCATCACTTCTGCTAAGGCCTTGGCAATTTTCAAATGATGTGAACATGATCCCCAATTGAGGTGTAACCAGTTCCATCTGTTGTACTTCGCCACATCGTCAGCTGACTGCAGAGGAAGGCAAGGTGTGGACTGAAGGTCAGTGAGGTCTTCAGGCAGTTCAGTCCAGTTTCCTCCCATGTGCCAAAGCTGCACAGGTTAGGTGGATTGGCCATGCCCCTTAGTGTCAGGGAGATTAGCAGGGTAAATATGAGGGGTTATGGGAATCGGGCCTGGGTGGGTTTGCTGTCAGTGCCAGCTTGATGGGCCAATGGCCTCCCGCTACACTTTAGGGATTTTATTGTAATGCCTCAAATGATTGGGAGCTACAGTTGGGTGTGGGAGGGGACAGTAGTGGTAGAACTGGTGAGTTTGTGTGTTGGAATTGCTGCCTTTGTCAGCCGATTCCAGTTAGCAAGGTGGGTGTGGCAGCAAACAGAACCGAGTTGAGCAAGCTGCTGAATGGAACATCTCGTGACAAGCAAGATTATTCTCCCCTTTGTATTCCGATTGCACCTTTCAGCCTCGCATGCACTTCACGGCCAGGCGCCTTTGCAGTTTCGATGTAGGAAACACAGCAGCCAATTTTTGCACAGCAAGATCCCATGGGTGGCAGTGGGATAACGGCCGGGTAATCCGTTTTTGTTTTGTTTTGTTTTTTTTTTGGGCGATGTTTGCGCTCTGGACCCAAGTTTGGAAGGAGCGATATTTCGAATTGCTAGCTGACTTTTGTGGCAGTTTGTGCAAATGTGTTTAGGTGGCTTTTCAATACTTTATATTTCAACTGGTGAAACTCCTGGGGATGGGACAGTTTGTGGGAACGGTTTCTGTGCAAGTACTTGATGCTCAGTATTCTGAGCCATGTGCCAGGCTTTCCTAATATGGACATCTGGAGGCCTATTGAGTTCTTCTTGGCAGATTCCCACAAGCGAATGTCATCGGTATTTAGTTTCTTCTGAGCAAACTGGTAAAAACATTTCATGGCTTTTTAACAATCCCCAACAAGCTCTATGATTGTAAAAGTATGTTCTCAAATTTGGACCTCCCCTATCATATGGGTGGGAAGATTTTACAAAACGTGTAAAAATTTCCTTTTGTAGAGCAGTTATTCCAACTGGCCAGCTCTTCATTCCATCCATTGTTCAATCTCGCTTTCTTTCGAAAGCTTATTCACAATGGCCTTTTTGTTCCACACTGCCCCTGCGTGCATCCAGTTAACAAGCGGCCGTCGCTCTTCACCCCCACTCCCACTTGGGTGTCTTCCTACAGACCAAGGCTGAACCTCTACTCCCCCGAGGAAGTCAATTCAACTCCCGCAGCCACAGAGTTGGATCATTAGCGATCTCGACAGCTTGAGTCCGTCTCTCAGCCTTTGCTCCACATCCAGTGATTCCCTTATCTGAGCTCTAAGCTGCAGGAACGTGGCAGCTGTTTGCGCACAGCAAGCACCCACAAGCAGCGGTGGAAGAGACAGCCAGGTTCCTCTCTTTTGGGGGGGTGGGAGGAGCAACAATTAACTGATAAATGTGAGGGTGAGGTGATGGTCAAACTAGTTACCATTTGAGTCATGCTGTGCCCTTTGACCTGCGGTTTGTTGCCTTGGCTGATGTCAGATCATTCCAAAAGTATCTCATGTCCACAGTGTTCTGATGGAAAGCATCGTGACTGCGTTAGCCAGTCCTTGTATTTTTATTCATTTGTGGGACATGGGCGTCGCTGGCTGGCCAGCATTTATTGTAAGAAGTCTCACAACACCAGGTTAAAGCCCAACAGGCTTATTTGGTAGCAAACGCCACTAGCTTTTGGAGCTCTGCCCCTTCGTCAGCTGAGTGGGGAGTTCTAATCGCAAACAGGGCTTGATCAGAACTCCCCACTCACTAGCTCCGAAAGCTAGTGGCTTGTGCTACCAAATAAACCTGTTGGACTTTAACCTGCTGTTGTGAGACTTCTTACTGTGTCCACCCCAGTCCAACGCTGGCATCTCCACATCAGCATTTATTGCCCATCCCTGGTTGTCCTTGAGAAGGTGGTGGTGAGCTGCCATCTTGAAACGTCATAAGGAGGAATTCCCCATGTTTTGACCCAGTGACAGTGAAGGAATGGCCGATTTATACTTCCAAGTCAGGACGGTGAGTGGCTTGAAGGGGAATTTGCAGGCAGTGGTGTCCCCAGGTAGCTGCTGCTCTGTCTTTCCAGATGGGAAGTGGTCGTGAGTTTGGAAGCTGCCGTCTGAGAATCTTCAGTGAATCGCTGAAAGGACCTAGTGGTATTATTGCTAAATCATTAATCCAGAAACTTGGCTAATGTTCTGGGGACCTGCGTTCAAATCCTGCTACGGCAGGTGGTGGAATTTGGATTCAATAAAACAATATCTGGAATTAAGAATCTACTGATGACCACGAAAACATTGCCAATTGTCGGAAAAACTCATCTGATTCACTAATACCCTTTAGGGAAGGAAATCTGCCATCCTTACCTGGTCTGGCCTACATGTGATTCCAGAGCCACAGCAACGTGGTTGATTCTCAACTGCCCTCGGGCAACTAGGGATGGGCAATAAATGCTGGCCAGCCAGCGACGCCCATGTCCCACGGATGAATTTTTAAAAAAGATGGTAGACGTGGCTGCCACTGTCCGTCAGAGGTGGAGGAAGCAAACGTTTGCACGTAACAGCAGAAAGACTCGCATTCACAAAGCACGCTCTTCATGCTCAAGTGTCTGGAAAGAGCCTTATTGTCAATCGAGTACTTTTTGAAGTGTGGTCATGGCTGGTGTGCAGGAAGCATGGCAGCCAATTTGTACATAGCAAGATCCCACAAACAGCAATAATGTCCTAGCGTTTCGCGACCTTGATTGAGAGATAAATATTGGCCGATGCATCAAGGGACAACTCTTCCCAAACCATTCTGCTTTTAAAATGGTGGCCAGGGATGGTCTTTTTGCATCCACTTGAGCAGGCTGTCAGGCCTTGGTTTAACACGTCGTCATAACACCTCTAACAACGCAGCAATCCCTCCGTGTTGCTCTGTGAAGTACCGGCCTTGTTTTTTTTTGTTGTGCTCTGGCCCTGGGGTGGGGCTTGAACCTGGAACTTCATGATTTGGACGTGATGCCCAAAACAAAGTCCTGTGTTAGTTGGCGTGTGACGTGCTCTGTGACCCGTGTAACCCTGCGTTTGATTTGATTTGTTATTGTCACATGTATTAACACATACTGAAAAGTATCGTTTCTTGCGTGCTGTACAGACAAAGCATACCATTCATAGAGAAGGAAAGGAGAGAGTGCAGAATGTAGTGTTACAGTCATAGCTAGGGTGTAGAGAAAGATCAACTTAATGCGAGGTAGGTCCATTCAAAAGTCTGATGGCAGCGGGGAAGAAGCTGTTCTTGAGTCAGTTGGTACGTGACCTCCAGACTTTTGTATCTTTTTCCCAAAGGAAGAAGGTGGAAGAGAGAATGTCCGGGCCGCGTGGGGTTCTTAATTACACTGGCTGCCTTGCCAAGGCAGCGGGAAGTATAGACAGAGTCAATGAGTGGGAGAGTGGTTTGCGTGATGGATTGGGCTACATTTACGACCTTTTGTAGTTTATTGCGGTCTTGGGCAGAGCAGGATCCAGACCAAGGATGCTTTCTATGGTGCACCTGTAAAGGTTGGTGAGAGTTGTAAGCTGACATGCCAAATTTCCTTAGTCTTTTGAGAAAGTAGAGCCAATGGAGGGCTTTCTTAACTATAGTGTCAGCATTGGGGGACCAGGACAGGATGTTGGTGATCTGGACGCCTAAAAACTTGAAGCTTTCAACCCTTTCTACTTCGTCTCCATTGATGTAGACAGGGGCATGTTCTCCTCTACGCTTCCTGAAGTCGATGACAATCTCCTTCATTTTGTTGACATTGAGGGAGAGATTATTGTTGCTGCACCCGTTCACCAGATTCTCTATCTCATTCCTGTATTCTGTCTTGCCATTGTTTGAGATCTGACCCACTACAGTGGTGTCGTCAGCAAACTTGAAAACCGAGTTGGAGGGCTATTTGGCTGCACAGACATCGGTGTGTAAGGAGTGTAGTAGGGGGCTGAGGACGTGATGGCATTCCGAGGTGGCTGACCTCTGTGTGAGTCTATTTTAGCTGCATCGTGATGCTAGCTGAAAGCGACCTTGTGCTACCAACCACAGCTTGCATTTTTATTAAAATAAGCTGGTTGTTTGACCGAGCTGTAACAAGCATATGACTTTGTTTTAAGCATTTCCTGGCCCCGCTCTTGTGGTTGACAATCTCATTGAGGTCGAAGAGGAAAAGGAAATGCGATCGTTAGAATAACGAGGTTGTTCATGTGCCGGGAACTGAGGAAACGTTTGTGGTTCCCAGTAAGTCACTGGTTAAAAGTGGTGTCAGAAACTGGAACCAATGGCTTGTACATTGTCTGTTTTGGAGGGGTGGCTAATAGAAACACGTTGGGTTTTAGTTCGGGTAACTTACCCAGTTATCCAGCCTGTTCTCTTGTAGTTAGTCAACAATAGACTAAAAGCTCGATTCATAATGTAATGTTCCCTGTGCAAAGCACTGCTGCCATCTTGTACACCGCAAACTCCCACTGACGCATGACCAGCTAAAATGTTGTTAATGATGCTGACTACTCTTTTTGGCCAGAGGTGCAGATTTTTAAGGAGCGTCTTCGCAAGGGGGAAGAGCGGGAGAGGTGGAAAAGTTCCAGGGGGTGAATTCCAGACCCCCACGTGGCGGAAGGCACGGCCTGAGCGTGGCGAAGGAATGCTCCAAGGGTGCACCAAGAGGTCAAAATGGGAGGAGAGCAGATACCTTTTGAGGGTTGGGAGGAGGCCACGGAGAGGGTTGAGGAACAGGATGAGAAATTTCAAAGCGGGAGGTGGGTGGGTGGGTGCAGGCGTAAATCGGTGAGCAGCAAAGGATGAAGGGTGAATGGCATAAGGACGCGCTCTCTCTGAAGCCAGGTTGGCATTTTGTCGCAGCGCGGCCAGGTTTGTGCACAGGAAGATTCCACAAAATCACTGCTTTGTTGATTTTTCATATTGTCTCAGCAAGTGGGAGAACTTTCCCCCTGCTCTTCAGGCTGTAGAATCTTTGTATGTCTGAATGGGATACGATTTCCTTAGGAAACATGACCACCAATCATTGATTACAATGAACCATAACTAGACCCAAGGGGATCATCTGACCCGACTGTCTGACCCTTTACCACAGCCATATTTGTGGCCAAGTGTCCCTGGGGAGAGAGAGCATGTGGTGTCCGAGGGCACCATCAAGGTCCTTGGGCACTGCAGGGTATTGTTGACTCCTTTAATCATGATTTGGTTTAATGGTTTAAGTTTCTGGTTTTGTTTTTGGTATCGGGCAGGGTGTTTTTTTTGAGGGTTGCCCTTCTTGCTTTACTTCAGTTCAGTTGGTTTACCAGGAAGAAAGGTGGTCAGATTCCCTGGAGGCGGGGGTCCTAATGATGTTCGGTGGGACTATGCGACCCTGAAAGCTGCTCCCGTTGTGCGTGCACGCAGACCAATTTGGATGCGTTTTAGTAATGGAGTTCCACTCTTTTTCCAACAGCCTTTCTCTCTTATCAATGGCCTGCACTGTTTTATTTAACTGGGGGAAAGCGCAGTTTATATTTTAACAGGGCAGTTCATATGATCATATTGGCCTCTTGTGTTGTTTTTGAGGGGTTATTTCCATGGTTTGCTGGTGCCTTATCAGTCACCCTTGATGTTTTAATGCATTGGTGATCGGTTAAGAGATTGGTTTACAGGTTCAGTCATCATAGAATCAGAGAATCCCTACAGCGCAGAAAGAGGCCGTACAGAGGGGGAATCCAGAGTAACCGAGATTCCTTGGGATTTCCAATTGTAGCATCTCATGCCACCCAGCGGGAGCAAGGAAGCGGGGAGGAAACTTCCCGGGATGTGTGTCCAATCAAAGTTGATGACTATTGATTTGGAAGAGGGAATTCTGGGATGTGTGGCTGGTCGGACAGCAGCTGAGGGGGATTTGAGAGGGACGAGAGATTCCCACTGTCGTCCCCTTGGTTTTGTTCTCTTTTTCTCTTTACTCCTTCTCGTACGCTCTTTCTTGGGCGCTGTCTCTCATTTTCTCGTGCCCTCTTTCTTGCCCACTGCCTCTTTCTCATACCAAATGAGTCTTAAATGGTCTTTTTTCCCTTCTTGATCCAACAAGTATCCCTTTTGTCAGTGTGCATTCATACTGTAACTGCGTCCTGCTGGATTCCAGGAATTTGGAGAGATGGATATTTGTCTCCGTGACTTTGTGCCCTGTGAACCGCTCCGTGTGCTGATGTGTCGAAATCTGTTGGCAGTTGTAATGGAGATCACTGTGTCACACCAAATCTCTTGTGTTTTTAATTGTTGACCGAATAAGCGTTCTCATGAATGCAGACTCGGAGAAAATGGACTTGAGAAGATTCACAAGGTGATGTGTGGTTTGATAGCTGTCTGGAGATGTGGCCCTTCTGTGTCTGTGGCATGTGCGGGGAAGGATGTTTTCCGTGTCTTGGTTTGGCTGGGCTGTTTGTGGCACTGGTTTGTTCCGCTCGTGACTGTGTATACCCTGCTTTTGATCAGGTGGCTGAGATCTGACCTTTGATGCTTGACCCCTCTCCAGCCTGGCATTGAGCAGAGTTTGATGATTTGCGGTGGCCATCAATCTTTCCATTATTTGTAATTTTATGTTTGCAATTTGGTTTTAGTCATTAGGGCACTGGCGTTGGAAGCATTGCTGATGTCCCGTCCTTTACAAATGAATGTATGACCCTCTTTTTGGCAATGGACTGTTAAAAGTTGGTGCACCTGGTTCACGAAATATCCCCCAAGGGACGAAACCCGCTATCCTCGCCTGGGTGACTCCAGTCCCCACTCTCTAACCTGGTACACCCTCCTGAATGAGCCTAACCAACCACTACTGTGAACAGCCTAAAACACACGCACAAACACCCTCCTCCTCCTCAAGGGTAGCTAGAAACTGGCACTAAGTAGCAGCAATGCCCTCGTCCTGAGCTTTAACTTATAATGTTCTGACATCCGTTTTTTTTTCCATTTCGATTCAGTGTTGGAACGGTGTTAGGTACAGGGAGAGGCATCTACAGCCTGTTCTGACAGTTACTGAGATCTGTATGTTAATCCATTTACCCACCCAGCCCCCAAACCCCAGGTAAATCTTACCGAACTGGGCTCTGGAATTACCAACTGACTTCCCCCAGCCTTGAATCATAGAATCCCTACAGTGCAGAAGGAGGCCATTTGGCCCATCGAGTCTACACTGATAACAATTCCAAGTATTTACCCTCGCTAGTCCCCCTGACACTAAAGAACAATTTAGCATGGCAAATCCATCTAACCTACACATCTTTGGACACTAAGGGTCAATTTAGCATGGTCAACACCACGAACCGACACATCTTTGGATACGAAGGGGCAATTTAGCGTGGTCAACCCCACTAACCGACACATCTTTGGACACTAAGGGGCAGTTTAGCCTGGCCAGTCCACCTGACTGACATATCTTTGGTATGTTGGAGGAAACCAGTGCATCTGGAGGAAACCCACACAGACATGGGGAGAAGGCGCAAACTCCACACAGGCAGTCAGCTGAGGCCAGAATTGAACCCCGGGTCCCAGGCGCTGCGAGGCAGCAGTGCTGACCGCAGCTTTCTTTGAGGGGGGGTGGTGGAATTGGGGTGGGGGGGGTGAGGTAGGGAAGAAGGAAGACTTCGACTTTTTCCTTTGATGTAGAAATGCTTCCTGGTGTCACCGCTGACTGGCTGGTCATGGCTTTTAAGGTCCTGTCCACCCAACAAGGCTCCACCCGGTCCTATCCCTGTGTGCACAGGGGAGGAGAATTGCAGATCAAAGGGTGTTGGATGTTTAGACATTGGATCTTTTTTTTAAAAATATAAAGTGGGGAACTTTATGGGCTTGTTGCTAAGGAGACACTGGATGACTGGGGACCACCCAATGTCTTTTTATCTCATCCCAGAACAAGAGGTCACAGAGTCGAGCAATGCAGGAGCAATTGCGGGTGGCGTGATCGGAGGCATCTTGGCACTGTTGCTTATCGCCGGGCTGGTCGGATACTTTCTGCACAAGAGGCAGAGTGGAGGCACCGGCTCCTACGACCCCAAGAGGAGGGTCTTCGGGACAGGCAATGGTGCCCCCCAGCCCGACTACACCTACCGGCCAGACTCTGACTCCGAGAGAGGCCCCAGCGCTACGGTAACAGCCAGCACCACGGTGGAGGGACACCACACTGGGGAAGCTGAGAACCTGCTGATGAGCGAGCCCTACTACATGAATTCCAAGATCAGGGCGGGGGAGGAGGAGGAGGAGGAAGGAGAGGAGCCGGGCCTGTCCAAGGGGCCCACCATCTCCCTCCCTGGACACCACAGGGATGATGTGCAAATTGAGGACGATATGGAGTCCCAACGGGATGGCTCCATCATCTCCAAGAGAGCAGTCTACGTCTGAATCCAGAAGGCCGCAATTCCCCACCCCCCTCATCTGCCTCCAACACCCATCACCTCATCCAACAACCGTGAATCTGATGCTATCTTCCTTTCGTGTAATTTATCCCTCCCAATATACTGAAGTCAAAGAGGAGGATGTCACCAGGAAGTCAATAAACTCTAGTGTTTGTGTGTGTGTGTGTGAGTGTGTGAACAAAATGGAGGTCGAGGTTGAGAGAAAGAAGCCAACTTCTGGACTGACTGACTGCTCTTTGACAAAATGGAAGGAGGTGGTAGGGGGGGCAGAGGGTGAGGGAAAGGGGGCAATGTCTGAACTGACCGCTCTTTGACAAAATGACGGTGGGCTGGTGGGTGAAGGACGGCCATCATCTAGACTAACCAATTGAGTGCCCTGTCTTTGGACGACTCAGGTCATTGGCTGTGGGTTGCCAAGTTTGCTTCAAGTGTGTTCCCAAAGGCTTTTAGTCACCTGACCCCAAACCCCCCCCCCCCCCCCACACCTCCCTACCTTCCTGCCATTGGTGGTCCAGCTCTCAAATCATGTGGCCCTTCGGGCCGGCAACTGATTCTCATTGGACGATGATGGTCTTGCCATTCAAAGCGATAATGACCACCCTGGTCCCTCCTCTGATATGTTTTTGTATCAACATTGAGGAGGAGTGCAGAGCCCTGCCCTCGATCCATGCCCACTCCCCATCATTCTTAATGCCTCCTTTTTTTTTCAAATTTTTATGATTTCTCCTCAACTGGCCAAAATTAATTTGGGTCTGAAGTGGCCAGTTTATTCCAGGAGGCTGAGCTACCCTCATTTGCCAGCTAGGAGCACATTGGCAGCCCCGTTTCACGCAAAACAGATCTTGAAAATCCTGATTTGTTCCCACGTCCCACTTTGGCGAGGGGGTTGAGGGGGGCTGGTGGTGAGGCGGGAGGAGGAGAAGAAACCCCCACCCCCCACCCCCCCCCCCCCCCACCCCCACTGAAAAGATCCACATCTCTCCCTTCTGCAAAAGGTGGGTGGTCACGAAGGCTTGCCCCAAAGCAACGGACTTTATTTTGTTCTGAAAATGTGAGGGAGGATGGATTGAAGTCTTGAGGAGCCATTGGTCTGTCTCTGGTCGATGGGCACTCGTTGGGTGAGGGATTGAACAGAGGGCGGGAGAGCAGTCGGATCAACACTGGCAAATCCTCGAGTGTCTGACCAACCTACTTGATTTTTTATTTCGGGAGCAACGTCAAGAAGCGCTGTAGATCATCCAGTGACAGTGACAACTGAGCGAGGCCAGTTGGATGTGTTGCAAACTACAACTAGTGTTTGTGGTTTGTTAAACATTTCGCTGACAAGTCCAACGTGCTTTTTAAAAAGTTTTTTTAAAAATTTCCCACGTGTACTTTTTTTGTGATATAAAAGTCAGAGCTATTATTTTTATCTGTTTCATGGATTTATTGTGTTCTGTGAGAGATTAATGCTTTTGCGCAATTTCTGTTTTATAAATAGTCCCCAGACACCCGTTTGCAACTTAAATTCCTCTTTCCTCTGCCCAGTTTTTGCGTCTCAGTGCAGCAACACAGCACAGGGGGCTCCTTGAGGGATTATCAAACACTAATTGGACCTCGGTCTGCATGAAGAGGCTTTAAGGACAGGTGACCAAATGCTTGAGGTGGATTTGGAGTAGTGTCTTGGAGAACCGGGATGGAGGGGTTTCCAGAACTTAGGACCCAAGACACAGCCACCCAATGATAGAGTGAGGGAAATCGAGGACTGTACAGGAGGTCGGAATTGGAGGAGCGCAGAGATCTCGGAGGGTTGTGGGGACTGGAGGAGGTTACAGAGATAGGGAGGGCTGTAGGGGCTGGAGGAGGTTGCAGAGATAGGGAGGGGTGGAGGTCGCAAAAACCCAGTCTGCAGGTGATCAAGAAGGCGAATGGAATGTTGGCTTTTATAGCGAGGGGGATAGAATATAAAAGTAGGGAGGTCTTGCTGCAACTGTACAGGGCACTGGTGAGGCCACAGCTGGAGTACTGTGTGCAGTTTTGGTCGCCGCACTTGCGCAAGGATATTTTGGCCTTGGAGGGAGTGCAGAGGAGGTTCACTAGGCTGATACTGGAGATGAGGGGGTTGGACTGTGAAGAGAGACTAAATAGACTGGGTCTGTACTCGTTGGAGTTTAGAAGGATGAGGGAGGATCTTATAGAGACGTATAAGATAATGAAAGGGATGAATAGGGTAGAGGTAGAGAGATTCTTCATGCTTAGAAAGGACAGCAGGACTAGAGGGCACAGCCTTAAGATAAAGGAGGGGGCAGTTTAGAATGGAGTTGAGGAGGAACTTCTTCACTCAAAGGGTGGTGAATCTCTGGAATTCTCTGCCCGTTGAAGTGGTGGAGGCTACCTTGCTAAATATATTTAAGTCACGGGTAGATAGGTTTTTGATAGACAGGGGAATTAAGGATTATGGGGAGAAAGCGGGAAAGTGGAACTGATCCACTTCAGATCAGCCATGATCTTATTGAATGGCGGGGCAGGCTCGAAGGGCTAGATGGCCTACTCCTGCTCCTATTTCTTATGTTCTTATGGGAGCTGAGGAGGTTACAGAGTATGGGAGGGGTTTAGGGGCTAGAGGAGATTACAGAGATAGGGAGGGGTGCAGGGGCTGGAGGAGGTTACAGAGATAGGGAGGGTGGTTGGGGCTGGAGGAGGTTACAGAGATAGGGTGGGTATCCGGAGTTATAAGAAGAGAGGTGAGGACACTGTGCGAGTGCGTGTGTTGAGATGGAACAGTTGGAGTGATGACTGCTTTCTTCTAAATGTCAGTGGAAAAAGATTGTTTTGTAAATGCTGCAAATTGTAGTGGTGTGCGGGATGGTGGGGGAAGCGGGTGGGGGGGGGGGTAGGGTTGGTGATGAGGGGTGAGGAGATTGAGATAGTTGGTGTGTGTGTTGGGGGGGTGCTGGTGGGGGTGCAGGAGACAAGTATATTAACCAGCCTATAATTTAGCTTCTTGGAACAATTTCACGGTTTGCCACATGTGACCAGATGCTGGTGGAAATGTGGGGAAGTGTGTGTCTGCTGAGCAAGCTCTTTTCCTAAAAAAAAAGAGTAACCAACAGCCAACGCTGGGCACATGATATCAATTGTCCTGTTCAAGTGGTTTATTTATATATTTGAACTTGAACCTATTTTATGTGTGGTGTTTTGCCCAAAGTGCTGGGTTTAACTCCTCAGTTACTGAGTGCCAGTGGCTGGTTATAAATGAGACACGCACATGAAATTTTCCTGTGTTCTATCGGTGCAATATCTTTGAAAGGGCGGCACTGCTGCTGCCTCACAGCGCCAGGGACCTGGGTTCGATTCCCAGCTTGGGTCGCTGTCTGTGCCGAGTCTGCACATTCTCCCCGTCTCTGTGTGGGTTTCCTCCAGATGCTTTGGTTTCTTCCCACAGCCCAAAGATGTTTAGATTAGGACTGGCCATGCTAAGGTGCCCCTTAGTGTCCAAAGATGTGTAGGTTTAGGGGGATTAGCAGGATAAATACATAGGGTTATGGAGATAGGACCTCAATAAGATGCTCTATCAGAGTAAACCTGATGGGCTGAATGGCCTCCTCCTGCACTCTAGGATTCTACAGTTAGCACAGCTGGCTAAAACAGTGCTGGAAGCTTTCCCTCTGGTCTAGTCAGTGATTCCTCTATTGGACAGCAGTGGTCTAGAAAGGCAGCTGGGTCTCCTCTATCTGATGATAAGGCTGGTGTTGGAATGTTCTGAAGTGGGTGGAGGGGCTTTTTGTTTTCAGGACAGCTTGGGTGAATTAAGCATTCTCGTATTCAGCAGCAACCTCTGTATCCAGCTTCGCTCTCGTTGCCCCTTTATTCGCTTCTGAGAGGGTTTCAGCCCAGTCCTAGGGGTTTGAAGTTCTTGGGGGGGGTGCGGGGAGGGGGGGGGGGGGGCGGCAGTTAACCTGAAACGCGAATGTGAAAACCCGGTCAGTAAGCTGCAAACGCCTGATCGAGGCTGAACGTTGACTCCACCGCACTGGCTGCGCGCCGGAGATCTGAAGTCTGTGGTTTGTCAGGACTCAGTTCAACCCAAACTGCCGGGGAAATTTATAACCGAGTGGTTATAGCACTGCTGTGTCTCAGCACCAGGCATCTGGGTTCAGTCCCCGGCCATGGGTTCACTGCCTGTCTGTGTGGAGTTTGCACGTTCTCCCCGTGTCTGCGTGGGTTTCCTCCGTCGGTCTGAAAGATGTGCTGGTTAGGTGCTCAATTTCCTCTTAGTGTCAGGGGGATTAGCAGGGTAAATATGTAGATTACGGAATTGCTGTTGGTGGGTGAAATGGCTTCCTGCACTGTAGACACGCGGTAATTCTAAACCTATCATAGAGTCGTAGAATAATACAGTGCAGAAAGAGGCCCTTCGGCCCATCACGTCTGCACCGACCACAATCCCACCCAGGCCCTACCCCCATATCCCTACATATTATACCCACTAATCCCTCTAACCTACACATCTCTGGACACAAAGGGGCAATTTTAGCATGGCCAATCAACCAAACCCGCACATCTTTGGACTGCGGGAGGAAACCCACGCAGACACGAGGAGAATGTGCAAACTTCTCACAGACAGCGACCCGAGCCAGGAATCGAACCCAGGACACTGGAGCTGTGAAGCAGCAGTGCTAACCCACTGTGCTACCGTGCCGCCCTAACTTGTTCGACTTGAGAGAGCTGCCAATTGTCTAAGTGTGATGTGATTTATTTTTCACGTGTGCTGGGTTACAGTGAAAAGTATTATTTCTTGCCATAGAGTACATAGGGGAGCAGGAAAGGAGAGACTACAGAATGTAGTGTTACAGTCATAGCTAGGGTGTAGAGAAAGATCAACTTAGTGTAAGGTAGGTCCACTCAGAAGTCTGACGGCAGCAGGGAAGAAGCCGTTCTTGAGTCGGTCGGTACGTGACCTCAGACTTTTGTATCTTTTTCCCGATGGAAGAGAGAATGTCCGTGGTTTGTGAGGGTTCTTGATAATGCTGGCTGCTTTACCAAGGCAATGGGAAGTGTAGACCGAGTCAATGAATGGGAGGCTGGTTTGCGTGATGGACTGGGCTTCGTTCACAACCCTTTTGTAGTTTCTTGCGGTTCTCCTGCATTTAAGGGGAGCTGTGGCTGTGTTCATAACTCCCTACTTGCAAATGCTTCATTTGTTCTGTGCCGCTGGGGTTTGATCGACATGTTTTTTTCATTTGGCTTACTTGACCTCTCGTGACTGTAGCATGACCAAATTTTGCTTGATTTGACATAGCTGTCAATAATACCAGAGCTGTAAACCACCTACTGAGAAGGATCGCTCCCGCTTTGACAAATAGTCGGGGCAGTTGAGATTCTGATTCAGTTTCAAAGTTAACTAGGGTTTTATTGTTACGGCAATGTGTGGATGGAGTACTGGGGAAGGCAGTGGGATTAAATAGCAATGAGTCGGCAGGTGAAAGTGCAGGACAAAGATTTTTCTGGAGGGAGACCAGAGGCTGGGGGTGGACGAATGGTGTGTGGTAAGGAGGTTGGATAGAGAGAGAGAGAGAGAGAGAGAGAGACTGGGAGAGAGAGAGAGCAGGGGAAGAATGGCAGGCTGGGTGGAGGGAATGAGGTGTGAGAGATGGTGCAGGGTAAGAGTGAGATGGATGGTAGCGTGGGCGTGGCGAGTGAGAGAGAGAGACAGACAGTGAACGAGCAGAGGGATGTTGGGGCAAGAAGAGAGGTGTGAAGGCTGGTCAGGGGGAAAGGGGAAAGTGATGGGGGAGTGGGCAGCAGAAGAGAGATGGCAGCAGAGGGACGCGCAGGCAGAGGGAGGGAGGCGGGAGGTAGGGCAGGTACGGAGAGGGATATAGATAGGTGGGCAGACGGGGTGGCAGTGGAGGCAGGCAGAGGATGAGGGCTGGTGGGGAATCGGGGAGTTGGGGCTCTGGGGAATGGGTGAGTGCTATTTCAGATACTCTGGGCACGGGATGTAATTTTAGCAGTTCGTAGCACTGTTGGATATCCAGAGTTTCTAACCATCGATTATAGCAAAAGGTTTATTTATAGAGAGGTATAAATTAGTGATGCCCCTTGTGGTTGAATTGCTCTTGATCATTTTTCACGGTACAGATGGGAAATAAAACTAACTTAGTCCTAAATAAACAGGATTGGATTATTTTTTCTTGGCAGCTGCCTCACTCCACTGAACACAAACCATAAATATCAAACAAAGGCCTTGACAGTTCCTTCTTCTGATCTCTGCTGCTCATTCTTCCTGCATCAAACTGGTTTGTCCAAAATATAATGTTCCTTTTGATTTGTTACTATCACATGATAGTACAGACAAAGCATACCATTCATAGAGTACATAGGGGAGAAGGAAAGGAGAGTGTGCAGAATGTAGTGCTACAGACATAGCTGGGGTGTAGAGAAAGATCAGCTTAATATACGATAGGTCTAGCCAAAAGTCTGATGGCAGCAGGGAAGAAGCTGTTCTTGAGTCGGTTATACATGACCTCAGGCTTTTGTATACTTTTCCCGATGGAAGAAGGTGGAAGAGAGAATGTCCGCAGTGCATGGGATCCTTGATTTATGCTGGCTGCTTTGCCAAGGCAGCGGGAAGTGTAGACAGAGCCAATGGATGGGAGGTTGGCTTGAGTGATAGATTGTTTATTTGTAACACCGAGGGCAGATGGGGTGGGGTGGAAATTGGAAGTTTCTGCAGATTTGGAGTGGACACTCGGCTAAGTTGATTGAGCGCAGAGACTTGCGTGTGCGTAACAAGGAAGAGGGTAACTCTTATTTGAAGAATCCTGAATAATTTTGACTTGAATTTGCACGGGGAAGGTGGACTAAGGATCAGAAAAGGGTGGAACGGGTCAGGGAAGTGAGAAAAGACAAATTTTTTGAACTTTTTTTTATAGAGATTTAACTTGTGAAGGACTGAGTCTCCACATTTGTAAAATAAAAACTAAGCAATTGTATGGCATCAATGACCATCAGTAATAACTCCAGGAGATAGCTGTAAAGGAATGGTGCTTCACTGCACAAAATAAAGGAAAGCAAAACCATAAACCTGTGGTGAACACAACAGGTCCCAACCAGGACAGTAGAACAATGGACCCGCTCAGGGGCTTGCTTTATACAGGGCTTGCTATATGGGCCCCACCTGGTGAGTTAATTGCCAATCCTCAGGGAGCTCGTATTCAATGGGTCCTCAGGGAGGTCAGTCAGTGATTTCCCCTTGCAAGTCCTGAGGGTTATCACACCGTCAGAAGCTCCTGAATGCTCGGGTCCAAGCCCCGAAATGAAATAGTTTGTTCTGTGCAAGTTATTTTAGTGTGAGCTCCGTTGTACGCTCTGTGACACAGCCAGGTATATCTTTGCTGCCTCTGGATCTGTGCGTTTAGCTGTGTATGTGTGAGTTCTGCCGCGTATGTGTTTCCCTGCGTTACAACACATGGACGATCTTCGTCTCGTTGTTTATCGTCAGCACAAAAATCCAAGTCTACGCAGTTGATTGATGGATGAAATGTTCTTTTCCTTGACAGCTGATAAGTGTTGCTGATTGGATTTATTTGTCATGATGAACAGATTTGTACTGACGTGAGGGGACACTTCTTTCAATCCTCTTCCTCCTCAATGTTCCACTTTGATGTATCTTCTTCACGCTGAGTGAACTTGCATTTCTGCAAAACCGTTCCATGTCTCCGAATGCCCCAACTCCCCTTTACAGCCGTCAGCATGCCTTTAGTTGTGCGGCCATTTTGTAACTGGGTAGCCCATTTGTGCACAGCAAGATCCCACAAGCTGTAAAGCAGCAACCCCATGAGGGCGGCACGGTGGCTGCTCGGACAGCAACGGAGGGGAATTTGAAGGGGTTCCCGCTGTTAACCCCTTGGTTTTGTTTCCTTTTTATCTCGGCACAGTGGCTAACACGGCTGCCTCACAGCACCAGGGACCTGGATTCAATTCTTGGCCTGTGTGGAGTTTGCGCGTTCTCCCCACGTCTGCATGGGTTTCCTCCGGGTGCTCCGATTTCCTCCCACGGTCTGAAAGACGCGCTGGTTAGGTCCATTGGCCATGCTAAATTTCCCCGTCTGTGTGGCGACCGAGGGATTTTCGCAGTAACTTCATTGCAGTGTTAATATGAGCCTACTTGTGATGCTAACAAATAAACTTTTTAAGCCGTTTGCTGTCCTTTGCTGTAACGAAACAATTGTATCATGCCTGTCTCAAAGTTGGTGCGCCCCGGTGTTTTACATTTTGTAGAATCACAAAGTTTATAATACAGGTCGAGAGTTACCCAGCAGAACCCCACGTTCCAACAGTTGGTCTGTAGCCCAATAGATCACTAGACTGGAGGAGCACATCCAGAGTCCTGTTTAAAATAAGTTTGAGGGTTTTTGCCTCAGCTACCCTTTTTGACAGTGAGTACCCCCGCCCCACACAATTCCACGCTTTAAAATATTTCTTCAATCCTATCTCCCCTCAGCCTCATCTGCACCAAGGAGAGTAACCCCAGCTGATCTGATCTTTGCCTCAGAGCTGTAGTTTCCCAGTCCTGCGTGACAACTCCCTTGTAAATCCGTTTTGCACTCTTTCTCTAATTCAATCATACTCTTTTTTTTCTGTAATGACCAGAACTGCACGCAGCGCTCAAGTTGTGACCTAACTAACATTTTATAGATTTCCAGCATAACCTTCCTGCTCTTGTATTCTGCAAGTTAATGAAAGGATTCCGTGTTCCCCAACCACCTCATTGATCTGTCATGCTACGTTCCGGCATCTGTGGTCATCCAGTCCCAAAGTCCCTCATTTCCTCCACACCTCTCAGTATCCTCCTGTTTATTGTGTAATCTCTTTCGTGGTGTGACCTTCCCAAATGCATTACTTCACACTTCTCTGGAATGAATTCCGGTTGCCACTTCTCTGCCCTCCTGGCCAATCCATGGATGTCTTTCTGCTGCCACAGAATCATGCAGTGCAGAAGGAGGTAATTTGGCCCATCGAGTCTGCACTGACCAGCCCTATCCCCATAACCCTACGTATTTATCTTACTAGTCCTCCTGCCACTAACGGGTAATTTAGCATGGCCAATCCAGCTAACCAACACATCTTTGGACTACAGTGATCCTCTTCACGATCCACCACGCGACCAATTTCTCTGCTGTTTGCAATCTTCTTGATATTCCCTCTACAGGGCAGTATGGTGGCGCAGTGGTTACCACTGCTGTCCTACAGCTCTTGGGATCTGGGTTCGATTCCCGGCTTGGGTCACTGTGTGGAATTTGCGTGTTCTCCCCATGGCTACGTGGGTTTCCTCCGGGTGCTCCGCTTTCCTCCTGCAGTCCAAAGATGTGTGGGTTAGGTGCATTGGCCATGCTAAATTGTCCCTTGGTGCCCCGGGGTGCGTTGGTTAGAGGCATTAACTGGGTAAATATGTGGGGTTAAATAGGTGGGATGGTTGTCAGTGCAGACTCGATGGGCCAAATGGCTTCCTTCTGCACTGTAGGATTTCTATGGCACAGTGGTTAGCATTGTTGTCTCAAAGCGCCAGTGACCTGGGTTCAGTTCTGGCCTCGGGTAACTAACTAATAATGTTCTGCATGGGTTTCTCCAACAGGTATGTGGGTTAGGTTGATTGGCCATGCAAAATTGCCCCTTAGTGCCAGGGAGAGTAGCAGGGTAAACATGGAGTTACAGGGATAGAACCTCAATGAGATTGTTGTTGGTGCAGACTCGATGGGCTGAATGGCCTCTTTCTGCACTGCAGGGATTTTATGATTTATATCAAAGCCATGAATATATACCATAAAAGCAGGAGATCCCATTCTGAACCTAGAAGAACCCAACTGGAATTATCCTTCCAGTCACACAAGCACTCATCAACAATTACCCATTGTTCCTGTCACTGAGCCAGTGTTGGACCTTGCGATATTCCCCTGGATCCCATGATCTTTGAAAGTTTTTGCCACATGGAACCCAAAGCTCAAATCCATGTAGATCACGTCAACCACATTTCCGTCAACAATCCTCCTTCTTCCTCAAACAGGTCAATCAGATTAGTCAGACCTGACCTTCCCTGAACAATCCATTTGTCCTTGGTTAATCTGAGGCTTTTCTACACAATGATTCATTCTCACCCTCATAAGGGGTTCCAATAATTTGCTGGCTACGTGGGTTAGACTAACTAAACTGTTCCATCTATCCCTTTTTAAACAAACGGACAGCGCCAGCCATCCTCCAATTCTTTGGGAAAACAACTGTGCAGTGAGGAGTGGAAAATGATGGTCAGACCCTCTAACAGCCTGGAATATATTTCATCCGGCCCCTGTGACTTCTCCACTTTCGAGGATGCTAATCTCATTAATACTTCCTCTCTCCCAATGTTTATCAGATCCTATACTTTACGCTCCGCCTTTACTTACAACATCTGCAGAGCGAACGCATTTTTATAGCATCATAGGTTCCCTACAGTCCAGAAGGAGGCCATTCAGCCCATCACGTCCCCGACTCTTAATATGTCGATAAAACATCTCTGGATTCGCCTTGACTTGATCAGTAAATTACTTGTTGAAATGTTGTCACTGCTGCACTGAGGGAGTGCCGCACTGTCAGAGGGTCAGTGCTGAGGGAGTGCCGCACTGTCAGAGGGTCAGTACTGAGGGAGCGCCGCACTGTCAGAGGGTCAGTGCTGAGGGAGTGCCGCACTGTCAGAGGGTCAGTGCTGAGGGAGTGCCGCACTGTCAGAGGGTCAGTGCTGAGGGAGTGCCGCACTGTCAGAGGGTCAGTGCTGAGGGAGTGCCGCACTGTCAGAGGGTCAGTGCTGAGGGAGTGCCGCACTGTCAGAGGGACAGTACTGATGGAGTGCCGCACTGTCAGAGGGTAGGTACTGAGGGAGTGCCGCACTGTCAGAGGGTCAGTGCTGAGGGAGTGCCGCACTGTCAGAGGGTAGGTACTGAGGGAGTGCCGCACTGTCAGAGGGTAGGTACTGAGGGAGTGCCGCACTGTCAGAGGGTCAGTGCTGAGGGAGTGCCGCACTGTCAGAGGGTCAGTGCTGAGGGAGTGCCGCACTGTCAGAGGGTAGGTACTGAGGGAGTGCCGCACTGTCAGGGGGTCAGTGCTGAGGGAGTGCCGCACTGTCAGAGGGTAGGTACTGAGGGAGTGCCGCACTGTCAGAGGGTAGGTACTGAGGGAGTGCCGCACTGTCAGAGGGTCAGTGCTGAGGGAGTGCCGCACTGTCAGAGGGTAGGTACTGAGGGAGTGCCGCACTGTCAGGGGGTCGGTGCTGAGGGAGTGCCGCACTGTCAGGGGGTCGGTGCTGAGGGAGTGCCGCACTGTCAGGGGGTCGGTGCTGAGGGAGTGCCGCACTGTCAGAGGGTCAGTACTGAGGGAGTGCCGCACTGTCAGAGGGTCAGTACTGAGGGAGCGCCGTACTGTCAGAGGGTCAGTACTGAGGGAGCGCTGCACTGTCAGAGGGTCAGTACTGAGGGGGTGCCGACATGCCAGAGGGTCAGTACTGAGGGGGTGCCGACATGCCAGAGGGTCAGTACTGAGGGGGTGCCGACATGCCAGAGGGTCAGTACTGAGGGGGTGCCGCACTCTATTGAATACAGACCCAGTTGACCCAGTCTCTCCTCAGATGTCAATCCTACCATCCCAGGAATTAGACTGGTGAACATTTGCTACACTCCATCAATGGAAAGTATATCCTTTCCTAGATAAGGAGTCTAAAACTGCGCACAGTACTCCCGGTGTGGGCTCGCCAAGGTCTCTGTACAGCTGCAATAAGACATCCTTGCTCCTGTACTGGAGTCCTCCCGCAGTGAAGCCAACACAACATTTGTCTTCCAAACTGCTTGCTGTGAGTACCTGCATCTGGAACCTGATTGTGTAACTCAATCTGACACATCAGTTACATGTATTGGAACAGACTGGCTGGTGGTTTAAAATCAGTGAGCCGTGTTGGAGTGATGCGATGTGACTGTTTTGCTTCACTGCCCCACAGACGAGGGTCAAATACTTGATACATGTATTAAATCACAGAACCCTGCAGCGCACAAAGCACATTCAGCCCATCGCACCTCATGCCAGCTCTTCAAGAGACCTCTCCAATTTGTTCTCACCCCACCCCTTTTCCCCCCCACATCCCTGTAAATTTTCTCCCTTCCAGTATTCCTCAAATTGCCCCTTGAGAAAGTTCCTATTGAATCTGCTTCCAACACCCATTTCAGGCAGCGCCTTCCAGATCACAACAACTCGCTGTGTGTAAATAATAAAATTCTCCTCATCTCACCCCCCCCGGTTCTTTTTCCAATTCTCTTCAATCTGTGTCCCCTCTGGGAGCCTCCTGTCACTGGAAACAGTAAACATCTTCAGGGCTAAAGTCCTTTTGGCTAGCTTTTTAATTTTGACTTCTATGGAGTATGAATAAATCAGGGCTGTTGGGCAGTTCTGCAATATTTTAGTGTCTTGTTTGAGAAGCTTTTTCTTTCTCCCTGCCGATGATTTAACAATATTAAGAGTTACCCACTTACTACAACTGCAAGATCTGTTGCAAATGAAACAAGGCAGAGAGACTGATTGTTAATAGTCAGTCCATTAGGTTACTTGTACCTCAAACATTGCTGGTTTGGGGTTACGTCAGAGCCAGTGGGTTTGAGTTCTATTCCAGAGATTTGAGCCCTATACATTTGGCTGACACTCCCAGTTACAGTGCTCCACTGGTGTAGGGTCAGTGCTGAGGGAGTGCCGCACTGCCAGAGGGTCAGTGCTGAGGGGGTGCCGCACTGCCAGAGGGTCAGTGCTGAGGGGGTGCTGCACTGCCAGAGGGTCAGTGCTGAGGGGGTGCCGCACTGCCAGAGGGTCAGTGCTGAGGGAGTGCCGCCCTGTTGAAGAGAATTGGGTACCGTGCTGTGTTTTGGAAGGTTGATTAAGCTGAGGCAGTGTCTGCTGTCTGAACTGAAAGTAAATGATTTCTCGACTACTGTTTCAAAGCTGAACCTATATTTAGCGATGCAAATTCAAATCTGCTCGCTCGTGTATGTGGGAGTTTGCTCTGTACAAATGGGCGATTCCTACAATTATAAGAGTGAGCTTATTTCCTAAAGTACTTCACTGGGTGTAACTAACCTTGGAAAATCCCCAGGCACATAAGAGACTTTAGGAGAGCGAGCTGTTTGTACCAGTTCTGGACTTTGATAATCTTTGTCACTTGGGCTACCCCCTCCCTCTTAGTTTGTTCATGCCCTCTGCACGAAGGGGTAATGGGGGCATGAACTGTGCGGCAGACTCTGGTTGGACACCATCCTGCGGGTCCATCACATGACCAAATACCTCTGGTCCGCCCCCATGTTGCCGTCATTGGCCGCTTTCCTGTCGCCAACGACAGCGGATAGACGCTTACTGCCTGATTTTGGTCATTGTTGACGTTGACCTTTGCCAAAATTTGTGCCAGTAATGGAAGATATTATGGTTCCGCTAACTGTTTGACTTTGTGCAATTGCCTGTGGCAAAGTCCTTTATTATAATCAGAAATTCCTCAGGACTCCGGGTTGTTGGAGATCGTGGGGTGCTCTCCAGATGTTGAGGGCTGATTGCTGGCCTTGTGCCGCAGTGGGTAACAGCCCCACCTCTGGGCTGGGGTTCGAGTCCCACCGCAGCACTTGGCGACCATGGAAGGTGCGTGCGTAATGCGGCCAAACAGGTTGATTATCTGCCTGCGAATCCCTCCTGCGTGCCTGAGTCCAGGCGGTAAGGAGTGGGAGAATACCGCTGCTGTATTTTGTGCATAGTAGACCAGTTCAGTGAGAGTTCATGGTGGGTAATGTCCCCTCGGGGCATAGGGACTGAAGGAGGTGGAGGTATAGCTTAAATGGAAATCCCTGTGTGAATAATTTTAAAATAAAAGGGGGAAAAATGCGTCTATCCCATCTGTGTAAGTTCATTCCTTCAAACATTGCACCTCAGGAAGACTACGTTGGTTTTGGAAGGGCTGCAGTGTAGATTGAGCAGAATAACTCCTGAGACTGAAAGGATTAGTTCGAAGCCTTCACAGACTAGGCTGGTGTTCCCTCGGGTATCGAAGACTAAGGGCTGATCTAATTGAGGTGCTTAATGTTATTGTAGGAAGTGGTGGGCCTGATGGAGGTGGATTATTTCTTCTGGCTGGGTGACTCCCACAGCGGGTAGAATTCGAGCTAGTTTGTCCAGGGAAGAAGTTGTGAAGCTGTTCCTCACACAAAGTGAAGTGGGAATCTTTGATCTGATTTATTATTGTCACGTGTGTTGGGATTCAATGAAAAGTACTGTTTCTTGCACGCTATACAGACAAAGCATACCATTCATAGAGAAGGAAAGGAGAGAGTGCAGAATGCAGTGTTACAGTCATAGCTAGGGTGTAGAGAAAGATCAACTTAATGCAAGGTAGGTCCATTCAAAAGTCTGGTGGCAGCAGGGAAGAAGCTGTTCTTGAGTCGGTTGGTACATGTCCGCAGACTTTTGTATCTTTATCCCGACGGAAAAAGGTGGAAAAGGGATGTCCGGGGTGCGTTGGGTCCTTAATTATGCCTTTTCCAACACAACGTGAAGTGTAGACAGAGTCAATGGATGGGAGGCTGGTTTGAGTGATGGACTGGCTACATTCACCACCCTTTTGTCGTTCCTTGTGGTCTTGGACAGAGCAGGAGGCAGACCAAGCTGTGTTACAACCAGAAAGAACGCTTTCTATGGTGCATCTGTAAAAGTTGGTGAGAGTTGTAGCTAACATGCCAAATTTCCTTAGTCTTCTGAGAAAGTAGATGCGTTGGTGGGCTTTCTTAACTATAGTGTTGGCATGGGGGTCCAGGATAGGTTGTTGGTGATCTGGACACCTAAAAACTTGAGGCTTTGACCATTTCGATTTCATCCCCTTGCTTAGGCTTGTGTTCCCTCGAATATCGAAGACTAATTGAGGCGTTTAATGTTACTGAAGCAAGTGGTGGGCCTGATGAAGGTGAATTATTTCTTGGGGTGAGTCCCATGACAAGGGGGTAGAATTTGAGCCCGGTTGTTCAGGAGTGGCCCTTCCTCACACAGAGTGGGCAGGGGGAATCTGGAACTCATATATCCACTACACTCCCCCCACCCTACCGCTGCCTTCCAAACATTTGTTGAGATTCGAAGAAAGTTGTTGAAAATTTCACAATTGAGATGGCTTCAGATTTATGTTGGATGAGGAGACTGAGGGACATTCAACCATGGTGGGTAGATGAGGGTCAGGCATTGATTGATATTATTTAATTAATTGCTGAGACAGACTGGAGGGGCTGAATGGCCTCTTCCTGTTGCTGTGGGGCTTAGGTACCTGTCAGCCATGATCTTGTTAACCTGGACAGGCTAGAGGGCCCGAATAACCTCCATCTGTTTCTATGGCTTTGATCAAGACAGGCTGGAGGGGCTGAATGGCCTCCTCCTCTTGCTATGGGGCTGATCAGTGGTGACCTTGATAACTAGGATGGGCTGAATGGCCTCTTCCTATGTGCCTTGCCCAGTTCTTTTGGACTCCACGCTTGGGTGAGCCTGGTAAGGGTGGCGTCTCAAACCATTCAGACAAATTAAACCCTTTGCTTTGGTGACGAGGCAGCAATTCCTTTCCTGTGGCACAGAATGGATAGAACACCGTTCTGCTGTTGTCCCTGCAGGGTCACCAACTCTGGACGTCTACCTGTGAGGTTTCACTGTGCAGGCGACCACCCAGAGTGAGACGGATCTTGTACCTTAATGTGCAGCCCTCTCCCAGTATTCCCGATGAGTAGAATTCCCCCTCCCTCCCATAAGGCAGGAGTCATCACCAGTCTGCCTCGAGGATTTTTACACGATGGGATTTTTTGTGCAGAGTTTCTATTGACTCAGGGCGAAAAGCAAGCGGTAAAGATGTGAAAAGATAAAATTCCTGAGCTATCTACCACACCCTAATAACGGCAAGATTGTCCCTTCTGTTTCGAAGCTTTGAATGATAAAAGCAAATTCCTTTTGCTGGTGTCAGCCGTATCTCTGGTTGACGCTCTCGCAAGGTTCTGGGTTTCAGTCATGCTTCAGTTCTATACAAAACCTCTGCGGTCATAGAGAGAGAGAGAGAGGGAGGAAAGGATAGAAAGAGGGATAGAGCGAGGGGGATAGAGAGGGATAGAGCGAGGGGGATAGAGAGGGATAGAGCGAGGGGGATAGAGAGGGATAGAGCGAGGGGGATAGAGAGGGATAGAGCGAGGGGGATAGAGAGGGATAGAGCGAGGGGGATAGAGGGGGATAGAGAGGGATAGAGCGAGGGGGATAGAGAGGGATAGAGCGAGGGGGATAGAGAGGGATAGAGCGAGGGGGATAGAGAGGGATAGAGCGAGGGGGATAGAGAGGGATAGAGCGAGGGGGATAGAGAGGGATAGAGCGAGGGGGATAGAGGGGGATAGAGCGAGGGGGATAGAGGGGGATAGAGCGAGGGGGATAGAGGGGGATAGAGCGAGGGGGATAGAGCGAGGGGGATAGAGCGAGGGGGATAGAGCGAGGGGGATAGAGCGAGGGGGATAGAGCGAGGGGGATAGAGTGAGGGGGATAGAGCGAGGGGGATACAGAGGGATAGAGCGAGGGGGATACAGAGGGATAGAGCGAGGGGGATACAGAGGGATAGAGCGAGGGGGATAGAGAGGGATAGAGCGAGGGGGATAGATAGGGAGAAGATTTGATTTATTATTGTCACGTGGAATAGAATGAAAAGTTATTGTTTGTTGTGCACTATATAGACAAAGCAAACTGTTCATAGGGTAAAAGCAAAATGCAGCGAATGCTGAAAAATCCCAGCAGGTCTGACAGCATCTGTGGAGAGAGAATAAAGATAGTGTTTTGAGGAAGGGTCATCCAGGCTGTATTCTCTCTCCACAGGTGCTGTCAAACCCACTGAGATTTTCCAGCACCTCCGTTCATAGAGTACAGAGGGGGAGAAGGAAGGAAAGGGTGCAGAATGTAGTGTTACAGTCTTAGCTAGGGTGTAGAGAAAGATCAACTTAATATAGGGTAGGTCCATTCAGAAGTCTGACGGCAGCAGGGAAGAAGCTGTTCTTGAGTTGGTTGGTACATGACCTCAGACTTTTGTACCTTTTTCCCGATGGAAGAAGGTGGAAGACAGAATGTCCGGGGTGAGTGGGGTCCTTAATTATGCTGGCTGCTTTTCCGAGGCAGTGGGAAGTGTAGACAGAGCCAATGGATGGGAGGCTAAGCTTCACTGTCGCCAGCCGTGTTCTGACATTGCAACTTCGACTAAACTTCAAAAACACATCATTCACTATGGCGATGAAAGGTGCTATATAAACGCAAGTCTGTCTTTTCTCTTAGTTCAATACAAAATGTGGAGAAGGATAGTTTTAGCAGGATGTCATACAGGGTATGGAGCAGACGTATCAAAATTGAGTATGCGGAGAGACTGGGAGAAGCTGGGATCATTGTCCTCGGAGCAGAGAAGGTTAAGGGGGGGGTGGGGGGTGATTCAATCAAGGTGCTCAAAATTACGAGGGGAGGAGGTTTGGATGGAGTGAATGAGGAGAATGTGTTTCCAGTGACAGGAGGGTGGGTAACCAGAGAGGACACGGATCGGGAAAAGAACCAGAAAGTGGGGGGGGGGGGAGATGAGGAGAATTTGTATTTAAATGCAGCGAGTTGTTGTGATCTGGAAGGAGCTGCCTGACAGGGTGGTGGAAGCAGATTCAATAATATTTCTGTGAAGAGAACTGGCTTGTTAGCGATGGAAAGGTGGTAGGACTGGAGGGTCTCAATGACATTACTGTTACTAGAGAGGCGGTGCTCGACAGACTGGAGGGACTGATTGTGGACAAGTCCCCAGGACCGGATGGAATGCATCCGAGGGTACTGAAAGAAATGGTGGAGGTGATAGTGGATGCCTTGGTGGTTATTTTCCAAACGTCGCTGGATTCCGGGGAAGTGCCGGAAGATTGGAAAACGGCTAATATTACGCCGTTGTTTAAGAAGGGTGGCAGGCAAAAGGCGGGGAATTATAGGCCGGTTAGTTTAACGTCTGTGGTAGGTAAAATGTTAGAATCCGTCATCAAGGAGGAAATAGCGAGGCATCTTGAGGGGAATTGCTTGATAGAGCAGACGCAGCACGGTTTCGTTAAGGGGAAGTCGTGTCTGACAAATTTATTGGAGTTCTATGAGGATGTGTCGAGGGCGGTGGATAGAGGAGAGCCGGTGGATGTGGTCTGTCTTGATTTTTAGAAGGTGTTTGACAAGGTACCTCACAGGTTATTGCAGAAGGTAAGGGGGCATGGAGTTGGGGGTAGGGTGTTAGCGTGGATAGAGGATTGGTTGTCAAATAGGAGGCAGAGAGTGGGGGTCAATGGGTGCTATTCGGATTGGCGGTTGGTGACTAGTGGAGTGCCCCAGGGGTCGGTGCTGGGGCCTCAGCTATTTACCATTTATATACTGGAAGAGGGAACCGAGTGTATGGTGTCGAAATTTGCTGATGACACCAAGATTGGTGGAACGGCAAATTGCGCGGAGGGTGTGGAGAGTCTGCAGAAGGATCTAGATAGGCTGGGCGAATGGGCCAGGAACTGGCAAATGGAATTTAATGTTGGCAAGTGCGAGGTGGTCCACTTTGGTAGGAATAATGGTAGGAAGGATTATTACTTACGTGGCGAAAAACTGCAGCAGGCGACGGTGCAGAGGGACCTCGAGGTCCTTGTGCATGAGTCGCAAAAACCCAGCCTGCAGGTGCAGCAGGTGGTCAGGAAGGCGAATGGGATGCTGGCCTTCACAGCGAGGGGGATTGAATATAAAAGTAGGGAGGTCTTGCTGCAGCTGTATAGGGCACTGGTGAGGCCGCAGCTGGAGTACTGTGTGCAGTTTTGGTCGCCATACTTACGCAAGGATATTTTGGCCTTGGAGGGAGTGCAGAGGAGGTTTACTAGGCTGATGCCAGAGTTGAGGGGGTTGAGCTATGAGGAGAGGCTGAATAAATTAGGCTTGTACTCGTTAGAGTTTAGAAGAATGAGGGGAGATCTCATTGAGACGTATAAGATGATGAATGGGATGGATAGGATAGAGGTGGAGAGACTCTTCCTGCTCAGAAAGGACAGTAGGACTAGAGGGCACAGCCTCAAAATAAAGGGGGGGGTGGTTTAGAACGGAGTTGAGGAGGAACTTCTTCAATCAAAGGGTGGTGAATCTCTGGAATTCTCTGCCCATTGAAGTGGTGGAGGCTGCCTCGCTAAATATTTTTAAGACGCGGGTTGATGGGTTTTTGATAGGCAAGGGGAATTAAGGGTTATGGGGAGAGGGCGGGAAAGTGGAACTGAGCCACGACAGATCAGCCATGATCTTATTGAATGGCGGGGAAGGCTCGAAGGGCTAGATGGCCTACTCCTGCTATGTAAATGCTGACTGATGATTAAATCATTTCCAAAGAACTGCAGGAAGGATTAGGCTGACCTTTCAAAGAGCTGGCTTTGGTAAGAATGACACCCCTGTGATTCATCTTCTGTTCTCATGTTCCCAGCTTCCTGGATGTGACCTTGTAGATGTAATTGGCAACAGGGTTTCCTGTATGGGGTGGCGCGGTGGTTAGCGTGTTCCCAGCGCCAGGGATCTGGGTTCAGTTCCCCGCTTGGGTCACTGTCTGTCTGGACTCTGCACATTCTCCCTGCAAAGCTTTCCTCTGGGTGTTCCCACAGTCCAAAGATGTGCGGATTAGGTGGACTGGGCAATGCTAAATTGCCGCTTAGTGTTGAGGGACTAGCTAGGGTAAATGCATGGGGGTTGGAGGATAGGGCCTGGGTGGGACTGTGGTCAGTGCAGACCCAATGGGCCGAATGGCTGCCTTCTGCACTGTAGGGATTCTGAGATTCCTACAGGAGCAGGAAGCTTGGCTTTCACCGTACTGAGATGCCAGGCCCGGAGCCCTCTTTATAAACATCTGAGGAGGGAGATTTGTTTAAATTGTCAAGGAGCTGTCTGTCACCGTTCCGGAGAGCGTACCCACACACCGAGCGAGATTCAGTTTCACCTGATCCATTTTTGGCTAGGTGACTGACTGACTGCCTCAATGATGCCACCATGAACTCCGAGCTCCTTCATGGGCTGGGCCATTAAAACCCTTTAAATAGTGATTAATCACTCAGCGACTACAATGGGTGCAGACTGAAGTATTGAGTTTCAGAAAGGCACTTTGCTCAGGGTTCGGTGGGCTGGGTTCAGAGTTTCCAAATAAAGTTTTGCTTCGTGTATTAATGTTTTTAAGAAGCAGTGTAGTTCCTAAGTGAGTTTAGTTTGTACCGGGGGAAATTATATTTTTCAAATACTTAGAAGATACAAAACCACGGGCTGGGGAAGTCCACAGGAGGTCCTGTGAATTTAAAAGAGACTTGTGTTTGTATTGAATAGATTTCTAATATCTGATCCTGTTTTTAAAACTGACTGGTACTGTTGCCATGGTTCCCCGGAGAAATGCGGCCTAGGCCTCACTTTGGTCCTCAGCTAAATTTCACTCTCAGCCCACTCCTTAGGCCTGTGATTTGTTTTTTTACTACCCTCTTCTCAATTAGCGGATACAAGTACCAAGTGTAAATACAGTATGGTAGTCAGGAGGCTGTGCCGGTTTAAAATACTATACCATTTCCAAATGTGCTAAGTGAGGGTTTCAGTAGAAGTACGTATAGAGGTTGGGAAGAATCAAAATAAGAAATGCTGACTCGCTTTGACTGCTATTGGATATTCAGAGTTTATTTCCTCCTTATCGATCATCAGAAGAATTTTATAATACTTACACGGCAATTACCATTGTGAATGAGTCACCATGTAATTACAACATCACATCTAGTGATAATGAGCAGTAGTAGCTAAACAGGTTTGAATTTTATAACGTTGTGGTACAGTACTGGTGGGGACGGGTCTGTCAGTGTATAACACTGGGGTACAGTACTGGTGGGGACGGGTCTGTCAGTGTATAACACTGGGGTACAGTACTGGTGGGGATGGGTCTGTCAGTGTATAACACTGGGGTACAGTACTGGTGGGGATGGGTCTGTCGCTGTATAACACTGGGTACAGTACTGGTGGGAACAGGTCTGTCACTGTATAACACTGGGTTACAGTACTGGTGGGGACGGGTGTGTGTAACACTGGGGTACATACATACAGTACAGGTGGGGACGGGTGTGTGTAACACTGGGGTACATACAGTACAGGTGGGGACGGGTGTGTGTAACACTGGCGTACATACATACAGTACTGGTGGGGACGGGTGTGTATAACACTGGGGTACATACAGTACTGGTGGGGACGGGTGTGTATAACACTGGGGTACATACATACAGTACAGGTGGGGACGGGTGTGTGTAACACTGGGGTACATACAGTACTGGTGGGGACGGGTGTGTATAACACTGGGGTACCACTTTTTTTGTAAATCACTTGAGTATTAAGTGGTTACAAATAAACCTACTATTAGTTTATGAGAAAATATCTGGGCTTACACAATCACGAGCTGCCACATTTGGAGAAGGAATTGAAACAAAGCATTAGCTACAAAATTTCTGGTTACCTTGGTTACCTCTGCAAAATTGCCAATAGCTAACCATTAGAGTTTGACACATTAAAACCCACAATACAATTCGATAAAACTAATTACATTATTCCGTTGCTGCGGGCAGTAAGAGTTTAAGTATGAGGACTGGACTAGAATTCCCTCTGTGTCTAAAACTGAGCTTGGCGGGGTGGTGGGGGTGGAGGAGTTTTATCTACTCACTATTTATGACACAGTTTGATTGGGTATATAGGGACAAACTGTGATCTCTGCAAATTCCGAATAAAATATGCCACAGAGAGAGAGGGGGATCTCAAATTATTCCATTGATCTGCAATTTTTTATCTCCAGTCTGGAGTTGACCGGAAACCCAGTTGCCCTGTGTCTGAACTCACAGCAAGGCCCCATCACCCTGTACTCACTGACCCACACCAGCTCAGAGTGTGACAATGCCTCCAGTTAATATTCACATCCTGCTTTTCAAATCACTGATAGACCACTGCCTCCAACCACCACATTCCCCAACACTGTAACCTCCTCCAGCACCTCCCTATCTCTGTAACCTCCTCCAACCCCCCCATCTCTGTAACCTCCTCCAGCCTCTACACCCCTCCCATCTCTGTAACCTCCTCCAACCCCCCATCTCTGTAACCTCCTCCAGCCTCTACACCCCTCCCATCTCTGTAACCTCCTCCAACCCCCCATCTCTGTAACCTCCTCCAGCCTCTACACCCCTCCCTATCTCTGTAACCTCCTCCAACCCCCCATCTCTGTAACCTCCTCCAGCCTCTACACCCCTCCCATCTCTGTAACCTCCTCCAGCCTCTACACCCCTCCCTATCTCTGTAACCTCCTCCAGCCTCTACACCCCTCCCTATCTCTGTAACCTCCTCCAGCCTCTACACCCCTCCCTATCTCTGTAACCTCCTCCAACCCCCCATCTCTGTAACCTCCTCCAGCCTCTACACCCCTCCTTATCTCTGTAACCTCCTCCAGCCCCAAAACCCTCCCTATCTCTGTAATCTCCTCCAGCCCCTACACCCCTCCCTATCTCTGTAACCTCCTCCAGCCTCTACACCCCTCCCTATCTCTGTAACCTCCTCCAGCCCCAAAACCCTCCCTATCTCTGTAATCTCCTCCAGCCTCTACACCCCTCCCATCTCTGTAACCTCCTCCAGCCTCTACACCCCTCCCTATCTCTGTAACCTCCTCCAGCCTCTACACCCCTCCCTATCTCTGTAACCTCCTCCAGCCTCTACACCCCTCCCTATCTCTGTAACCTCCTCCAACCCCCCATCTCTGTAACCTCCTCCAGCCTCTACACCCCTCCTTATCTCTGTAACCTCCTCCAGCCCCAAAACCCTCCCTATCTCTGTAATCTCCTCCAGCCCCTACACCCCTCCCTATCTCTGTAACCTCCTCCAGCCTCTACACCCCTCCTTATCTCTGTAACCTCCTCCAGCCCCAAAACCCTCCCTATCTCTGTAATCTCCTCCAGCCCCTACACCCCTCCCTATCTCTGTAACCTCCTCCAGCCCCTAAAGGATGGAGTGGGCGGAGGAATGTGAGAGTCCCAAGCCCTGAAATTTCCTCCCTAAGCCTGACTACCCCCCCACCCCCCACAACCCCTCCATGGATGAAGTTTTTGACCTATTTTCACAGATCTCCCCGATATCTCCTACTCATCTCAGTGTCGGATTGTTTCCGATGATTATTTCTGTAAAGTAACTGGAGGTTTTAATATAGTCACCGTATGATTCGATTGCAGTCTGTTTCGACTGCGTCCATCTATCTGAACTTGTTTTGTTCATGAATTCCGAATGTGAAGTGGATTCCTTGAATGCGATCCTTGCTTCCTGTACATATTCCAGATGTTTGTTACTCAGTGGAGGTTCGCCCTTTCTGGGGATAGGCTCTCGTGCTGACTAACCCATTTTGTGTTTGGCGATATATGGACTATCTCCTCCCTCCCAACCCCACAATTAGCAGCAAGCCGCAGGGGAAACTCGAATGGAGGGGGGAGAGGGTGAACACTCCGCATTTCATAAGAACATATATCAGAACTAGGAGCAGGAGTAGGCCATTCAGCCCCTCGAGCCTGCTCCACCATTCGATACTATCATGGTTGTTCTCCATAACCCTTCAACCCATTACTAATTAAAATTCAGTCTATCTCCTTAATGCCTCGGCATCTCCCATACTCTGGAATTGTGAATCCCACAGATTCACCACCCTTTGATAGAAGTAGTTCCTCTTCTTCTATTTTAAGTCTACCATCCCCTTATCCAAAAACTATGGCCTCTCATTCTAGAATGCCGCACCTGAGGAAAGGAGTGGCACAGTGGTCAGCACGGCGGTCTCACGGTGCCAGGGACCCAGGTTCGAGTCCCGGCTTGGGTTACAGAGATAGGGCACTGGGGAGAAACTTCCCTCACTGTGTTTTGTTTCCACAATAATGTCCGTGGGATCTTTCGCTTCCTGTTGAGAGTCCAGGTAGCAACGCGACAGCAGCAACATGTTATTCTGGGATGGGCGGGCTGTTTGATGCATGACACTTACCCGAAACGCCTTGGCGGGTGAATGTTTATTCTTGGTGATGTGATTAAGCTGGCTGTTGTTTGTTCAACGTGGTTTGTGGTTTGGAAACCCGCTGAGCTGGTCGGCCCAGGAAAATTCCAGTTTACTTGAGCCGGTTTTCCCCCTCAGTACGAGGGACTTGTAGCGAACACTGGATTCTTCCTCCCCCGACCACCCCCTCTCACCCTCACCTGGACACGCTCTGGGCCTACCTCCTCCCCTCGTCCCCACCTGAACACGCTCTGGGTCTATCCCCCCATCCCCCCCATCCCCGTGACCCCCACCTGAACACGCTCTGGGTCTACCTCCCTGCCTTGTCCCCACCTGAACACGCTCTGGGTCTACCTCCCTGCCTTGTCCCCACCTGAACACGCTCTGAGTCTATCCCCCCCATCCCCCCCAATCCCCCCATCCCCGTGACCCCCACCTGAACACACTCTGGGTCTACCTCCTGCACCCTCGCCCTCACTTGGACCACTCTGGGCCTGTGCACCCTAGAAAGCATTCTTTCTAGTTGTATCGTAGCCTGGTCTGCCTCCTGCTCTGCCCAAGACCGCAAGGAACAAAGGGTTGCGAATGTAGCCCAGTCCATCACGTAAACCATCCTCCCATCCATTGACTCGGCAAAGCAGCCAGCATAATTAATGACCCCACAGTCCCCGGACATTCTCTCTTCCATCTTCTTCTGTCGGGGAAAAAGATACACAAATCTGAGATCACATACCAGCCAACTCAAGAACAGCTTCTTCCCTGCTGCCATCTTTTGAATGGGTCTACCTTGCATTAAGTTGATCTTTCTCTACTCCCCAGCTATTTCTGTAACACTACTACCTACACCCTCTCGTCTCCTTCTCAATGAACGGGATGCTTTGTTTGTTTAGTGCACAAAAAACAATACTTTTCACCGTATACTAATACGTCTGACAATAATAAATCAAATCAAAATCCTATCCCCTCCCTTGGACATTCTCTGGGCCTATATCCCCCGTCTCATACCCTGTGTACACGTTTTTAGAAGCTAGCTCAGATTTCATGCTCAGTTCACATCTGAACCCTGTTCGCACAAGTGGTTCAGCCGGTTCCATCACACATCAATAGATTGTCATCACTCTACTCTGGGGATGAATCACAATCTATTTTGGCATCATTTTGTTTGGGTGTGTACAGATAATTGCAATTTGGAACCTATCCAGTCCCAGCAGAATCCTCTGTCTCCGCAATAAACCCATTAGTTCCAAACTTTCTGAAATGTAGTTTGCTACTTTCCCCCTCACTTTCATTTCCGCCTCATTCACAACTCTCGAAAGCTTGCGGGTTCCTCTTTAGCAGGAGGGAGTCTCTTCAGCCCTTCTACATCTGTTCTTTCCCTTGTTAGTTCATGCCTCACCCGTTCTCTCACTTGCCCTTTCTCTGTGGAGTCACAGAACAGTTACAGCCCATCTTGTCAGAGGCGTATCCCTCAAACCCCGTTACCCAACAAAATTCAATCCATCCTCAATTGCAGTTGACCCCTCCCAGATTCAAGGACTCATTTTTCAGCGAGGCAATGGGATGGGGAGGAGCGGGATAAGAGTGTTTCAGATTTCCAATCTCCTTTGTATGAGGAATTGTTTCCATGTATCACCTTAGAATGGCCTGGCTAGAATTTTAAGGTTCTGTTTCTCCCCTCCCTCCCTCCCTCCCTCCCTCCCTCCCATTGTCCCGGATTCTCCCACTCCATCCCTTCCCCCAGCAGAAGAGAGAGTTTCTCCCCGTCCTACAGTAAGCTTAAACACCTGGGGTGCTCCTCCCCTTCACCTTCTCTCGCACCCCCCACTGCCCCCCCCCCCCACCACACGTAGTCACTCTCTCTCTCATTTCCTCCCTTACACTCTCTCTCTCTCTCTCTCATTTCCTCCCTTACACTCTGTGGCCCTCTTTTGCATTTTACTTCCTACACTCTCTCACATTTTTACCCCAACACCCCCTCTCTCTCACATCCCCACCCCACTCTCTCCCTCTCTCTCTCTCTCTCTCTCTTGCATTTTTACCCCCACCTAGCTAAGACTCAGCAGTGAGGAATGTTTAGGTGAAATATGGTAATGAAGTGTGACCATTGACTCCTAGTCCACCCTTTGGGTGCGCTGTGTCCCTGGGTAGTAATGTTTCTATCAGCTGTGGAATGTGTTTCATTACGCTCAAATAATTTGCTACATTAATCTGTGTGGGGTGACATCATCTGGCTCTGTCCTGTCGACACTTCCTGGAAGCTGACAACTCCTTGTTAATAACAGGAACTACTTACATTTATAAAGCACTTTCTACTGTAGTAAATCATCCCAAAGCACTTTATACAGACAGCGTGAGAAACAATAATAGAACTCAGCACCCAAACAGTTAGAGGAGGTTACAGAGATAGGGAGGGTTGTAGGGGCTGGAGGAGGTTACAGAGATAGGGAGGGTTGTAGGGGCTGGAGGAGGTTACAGAGATAGGGAGGGTTGTAGGGGCTGGAGGAGGTTACAGAGATAGGGAGGGTTGTAGGGACTGGAGGAGGTTCCAGAGGGTTGTAAGCGCTGGAGGAGGATAGGGAGGGTTTTGGATCACGTTGATCAGATATGAGATGGCTGCATCAAGTAGCACAGGCAAAATTGAAGTTGACGTGAGTTGGATATGGTGCTGTGGGAGGTGGGGGTGGCGGAGCTCCCTGCTACTTGCAGTCATAGTCAGTATAAACTCAGCTGTTTGCAGTCGTTAGAGGTCAGTCCCCTCGGGACATCACTGGGATATCCAAAGCCCAACCGTCGAGTCATCTGAATATTGTGATTGTAACGGGTCAGAGGCTGGGAATCCTGCGGTGAGTATCTCACTTCCAGACTCCCCAAAGCCTGTCCACAAGTCCGGTGGTGAGAAACTCTGCACTCGCCTGGATGAGTTCAATTCCAACAACACTCAAGAAGCTCAACACCAGTTGCCTGGGAGTGTTTGATGGGGACAGTGTAGAGGGAGCTTTACTTTGTATCTAACCCCGTGCTGTACCTGTCCTGGGAGTGTTTGATGGGGACAGTGTAGAGGGAGCTTTACTCTGTATCTAACCCCGTGCTGTACCTGTCCTGGGAGTGTTTGATGGGGACAGTGTAGAGGGAGCTTTACTCTGTATCTAACCCTGTGCTGTACCTGTCCTGGGAGTGTTTGATGGGGGGACAGTGTAGAGGGAGCTTTACTCTGTATCTAACCCCGTGCTGTACCTGTCCTGGGAGTGTTTGATGGGGACAGTGTAGAGCGATAATTAATTTATTTTCTCTCCATGCCTCAGAAAGTCCAGTGGAATCTGGATCGACAACTGGAGCTATTGTTGGTGGGATCATTGCTGCAATTGTCATTCTGACGGTGCTGGTGACAGCGGTGCTGATATTTAAGAGGCAAAGGAAGAATGCAAATGAGGATGAGTGAGTATGGAGTGGGCGTTGACTTCAGTCATGGTGGGCTGAACCCTGACCTTTACACTCTTGACCTCTGATATATACCCAGTGCCAGTTTAATGGGATGGTCATCCCCTCAGGATGTAGAGCAGTCCCATGCTATTCAATCTTCTCAGGCAAACGACAATCTACGCGGAGAGTCCTGGCATTTGTAAGCAGCATCGGAAGGGCGGGCAGAGAGTGCCGCAGTAATCTGGTCATCCTGTTATATCCATAGCATGGATTCCCAGTTCCAGCCCTGTTCCATTCCCAGTTCCAACCCTGTTCTCCAAAAATGGGAATTGGGGCACCTAACATTAGAGAATAATCTCTCAATGCTGCTCACCTAAATGCCGGAATTAAAGAACAAAAAAAAAGTCCAGCACGGGAACAGGCCCTCCAAGCTCGTGTCGATCATGATACCCTGACTAAATGAAAAGAAACCATCTGCTCTTACTCGGAATTTATCCCTCTATAATCCCTCCCTATCCCTGTGCCCTCTCAGCTAAATAACTTCAGTATTGCCAGGAAAAGAGACATGCCGTCAAAGTTTTTTGGCTTGTACTCAGCAGGACATTTCAGCAGAATACCAAGTGTAAAAGAGAACAACAATTTATACTTCATGCAAAGAGAGTGCTGGTGGGTTGTCAAGTGGGCCTTCCTCGTGCCCTATAAATTGTTTCCTTTACAACTGGTATTGGTGCGAATCTGATCTGATGAGTGTAAAATTAGAAAGTTTTGACAACCTGTCCCTTTCTTTCTTTTCCAGCAGTGCTGGAGATCCGCACAACCAAAATGACTGACTAGCTCAGTATTCCATGCATTGTGGTGTGGTGTTGATCGTGATGTGGGTCTAATAGGTCAACGTTATGTGTATTGTACATGGGCGAAGAGAGTTGGCGTGCTTCCCATTTCCGTGTGTGCTGCCTTCTCATTTTCAGCCCATGTGATGAAGGGAGATAAAGATGTACCTGCCCTCTCCATCGACACGTCCTCAGCTGTGCCTCCTTGTGGCAGTGCACAGACACTGCAGCCCTCACCCCCCACCTCCGCCCCCCCCCAAGCCTAATGTTTCAGAGAAACCCAGAGGAGGTTTCACCACCCCCCACCCATGCCCACCAACTTATAGACGCTCCCTGACACTCATGAACTTAACTCCCCTGGGTGAATACTGAAATGTTTAAAGTTTATTTATTATTGTCGCAAGTAGGGTTTATTGTAATAAGTCTTTGGAGGCTGAAGTCCCTTCACCAAAATCCCTTTGTGTACTGCTCTTGGAATTGTAAATAGAGTGCTGTCAGTCAGCAGTTTATCTTTGGGAGTGCCAGAGGAACTGACGCACCCCTTTTAAATACCAGGAAAAGGCTCCTTGATTGACCTGTCAATGAACTCCTTAATCAGGGAATTCATTTAGGGGATTTTCACAGCGATTTTATTACTACGTGAATGTAAACCTACTTGTGACAAATAAACAAACTTTAATTTTATCTTCCTTAATGTTAACCTCAGTGGCCTGATTGTCGTCATTACACTTACATTAACACTGCAATGAAGTTACCGTGAAAATCTTAGTTGCCACGCTCTGGCGCCTGTTTGGGTACAACAAAGGAGAAGTTAGCACGGCCAATCCACCTAACCAGGACGTCTTTGGGACTGTGGGAGGAAACCCACGCAGACACGGGGAGAATGTGCAGACTCCACACACACAGTGGCCCAAGCCGGGATTCGAATCTGGCTCCCTGATGCCGTGAAGGAGCAGTGATAACCGTTGTGCCGCTGTGCTGCCATGATGATGTCTAATTCTGCCAACTCCGTACCAAGCTGGTGCCCGTCCTTGTGATTCCATCCCTGTGGACCCAGCCGGGGACGGACACTCTGCTGTTTCGGTTCAGGTAGAGCCGGGTCTCCCAACAGTTTGTACCCTGGAAAGGACATTCCAGATCTTTTCCTCCTCCCGTCACACAGGGTGGGAGAGGCTGCCAGGAAGAGAGGAGGATGTTACCGGAGCAGTTAGCTGGAGAACATACGTTCGAATCCCCCCCAAGGCCACAATCATTTTGATTCTCTCTGCCGGGACTGGAAGTGGCCCTCGGGAAGAGGGGGGTGGCCGGGATTATCAGCTTTCAGATCCCATCCCATTCCGCTTCTGAAGGAAGGAAATTTGCCTTCTGTCCCTGCTCTGGTCCCACCTCAATGTGGTTAACCATTCCCTGCTATCATATTAGAGCGGCGCAGTGGTTGGCGCTGCTGCCTCGTGGAGCCAGGGACCTGAGTTCAATTCCTGCCTTGGGTCACTGTCTGTGCGGAATCCGCACATTCTCCCCGTGTCTGCGTGGGTTTCCTCCGGGTGCTCCAGTTTCCTCCCACAGTCCAAAGATGTGGGGGTTAGGTGCTAAATTGCCCCTTAGCATCAGGGGGGACTAGCTAGGGTAAGTACATGGGGTTATGGAGATGGGTTCTGGGTGGGGATTGTGGTCAGTGTGGACTTAATGGGCCAAATGGCCTCCTCCTGCACTGTGGGGATTCTGTGACCTTATATTGGCTGACCTGGAATGTCCATTTTAACACGTGTGTTACCATGAAGCGAGGGGCAAAGCGTGGGACTGTTAATTGGAAGGGGGAGCTCATAAGCATGCAAGCACGGATTGGGGGCAGGGGCTAGGCCATTCGGCCCCTTTGCCATTCGATAAGATTACAGATAATTTGATTTTGGCCCCAGCTCCTCTTTCCTGGTGACCCACACGCTCTTTGACCCCTGCCACAATGTCGCAATGAGTTAGATACTTGACAGACAATCTCAGACACGCACTTCCAGCCTCTAACTCAATAATCCTTCACGGTGACCATCTTTCAAACAGAAAATAAGCTCCTGGCAAAGTGTGTGGAAAGTTGTCTCCAGAGCTTGTCACTTAGATTTTGTTTGTTTGAAAAGAGAATCAGATCTAATCTTTTTTTTTAATTATTATTTGTCGTAGATTCGAGCCCCCCAACTACAAGCCACCTCCTCCAAAGAAAAATCTGGAAGAAATTGCAAAGGTATTTTCAGAATTTGGAAAGTTCTCCGTCTGTTTACATAGAAACCACTTGTGCTTATGAAATCCCAAATCCCACATGCCGAGAGGCTCCAGGATCTGCGAAGCCGCTTAAATATTTTCGAAAGTTCAGAAACGGGGGGGGCACTCGTTTTGTGCACAGCAAGATCCCACATGTTGCTGCGCAATCATCGGCTGATGCCGACCTGCCTTTGTTCGGTGGCGTTGGTTGGCCGGTATCCTCCGATTGCGCAACACAATCTTTTATCTCTCCTTCGGAGAACAGGCGGGAGCCCTGATCGAATGTCGAATTCGTCAAAAGGTGGCAACTCGGATGGTGTGGCACTCCCTGGGCGCGGCGCCGAGTTCGCTCGGGGGCCCTGTGAGGCTGCGGTGCGAACCACTGTGCCGCCGTGCTGTCCCACTATGTGGGGGGGGGGGACGTTAAGTGTTGGCCTGGATTCTGAGCCCTGGTCTGTGGGGTGGGGGATTTGAGCTGATTGCTTGCTGGGAGGGAGAGGGGGCAGATGGCAGCGGCTGGCACCTCGTGTTCTCTCTGGACACGGATTATTTTCTCTGTCACCGATTCCAAACTAACGCTGCACTTTTTCAGGAGGAGAAAACTGAGGTGGATAAAATGGAAAGCATCCCCTTGAATACGAACTACTATGAAACTGGTGGAGCGGACGATACTCGAATGGTAAGTGTCACTCCCCCTGGGACAGGGAGAGAGTGGGACACGATTGATTTAAAGTGGAAAAGTGCGCAGTGACTTGTTTAGTTGAGCGGGTAAAGAAATGTAGACAAATGTGACAATTCTTTGAGGCCGGAGGAACATGTTTGTGCCTGTACTAACACACTCAAAGACGTTTACACCAGACGAGGAGGTTGATTACAGAACTATAGAGCATCAAAGAAAGAAATTGTGCACAACACTTATAAACCCTGCTTAGATCTCTGATAGAGTGTGGGGCCGAGCTCTGGGGCCTCGGTGAGAGGGCGGAGGAGAGTGTTCCCAAGGATGGCGCAGTGGTTAGCACAGCTGCCTCACAGCGCCAGGGACCTGGGCTCAATTCCCGGCTTGGGGTCACTGCCTGTGCGGAGTTTGCACATTCTCCCCGTGTCTGCGTGGGTTTCCTCCGGGTGCTCCGGTTTCCTCCCACAGTCCGAAAGATATGCGAGTTAGGCGGATGGGCCATGCTAAATTGTCCCGCGTTTCAGGGGGGTTGGTAGCGTAATTGTGTTACGGGAATAGGGCCTGAGTGGGATTGTGGGCGGCGCAGAGTTGATGGGCTGAATGTAGGGATTGTCTGATAGGGAGACTGACAGAGAGAGGGGAGAAGGTTAAGGGGGAGATTGAATCGAGATGTTCGAGGGGGCTTTGGATAAAGTGAATGAGGAGAAAGTGTTTCCAGAGGTGGGAGGGCGGGTAACCAGAGGGGGACACAGATTGAGGAGAATCGGGAGAAGAACCAGAGGCCTCCCCCTCTGCGTGGCACCGAGTTACAGAGATAAGGAGGTTTGTAGGGATTGGAGGGGCTGGAGGAGGTTACAGAAATAGGGAGGGGTTGTAGAGGCTGGAGGAGGTTACAGAGATAGGGAGGGTTGTAGGGGCTGGAGGAGGTTACAGAGATAGGGAGGGTTGTAGGGGCTGGAGGAGGTTACAGAGATAGGGAGGGTTGTAGGGCTGGAGGAGGTTACAGAGATCGGGAGGGTTGTGGGGGCTGGAGGAGGTTACAGAGATAGGGAGGGTTGTAGGGGCTGGAGGAGGTTACAGAGATAGGATAGAGGGAAGCGGTTGGGTTGTTAACCATTGGCTTACTCTCTCTTGGCAGACACTAACCCAGTATTATGATGAGCCTGACCTCAATACGGACCTGAAGTCACCGAACGACACACAAGCTGGAGGCTACCTTGAGCAAGAGAACCCCATTTACAACGACCTGTCTTATCCAGAACCTGAGCATCGCAAGAGCCAGGAGTTTGTGTCAAAGGGAATGTACGTGTAGGCCTCAGGCTCCTCTCTGCATGAGCGCCTTTCCTCACTCTAGGCCAACATCTTCCCTTTTCCTTCCGAATCAACAACACTACTGTCGATTGTTACACTGATGCTTTGATTTTTGGGGCAGAGATTGGAGATTTATTACCTCTGCCGGGCTTTGAATATGAGAGGAGGCTTGAACTCATGCCTCCATCCTCCCACCCCTCTCCTCCCTTCATCCCTCCCTTCCACTCACCCTTCCTTCAACCCTCCGTGGTCCTCAGTCTGATCCTTGTCCTTGCTTGGGACTGAGGCTTTGAGCAGAAACTAGGCCGCAAAGCCTGAATTACAGTCTGCAGGAAGGAAGTGAGGGGAGGGGCGAGGTGTCGGGGGGGGGAGGTGGGCAGAGGTGGGGAAAGTTTGAAGGTCTGTGCCCTGAGGGTTGGCCACCCGGGGGTGGGGGGGGAGTGGGGTGAGCATGGGGAAAGGGAAGCATGCTGGGTTAAGGATAAACTTTCACCTGTCCATTCGCTACAGGAACTGTCCAGTTCTAAGGTCCATGTTTGTCTCAAAATGTGGCCAGTGCTACGAAACACTAATGGTTACCTGAGGGTCAGCAATAGTTGACAGGGACAAGGGGGCTGTTAATTGTCCACTTTGTCCCTGTTTCTACCAATGGATCTGACCATACACTAAAGTTTATGAGCCAGTCTCTCTGAGCATACACTAAAGTTTATGAGTGACTAAGTAGCTCCGGGAAGATGATTCCCACTTACCGCTGTAAACTGATTCACTTCAGGCTAGTACGGTGAGATAACAGCCCTGAACTGATGCCCCTGCCCCTGCCCCTGCCCCTCCCCTGCCCCCTGTTCAAATTCCGGCCCCCTCCACTGGCACCATCCAGTGGTTGATCCGGAATCTGAGGGAGATCGGGGGCATTGGGAGGGTGCTGGGGTCCTGGGCATTGGGAGGGTGCTGGGGTCCTGGGCATTGGGAGGGTGCTGGGGTCCTGGGCATTGGGAGGGTGCTGGGGTCCTGGGCATTGGGAGGGTGCTGGGGTCCTGGGCATTGGGAGGGTGCTGGGGTCCTGGGCATTGGGAGGGTGCTGGGGTCCTGGGCATTGGGAGGGTGCTGGGGTCCTGGGCATTGGGAGGGTGCTGGGGTCCTGGGCATTGGGAGGGTGCTGGGGTCCTGGGCATTGGGAGGGTGCTGGGGTCCTGGGCATTGGGAGGGTGCTGGGGTCCTGGGCATTGGGAGGGTGCTGGGGTCCTGGGCATTGGGAGGGTGCTGGGGTCCTGGGCATTGGGAGGGTGCTGGGTGGACAGTGGGGACTTTTGGGGGTTCTGGTGTATTGGGGTTCTAGGGCATTGAGGGGATTTAGGGCAGTGGGAGGGTATTGGGGCACTCAACGGGGGGGGGTATGGTGTACTCAACGGGGGGGGGTATGGTGTACTGAACGGGGGGGGTATGGTGTACTCAACGGGGGGGGTATGGTGTACTCAATGGGGGGGTATTCTTGAGTGGGGTATGAGGTACTCAGTAAGGGGGTGTGGGGACCCTGGGGGGGGTGGTGTGAGGTACTCTGGGGTTGGGGGGGTGGTTGTGGGCTACTCACTGAGGGGTTGTGGGGACTCTGGGGGGGGTTATGGGGTACTTTGCAGGGGGTATGGGGTACTCAGTGAGGAGGTGTGGGGTACTCTGGGGGGGGCGGTGTGGGGTACTCTGGGGGGGCGGTGTGGGGTACTCAGTGAGGAGGTGTGGGGTACTCTGGGGGGGGCGGTGTGGGGTACTCTGGGGGGGGCGGTGTGGGGTACTCAGTGAGGAGGTGAGGTGATTCAATAGGGAATGAGTTTCCTCCAGCCCCTCTCCCTCGGGTGTGCCTGTTTACCATGAGTGCCAGCAGGCTGTCCAACCGTGTTGTGCATCACAAGCACGCTTCTGGAATGTTCTGTTGCAGATTATTGTTTCTCTCGGTCCCCTCACACTGGTCTCTGTGAAACCTGCACACACAGGCAGAGAGTGGAGCGAGTGTGTGTGTGTGTATATACCTGGTGCTCTGAGTGCTGTGTGTGTGTGTGTGTGTGTGTGTGTGTGTGTGTGTGTGTGTGTGTGTGTGTGTGTGTGTGTACCCTGTACTGTGTGCCTGCACTGTCTGTGTGTGTGCCTGTGCGTGTGTGTATACCTGGTGTGCTGTGTGTGTGTGTGTGTGTGTGTGTGTGTGTGTGTGTGTATATATACTCAGTGCTGTCTGTGTGTGCCTGTCTATGTGTATATACATACACGTACTACGTGTGCCTGTGTGTCCTTGCTACACTGAGAGCTGGGTGGAACCCATCAGTATTATAGAGAATTACAACCTACTAATCTGAGTGACTCTGGCACTGTGCAACGCGCTGGTGTAACCAGGAGCACTGAATATATTTGGAAGTCCAAATGCAATTGAAACACGTGGAGTGGAAAACCCATCATTTCCTAACCTGGAGTTTAGGAATAATCCAATTTAATTTTCATTACCGTTTAGTTGATTTTTTTCTTTCATCTTATTTAAATCTGATTTGATTTTTAAATTCATTTTCTGGGCGATTTTTATGCTAAAACTGAGGAGCTCCAGGCAAGACACCACATCAGGAATATTAATTCCTACAATCTTCGCACTCAGTCAGACGGAAACTTGTTTCATGTAATTATTTCGTTTTAAAAATGTTTCACTCCGTCTCGGAGAAAAGATGAACCAGATTGAATTTCCATTAGGCAGCGTAAAAGGGTTTGAATCAGAAATAAATGGGGAGCGGGGTTTTGCGACTAAATTTTTATTTTAAATTGTTTTTAATAAGCATTATGTTTTAGGGATCTTTTTCCCAGCGCCAGAGCTGCTTGTAGAATGTTACAGCACCAAAGGAAGCCATTTGACCCATCGAGCCCTGCGCCATAGATCTGTCTGATCAATTTGACTGCCCTCCTCCCCACGTTCCCCCATGTTCCTCTCAATATTTCCCCTTCCAGTATTTCTCCAGTTGCCCCTTTAGAAAGTTCCGATTGAATCTGCTTCCACCTTCCAGATTGGAACAACTCGCTGTGTGTAAATACAAATTCTCCTCATCTCCCCCCACCTTTTGGTTCTTCTCCCGATTCTCTTCAATCTGTTCCCCCCCCATCCCCCTCTGATTACCCACCCTGCTGTCACTGGAAACACTTCCTCCTCATTCACTCCATCCAAAGCCCTCCGTTCAATCTCCCCCGTTAACCTTCTCCGCTCCGAGGAGAACCATCCCAGCCCCTGCAGCCCCCTCACCGGTCCTTTCTCCTCCCCGCCCTCTCTAAGGCCGGAGGTCCTTCCCACTGTTCCTGTCTGTGTTACTGAGGCTCTTGCCAGCAAGAAAGGTTGCTCTTTATTTCTTCCTGTCCTGCCTGTGATCTCAGACTGGGCTTAAACACCGTCATTTTACTATCCGAGACCGAACTGAACACAACTCAAGATGGTTGCCCTGGGCAACTGACTACAGGCCTATTGTCCATGTTAACCCTGTACCATCCAGTCTCCCCCCCCCCCCCCCCCCCCCCCCCCCCAACACCCCGTCATCCTGACTTCAATTAAAAACCTCCCAAGATTTCGAGGAGTTAACATTTTAGGTTTTTTTTTAAGCAAGGTTGCTGGTTCTGTCGTGGACAAGTGACTGATTAAATCTCAGATTGTCCCACGTAGGCCGGAAATGAAGCCTGGAACCAGTCTGTGCCTGCGTGCCCAGGCAGGGAGACGGGAGGGAGGTTGAAGGACACCTCATGAATTTTAAAAGGGAAATTTTTTTTGGAATTTCAGTGGAGCGGAAAGGAATTTCACTTTGAGACAGAGAATTCAAAGCTCGAGTTCCCCAAAGCACTGCCAGAAGCTCATTCATTGGCTGTGACACACGGCCGTGACTGGAATGTAGAGAAATGGAGTCAGCAGTTTGCACAGAGCGAGCTGCAGAGTTCTCTCCGAGACCATCAATTGGTGGTTGAGGGATAACTATCAGCCTCAGGCCCCAGGGGGATCCTCCCTCCCTCTGTCTCCAGTAATTCATCTCAAAAACAGTGGCCCTGGGATCTTTGATCCCTTCTGAAAGGGGCAGTCAGAGCTCTTGGTTTAATGTCTTAAAGATGGCATCTCTGACAGTGCAGCACTCCCTCAGCACCGACCCTCTGACAGCGCGGCACTCCCTCAGTACTGACCCTCTGACAGTGCGGCACTCCCTCAGCACTGACCCTCTGACAGTGCGGCACTCCCTCGGCACTGACCCTCTGACAGTGCGGTGTTCTGTCAGTGCTAGGGTTTGGATGGATTCAGGACACCAGCCCCGAGAGGGATTCGAACAAATAACCTTTGACTCAGAGTTGTGGATGGGCCTGTGCTTGTAAATGACAGGAGGGACAGTGAATCAAAACCTGGTCTAACCCCCTTTTAGCAGTTAACTTTCCAAATCATATGGAAACCACAACACGTTTGGCCCTCAATGCTCATTTTCAGAAAGAAAAAAGATATCTGCACATTGTCACATCACTAATGACCCAAATTTCTACATAGTTTCCTTGATGAGTAAATTTGAAAGAACTAAAATGAAAGCTCCTTGCCTGGTAGAGTAATGCTGCCATCTGGTGGCAACCTCTGACCCTGAATTTTATTCACCAATTTCAAAAGTGTCTCAACCTTGGCGACACAGCCCAAGGTTCTTCGCCAGAGTGACGATCAGACACGATTTGAGCCACGTGAGGAGATATTAGCACCAACAGGCCAATCGTGAGGTGGGTTTTAAGGGAACCCTTTTACAAGATGTGCAGGTTAGGTGGATTGGCCATGGGCTAATGTGTAAGGTAGGGCGATGTGTGGTCCTGAGTGGGATGCCCTTTTGGAGAGTGGGTGCAGACTCGATGGGCCAAATGGCTGCCTTCTGTGCTGTCAGGAATCTCTGGAACAGCATCGGCGCAGAGAGGTTACAAAACCCAGTGAAACCGTCACAGCTGCTTCCTGGGCACATTACACTGAATTTTATCACTGCACAAAGAATAGAGAAATGTGAATAGTTTATGTTCCGCGGTATATTCGTCTGCGTTTCTGTGCTTGTGCTCAAAATTACACTACGATGAATTACTACGCCTTTGAATCCCGCTGCTGCTTCCCGTCCCGGCAGAGTTAGTGAGTGCTGTAAGACGAGGTGAGATTTAACACTCACCTCCTCGCCAGTGGTTCAAGTTCTCCTCACTTCTTCCGGATGGAATTGCTCGTGCTGCCTATGTTCTGGTGAAGCTGTGATACGGGAAATATTTTGTATATCTTGGATGAGTCCTAAATTATCTTTTTTTAAATAAATAATAAACATTTTCTGAATTTGCAGAGTCTGGTCTGATCTTATGAGATTTGACTATTATTGTCACGTGTATTGTGAGAAGTATTGTTTCTTGCGCACTATGCAGACAAAGCATACCCTTCATAGAGTACGTAGGGGAGAAGGAAAGGAGAGGGTGCAGAACGAACTCAGAGGAGTGAGAGGGGATCTCGTAGAAATTTATCCAATTCTAACAGGGTTGGAGAGGGTAGATTCAGAAAGAATGTTCCTGATGGTGGGGGAGCCCAGAATTAGGGAGTCATAGTTTGAGGATAAGGAGTAAACCTTTCAGAACTGAGGTGAGGAGAAATTTCTTCATGCAGAGAGTGGTGAATGTGTGGAATTCAGTCCCACAGAAAGTAGTTGAGGCCAGAACGTTTTGTGATTTCAAGAAGAAATTAGATATAGTTCTTGGGGCTAAAGGGATCGAGGGATATGGGGGGAGGGGGAAGGGGGGGATCAAGATATTGAATTTGATGATCAGCCATGATCAAAATGAATGGCAGAGCAGGCTTGAAGGGCCGAATGGCCTCCTCCTGCTTCTAGTTTCTATGTGGTGTTACAGTCATAGCTATGATGTGCAGAAAGATCAACTTAATACAAGGTAGGTCCATTCAAAAGTCCGATGGCAGCAGGGAAGATGATATGTGTTCTCAGACTTTTGTATCTTTTTTCCAACGGGAGAAGGTGGAAGTGAGAATGTCCGGGGTGCGTGGATTCCCTGATTACGCTGGCTGTTTTTCCAAGGTAGTGGGAAACAGAGACAGAGTCAATGGATGGGAAGCTGGTTTGCGTGATGGACTGGGCTACATTCGCGACCTTTTGTGGTTCCTTGCGGATCTTGGGCAGAGCAGGAGCCCAGACCAAGCTGTAATCATCTGGAAAGGATGCTTTCTGTGGTGCAGCGACCTACGTAGGCAGATGGTTGTGGAGGGAGCGGCAAAGCTGAAAATCACAGAGGGTGAATGGCCTTCTGAGCTGTTGTGGAGATTTTGATATAAGGAAGAAAACAAAGAGAGGCCCTTCTGTCCTCCAATCCTGTGCTGGTCATGATTCCCTAACTAAACTAAAAAAAAACCTGCCCTTACTCAGTCCGTATCCCTCTATTCCCTCCCTATCCATGTACCCATCCAGATGCCTCTTAAATGTTGCTGATGTGCCTGCTTCCACCCCCTCCTCTGGCAGTGCAATCTCTCCAGTTAGATAATAATCCACCTTTGCTTTGGAAACCACCTCACAATTTCCCCATATTGCATTCCAGCTGACTCACTTAACCTATCATTATCTCTCTCTGTAAACATTTGAATCATCTGCAAATTTGGCACAGTATTCCTTCTTCCAAATCATTAATACACATACTTTGATGAGCTGTGGGAGTCGGGTGTGGCAACATTGCTTCTGTGTCAAGACGGGCCACAGGCAGATGGCATGAGTGAACCTCAGCCGGCCATTCCCTTGAAGCTAAAATTTAGCTAACACTTGCAGTGACGGGTTGTGTCCTCCTGGGGACAGTGTTGAGTGAGTGGCAGGTGCAGCTCAGACGGTGAGCAAGGCCCTGAAGCTCCATCCAGTGGTCACATGCTGGAACTGCAAAGGGAAGGCAGGTGGATGGCTGGACTTTATTTCCAAGGGCATGGACTGTAAAAGTATTGTTGCTACAAATGTACAAGGTACTCGTGAGGCCACCAGAGAATATTACATGCAGTTTAGCTCCCCCCTTTGCAGGAAAGATAGAATCAGATCACAAAATCGCCGCAGTGCAGGAGGCCATTTGGCCCATCAAGGCTGCACTGGCGACAATCCCACAGAGGACCTATCCCCGTTCGCCTGTGTATTTAATCCCCTTGATACTAAGGGGCAATTTAACATGGCCAATCCACCCAAACGGAACATTTTTTGGACGGTGGGAAGAGACTGGAACACCGGGAGGAAAACCCACGCAGACAAGGTCTCTGCACAGGCAGTGACCCAAGACTGGAATTAAATCTGGGTCCCTGGCGCTGCGAGGCAGCAGTGCTAACCACTGAACTACCCAGATGTAGGGGCTGGAGGAGGTTACAGAGATAGGGAGGGGAGTAGGGGTTGGAGGAGGTTACAGAGATAGGGAGGGGAGTAGGGGCTGGAGGAGGTTACAGAGATAGGGAGGGGAGTGGGATTTGGAGGAGGTTACAGAGATAGGGAGGGGAGTGGGGTTTGGAGGAGGTTACAGAGATAGGGAGGGGAGTGGGATTTGGAGGAGGTTACAGAGATAGGGAGGGGAGTGGGGTTTGGAGGAGGTTACAGAGATAGGGAGGGGAGTGGGGGTTGGAGGAGGTTACAGAGATAGGGAGGGGAGTGGGAGTTGGAGGAGGTTACAGAGATAGGGAGGGGAGTAGGGGCTGGAGGAGGTTACAGAGATAGGGAGGGGAGTAGGGGCTGGAGGAGGTTACAGAGATAGGGAGGGGAGTAGGGGCTGGAGGAGGTTACAGAGATAGGGAGGGGAGTAGGGGCTGGAGGAGGTTACAGAGATAGGGAGGGGAGTAGGGGCTGGAGGAGGTTACAGAGATAGGGAGGGGAGTGGGGAGGGTGATGTTATTCAGCGATGGTTATCCCAGCAGCAAGTGCAGTTCGTTAATGAACTGTGTTGAATGTGTTAAATTGAGCGTGAGCTGTGGAACAGCAGGGTTTTACCGTTACCATCAGGACCTGTTTCTACTGATCCCACCCCCATTCCATTCCGGGGACGGTCCCTGGTTTGGGAATTCCCCTCCCTCTCTTTCCTGATCTGGGGGAAGTCCCCTTTCTACCCAATAACATTCAGGGACTCTCGTGTTGAATCTTTCCGAATCTCCAATCCCTGTGGCCTCCGGGGCACGGGGTGGGGCAGAGACCGGGCGGTGACCGTTGGGGAGAGGCCGGGCGGTGACTGTGGGGCAGAGGCCGGGCGGTGACCGTGGGGGAGAGGCAGCAAACATCATTTCTCAAAAGGCCTTGCGTGTTTCGCAAGCCGCCCCTTTCTCAGACACCGCCCCGTTGTCGAGCAGCCGGGAAGTTGTGGTCAGGTGGTCACCTTTGTGCACAGCAAGATCCCAAAAGGGACTGAAGGGTGGCACTGCTGCCTCACGGCGTCAGGGACACGGGTTCGATTCGGGCCTCGGGTCGCTGTATTTGTGGAGTTTGCATACTCTCGAAGGGCCAAATGGCCTCCTGCCTGCACTGCGGGGGTTCTGTGGAATTTTACTATTCTCTGTTCCTGGTTACGGAGATCGGACAGAATGTAGGGACAGCAGGAGACTACAGAGATAGGGAGGGTTGTCGGGGCTGGAGGAGGTGACAGCGATAGGGAGGGTTGCAGAGTTGGAGAAGGTTGCAGAGATAGGGAGGGTTGTAGGTGTTGGAGGAAGTTACATAAGAACATAAGAAATAGGAGCAGGAGTAGGCCATCTAGCCCTTCGAGCCTGCCCCGCCATTCAATAAGATCATGGCTGATCTGAGCAGTCGAGCACCGCCTCTCTAGTAACAGTAATGTCATTAAGACCCTCCAGTCCTACCACCTTTCCATCGCTAACACCCGGCAAATTATTCACGTCCTCCTCCGTGAAGACAGAAACAAAAAAGTTATTCAATACCTTAGCCATATCCCCATCCCCTACCACTAGGTCCCCCTTCTCATCCTCTAAGGGTCCAACATTCACCCTAGCCAGCCTCTTCCTTTTTATATATTTATAAAAACTCTTGCTATCCTTTTTTATATTAAGCGCTAGCCCAGCTTCATAGTTTCTCCTACCCTTCTTTATCAACTTCTTTGTCAATCTTTGTTGACATTTAAACCTCTCCCAATCCTCTTCTCGCCCACTACTCTTAGCTACTCTAAATTCCTCCGCTTTTAGTTTAACACTTTCCTTCACCTCCTTCGTTATCCACGGCTTATTACCTCTCCTCCTACGGTCCTTTTTGACCATCGGAATAAATTTCCGCTGAGCACCAAGAAAGATCTCCTTAAAGATCCTCCACTGCTCCTCAGCAGACCCTCCCTCCAACACGCTCTCCCAGTCCACATTCGCCAATTCCTCTCTCATCCTACCGTACTCCCCTCTATTCAAACAAAGGACGCGTGTCCAGGAACCCACTTTCTCCTCCTCCATCTGCACCAGAAACTCCACCATACAATGATCACTCTCCCCAAGAGGATCCTTCACCACTAGGTCCCTAATTCTACCCGCCTCATTACATAACACCAGATCCAAGATAGCTCGCTCCCTCGTCGGCTCCAACACACACTGTTCAAGGAAACTATCCCGGCATCATTCCAAGAACTCTTCCTCGAGCCCCCCGCGTCCAACATGGGTTACAGAGATAGGGAGGGTTGTAGGGGCTGGAGGAGGTTACAGAGATAGGGAGGGTTGTAGGGGCTGGAGGAGGTTATAGAGATAGGGAGGGTTGTGGGGATTGGAGGAGGTTATAGAGATAGGGAGGGCTGTAGGGGCTGGAGGAGATTACAGAGATAGGGAGGGCTGTAGGGGCTGGAGGAGGTTGCAGAGATAGGGAGGGTTGTAGGGGCTGGAGGAGGTTACAGAGATAGGGAGGGTTGTAGGGGTTGGAGGAGGTTACAGAGTTAGGGAGGGCTCTTGGGGCTGGAGAAGGTTGCAAAGATAGGGAGGGTTGTAGAGTTTGGAGGAGGTTACAGAGATAGGGAGGGGTGTAGGGGCTGGAGGATGTTACAGAGATAGGGAGGGTTGTAGATTTGGAAGAGGTTACAGAGATAGGGAGGGTTGTAGGGACTGGAGAAGGTTGCAAAGATAGGGAGGGTTGTAGAGTTTGGAGGAGGTTACAGAGATAGGGAGGGTTGTCGGGGCTGTAGGAGGTTACAGAGATAGGGAGGGGTGTAGGCGTTGGAGGAGGTTACAGAGATAGGGAGGGGTGTAGGCGTTGGAGGAGGTTACAGAGATAGGGAGGGGTGTAGGCGTTGGAGGAGGTTACAGAGATAGGGAGGGGTGTAGGCGTTGGAGGAGGTTACAGAGTTAGGGAGGGCTCTTGGGGCTGGAGAAGGTTGCAAAGATAGGGAGGGTTGTAGAGTTTGGAGGAGGTTACAGAGATAGGGAGGGGTGTAGGCGTTGGAGGAGGTTACAGAGATAGGGAGGGGTGTAGGCGTTGGAGGAGGTTACAGAGATAGGGAGGGGTGTAGGCGTTGGAGGAGGTTACAGAGATAAGGGAGGGTTGTAGGGGCTGGAGGAGGGTACAGAGATAAGGGAGGTTGTAGGGCTGGTGGAGGTTACAGCGCGTGGCACAGTGGCACAGTGGTTAGCACTGCTGCCTCACAGTGCCAGAGACCCAAGTTCAATTCTGGCCTCGGGTCACTCTCTGTGTGGAATCTACACGTCCTCCCTGTGGCTGCTTGGGTTTCGTCCGGATGCTCCAGTTTCCTCCCACAGTCCAACAAAGTGCCGGTTAGGTTAATTGGCCATGCTAGATTGCCCCTAAGTGTCCGAGGGGATGTCGGGTAAATGCATGGGGTTAGGGCCTGGGTGGGACTGTGATCAGTGCAGCTCCCAGGCACCTGATGAAGGGACGGCTCGTTCCGAAAGCTTGAGGCATTTGCTACAAATAAACCTGTTGAACATTCAGCTGGTGTTGTGGGATTTCTTTCTGTTTTACCCTAGTCTAACACCGGCATCTCCACATCGAGATTCAGGGCTCAGGGAATCGAACCCACAATCCCTACAACCCTTCACAAGAAGTCGAGTAACATTTCGCAAGACACACGATGAAGTGTTAGGCTATAGGACCAAAAATTGACGTAGCATTGTACATGAACAGGAAGAGAGGGAGAGAGGTGGAGAAGTTTAGGGAGGGAATTCCAGAGTTTAGGGCCCCCCACCCTGGCAGCTGGAGGCAAGGCCCCCCCCTCCAATGGTGGAGTGATAGGAATTGGGGGATGCTGAAGAGGCTGAAATTGGAGGAGTGCAGAGATCTCGGAGGGTTGTAGGGACTGGAGGAGGTTACAGAGACAGGGAGGGTTATAGAGGCTGGAGGAAGCTACAGAGACAGGGAGGGTTGTAGGGGCTGGAGGAGGTTACAGACAGAGGGAGGGTTGTAGGGGCTGGAGGAGGTTACAGAGATAGGGAGGGTTGTAGGGGCTGGAGGAGGTTATAGAGATAGGGAGGGCTGTAGGGCTGGAGGAGGTTACAGAGAGAGGGAGGGTTGTAGGGGCTGGAGGAGGTTACAGAGATAGGGAGGGTTGTAGGGGCTGGAGGAGGTTATAGAGATAGGGAGGGCTGTAGGGGCTGGAGGAGGTTATAGAGATAGGGAGGGCTGTAGGGCTGGAGGAGGTTACAGAGATAGGGAGGGTTGTAGGGGCTGGAGAAGGTTATAGAGATAGTATGGTTGTAGGGCCTGGTGAAGTTTCGATCTCTTACTGTATGTACCTCCTGGTGGTTTGTCAACTCAGTGAGGTTTACAGAGGCTGGAATGTAGGAGGGCAGCGAGGAGGACACTGGAATGGGTGAGGTCTCCAGAGACGGGGGACTGAGATATGACCATTCAGCAAAGAGATGGACATGAAGGGGGAAAGTTGGGCAAAGTTACAGAGGTTGAAAATAGTTGTAAATGGGGGAAGCGATGGCTGAGTGGTATTATCGCTGGATCGTTAATCCAGAAACTCAACTAATGTTCTGGGGACCCGGTTTCGAATCTCGCCACGGCAGCTGGTGGAATTTGAATCAATAAAATAGATCTGGGAATTAAGAATCTACTGATGACCATGAAACCATTGTTGGTTGTCAGAAAACCCATCTGGTTCACCAATGTCCTTTAGGGAAGGAAATCTACCGCCCTTACCTGGTCTGGCCTACATGTGTCTCCAGAGTCACAGCAATGTGGTTGACTCTCAACTGCCCCTTGGGCAACTAGGGATGGGCAATAAATGCTGGCCAGCCAGCGATGCCCATGCCCCACGGATGAATGTTGGTTTTACTGATGGCACAGAGACATGGTCAGAAGCTGATTACAGACGCAACTTTGCAAGTACCGAGTCTCTGACTTTTGCTGGGGGGGTGGGGAATGGAGTCAGTTGCTAGGGAAACAGAGTTAGCAGGTTTGGGATGGTGGGGGAAGACCAGGAATGATGGCTACTTTCACCTTCTTGAATGGGGAGGAAGCTTCTGGCTCTGGATGGCGGAGAAGCAGCCTGGTAATGTGGTGGGAGAGGCAGGGCCAGGATGGGCTGAATGGCCTCCAGCTGTGGTCCTGACTCTCCCGAGGCGAGGTTGGCGGAGGGCTGGTGGATGAGGACAGAGTCTCGGTTTGGCTTCTGGAATGGGAGCTGGTTTGGAGAGCGGGGCGATTAAGTGAAAGGATATATTGGTCTTGGAGGGAGTGCAGAGAAGGTTCACTCGGCTGATACCGGAGATGAGGGGGTTAGCTTATGAGGAGAGGCTAAATAGACTGGGTCTGTACTCGTTAGAGTTCAGAAGGATGAGGGGTGATCTTATAGAGACGTATAAGATAGTGAAAGGGATGGATAGGGTAGAGGTAGAGAGATTCTTCCCGCTTAGAAAGGACAGCAGGACTAGAGGGCACAGCCTCAAGATAAGGGGGGTGCAGTTTAGAACCGAGTTGAGGAAGAACTTCTTCACTCAAAGGGTGGTGAATCTCTGGAATTCTCTGCCCGTTGAAGTGGTGGAGGCTACCTCGCTAAATATATTTAAGTCACGGCTAGATAGGTTTCTGGTAGACAGGGGAATTAAGGGTTATGGGGAGAGGGCGGGAAAGTGGAACTGATCCACTTCAGATCAGCCATGATCTTATTGAATGGCGGGGCAGGCTCGAAGGGCTAGATGGCCTACTCCTGCTCCTATTTCTTATGTTCTTAAGCCTGGCCCTTTGACCCAGGGCCATCCAGCGCTAATTCCTGAGCCACAGCCTTGGAGGGACGGGGGGACGGGGTGGGGGTCGTTCATCAGCTTCTACAGAACAGGAAGAGCAATTTGAGAAATACTCTGTACCTGGGAGCCTTTGGCAATGAGAGGGAATGTAACCTAGATCTGAAATCGTTGTCTCAATGCATGGCAATTGATATTTTGTGGTGTAACTGGTTCATACCTGAACACACGCACACACAGGCTTTGTTGAGTTTCCAATGTTTATTCTCTCTGAGCATGGCAGCGTGGCAATGGAAAGTCCCCAGCATCTTCCATCCCACATACAGCCATTACTGACGGGCCAAACCACCGCCAACTACACAAACACCTTGGTATCCAAATTGGCTGCTATGTGGCAGAGGAAGTGTTGAAAGCAAGAACGTTCAACGCTTGGTAAGACGAGATTGCAACGTGAATGGGACACCTTCCATGTATCTGGTTTCCTCACTGCAGTAAGACATCTCCTGGTGTGCAACAGGAGCATAATTGGTTAGCATTTGACAAGAGCCCAGAGAGACAAGCTACAAAAAGCTTCATAGAGGGGTCACAGGGAGCAACTCGGAAGAGGAGAGAGAGAGAGAGAAGTGGAGAGGTTTAGGGAAGGAATTCCAGATTCCCACTGCCCCCTTCCCCCCTCCCTCCCCCACCCAGGCAGCTGAAGGCACAGCCGCCAATGGCGGAGCGATGGGAAAAGGGGGATGTTCAAGGAGCCCGAATTGGTGGAGCGCAGAGATCTCAGAGGGTCGTAGGGGCTGGAGGAGGCTACAGAGTTAGGGAGGGTTGTAGGGGCTGGAGAAGGTTACCAAGGTAAGGGAGGGTTGTAGGTACTGGAGGAGGTTACACAGATAGGGAGGGTTGTAGGGGCTGGAGGAGGTTACAGAGATAGGGAGGGTTGTAGGGGCTGGAGGAGGTTACAGAGATAGGGAGGGTTGTAGGGGCTGTAGGAGATTACACAGATAGGGAGGGTTGTAGGGGCTGGAGGAGGTTACACAGATAGGGAGGGTTGTAGGGGCTGTAGGAGATTACACAGATAGGGAGGGTTGTAGGGGCTGGAGGAGGTTACACAGATAGGGAGGGTTGTAGGGGCTGGAAGAGGTTACACAGATAGGGAGGGTTGTAGGGGCTGGAGGAGGTTACACAGATAGGAAGGGTTTTAGGGGTGGGAGGAGGTTACAGAGGTAGGGAGGGTTGTAGGAGCTGGAGGAGGTTACAGAGATAGGGAGGGTTGTAGGGGCTGGAGAAGGTTACAGAGGTAGGAAGGGGCTGGAGGAGGTTACAGAGATAGGGAGGGTTATAGGGGTGGGAGGAGGTTATAGAGATAGGGAGGGTTGTAGGGGCTGGAGGAGGTTACAGAGATAGGGAGGGTTGTAGGGGGTGGAGGTGGTTACAGAGATAGGGAGGGTTGTAGGGGGTGGAGGTGGTTACAGAGATAGGGAGGGGTGTAGGGGCTGGAGGAGGTTACAGAGATAGGGAGGGTTGTAGGGGCTGGAGGAGGTTACAGAGATAGGGTGTGTTGTAGGGACTGGAGAAGGTTACAGAGGTAGGAAGGGGCTGGAGGAGGTTACAGAGATAGGGAGGGTTGTAGGGGCTGGAGGAGGTTACAGAGATAGGGAGGGTTGTAGGGGCTGGAGGAGGTTACAGAGATAGGGAGGGTTGTAGGGGGTGGAGGTGGTTACAGAGATAGGGACGGTTGTAGGGGCTGGAGGAGGTTACAGAGATAGGGAGGGTTGTAGGGGGTGGAGGAGGTTACTGGGATAGGGAGGGGTTAAGGGGCTGGAAGAGACCGCAGGGTGAGCTTTGAATATTAAAACTGAGACTGGGCTATTACTCCATGTCAGCCAAATAACAGAAAATGAATTTTGCATCCAGCTGTAAATTTTCTCTCAATTGTCCAGAAGAGAAATATTCCCAGGCTCTCCAATCTATCGGCATAGCTGAGGGAGCTCCTCCTTGGTAACATACTGTTTAATCTTTCATGCACTCTCTCTCAAGCTTTCACAACCTTCCTATAGCCTGGTGGTCAGGACAGGATACAAGGTTCTAGCTGAGCCCAAGTGTGTGTTGTATCTGGATTTATCCCTGCTGTCCTGCTCTCCACCCCAATTCAATCCGCGGATACTGGAATGTTTTATCAACGGTACTCTCGACCTATCCCGTTTGTTGAAGAGTGAGTGCCACCCTTTGATGAGATGTGCTCTCTCTCTCAGCTGGATGGGATGAGTTTCACTATTGGGGGAAGACAGGGAAATTCTCCCTCCGTCCCAATATTTATCCCTTAACCAAAAATTCACTGCAAAAACATATCAGGTGATCTGCCCACAATCCAGCTCAAGGACAGCTTCTTCCTTGCTACTGTCAGACATCTGAATGGAAAGTTGATCTTTCTCCGCACCCTAGCTATGACTCAGACACTACATTCTGCACCCTCGCCTTTCCTTCTCCCCATATACTTTATGAATGGTATGCTCTGCATAGCGTGCAATAAACAATACTTTTCACTTCATACTAACGCATGTGACAACAATTAGTCAAAATCAAATCATGGAAATGTTACCACAACAGAGAACAAAAAGCACAGAATTTATAGAACATAGAACACTACAGCACAAACAGGCCCTTCGGCCCACAAGTTGCGCCGACCACATCCATATCTACCAAGCCATAGAACTATCTGTAACTCCCAATCCCATTAAATCCCATATACTCATCCAGAAGTCTTTTAAAAGACCCCAGCCGATTCCACTCACTCACCACCCTCTGAGTGAAAAACTTTCCCCTAACGTCTCCTCTGTACTTGCTTCCCAGCACCTTAAACCTGTGTCCTCTCGTAGCGACCATTTCAGCTCTGGGAAATAGCCTCCGAGAATCCACCCTATCTATTCCTCTCAACATTTTATAAACCTCTATCAGGTCACCTCTCAACTTTCATCTCTCCAGGGAGAAGAGACCGAGCTCCCTCAACCTATCCTCATAAGGCATGCCTCCCAATCCAGGTAACATCCTTGTAAATCTCCTCTGCACCCTCTCAATAGCTTCCACATCCTTCCTGTAGCGAGGTGACCAGAACTGCGCACGGTACATCAAATTCATCCACCTTGGAACAGCTGAAGGAGCTCTGCAATCTCTTCCTTCTCAATCCCTTTATCTTTCCCCAGGCATCGTTCCCTCCAGCTCAGAACAATGGTTGAAGTTAAATCTTACGGGCTAGATTTCATAGAATTCCTACAGTGCAGAAAGAGGCCATTTGGCCCATCGAGTCTGCACTGACCACATCCCAGCCTCTATCGCCATAACCCATGCATTTACCCCAGCTAGCCCCCCCCCCGACACTAAGGGTCAATTTATCATGGCCAGTCCACCTAACCTGCACATCTTTGGACTGTGGGAGGAAACCGGAGCACCCGGAGGAAACCCACGCAGACACGGGGAGCATGTGCAAACTCTCCACACAGACAGCGACCCAAGCCGGGAATCGAACCCGGGTCCCTGGTGCTGTGAGGAAGCAATGCTAACCACTGTGCCTCTGTGCCGGAGCTGGGGATGGCTCTGCGGCAGTGCAGAGGAGGGAAGGTTAAGGAGTGGATGATGATCGTGAGTTGAAGACTCCCCGATTCATTTGCACTGGATTCCTGTTCCCGGATCAGTCCCACACCTCTGCAAGCAGATGGTCAGGTAACTGGATTGTCCCACTCTCTGCTGCTCCCCCTCTCCCTCTCATACTAGATCCCATGTCAGCATAAATAGAGAAACCATTTCTATTCAGTGCACAGTGTGCCAAAAAATAAAAAGCAGACGCCAAAGTTTCTTCCAAAGGGACTTCCTATCCAAGTCTGTCAATAATATCTCGAAGCCTTGTGCAGCTATTTCCATAACCGTACAATAAGCAGGTAATGAAAGCAGGGATATTGGCTCTGCAGCCTGGCTAGTAACCAGGAGTGTAATGAGGACAGGAGGTTGCTGTGTTTTCACACTCTGAGAATCTACACAGCTCTTGTTACCTTTGAAGCTTCTGGTTCAGAGGTAGACAATCTGCAGCCCTGGGTTCTGAGTGTGGGCCCCACAGGGCATTTCCTTGGCTGTTGCCCACGCATAGGGTTGCCACGTTCCACTGATTTCCATTCCTAATGGTGCACACAAACCAAGGGTCAGTGGGCTGGCACAGTGGTTAGCGCTGCTGCCTCACAGCGCTAGGGAACTGGGCTCGATTCCTGGTTTGGTCGCTGTCTGTGTGGAGTCTGCACATCCTCCCTGTGTCTGCGTGGGTTTCCTCCGGGTGTTCCGGTTTCCTCCCACAGGCCGAAAGATGTGCTGGTTGGGATGCATTGGCCATGCTAAATTCTCCCTCAGTGTACCCAAACAGATACCGGAGTGTGGCAACAAGGGGATTTTCACAGTAACTTCATTGCAGTGTTAATGTAAGCCTATTTGTGACACTAATAAATAAACAGAAGTGAGGTGCGTGCTGATAGCTCACAACATTGAGTGTGAAAGCTGTGCACTCCCTCTGTGTCCAAAGTGTCAAGATTTCTTTCATTTTTACCATTTGAAGTTGATAGTTCTGTTAATCTAAGATGATTAAGCGTTGAGTACTTGGTGCCATAACATTCTAGGCTATGGGCCAAGTGCTGGCAATAGGATTAGATGGGCAGGTCAGGGCCTTTCCTGTGTCAGTGAAGACTCTGCACTATTGTATTCTGTGATTCTGTGATTTTCTTTAACTTGTTATGAGATATTTGGCATGTATTAAATTTATTTAATTGTATTAACAGGGTTATGGTTCGTGAACGAGCCCAATTACAATCTTGTGGCCCATTAAGATGAAAGAAGGCCACCCACTAGCCCATCCACTAGCCCATCCACTAGCCCATCCACTAGCCCACTCACTAGCCCATTCACTAGCCCATTCACTAGCCCACTCACTGGCCCACCCACTAGCTCACTTGCTAGCCTACTCACTAACCCATTCACTAGCCCATTCACTAGCCCACTCACTAGCCCACCCACTAGCCTACTCACTAGCCCATTCACTAGCCCATTCACTAGCCCACTCACTAGCCCATTCACTAGCCCATTCACTAGCACACTCAGTAGCCCACTCACTAACGTAGGTTGCCTATTGCTGATTTGAATAAAGTTCCAGCAGCTGGAAGGAAATGGATTGAAATCATCTTGACTGACAAATCACACAACAGTTCACTCAGGAGGTGACCCAGAGAGACTACAGGGCCACCTACAAATAACAAAGGGTCTAAAGTAGAGCTGTCAAAGTTATTAACAGTTTAATTTAATGCAATGATTCATCAAACAGATCAGAAACACACAGATACCTTCATATCCTGTAATGAGACTTCATCAGGAAACTGTAAACCATTTTCTGAAACTCGATGCAATGTTTTGTAGACGGTGCCCTTAGGTATGTTATAACGAGAAACACAATCTGTCTGCTGGAAAGACAAGGAGCAAGAAATTTGCCCGTCTTTAGCAATAACTCGGTCCATTTCCACGTGAGTTCCAGCGACTATAATTACACATCACCCCGTCTCAACAATAACACTTGGACATGTTTGGGAAAGGGAAGGTTCTGGTCACAGTGATAGTGAGTGAGTGAATGAGTGAGTAAGCGAGTGAGTTGGAGTGAGTGAATGTGACTAGTGAGTGTGTGTGTGCCTGAGTGAGTGTGTGAGTGAGTAATGAATGAGTGAATGGGCGAGTGAGTGAATGAGTGAAAGATTGAGTGAGTGAGCGAGTAAGTGAGTGGCTGGGTGAGTGAATGAATGAGTGAGTGAATGAGTGAGCGAATGAGTGAGTAAGTGAGTGGGTGATTGAGTGAATGAATGAGTGAATGAGTGAGTGAGCGTGTGAGTGAATGGGTGAGTGAGTGAGTGAATGAATGAATGAGTGAGTGAGCGAGTGAGTGAATGGGTGAGTGAGCGAGCGAGTGAATAAATGACTGAGTGGGCATGTGAATGAATGAGTGAGTGACTTCAAGCCTGTGTGCGTGAATAATTTGCCGGGTGTTAGCGATGGAAAGGTGGCAGGAGTGGAGGGTCTCAATGACATTGTTGTTACTAGAGAGGTGGTGCTCGACAGACTGGAGGGACTGATTGTGGACAAGTCCCCAGGACCGGATGGAATGCATCCGAGGGTTCTGAAAGAAATGGCGGAGGTGATAGTGGATGCCTTGGTGGTTATTTTCCAGACGTCGCTGGATTCTGGGGAAGTGCCGGAAGATTGGAAAGCGGCTAATGTTACGCCGTTGTTTAAGAAGGGTGGCAGGCAAAAGGCAGGGAATTATAGGCCGGTTAGTTTAACGTCTGTTGTAGGTAAAATGTTAGAATCCGTCATCAAGGAGAAAATAGCGAGGCATCTTGAGGGGAATTGCTTGATAGAGCAGACGCAGCACGGTTTCGTTAAGGGGAAGTCGTGTCTGGCAAATTTATTGGAGTTCTATGAGGATGTGTCTAGGGCAGTGGATAGAGGAGAGCCGGTGGATGTGGTCTTTCCTGATTTTCAGAAGGCGTTTGACAAGGTACCTCACAAGAGGTTATTGCAGAAGGTAAGGGGGCATGGAGTTGGGGGTAGGGTGTTAGCGTGGATAGAGGATTGGTTGTCAAATAGGAGGCAGAGAGTGGGGGTTAATGGGTGCTATTCGGATTGGCGGTTGGTGACTAGTGGAATGCCCCAGGGGTCGGTGCTGAGGTCTCAGCTATTTACCATTTATATAGATGATCTGGAGGAGGGAACCGAGTGTATGGTGTCGAAATTTGCTGATGACACCAAGATTGGTGGAACGGCAAATTGCGCGGAGGGTGTGGAGAGTCTGCAGAAGGTTCTAGATAGGCTGGGCGAATGGGCCAGGAACTGGCAAATGGAATTTAATGTTGGCAAGTGCGAGGTGGTCCACTTTGGTAGGAATAATGGTAGGAAGGACTATTTCTTACGTGGCAAAAAACTGCAGCAGGCGACGGTGCAGAGGGACCTCGGGGTCCTTGTGCATGAGTCGCAAAAACCCAGCCTGCAGGTGCAGCAGGTGGTCAGGAAGGCGAATGGGATGCTGGCCTTCATAGCGAGGGGGATTGAATATAAAAGTAGGGAGGTCTTGCTGCGGCTGTATAGGGCATTGGTGAGGCCGCAGCTGGAGTACTGTGTGCAGTTTTGGTCGCCGCACTTACGCAAGGATATTTTGGCCTTGGAGTGCAGAGGAGGTTTACTAGGCTGATACCGGAGTTGAGGGGGTTGAGCTATGAGGAGAGGCTGAATAAACTAGGCTTGTACTCGTTAGCGTTTAGAAGAATGAGGGGAGATCTCATTGAGACGTATAAGATGATGAATGGGATGGATAGGATAGAGGTGGAGAGACTCTTCCTGCTCAGAAAGGACAGTAGGACTAGGGGGCACAGCCTGAAGATAAAGGGGAGGCAGTTTAGAACGGAGTTGAGGAGGAACTTCTTCACTCAAAGGGTGGTGAATCTCTGGAATTCTCTGCCCGTTGAAGTGGTGGAGGCTGCCTCGCTAAATATATTTAAGACGCGGGTTGATGGGTTTTTGATAAGCGAGGGGATTAAGGGTTATGGGGAGAGGGTGGGATTGTGGCGCTGAGCCACGACAGATCAGCCATGATCTTATTGAATGGTGGGGCAGGCTCGAAGGGCTAGATGGCCGACTCCTGCTCCTATTTCTTATGTTATGTTCTTATGTTCTTATGAGAGTGAGCAAGTAAGTGCGTAAGATAGTGCATGAGTGAGTGTGTAAATGAATTTGAGAGTGTTAACACTACAAAGCAAAGATCTTACAAATAGGTAGTTACATACTGCAACTTAAAAAAAAAGCAAAAGTAATGTGTGTTGTGTACCCTTACGAATGTGTTAGTCAGGGATCAAACTGGAGTTTACCCAACAAGACCCAGAGATACATGCGCTGTGACACCAGACTCCAGAAATAATGGAGCACAAAGACATTGGGGGCACAGTGGCACTGTGGTTAGCACTGCTCTCTCAGCTCCAGGGACTCAGGTTCAATTCTAGCCTCAGGTCACTGTCTGTGTGGAGTTTGCACTTTCTCTCTGTGTCTGTGTGGGTTTCCTCCGAGTGCTCTGGTTTCCTCCCGCAGTCCAAAGATTTGCAGGTTAGCTGGATTTGCCATGCTGAATTGCTCCTTAGTACCCAAGAAGTGTAGGTTACAGGGATTAGCCATGGAAAATGTATGGGTTATGGCAATAGTAAGAAGTCTCACAACACCAGGTTAAAGTCCAACAAGTTTATTTGATAATAAGCTCACTAGCTTTCAGGGTTTGCCCCTTCGTCAGGTGAGCGGAGGGTTCTGGTCACACACAGAGCATACAGAGGCACACACAGTTTACAGAATACTGATTAGAATGCGAGTCTTTACAGCTAATCAATTTTTAAAGGTGCAGGCAATGTGAGTGGAGAGAGGGTTAAACACAAGTTAAAGTGATGTGTATTGTCTTCAGACAGGACAGTTAGTGAGATGTTGCAAGCCCAGGCAAGTCATGAGGGTTACAGATAGTGTGACATGAACCCAAGATCCCGGTTGAGGTCATCCTCATGTGTGCGGAACTTGGCTGTCAGTCTCTGCTCAGCGACTTCTGCTCGACAATCACCAGGCAAGACTTCCTGTTGGCGAACACTTCAGCCGTGACAAGCATTCAGCCTCTGATCTTCGGGTAAACGTTCTCCAAGGCGGCCTTCACAACACACAACAGCGCAGAGTCGCTGAGCAGGAACTGATAGCCAAGTTCCGCACACACGAGGACGGCCTCAACCGGGATCTTGGGTTCATGTCACACTATCTGTAACCCCCGTGACTTGCCTGAACTTGCAACATCTCACTTACTGTCCTGTCTGAAGACAATACACATCACTTTAACCTGTGCTTAATATTATCTCCACTCACATTGTCTGCATCTTTAAAACTTGATTACTGTAAAGACTCACATTCTAATCAGTATGAATGAGTGAGTGAATGAGTAAGCGAATGAGTGAGTGAGTGAATGAGTGAATAAGTGAATGAGTGAGTAAGTGACTGGGTGATTGAGTGAATGAATGAGTGAATGAGTGAGTGAGCGTGTGAGTGAATGGGTGAGTGAGTGAGTGAATGAATGACTGAGTGAGCGAGTGAGTGAATGGGTGAGTGAGTGAGCGAGTGAATAAATGACTGAGTGGGCATGTGAATGAATGAGTGAGTGACTTCAAGCCTGAGTGTGTGAATGAGAGTGAGTACCTTTATATGCTCTGCGTGTGACCAGAACTCTCCACTCACCTGACGAAGGGACAAACCCCGAAAGCTTGTGGGTTTACTATCAAATAAACTGGTTGGACTTTAACCTGGTGTTGTGAGACTCCTTACTGTGTTTACCCCAGTCCAACGCCGGCATCTCCACATTACGGTGATAGCACAGGGGAGAGGGCCTGGGTAAGATACTCCAGAGAGTTGGTGCCGTCTCGATGGGCCGAATGGACTCTTCTGCACTGTAGGGATTCTGTGATCCTATGATGTCATTGGTAAACCCACAGAGCAGAAGGAGGCCATTTGGCCCATCGAGTCTGCACCACAATCTCACCTAGGCCTTATTTCCATAAATCCGGATATTTACCCTGCGAATCCCCCTGATGCTAAGGGGCAACGTTAGCATGGGCAATCAATCTGACACACACATCTTTGGACTGCGGGCAGAAACCGGAGCACCCAGAGAAAACCCACGCAGACACAGGGAGAATGTGCGAACTCTACACAGACAGTGACCCAAGCCAAGGATTGAACCCGGGTCCCGGGCGCTGTGAGGCAGCAATGCTAACCATTGTGCCACCCTAAATCTACCTGTATTATACCACATAAGACAAGATAGTTTGGCACCACCAACAGTCTGTGCTCCTTACCTATGAAGCAGCAAGAATTTAATGAGTTGTATTGGGTGGCAATCCTAAGTGTGAGAACTCCTATCGTAGAATCATAGAATCCCTACGGTGCAGAAGGAGGCCATTCAGCCCATTGAATCTGCACCAACAACAATCCAACCCAGGTCCTACCCCATAACCCACACATTTACCCCACTAATCCCACTAACCTATGCAGGTCAGTAAGGAGCAATTTAACATGGGCAATCAACCTTACTCGCACGTCTTTGGAGTGCGGGAGGAAAGTGGAGCACCCGGACGAAGCCCGCACAGACATGAGAAGAACATGCAGACTCTGCACAGACAGTGACCCAAGCCGGGAATTGAACCTGGGTCCCTGGCACTGTGAGGCAGCAGCACTAATCACTGTGCCAACGTGCTGCTATCGATGAGGATATGCAGTGGGTCTCAGTAATGCTGGCCGCAGCAAAAAAAGGGTAGCAGTCTCAGGGTATGTATTGACCCAGTGCACTTGAACAAGGCGCTGCTCAGACCTTATCACCCTGTGAAGACAGTGGTATCGGTGACAGCAGTCCATACCAAATGGCAAGTTGTTTAGCAGCTGGGATACTAAATGCAGATCCCGTTCGATGAAGGATCCCCCAAACGTACCACGTTCGCGTCTCTGGGAGGGAGATATCGCTTTCTTTGTCTGCCCCGTGGGACCTCCACTGATACTCCAGCAATGCACGGAGTAGCTCTTTGCAGGCCAGCCTTGCGAGATCATTGCTGACAGCATTCTGATTTGGGATCGTACGATGCAAGAACGTGACACACAGCTTCCCCTGACAGAATCAGAACCCCGCAGCTGGAGCTTAACCCTGCAAAACGCAGATTCAGGGTCAACCAGGGTTCTTCCGTGGGTCATTTTGTCACAGCCAGTGATGTAAAGCGCGATGCAGACAAGATAACGGCTATACAACAGTCCTGTAGACAAGCACACTTCACAGCGTTCCCTTGGTATGACAGATTACCCATCTAATTTCATTCCGGGTTTGAGTGAGGTCTCTGAATTGCTTTGTCAGCTTCTCTAACCAGGATGTTGAATGATCCTGGTAAGAGCACCTCAGAGCATCTACAACAAACTCAAACAGGCTCCCACAGTGATACAATACTTTGACTTTCAAACATGCGTACTCCTATCAGCAAGTACAATTAACAAGACGGAAGGTCCAGTGATCACGGGTTCACGAGCTCTACAGCTGTCTCTATCCTCAAGGACATCAGTGCAAAAGATAAGCATTTGCAACAAGCCTCGGGCAGAGAGTGGATAATCCATCTTGGCCTCAAGAACTCCCTGCCTAGCAGCACGGTGGGTGTACCTACACCACATGAACTGCAGCGGCTCACCACCACCTTCTCAAGGGTCAATTAAGGATGGGCAGTAAGTTCTGGTCTTGCTAATAATGCCCACATCCCATAGTGAATAAAAAAGTCATGAGCTTCCTCTAGTGAAAATCCATGGACTTATTCATATGTCAGAAGGCAGATCAAATTTAGGAATTATTCCTATCGCCTCACTTCATGAGTTAGTACTGAGATTCACAGAACATTTTGACAAAGTTGGCAGTTCCAAGAGAGCTGTAACATTGCACTTGCAGGAGAATGCAAGTCCGTCAATTGATCTGGTAAATTTTACATGATATAAAGGCCAGCAATCACAAGAAGAAACATCAAAAGATTCCACCATTGAAGGCTGGTCAGATTAAATTCAGCAAGTCCACAGACACGTGAGACCTTTTGGGCCTCCCAAGAATGAACTAGGCATCTCCTGGGGCATCATCAACACGGATGCCACCATCTCACATGAGAACACCATCCATCAGGTACATGGCACATATTCTTGCAACTCAGCCAACATTGTCTAGCTGTTATGCTGCAGGAAAGGATGTCCCGAAGCATGGTACATTGGGGAGACCATACAGATGCTATGACAACAGATGAATGAACACCGCTCGACAATCACCAGGCAAGACTGTTCTCTTCCTGTTGGCGAACACTTCGCGGTCACGGGCATTCAGCCTCTGATCTTCGGGTAAGCATTCTCCAAGGCGGCCTTCACAACACACGACAGCGCAGAGTCGCTGAGCAGAGACTGATAGCCAAGTTCTGCACACATGAGGACGGTCTCAACAGGGATCTTGGGTTCATGTCACACTATTTGTAACCCCCATGACTTGCCCGGGCTTGCAACATCTCACTTACTGTCCTGTCTGGAGACAATACGCATCTCTTTAATCTGTGCGTAATACTATCTCCACTCACATTGTCTGCACCTTTAAGATTAATTAGCCGTAAAGACTCGCATTCTAATCAGTATCCTGTAAACTGAGTGTGTGCCTTTATAGGCCCTGTTTGTGATCAGAACTCCCCACTCGCCTGATGAAGGAGCAGTGCTCTGAAAGCCTGTGGCATTTGCTACCAAATGAACCTGTTGGACTTTAACCTGGTGTTGTGAGACTCCTTACTGTGTTTACCCCAGTCCAACGCCAGCATCTCCACATCATGTCATTTTTAAAGACAGCCAGGTCACCATACTGGAATCTTTGTGACCTGATATTCTTCAATAACTTCATCACTCACACATGGTCAATGATTGGGTAAGAAAACTCGCAAGGGCGACAGTCAACTGTTGGCCATGGAAAATTTCATTGAAGCCATCATCAAGATCGTTATGTCTACATTCCTTGAATGAATTTAAAAAAATGTCAATTTAGCATATGTACGTGACAGGGAAAATTGACGAGGGAAGGGCGGTGGATCTAGTTTATATGGACTTTAGTAAGACATTTGACAAGATCCCACGTGGCAGACTGGTACAAAAACTAAAATCACATGGGATTTGAGGTAGGCTGGCTAGATGGATACAGAAGTGGCTTGGTTATAAAAGACTGAAGGTAGTGGGAGAAGGGTGTTTCTCAGAATGGAGATCTGTAGCTAGTGGTGTTCTGTAGGGGTCAGTGCTGGGACCTCTCTTGTTTGTAGTATACATAAATGCTCTGGAAGAAAATATGGGTGGTCTGATTTGTAAATTTGTGGATGACATGATGATCGATGGAGTTGCCGATCGTGCCGGGGACTGTCAGAGAATACAACAGGGGGCTTGGGCACAAAAATGGCAGATGGAGTTTAATCCGGACAAATGCGAGATAATGCATCTTGGAAGATCAAATTTAGGTGTGAATTGTACATAAATGGCAGAACCCTTAGGAACAGTAACATACAGAGTGATTGGGGCGCAGGTCCACAGTTCCCTAAAAGTGGCAACACACGTGGCCAAATTATTAAGAAGGCATATGGCATTTGGAGGGCAGAAGGGTCTGTTCCTGTGCTGTACTTCTCTTTGTTCTTTGCTCTTTTTAACCCCATCTACCATCAGTTGGCCCTGAATGTTATGATGTGCCAAGTGTTCATCCAGATACTTTTTAAAGGATATGAGGCAATCCGTCTCTACCCCCTTCCAGGCAGCACATTCCAGACCTTTACATAAAAAGGTTTTTCTTCATATCCCTCCTAAACCTTCTACCCCTCACTTTGAACCTATATCCCCTTGTGACTGACCCATCAACTAAGGGGAACAGTTGCTCCCTATCCACTCCGTCCGTGCCCTTCATAATGTTGTACACCTCGATCAGATCTCCCCCTCGGTCTTTTCTGCTCCAACAAAAACAACCCAAGCCTACTCAACCTCTCTTCACTGCTTAAACGTCCCATCCCAGGCAGCATCCTGCTCCATCTCTTCTGCACCCCGTCCATTGCAATCACGTCATCCCTATGATGTGGTGATCAGAACTGCACACAGCTGCGGCCTCACCAAAGTTCTCTCCAACTCGCACGTGCTTTCCCTTTTGCCATTCTCCTTACTGTTTCTCTTTTCGCTCTGCGTTTCCATTCTTGCTTGGAAAACTGCCCGATCCTTCAGATTGGGGTTGGAGGGAGGAATGGAGATGATGAAATCTGTGGGATGTTTCTGGGACATTACAACTTCTCCCTGCGGAGGTGAGGAAGACGCTGAATATTTAGAACCTCAAAGCCTGTGGGGGGGGATTATTAAGAAATGCCATGGGATTTGCAAATCAAAGCCTTCATGTGAATGTTGCAGTTTCCTCATTCTCTCGAGGGTCAATTGTTACAGGCCAGGATCATTCCACACTCTCCGGGAATGACTGGGGGCTTTTCCAACAGGGCGGATGTCCTGGCATCGTGTTACTGAAACCAGTTGGGCAGGAAAAGCGCAGAGCTAAATACCTGTCTAATCATTGGCAATTAATCACATCAACACGGCTGAATTTTTCTTTTGTATAATTGTCCTGCCGTTCCCTGCCAGGGATCTGAACATTTCCTGTTGAGTTTTATACATAATATGATGAACCGGGGAGGGGAGGGGGGGCACAGTGGCACAATGGAGGAGGTGGCATTGTGGCACAGTGGGAGGGGCACAGTGGGGTGGGCGGCACAGTAGGGGGACATGGCGGCACAGTGGGGATGGCATTGTGGCGCAGTGGGATGGCATGGTGACAGGCTGGGGATGGCATGGTGGCACTGAGGGAGTGGCACGGTGGCACAGTGGGAGGGGCACAGTGGCGAGCATGGTGGCACAGTGGGAGGGGCACGGTGGCACAGTGGGGATGGCATGGTGGCACAATGTGGGGCTGAATGGTGGAAGAGTAGGGGCCGGCATCGTGGCACAGTGGGGGGGGGGGGGGGGGAGGTGCACAGTGGCACAGTGGGGAGGGGGCTGGCATGGTGGTACAGTGGATAGCACTGCTGCCTCACGGCGCGAGGGACCCAGGTTCGATTCCCGGTTTGGGTCACTGCCTGTGTGGAGTTTGCACATTCTCCCCATGTCTGCATGGGTTTCCTCCTACAGTCTAACGATTTGCGGGTAAGGCTGATTAGCTGTGATAAATTAACCTTAGTGTCAAGGGGACGAGTAGGGTAAATATGTGGGGTTATGGGGATAGGGCCTGGGTGGGATTGTGGTCGGTGCAGACTCGATGGGCTGAATGGTCACCTTCTGCACTGTAGGGATTCTATGAACTTGTGTTTCTGAGGCGTTTTTCATCTCAGGACATCCCAGAACCCCTTACAGTCAATGCAAAACTCAATAAAGTGCTGTCACTATCGAAAACACAGAAATCAGTGTAGACACAGCAAGATCCCACAAACTGCAATGTGTTGATGACCCACTGTTCATGTGATGTTGGTTCCAGATAGCTATTGAACAGGATAGCCGGGAGGGTGTGACTTGTCCCCATTCCAAGCGACACCATTGGATTCTCACCCTCACAGGACAATGAAGGCAGTGTCTTTGTTCCATGTACCATCTGAAACCATTTACCTTCTACAAAGGTCAGTACTGAGGGAGTGCCGCACTGTCAGAGGGTCAGTACTGAGGGAGTGCCGCACTGTCAGAGGGTCAGTACTGAGGGAGTGCCGCACTGTCAGAGGTTCAGTACTGAGGGAATGCCGCACTGTCAGAGGGTCAGTGCTGAGGGAGTGCCGCACTGTCAGAGGGTCAGTACTGAGGGAGTGCCGCACTGTCAGAGGGTCAGTACTAAAGGAGTGTCGCACTGTCAGAGGTTCAGTACTGAGGGAGTGCCGCACTGTCAGAGGGTCAGTACTGAGGGAGTGCTGCACCGTCAGAGGGTCAGTACTGAGGGAGTGCCGCACTGTCAGAGGGTTAGTACTGAGGGAGTGCCGCACTGTCAGAGGGTCAGTGCTGAGGGAGTGCCGCACTGTCAGAGGGTTAGTGCTGAGGGAGTGCCGCACTGTCAGAGGGTCAGTACTGAGGGAGTGCCGCACTGTCAGAGGGTCAGTACTGAGGGAGTGCTGCACTGTCAGAGGGTCAGTACTGAGGGAGTGCTGCACCGTCAGAGGGTCAGTACTGAGGGAGTGCTGCACTGTCACAGGGTTAGTACTGAGGGAGTGCTGCACTGTCAGAGGGTCAGTGCTGAGGGAGTGCCGCACTGTCAGAGGGTCAGTACTGAGGGAGTGCCGCACTGTCAGAGGGTTAGTACTGAGGGAGTGCCGCACTGTCAGAGGGTCAGTGCTGAGGGAGTGCCGCACTATCAGAGGGTCAGTACTGAGGGAGTGCCGCACTGTCAGAGGTACTGAGGGAGTGCCGCACTGTCAGAGGGTCAGTGTTGAGGGAGTGCCGCACTGTCAGAGGGTCAGTACTGAGGGAGTGCTGCACTGTCAGAGGGTCAGTACTGAGGGAGTGCCGCACTGTCAGAGGGTCAGTGCTGAGGGGGTGCTGCACTGTCAGAGGGTCAGTGTTGAGGGAGTGCCACACTGTCAGAGGTACTGAGGGAGTGCCGCACTGTCAGAGGGTCAGTACTGAGGGAGTGCTGCACTGTCAGAGGGTTAGTACTGAGGGAGTGCCGCACTGTCAGAGGGTCAGTACTGAGGGAGTGCTGCACTGTCAGAGGGTCAGTACTGAGGGAGTGCCGCACTGTCAGAGGGTCAGTACTGAGGGAGTGCTGCACTGTCAGAGGGTCAGTACTGAGGGAGTGCCGCACTGTCAGAGGGTCAGTGCTGAGGGAGTGCCGCACTGTCAGAGGGTCAGTGCTGAGGGAGTGCCGCACTATCAGAGGGTCAGTACTGAGGGAGTGCCGCACTGTCAGAGGGTCAGTGTTGAGGGAGTGCTGCACTGTCAGAGGTACTGAGGGAGCACTGTCCCACTCGAGAGAGTAGAATTCCAAACTTAGTCATAAATCATGAGCATTTACGACTCCCCGGGGAGTTACAGAAAGTCTGCATCAGCCAGCTCCCTATCGGAGGCAGAGAATGACAGAAGGTGAGGGAGTGGTGGATTTACGGGTGACTGAATGACATCTCTTGGCCCAGTCTCCATTCGAAGAGTCTACCGTCTCCAATAGCTGGGCTCTTCCTCTGCCTCAGACAATGAAATGCTCGTGAGAGGCACTTCGTAGGAAAATTAGGAGCTGAAGTGGACAAATTCAGCCTCCTCTGTCATTGAATCAGATCATGCCCTATCTCTCCCTGGTCTCCCGTCCACCTCCCCACCTACTCCCCATATCCCTTATCCTTTTTTTATTAGAATTATATCTATCTCTTTCTCGAAACCTTGCAATGATTCAGACTCCACTGCCTTCCGGGGCAGTGAGCTCCACAAATTCACCACCCTCTGCAGGAAGTAGTTCCTCCCATCTCAGCTTTGGATCTATCACCTCTCAGTCTATACCTGTGACCTCTTGTTCCAGATTGCCCCATAATGGGAAACATTTCTCCGCCATTTACTTTATCAATCCCTTTTAGTAATTTATATACCTCGATCAGGTCTCCTCTCGTCGTTCTAAACTCCAGCGAGTCGCAGCCCACACTGTTTAATCTTATCCGTCAACCCTTTCATCTCCAGAATCGCTCCAAAGAGAGGTGCTGGTTAGGATGCATTGGCCATGCTAAATTCACCCTCAGTGTACCCAAACAGGCGCCAGAGAGAGAGAGAGGAAAGTTTCACAGCAGCGTCATTGCAGTGTTAATGTAAGGCCTGCTTGTGACACTAATAAAACAAATTTTAATAAAATAAACCTCTGAGCTGCCTCCAATGCCACCTTCCTCAAATAAGGACACCTAAACGAGACACAGCACTCCAGGTATGGTCTCACCAACACTCCATACAATTGCAACAACACTTGTGCATGTTTATACTCCAGTTTTTGTGTAATAAGCGCTGATATTCTACTTTCCTGAGCAGGTTAATGGGCTATCAGGAAACCAAAGGAGTGCTTCCAACCCCTTCAAAAAAAAAAGATTGATAAAATAGAAGTGATGAGTGACCAGACCACTGGAGATGTGGCAATCACAGTATTCACTCTCTGAACCCCAGTTCCTTTGGGGTGAACTCCAGTCAGATCCCTTCCTGACTCCCCCACCCCCACCACCACTCAACCATACCCTCCCGCAGTGGGGAATTTACCACTGGAGCCTTGCCAACACCTTCACCTTGATCTCCAACAGGCGGGACAAGCAACGGGGCTTTCTGTTGGTTCTTATTTCACGAGTGTGGTTGTGACGTTACCCAGCCTATAAATATCATCGAATGCTTCATTCTGGGCTGTTCTTGGAGTCCAGAGGAAGAGAGACAAAGAAGAAAATGAAGCTGTTACTTGGAACAGTGCTTCTAGCTGCCTTGCTCGCAGAAGGTAGGGTTACTGAGCATTCACAGGGCGTTGCCAATCCAGACACAAACACTCTTCTTATGCTTTTCGCAGAGACATATCGATTAGTCTGATAATGTTGCAAAGCGGAATGTTTACTGGCATATATGAATGTTTGCACACTGTGTTTTAACTTATTAATGTTTAACTGCATGCTAAGTGCATCCACTGTCAATACCTTCACAATTACATTGAAGGCAGGTGGGACAGTTCCTTTGGTACGGTCGCACCCTCTCGGGTTGGCCCACCTTCCTGACCATGACTGTCCTGTTGTGGATGTGCCGGCGTTGGACTGGGGTAAACACAGGAAAAAGTCCTGGTGTTGTCAGACTTTTTTACCATGACTGTCCTGTAGCAGCCCCTTACTGGGGGCACTGAATAGTTGCAAGTGTAGCATAAAGTTTCAATCAGTGTCTTAGAGTCCATCCGCTGTCAGCTAGGGGCTCATGAAGCTATTTCTTCAGCCACTTGGTATGAACGTCGACACTGTTATTTCAGTCTCATGGCCCTGTTCTTGCGCAAATCCGCCAGGTTAAGAATGCCACACCGTCTATTTCTCTTCATGGAAATCATCACATCCCTACAATGCAGAAGGAGGCCCATCCTCATTGCCCCGACTGCAACTCCACCCAGTCCCCATCCCCGTAACACTGCATATTTACCCTGCTAAACCCCCTAGGGTCAATTTAGCACGGCCAATCCATTTAACCTGCACCTACCTCTTTGGAGTGTGGGAGGAAACCGGAGCACCCAGAGGAAACCCACGCAGACACGAGGAGAATGTGCAAACTCCTCACAGACAGTGACCCGAGGTTGGAATTAAACCCAGGTCCCTGGCGCTGTGAGGCAGCAGTGCTAACCAAGGGGCTGGCACTGTCATAACTAGGCACCCAAGTACTGGCTGAGTATAAAATCATAAGCAATAGGAGTATGATCTTCAGAGCCTGCCTCTCTATTCAATAAGATCATGACTGACGTTTCACCTCTGTCTCACTTTCCTGCTCTATCTGTTGATTCCATTAGTGCCAACAGATTAACTGAACTCAGTCTGGAATATATTGCACGACTGAACATCCAACGCATTCTCGGGTCAAGGCTTGACTTGCCTGGATGGGAACAGCTCCAACAACACTCAAGAAGCGCAACACCATTCAGCGCAAAGCAACCCCACTTAACTGGCACCCTGTCCACCACCTTAACCATTCACTCCCTCCACTTCCGACACACAGTGGCAGCTGTGGGTGTACCAACCACAAGATGCCCTGCAGCAACTCACCTGCGGTAGCGTCTTCCAAACCCACGCCTACCACCATCGAGAAGGAGAAGGGAAACAGATACATGGCAACACCACCACCTGGAGGTTCCTCTCCAAGTCACTCAGCATCCCGACTTGGAAATACATCGGCCGTTCCTTCACTGTCACTGGGTCAAAATCCTGGAACTCTCTCCGAACAGCACTGTGCATGTACCTCCACAGTAAGAAGTCTCCCAACACCAGGTTAGAGTCCAGCCAGTTTATCTGATAGTAATCTTACAAGCTTTTGGAAGGCACACACAGTTTACAGAATACTGATTAGAATGCGAGTCTTTACAGCTAACCTGCTACTCAAGTCTTAAAGAGGCAGACAATGTGAGTGGAGATAGCATTAGCATAGGTTAAAGAGATATGAATTGTCTCCAGTCAGGGCAGTGCAGGTTAGCTATAAAGACTTGCATTCTAATCAGTATTCTGTAAACTGTGTGTGACTTTATATGCCCTTCTCTGATCAGAACCTTCCATTCACCTGATGAAGGAACAGCGTTTCCGAAAGCTTGTGGGATTACTGGTTGGACTCTAACCTGGTGTTGTGAGACTTCTTACTGTGTTTACCCCAGTCCAGTGCCAGCATCTCTACATCATGTACCTACACCACAGGGACTGCAGCGAGTTCAAGTAGGCAGCTCATCTATCACCTTCTCAAGGGGCAATTAGGGATGGGTAATAAATGCGGGGCATCGCCAGTGACAAAGTTGGGTTAAAATTAAAGTTTCTCTTCTTTTCCCGTAGGCCACTCACTGAGTTGTCACAAGTGTGATAGTCGCCGCGGCAGCTGTGCATTAAACACCACGACTGAGTGTAACACAACATTCCATCAAACATGCAGAACCATCAGTGTCAATGAAGTCATTGGTAAGTACCTCTCAGTGACCAAGGGATCCAGGGTGAGGTATCTAAATGGATACAAAATTGGCTCGATGACAGAAGTCAGAGGGTGGAAGTAAAGAGTCATTTTTTAAACTGGAGGCCTGTGAGCAGCGGTGTGCCTCAGGGATCAGTGCTGGGCCCACTATTATTTGTCATTCATATCAATGATTCGGATGAGAATTTAGGAGGCGTGGTTAGTAAGTTTGCAGCTGACACTAACATTGGTGGCGTAGTGGACAGTGAAGAAAGTTATCTCCGATTGCAATGGGATCTTGATCAATTGGGCCAGTGGGCTGACAAATGGCAGATGGAGTTTAATTTGGATAAATACAAGGTGGTGTATTTTGGCAATCGAATCAGGGCAGGACTTACTTGGTTAATGGTAGGGCGTTGAGGCGAGATTCAGAGCACAGAGATCTAAGGGTACAGGTTCATAGCTCCTTGAAAATGGAGTCACAGGTGGACAGTGTGGTGAAGGAGGCATTCGGCATGCTTGGTTTCATCCGTCAGAACATTGAATACAGGAGTTGGGACGTCTTGTTGAAGTTGTACAAGACATTGGTGAGGCCACACTTGGAATACTGTGTGCAATTCTGGTCACCCTATTATAGAAAGGATATTATTAAACTAGAAAGAATGCAGCAAAGATTTTTTAGGATTGTGAGTTATAACAAGAGGCTGGATAGACTGGGAAACTTTGGGATGATCTTGTAGAGGGCGATGAAATAATGAGGAGCATAGATGAGGTAGACATCTTTTCCCAAAGGTAGGGGAGTCTAAAACTAGATGGCATAGGTTTAAGGTGAGAGGGGAGAGATACAAAAGGGTCCAGAGGGGCAATTGTTCCACACAGAGGGTGGTGAGTGTCTAGAACAAATTGCCAGACATAGTAGTAAAGGCGGGTACAATTTTATCTTTGAAAAGCATTTAGCCAATTACATGGGTAAGATGGGTATTAGAGGGATGTGGGTCAAAAGCAGGCAATTAGGACTAGCTTAATGATTAAAAAAAAGGGCAGGATGGACAAGTTGATTGCATGCTGTAAACCTCTATGACTCTAATTCCAGTGTAACCATCGGGATTTTACTTTCACTGCAACACTTCAACGACAGTTTTAATGGCGCCTTTAATATAGGAAAACATCCCAAAGTGCTGCATCGCAGCATGCCCAAATAAGGAGCTGACAGCACATCACATGGCGAGGTATAGGTCACGTGACCAAAAGCTCAGTCAAAGAGGCAGGTTTTAAGTAGCGTCTTAAAGCAGGGGAAAGAGAGAGAGAGAGAGTAGAGAGATTTTGGAAAGGAATTCCTGATCTCAGGGGCCAGACTTAGAAACCTAGGCTGTTGTTCGGAGGTGTTGGGGTCTCATTCTGTATGTTTTAATGACATTCTGGTAGTCTTACATAGGTCAACAGAATAAATGTGTCTATTAACTCCAAGAACTATGTACGTATGTACAGTAATGGCTTCAGCAAGGAGCCTTTTTTGAGCTTCCTTCTACACACGATTCTGATGAACACTAGACTGATGTGTTGTGGGGATGATGTGTTCTCTGCTGTGTGGATGGTATTGTACTCATAGATTCATACAGTGCGGAAGAGGCCCTTCGGCATACCAATCCGAGAGAAACACCTGACCTCCCACCTAACTCCAGTGAGCAGCACTGGGCCCATAGCCCTGAATGTTATGATGTGCTCACCCAGGTACTTTTTAAAGGGCGTGAGTCATCCTGCCTCCACCACCCTCCCAGGCAGCACATTCCAGACCCTCACTACCCTCTGGGTAAAAACATTTCTCCTCACATCCCCCCCTAAACCTGCCCCTCACCTTGAACCTTGTGACTGACCTTCAGCTGCTTCTTATCCAGTTGGGAATAGCATCCTGGTCAATCTCCTCTGCAATCCCTCCAGTGCCATATTATTCCTTTATGTGACAAACCGTTATACTACACCTCCCCAATTCTTTATCCAATGTAATACAAGCTATTGCTGCTTACTGCATATATTTCCATCGTTACAACTACCCAGTCTCCCCCGTTCACGTTTCTGAGTCAATGCGTCATTCTGACCTTACAACCTTACCATACCTTGTTCCCACTGCTGTAGGAGGAGTGGTAGGCTTTATCTTTGCAGGTGAAGCCTGCTCAACTGGACTTTGTTCTGGCAGCTATCTGTCTCCCTCTATCTCTCCATCGTACAGTTGGGATGACTGCTTGAGGGATGGTGAGGGGCTCATGCGTTTTCTCCTCTCTGTACACTCTGGGGGACCAAACAGGTATGACCAAAAATGGTCTTCATCCTTCCCAATGATAGGGTCCTATCTCTCTTGACATTTTTAATCCAGATCAAGTGGGTCCTTCGTGGTGTAGTGCCTTCCGTTGTAGACAAGAGCCTGTTTTTGTCCAGAAGATTGATCTCTTGCTTGGATGTCCCAGGAATCTGTGGCTAACAACCCTGATATTAAGTTTTTTGGAAAAAGTGGCAATTGTCTCTGTGATGTCCTCCTGCCTCTACAGCCCTCCCTCTCTCTGTAACATCCTCCAGCCCTTATACCCCTCCCTATCTCTGTCACCACCTCCAGCTGCTACAACCCTCCCTCTCTCTGTAACCTCCTCCTGCCCCTACAACTCTCCCTCTCTCTGTAACATCCTCCAGCCCCTATAACCCTCCCTATTTCTGTAATATCCTCCAGCCCCAACACCCCTCCCTATCTCTGCAGCCTCCTCCAGGCCCTACACCCCTCCCTATCTCTGTAACCTCCTCCAACCTGGGTGGCATGGTAGCACAGTGGTTAGCACTACTGCTTCACAGCTCCAGGGTCCTGGGTTCGATTCCCGGGTCGGGTCACTGTCTGTGTGGGGTTTGCACATTCTCATCGTGTCTGTGAAGGTTTCCTCCCGGTGCTCTGGTTTCCTCCCACAGTCCAAAGATGTGCGGGTTAGGTTGATTGGCCATGTTAAAATTGCCCCTTCGTATCCTGGGATGCTTAGGTTAGAGGGGTTAGCGGGTAAAATATGTAGGGATATGGCAGTAGAGCCTGGGTGGGATTGTGGTCAGTGCTGAATCGATGGGTCGAAGAGAGTCTATGATTCTATGATCTAACCTCTACACCCCTCCCTGTCTCTGTAACCTCCTCCAGCTTCTACACCCCTCCCTGTCTCTGTAACCTCCTCCAGCCTCTACACCCCTCCCTATCTCTGTAACCTCCTCCAGCCCCTACACCCCTCCCTATCTCTGTAACCTCCTCCAGCCTCTACAACCCTCCCTATCTCTGTAACCTCCTCCAGCCCCTACACCCCCTCTCTATCTCTGTAGCTTCCTCCAGCCCCTACACCCCTCCCTATCTCTGTAACCTCCTCCAGCCTCTACACCCCTCCCTATCTCTGTAACCTCCTCCAGCCTCTACACCCCTCCCTATCTCTGTAACCTCCTCCAGCCTCTACACCCCTCCCTATCTCTGTAACCTTCTACAACCCTCCCTATCTCTGTAACTTCCTTCAGCCCTTACACCCCTCGCTATCCCTGTGATCCTGGACTCAGTGGAATGATACTGAGCCTAATCGGGTTTAATGATGTGGAGAGCTTGTGTGTGATATCTCGGATACATTTTGGTGCTGTAATATAATGCCATTTGTTCAATTAGGTCCAACACGTACTAATTTCTTGGTGAGCGGGTGTGGAAGCTGTTTTGGTCTCGTCACTTTCAACAGTGGGTTTTTCTCCACCTACTTGCACACGACCTGTTGTAACTCCAATCTTTGCAACGATGCTGTTGAACCAGGTATGACATTGATAAGCACTACTAACACTGGGACCATTGGTGTGGATGTGAGAGGGGGTTCAGACCAGCAGGCTCCACCTCACTTATTTCACATTCTGTATCAGGCAAATGACAAACTTAAACAAGAAACACGCATTTCGACTGCATCAGTCACGCCCCAAAGATCTCCAGTAATAAGTCACTCTGACAGGATGTTTGAAGTTTATTTATTAGTCACAAGTAGGCTTATGTTAACACTGCTATAAAGTTACTGTGAAAATCCCCTAGTCGCCACACTGTTGGGGTGCACTGAAGGAGAATTTAGACTGTCCAATGCACCGAACCAGCATGCCTTTTGGACAGTGGGAGGAAACTGGAGCAGCTGGGGAGAACATGCAAACTCTGCACAGACAGTACCCAAGCCGGGAATTGAACCGAGGTCCCTGGTGCTGTGAGGCAGCAAGATGATAATGATCAAAGAACAAAGATCAAAGAGCAATACAGCACAGGAGCAGGACCTTCAGCCCTCCAAGCCTGCGCCGATCACGATGCCCTAACTAAGCTAAAACCATATGCACTTCCGGAGTCCGTATCTTCCCATTCCCATCCTATACCTGCTCCCACCACCCCCCATGGGCAGCAAGTTCCAGACATCACCCCCTGTGTAAAAAACTTGCCTGGCACATGTCCTTTAAACTTTTCCCCATGCACCTTAAACCTATGTCCCCTAAGTTTTCTACCCTCGGAAAAAGCATCTGACAGGTTCAAGGTGAGAAGGGGAAGGTTAAAGGGAGATGGTTGCGGGGGGGGGTGGTTAGTTTTTCATGCAGAGAGTGGTGGGCGCCTGGAATGTGTGCCAGAGGAGGGGGTGGAAGAAGCATCTGGATGGGTACATGAACAGGGAGGGAGTAGAGGGATACAGACTGGGAATGGGCAGAAGGTTTTTTTTAGTTCACTTAGAGCTTCATGATTGGCACGGCCTTGAAGGACATGGTTCCTGAGCTATATTCCTCTTTGTTCTTTGTTCAACACTGTAGCCCTCCATGAGGGATACATGGAGCACACCGCTTCTTGGCATTTTGACTAAGTAACCTTCAGATCAAGCCCAAGATCAGGTATAACACCCTTTTTGTCTCTCTTGTGGGGACCATGAATCAGATTCAATTTGAATTTGAATTGAGTTTTTGGAGAAAGCGAGAAGACATGCTAAAGATTCACCAGTCACTCTGCATGTTGGCTTTGTAACTTGGTAAAAATTTTTCAAAAACTATCTTTCAGCCTTTCGGAGGCTATCAACAGGGTGAAAGATGCTCTTTGGTTTGCCCGAAGCTTGTTGGTTTTCCAGTGCAAGGAATTTGCAGACTGGCAAATTCTAAAGCCCAGGACTATATGTGCTGAGGCACGCACTAAAGCTGGGGACACCTGCCACAGTGACTCAATGGGGGGAAGTTCACAATGCCTAGCACTGCTGTCTCACAGAACCAGGGACCTGGGTTCAATTCCAGCGTCGGGTGAACGTCTGTGTGGAACCTGCACTATCTCCCCGTGTCTGTGTGGGCTTCCTCCGGGTGCTCCAGTTTCTTCCATAGATGTGCAGGTTAGGGTGATTGGCCGTGCTAAATTGCCCCTTAGTGTCCCAGGATGTGGAGGGATTAGCAGGGTAAATATGCGGGGTTTCGGGGATATGACCTGAGTGGGATTGTTGGGTTCGATGGGCCGAATGGCCTCCTTCTGAACTGTAGGGATTCTATAATTCAGTGAGGTTTGTTTCAAGATCCCTGGGACTGTGTGTTTAATTCTAACTGTGTGAAATTGTACTGAATCAACGCAGATTGCAACAGGTCCAATGTATATCATTTGAGTAGAATTGCACACCCTGTAATGAAGATATTGTAATGTATGTAATATTCTCATTAGAATCATAGAGTCCTACAGTACAGAAGGAGGCCATTCGACTCAGCAAGTCTGCACCTATCACAATCCCACCCAGTCCCTATCCCCGTAGCCCCATACATTTACCCTGCTGGTTCCCCCTAACATTAAGGGGCAATTTAGCATGGCCAACCAACCTAACTTGCACATCCCTGGATTGTGGGAGGAAACCCACGCAGGCACGAGGAGAATGTGCGGGCTCCACACAGATAGTGGCCTGAGGCTGGAATTGAACCAGACTCCCTGGTGCTGTGCGGCAGCAGTGCTAACCACCGTGGTGCCACCCTATTGAAGTGGAGCACCTCAGAGTGCATTAGACCTCTGGAAAAAACGTAAATATCACCGCACTTTACTGTTACGACAACTTGAAATGCTTTGTCACCCGTCTTTCAATTCCGTATGAATGAAGTATACGTTTGCAAACAAAAAAAAGTATCTCTCAGACTTTTGGCTAAGATCAAGCATCAGCTCAAGGCCAAGATAGGGTTGCGGTGCCTTATCTTGTCAGTTTGGACCTTGTTTGTCTCTCTTGTGGGGACCACAAATTGGATTCACTTTGAATTTGAATTGGGTTTTGGGAGAAAGCGAGGAGATGGGTTAAGGTTCTTGCCCCATCCACTCTGCAGATTGGTGTTCTGAATGAATCAGGTTTCTGGACTGAGGTTCCCCAGGCTGAGTGAGAGCCTGTAACATTCCAATACCAAGGAGAGATCTGGCCACCTTCCCATTGCTTTCTGTGATTCCATTTTGCCACGGAGAAATGATCCATTTTCTTGTATCCCCTGATTCTCCTTCCTGCCCATTGCCCCCTTCCCATCTCCCTTTTGGCTGGGATTTTCTATCCCTATTACAGCCGGAAACGTCATAGAAACATCAAATCCCTACAATGCAGAAGGAGGTCATTCGGCCCATCGAGCCTGCACCGACCACAATCCCACCCAGCCCCTATCCCCGTTACCCCACATATTTACCCTGCTAGTCCCCCTGACGCTAAAGGGCAATTTAGTGTGGCCAACGCACCTAGCCCACACATCTTTGGACTGTGGGAGGAAACCAGATCTCCTGGAGAGGAAACCCACGCAGACAGAGGGAGAGAGTGACCCAAAGCCCGGGGTCTCTGGCACTATGAGGCAGCAGTGCTAACCACTGCACCACCATGCCACCCTATCTGCTATCCCTATCTTAACCACTCACCAGGTGAAGAAGTTCATCCTCATCGCAGTGTTGTTCTCTCTGTCCATCTGTGCCCTATTAATCCCTCGGACAATGGGAATAGTTTCCCTCCCCATCCTAATCTTCCACAGTGCCCCTCCACTGATGATTTGGAATCCCCTATCAAATCTCCTTTCCACCTTATCTTCTCCAAGGAGAACAGTTCCGAGTTCTCCACCTCATGCATGTTACTGCCGCCCAGTGTCTATGAGTGAGCATGGAGCTGTGTTTTATCTCTGATCGGAGCTTTAAGTCATTCTGAATGACTTAATGTGAATGGGTTAATGTGGTCTGTTTACATTCCAGAGATCGACAATAGCACATTGAATGGTCTGGAATGTCATGCGTGTTTCACTCTTACTGAGGAAGGATGTTCGAAATTGAGGAAGAAAGTGAAATGTCGAGGGCAACAGAATCACTGCTTCCACACTTCTGGAAATCTGAGATGGAGTAAGTTGAAGACCTCATTCCACATTTTATTATGGGGCGATGTGAAAATGCTCTGAGGGATTTTGCAACAGAGGAACAGGCCAATCAACCCCCATCTACTCCACACCACCCTCCCCCAGGCCCCACCTCTTTATCGCCATATCCTTCCCCTCCTTCCTCCCTCATGTTTTTATCCAACTCCCTACCTTAAATGTATCTGTACTCTACACTTCAATTACTCCCTGTGGTAGCGACTCCCAAATTCTCCCGTTCCCTGTGGAAGCAAGTCCCACATGCTCCCCACTCCCTGTGGAAACGAGTTCCATATTCTCCCTACTCTCTGTAGAAGCGAGTCCCACATTCTCTCCACTTCCCCTGGGAGTGAGTCTCACATTCTCCCCACTCCCTGTGGGATCGAGTCTGACACTCTCCTCGCTCCCTATAGGAATGAATCCCAATTCTCCCCACTCCCTGTGGACTCAAATCCCACATTCTTCCCATTCCCCGTGGGATTGAGTCCGACACTGTCCCCACTCCATGTGGGAGTGAGTCCCACATTCTCCCCACTCCCTGTGGGAATGAATCCCACATTCTCTCCACTCCCTGCAGCAGTGAGTTCCACATTCTCCCCACTCCCTGTGGGAGCGAGTCCCACATTCTCCCTACTCCCTGTGGGAGCGAGTCCCACATTCTCCCCACTCCCTGTGGGAGCGAGTCCCACATTCTCCCCACTCCCTGTGGGAGCGAGTCCCACATTCTCCCCACTCCCTGTGGGAGCGAGTCCCACATTCTCCCCACTCCCTGTGGGAGCGAGTCCCACATTCTCCTCATTCCCAGAGGAAAGAGGTTTCTCCTCAATTCCCCATTGGATTTAGCAGCAATTGGGATGATATTGATGACCCCAAGTCCTGTGCTGCCTCTCAAATGGAAACATCTCCTCCAGATGTACTGGAAACGAAATTCGGAAAATGGGATTGAGATTAATTGTAAGTATTCCTTCAAAAGGAAAGCTGTCAGTGCTGGAAGGTAGTTTGGAGCTCGATAAAAACTCCATCAGGAAGAACTGTTCAGCACCACACCTGAGGCAGGATACCTTGGTCTTGGGGAGGGTGCAACTTCCATTCACTGGGATGATATTGGGGCCGATTGAATTAAATTATGGGGGTAATTGCCACTGACTAGGTTTGCATTCTCTCGAGCATTGAAGATTAAGTTAATCGAATGCTTGTCTTCATTGGTTGGGGCATTGAGTTTAAAAATTGGCAAGTCATGTTGCAGCTTTATAGAACCTTATTTAGGCCGCACTTGGAATATAGTGTTCAATTCTGATCACCACACTACTAGAAGGATGTGGAAGCTTTGAAGAGGGTACCGGAAAGATTTACCAGTATGGTGCCTGGTATGGAGGGCATTACTATGAGGAGAGGTTGAAGAAACTTGGTTTGTTCTCACTGGAATGGCGGAGGTTGAGGGGAGGCCTGATAGAAGTCTACAAGATCATGAGGCGCATGGGCAGAGAGGATAGTCAGAAGCTTTTTCCCAGGGTGGAAGAGTCAACTACCAGGGGGCACAGATTTAAGGTACAATGTTTAAAAGAGGTGTACGAGGCAAGTTTTTTACACAAGGGGTGATGGGTGCCTGGAACTCGTTGCCGGGGGAGGTAGTGGACTTTTGTACATAGGATGGGGAATAGAGGGAGATTGTCCCCAGAAGGGTAGGCGGTTTTAGTTCAGACGGGCAGCATGGTCGGTGCAGGCTTGGAGGGCCGAAGGGCCTGTTCCTGTGCTGTAATTTTCTTTACTCTTTGTTCTTTGAATGGTTTAAGATGATTTAAGGATTTGATTGTGCCAATTGAGTGGGGGGTCCAGAAAGGGAGCGGGCGGAGGGGGCGGGGGGTAGAGCCCTAAAGTTCATGGATGTAATTTCAGGGGTGATGTGGGAAAGCATTTCCACACACAAAGGGGAGCCTGGAACCCTCTAACCCTCCCATCCTTAGCATCGAAGAAAGCTATTGAGCTCTGGGAGGGCCAATGGACAATTTCCAAACTGTGACAGATAGGTTTTTGGTTAACGTGATGAGAGGTTGTAGACCCAAGGTGGATCGATGAAGTTAAGGACCAGATGGATCACAATCCAAATTAAGTGATGGAATGAGCTGGATGGGCTGAATGGCCTAACTCTGTGAGGAGGGCTGGGTGGTTCACAGGATGGGGAAGTTTAAACCACACAGGCAAGAGATGGGATGCGGGGACTCGATGAAATGTAATTGAATTGGAAGGTATGTAACAGATTGCTCTCCCTTTCCAACACACAGCGGATCCCTCAACGTACGTGATGAAAGGCTGTGTTTCCGACTTTGTCTGTCGGTATCCCAATAGTGGTCTTGGACTTCTGGCGATTGATCCAAACAATGCGTTCTACTGCTGCAAGGACAACATGTGCAACCTGGAATCCCGCAACTTCACCAGATCTACCACTCCGAGCCCCAAAACCACTCCTAACGTTGGACCAACCCACCTCAACGCCTCCATTGGCACCGCACTCCTCCTGGTACTCCTTAACCTGGTGCTCTGAACACAATGCTTCACTCTTCAACACTCCTCGACTGGATTCAGCCTCTTGGAGATGGAGCGAGGGTTCCTGAGAGGGAGGGAGACTCCCAACATGCGCAAAGTGGTCACAACTCTCTGTCCAACCGTTGTATCAACTCCCTCTATATCCTACAGGGTGGAATTCTCCAGCACATTCCTGCTCAAACGGGGTGCTATTGTAGCTGTGGTGTTAACGGGTCTCTGTTCAACATATCGGAAGGAAATAGACATTTTCCATAGCATTCAAATTTAAAATTCTGATATCAACGATTGTAATACAACAAATATAGATGTTATAATACAGAAACCAAAAATTCTCTTTCATCAATTAATCTTTTGAAATTTTGTCTAATGTTTGATCCCAGTTCTAGACAGAAGCCATTTGGCTCATCGTGTCTGTTTCCGGTCTTTTGTATATCAATCCCAAACTAATCCCACTGTCCCACTCCCTCCCCATAGTCCTGTGTCAATCCCAAACTAATCCCACTGCCCCGCTCCCTCCCCATAGCCCTGTGTCAATCCCAAACTAATCCCACTGCCCCGCTCTATCCCCATAGCCCTGTGTCAATCCCAAACTAATCCCACTGCCCCGCTCCCTCCCCATAGCCCTGTGTCAATCCCAAACTAATCCCACTGCCCCGCTCTATCCCCATAGCCCTGTGTCAATCCCAAACTAATCCCACTGCCCCGCTCCCTCCCCATAGCTCTGTGTCAATCCCAAACTAATCCCACTGCCCCGCTCTATCCCCACAGCCCTGTGTCAATCCCAAACTAATCCCACTGCCCCACTCCCTTCCCATAGTCCTGTGTCAATCCCAAACTGATCCCACTGCCCCACTCTCTCCCCATAGCCCTGTATCAATCCCAAAAAAATACCCTACTGATGTCCTTCTCTCTCTTAACAAAGGGGAAATATATTAAATGCTGGACTGTAGAAAGTCACTGTTGAATCATTTGTACCTCAGCCATTCTCTACCAGTAATAGAAAATGTTCCCTGCTGCTGGTAATGTAACATCATTTTAACTAGTTAAATAACACAACATTTCAGTCATTCCCTCAATAAACGTTTGACTTTAAATGTGAAATTGAATAAGGTCACAAATCTCTCCATCTCCTTCCATATGACTGAACTCTCTCACACCTCACTCTGTCTCTAGCTCTACATTCAATCCTATCTCCCTCTGTCTCTCTCTGTATCTCGATACTCATGATGTGGAGATGCCAGTGTTGGACTGGGATATGCACAGTAAGAAGTCTCACAACACCAGGTTAAAGTCCAACAGGTTTATTTGGCAGCACAAGTCACTAGCTTTCGCAGTGCTGCCCCTTCATCAGGTGAGGGGCATATATGAAGGGGCAGTGTTCCGGAAGCTAGTGGCTTGTGCTACCAAATAAGCATGTTGGACTTTATCCTGGTGTTGTGAGACTTCTTACTGTCTCTATACTCAATCATACCTCCCTCTGTCTCTCTCTGTATCTTGATACTCAATCATACCTCCCTCTGTCTCTCTCTGTATCTCGATACTCAATCATACCTCCCTCTGTCTCTGTCTGTATCTAGATATTCAGTCACACCTCCCTCTGTCTCTCTCTGTACCTCGATACTCAGTCACACCTCCCTCTGTCTCTGTCTGTATCTCAATACTCAGTCACACCTCCCTCTGTCTCTCTCTGTACCTCGATACTCAGTCACGCCTCCCTCTGTCTCTCTCTGTATCTCGATACTCAGTCACACCTCCCTCTGTCTCTCTCTGTATCTCGATACTCCGTCAGATCTCACTCTCTCTCTCTCTATCTCTCCCTGCGTTGGATTTTCCAGCCTCACCCATCCTGAAACTGGGAAATCCTGCCTGAGGTCAACGCCCCTTTTCCATGACCCGCTCCTCACCCGCTCTGATTCCCGTGGGAGGGGGGATGGTAGAAGTTGCCCCTATATCTCTATGCTCAGTCGCATCCCCCTCTATCTCTCTCTCTCTGGGTGGGACTTTATGGCCTCATTCAACCCGAAACCGGAAAATCTTGTCCAAGATCTACACACCTTTCCATAGCGAGTGGGGCAGTAGAATCCCGAGGTGTAACTCTATATTCAGTCACATTTCCCTCTCTTTCCCTCTGCTGATGTCTTTCTGTACCACTGGAAAAGTTCATTGCATTTGAACATTTCCAGCACATCTAGTTTGGGATTGATACAGGGCTATGGGGAGAGAGTGGGGCAGTGGGATTAGTTTGGGATTGATACAGGGCTATGGGGAGAGAGTAGGGCAGTGGGATTAGTTTGGGATTGATACAGGTGAGAGGAGAGAGTTTAGCTTCAGAGTAACTCTGGGTGATGTGCTCCTTCACTTGGTGAATTTTCAAGGGTTTTATTTTTATATTGGTGATTTTGATTCAGGGTCAGGATGTATTTTGGGGATATGTTCTGAGGGGTGCCACAGCTAGGGGTATAACTATTATGACAGGTACAGATTGGGGGGGGGGGGTCATTCCCATTTTCCCCCCATCATTATCATCTCTCCCAGTTTTTACTTGATCTTCCGGAACATTCCAACCGATGGTTCCGGCTGTGGAGAGAAGCAGGAAAGCAGACACGAGATGAAGTGAATGTAATGTTGATGCGGAGTTTCCATGCTGTTTGGATGGAGGTGAGGCGCGCAATTTGGATCAAATGGGACAAAATTGTCCCTGAGAAGGGGGATGGGGGAAGGGGGCGAAGGAGTAAAGCGAGGACACTAAGTTCAAGGAATATCTTTGACGTTGAACTTTGGTCTCATTATTAAGTGACAGAGACAGCAGTCTGATGGCAACGTGCTCATTCACAGAAAACTAGCATGCAGGTGCATAAGAACATAAGAAATAGGAGCAGGAGTAGGCCATCTAGCCCCTCGAGCCTGCCCCGCCATTCAATAAGATCATGGCTGATCTGTCGTGGCTCAGTTCCACATTCCCGCCCTCTCCCCATAACCCTTAATCCCCTTGCCTATCAAAAACCCATCAACCCGCGTCTTAAAAATATTTAGCGAGGCAGCCTCCACCACTTCAACGGGCAGAGAATTCCAGAGATTCACCTCCCTTTGAGTGAAGAAGTTCCTCCTCAACTCCATTCTAAACTGCACCCCCCCCTTATCTTGAGGCTGTGCCCTCTAGTCCTACTGTCCTTTCAGAGCGGGAAGAGCCTCTCTACCTCTATCCTATCCATCCCATTCATCATCTTATCTGTCTCAATGAGATCTCGCCTCATTCTTCTAAACTCTAAGGAGTACAAGCCCAGTTTATTCAGGTACAGCAGATAATAAAGAAAGCAAATGGAATGATGGCTAAAGGAATAGAATATAAAGGTAAGGAAGTACAGTTGCAATATACAAGGCCGCAGCTGGAGTATTGTGCACAGTTTTGGTCCCTGCATTTGAGGAAAGATAGAGTGGTATTGGAGGCAGTTCAGAGGTTGATTCCAGAGATGAGGGGTTCGTTGTATGAAGAGAAATTGAACAGTTTAGGTCTATACTCTCTGGAATTTAGAAGAATGAGGGGAGATCAAATTGAGGTACATAAGATGATGATAACAGGTATGGATACAGTTGACCTGGAGCGGATAATGGGGCATTCTAGGACCAGAGGTCCTTGTCTCAGGATAAGGGGTAGTTAATTTAAAACAGAGTTGAGGAGAAACTACTTCTCCCAAAGGGTGGTGGAATTCGCTACCCCCAAGTCCGGTGGATGCTTGGACAGTGAGCAAATTTAAGGAGGACTTAGACAGATTTTTAACTGGTAATGGGCTGAAGGGTTATGGGAATGAAGAGCATATTAGCCATGGCAGGGTGGATTCGATGGGCTGAATGGCCTAATTCTGCTCTTCTATCTTATTAATTTGTGAACTTATGAACTGTGAGAGTTACTGCCCAGGCTCCAAAAGGATTTGCACTGAAATTCAGAGTACGGGCATTATTGATGGATGTTCAAATGTTTTAATTCCTGAATCTCTTCTAAAGTAAATGATAAATTGAAACGATCTTTAAAAACTGCAAGTTTCTGCCTACAGTTTGTGTCAGCTGATTTCTTGTTAATCTCCAGGAAATTAACAAATGGGAATTACACTTTGAGTGGAACTGGGGTCCAATGTGGGAGTGTTACTGATTAATCCAATGGGCATTCTGCAGAAACCCCTTTATCCAGAGGGATGTGAGAATGTACGACTCGCTCCCACAGGGAGTGGCTGGGGGGAGGATGTATGGATACATTTAAAGTAAGGTGGACGAAGACATGAGCGAGAAAGGAACCAGAGTGATGGGGATATACTAACTCCAGGAGTTGGCTCAAAAGGAAAAGTGCTTTTATTGCATCAAATAAAGTAAAGCAAAGCCACAAACCTGAAGAGAAACAGATCCCATCTACGCAACAATGGACCCACTTAGGGGGCCTGCTTTATACTCCATAGGTACTGACCCTCTGACAGTGCAGCACTCCCTCAGCACTGACCCTCTGACAGTGCGGCACTCCCTCAGAACTGACCCTCTGACAGTGCAACACTCCCTCAGCACTGACCCTCTGACAGTGCGGCACTCCCTCAGTACTGACCCTCTGACAGTGCGGCACTCCCTCAGTACTGACCCTCCGACAGTGCGGCACTCCCTCAGTACTGACCCTCCGACAGTGCGGCACTCCCTCAGTACTGACCCTCTGACAGTGCGGCACTCCCTCAGCACTGACCCTCTGACAGTGCGGCACTCCCTCAGTACTGACCCTCCGACAGTGCGGCACTCCCTCAGTACTGACCCTCTGACAGTGCGGCACTCCCTCAGTACTGACCCTCTGACAGTGCAGCACTCCCTCAGTATTGACCCTCTGACAGTGCAGCACTCCCTCAGTACTGACCCTCTGACAGTGCAGCACTCCCTCAGTATTGACCCTCTGACAGTGCGGCACTCCCTCAGTACCGACCCTCTGAGAGTACGGCACTCCCTCAGCACTGACCCTCTGACAGTGCGGCACTCCCTCAGTACTGACCCTCTGACAGTGCGGCACTCCCTCAGTACTGACCCTCTGACAGTGCAGCACTCCCTCAGCACTGATCCTCTGACAGTGCAGCACTCCCTCAGTACTGAACCTCTGACAGTGCAGCACTCCCTCAGTACTGAACCTCTGACAGTGCAGCACCCCCTCAGTACTGACCCTCTGACAGTGCAGCACTCCCTCAGTACTGACCCTCTGATGGTGCAGCACTCCCTCAGTACTGACCCTCTGACAGTGCAGCACTCCCTCAGTACTGACCCTCTGACAGTGCGGCACTCCCTCAGTACTGACCCTCTGACAGTATAGCACTCCCTCAGTACTGACCCTCTGACAGTGCAGCGCTCCCTCAGTACTGACCCACTGAAAAAGACAACGTGAATTACTCCAATTTTCCCATGAATTCGACACTTAGAAATTTTTGTGGAAAATTCCACCTATTAATTCAAAAAGAAAATCCTGCAGATGCTGCAACTCTGAGGTAAAAAGACAAAATGCTTGGAAAACTCAGCTAAGCGGCAGCATCTGCGGAGGGAACCAGTTAGCAATTATGTTGATGGCAGGTTTAGAATATTGAGGCTGGGCTTTTCCATTCTCACATGCCTGCTACAGCTGCCAGCGAGAATGGAGAATTTGGCGCTCAGCCGAATCTTCATTCACTGCAGCAGGATTGGAGAATCCCAGCCCTGGGCAAGGTCAGAGAATCTGGCCTTAAGTTAAGGATGAACTGCATAAATTATTTGTGTTTTTAAGGAAATCAAGCTTCCTTTTATATTTTTTATTTCCTTTTACATTTATATTGTATTGCTTACATTTTCCAAGTTGATGTTTTGCAATAGTTGGAACTGCAAGTATTAGAATCCAGCATGGTGGGCGGTACCATAGCACAGTGGTTAGCACTGCTGCTTCACAGTGGCAGGGACCTGGATTTGATTCCTGGCTTGGGTCATTGTCTGGGTGGAGTCTGCATGCTCTCCCAGTGTCTGCGTGGGTTTCCTCCGGGTGCTCCGGTTCCCTCCCACATTCTGAAAGACAAGCTGGTTAGGGGTGCGTTGACCTAACCAGGCGCTGGAGCTTGGTGACTAAGGGAATTTCACAGTAGCTTCATTGCAGTGTTAAGGTGAGCCTTACTTGTGACGAATAAATAAACTTTAATCGTGGAAATTAGATCTTTGGCCTTCACACATGCGCAGGGAAACATGGAAACCCGTGGTTCCTGATTTCCTCTGGATTATCCACCTGTATCACTGACCGTGGACTGAAAATCTCCCTAAAAAAAGTCTTTTCAGGGAAAATAGGAGGTGTAGTTCAGAATGTTTGACAGTAAAGAGTTGTGTCGTGTATGTTAAAAGGCTAGGAACCACTGGTTCAGAGGGATACTTGCTGCTAACTCTGGGGTAGGATTTTTCCACTCTCTGCCCATTTTATACCACACTTTGTTCTCGAGCTGTGCATCTTCCCTTTGACTTGTCCAAATTTGTACAAGTCCAATTATCTTTGAAAGTTCCTTTGTAAATTTGATTTCTCTGTGCTGTAAGGATCTGTGCATCACATTTTACTCAACTTGTGTATGTATAAGAAATAAATTCTCCTCTGCTCCCCTAACACCCATTGGGGGAGATTGTTTGGGTTGTAAGTTGTAGATGATTGTAGAGGGTTGTATTTCAAACTGGAGGCCTGTGACCAGCGGTGTGCCTCAGGGATCAGTGCTGGGTCCACTGTTATATGTCATTTATATTAATGATTTGGATGAGAATATAGGGGGCATGGTTAGTAAGTTTGTAGATGACACCAAGATTGGTGGCATAGTGGACAGTGAAGAAAGTTATCTCCGATTGCAATGGGATCTTGATCAATTGGGCCAGTGGGCTGACGAATGGCAGATGGAGTTTAATTTAGACAAATGCGAGGTGATGCATTTTGGTAGATTGAACCAGGGCAGGACTTACTCAGTTAATGGTAGGGCGTTGGGGAGAGTTACAGAACAAAGAGATCTAATAGAACATGTTCATAGCTCCTTGAAAGTGGAGTCACAGGTGGACAGAGTGTTGAAGAAGGCATTCAACATGCTTGGTTTCATCGGTCAGAACATTGAATACAGGAGTTGGAATGTCTTGTTGAAGTTGTACAAGACATTGGTAAGGCCACACTTGGAATACTGTGTACAGTTCTGGTCACCCTATTATAGAAAGGATATTATTAAACTAGAAAGAGTTCAGAAAAGATTTACTGGGTCTTGATGTATTGAGCTATAAGGAGAGGTTGGGTAGACTGGGACTTTTTTCTCTGGAGCGTAGGAGGCTGAGGGGTGATCTTATAGAGGGCTATAAAATAATGAGGGGCACAGGTCAGCTAGATAGTCAATATCTTTTTTCCAAAGGCAGGGGAGTCTAAAACTAGAGGGCATAGGTCTAAGGTGAGAGAGGAGAGATACAAAAGGGTCCAGAAGGGCAATTTTTCACACAGGGGGTGGTGAGTGTCTGGAACAAGCTCCCAAAGGTAGTAGTAGAGGTGGGTACAATTTTGTCTTTTGAAAAGCATTTAGATAGTTACATGGGTATGATGGGTATAGAGGGATATGGGCCAAATGTGGGCAATTGGGATTAGCTTAGGGGTTTAACAGAAAAGGGTGGCATGGACAAGTTGGGCTGAAAGACCTGTTTCCATGCTGTAAACCTCTATGATTCTATGACCCTGTGGTGCACAGAATCCCTACAGTGCAGAAGGAGGCTATTCGGCCCATTGAGCCTGCACCAACAACAATCTCACCCAGGCACTAACCTGTAATCCCACCTATTTATCCTGCAAATCCCCCGACAATAATTTAGCATGGTCAATCAACCTAACCTACACATCTTCGGACACTAAGGGGCAATTTAGCATGGCTAAGCCACTAACCTAAGTATCTTTGGATACTAAGGGGCAATTTAGCATGGCCAATCTACCTAACCCGCACATCGTTGGACATTAATGGGCAATTTAGCATGGCCACTTCACCTAACTCTCACATCTTTGGACAATTAGGGCCAATTTATCATGGTCAATCCACCTAACATACACATCTTTGGAGTGTGGGTGGAAACCAGAGGAAACCCATGCAGAGAACATGCAGACTCCACAGAGACAGTTGACCTACGCTGAAATTGAACCCGGATCCCTGGTGCTGTGAGGCAGCAGTGTTAATCACCTTGCCAAAATGCCATTGATATGCTGATTCTCTTCAGTCTGTGCCCGCTCTGGTTACTCACCCTCCTGACACTAAAACACTTTCTCCTCATTCACTCCATGCAGTTGCCCCCTCCTCATGATTTTGAATGCCTTGGTCCAATCTCCCCCTTAATCTTCACTGCTCCGAGGGGAGCAGTCCCAGCTTCTCCCAATCCTTTCAACTTGGAGTACTGTGCGCAGTTCTGGTTGCCTCACTACAGGAAGGATGTGGAAGCTATTGAGAGGGTGCAGAGGAGATTTACAAGGATGTTGCCTGGATTGGGAGGCATGCCTTATGAAGATAGGTCGAGGGAGCTCGGTCTCTTCTCCCTGGAGAGGCGAAGGTTGAGAGGTGACCTGATAGAGGTTTATAAAATGTTGAGAGGAATAGATAGGGTGGATTCTTGGAGGCTATTTCCCAGGGTTGAAATGGTCGCTACGAGAGGACACAGGTTTAAGGTGCTGGGGAGCAAGTACAGAGGAGATGTTAGGGGTAAGTTTCTCACTCAGAGGGTGGTGAGTGAGTGGAATCGGCTGCCGTCGGTGGTGGTGGAGGCGAACTCGCTGGGGTCTTTTAAAAGACTTCTGGATGAGTACATGGGATTTGATGGGATTGGGAGTTACAGATAGGTCTATGGCCTGGTAGGTATGGATATGATCGGCACAACTTGTGCGCCGAAGGGCCTGCTTGTGCTGTAGTGTTCTATGTTCTATGAACTGAAGTCCCCTGTCTCTGATATCAGTCTAGTCACTCTCCCCTCCAACATCTTGGCACTTTTTCCTAAGTTACAGTACCCAGAATTTGCACAACTAATCCTCCAGTTGAGGCTTAGCCAATGACTTGGTACAGTGTGGTACAGCATCCTCCTTTGAGTAGTCTATGGCCGTATTGTATTGATCAGAAGATATCTTCCTGGAGCTGTGGGCTATAAACTGGCATCATGTCAATATCCTGCATGCCATGAATTCAACAAAACAACATTGTTGTGAAAACAAAGCCTTATTTTTCACACTGGTATAGAATTACCACAGAGGAACAAAACATTTGTCCCATATACTCTACCCCAACAAGGCTCGTCCCACCCCCTTGTCACCTCACCCCATCACCATATCCTTCTATTCTGTTCTCTCTCAATGTTTATGCAACTTCCCTGCTTAAATATATCTGTATTATTCATCTCAACCACTCCAAATTGCGCATTCTTTCCACACTCCTCCACATGTCAGCTACAACTCTTACCAACTTTATAGATGCAGCATAGAAAGCATCCTTTCTGGATGTATCACAGCTTGGTATGGGCTCCTGCTCCGACCAAGATCGCAAGAAACTACAAAGGATTGTGAACGTAGCCCAATCCATCACGCAAACCAGCCTCCTATCCAATGATTCCCTCTACACTTCCTGCTGCCTTGGAAAATAGCCAGCCTAATTAAGGACCCCGCGCACACTGGACATTCTCTCATTGGGAAAAAGATACAAAAGTCTGAGGTCACGTACCAACCGAGTCAAGAACAGCTTCTTCCCTGCTGCCGTCAGACTTTTGAATGGACTTACCTCATATTAAGCTGATCTTTCTCGACACGCTAGCTATGACCGTAACACTAAATTCAACATCCCCCCTTTCCTTCCACAATGTAGTCTATGAACCGTATGTTTTGTCTGTATAACGAGCAAGAAATAATACTTTTCACTGTATCCCAATACACGTGGCAACAATAAATCAAATCAAATCTTGGGGGTAAGCTTAAGTTTACTTATTATTGTCACAAGTGGACTTACATTAACGCTGCAATGAAGCTACTGTGAAAATCCCCTGGTCACCATACTCCGGTGCCTGTTCGGGTGTACTGAGGGGGAGTTTAGCATGGCCAATGCACCCTAACCATCATGTCTTTGGGACTGTGGGAGGAAACCGGAGCACCCGGAGGAAACCCACGCAGACACGAGGAGAATGTGCAGATTCCACAGAGATAGTGACTCACGCTGGGAATCGAAGCCAGGTTTCTGGCACTGGGAGGCTGCAGTGCTAACCACAGTGCCACCATGCAGGTAAAGAGGTTTATCCAGAATTCCCCATTGGATTTATTAGTGGCTACCTTATATTTATCTCCCACAGTTCTCTAGAATTTAGAAACATTTTGCCTACATTTACCTTGTTGCGCCACCTTCATAGACCGAGAGTCAGAATCTCCAGGACTTGATGGCTAAGAGGGATGCATTCACAACACAGCCAACCAGGGTGATTGACAGCCTCTGAACCCAACCCATCTGATCCCAATCGCAGGCGGGAAGAGATTCCTGGACAGGAAGGTAGCTCAGCTCACCAGCACCCTCTCATGGACAACTCAGGATAAGAACATAAGAACATAAGAAATAAGAGCAGGAGTGGGCCATCTAGCCCTTCGAGCCTGCCCCGCCATTCAATAAAATCATGGCTGATCTGTCGTGGCTCAGTTCCACATTCCCGCCCTCTCCCCATAACCCTTAATCCCCTCTCTTATCAAAATCCCATCAACCCGCGTCTTAAAAATATTTAGCGAGGCAGCCTCCACCACTTCAATGGGCAGAGAATTCCAGGGCAATAAACACTAGGCTTAGCCAGGGACACCTATGTCTCATGAATAAATACAAAGAAATAGATGGTGATAAATGATGTGAGTTACTCAGCAACCAGAGAATCACTTTAGCTGGGTTAAAAAAAACTGATAAGTTAGGGTGAGGGTCAGGGTTAGGGTTAGGGTTGGGGGAGGATTAGGGTTAGGGTTAGGGTTAGGCTGAGGGTCAGAGTTAGGGTTATGGATAGGGGGAGGATGAGGGTTAGGGTTAAAAGGTTGGTAAGGGTTAGGGTTAGGATTAGGGTTAGGGTTAAGTTTAGGGTGAAGGTTAGGTTTAGGGTTAGGGTTAGGATTAGGGTTAAGGTTAGGGTGAGGGTTAGGTTTAGGGTTATGGTTAGGGTTAGGGTTAGGGTTAGGGTTGGGGAGGGTTAGGATTAGGTTTAGGATTAGGTTAATGTTGCGTTCTCCAAACTTCGATCCGTACGTGGCCCATACGGGCCAGATGTGGCCCGTGGGCTGTCGTTTGGAGACCCCTTGGTTAGGGTGATGGTTAGGGTTCAGGTCAGGATGAGGGTTAGGGTGAGGGTTCGGGCTATGTTATGGTTAGGGTTCGCCTAAGGGTTGGGTTTAAGGTTTGGGTGAGAGTGAGGGCTAGGATTAGGGTTAGGGTTAGGTTGAGGGTCAGAGTTAGGGTTATGGATAGGGGGAGGATTAGGGTTAGGGTTCGCCTAAGGGTTGGGTTTAAGGTTTGGGTGAGAGTGAGGATTAGGATTAGGGTTAGGGTTAGGGTTAGGGTCAGAGTGAGTTTTAGGGTCAGGGTCAGGGTCAGGATGAGGGTTAGGGTGAGGGTTAGGGTTAGGATTCGGGCTAGTGTTAGGGTTAGGCTCAGGGTTGGGGTTAAGGTTTGGGTGAGAGTGAGGGTTCAGGTTTGGGTGAGGGTTAGGGTTCAGGTCAGAGTGAGGGTTAGAGTTAGGGTTAGGGTTAGGGTTAGAATCAGGATGAGGGGTAGGGTGAGGGTTAGGTTAGGGTTAGGGTTAGGGCTAGTGTTAGTGTTAGGGTTAGGGTTAGGGTTAAGGTTAGGGTTAATGTTACGATCCCAGCTATCCACCCTGGCTTCCCCCTTCTCCTCCCATCTCCACCCCTCCCCCCAGTTCCTCTGGCTCAATCTCCTCCAGTTCCAGACCATGGACAGATACTTACGTTGGGTCTTGGCTCACACTTCACCAGTAGAACTTCTCTTCTGGGCGGGATTCTCATTCGGGCTCCTATTTCATGGGTGTGCTTTTCTTAAAATAAAAGAAAAATCCCCTCACTGACATCAGGAGTATCGAATGTCACCAGGATGCTCTATTCTGAGCAGATCTGAGAGCCCAGAGTGAAAGAGAGACAAAGAAGGAGATGCATTTGTTACTTGGAACAGTGTTTCTCGCCACCTTGCTTGCAGCAGGTAGGATCACTGAACATTCACAGGATCTTGCCAATCCAGACATTCTCCTTTTATACTTTTCACAAGGAGGTATCGCTTCATGTGCGAACATTGCAGAGAGGAAGGGTCCTGCCCACCCATCGTAGTATTGTGTTTGAACCAGTCAGAGAGTGTTTAGCGGTTGCTATTTGACAAATATTACAGCATTTTATTACAGAAATATTATGTTATTTTGTGTTATATCAGGGAGTGTGATCCCACTGTAGAGAATGTCTTGTTTATTATGAAGTGATATCCCGATTGGGAAGTAAGTGTTGATTGATTATTGTAGCGTGAGTTCCCAATGGGGAGTGAGTGCTGATGTGATTATTATAGAGTGATATCCCCATTGGGGAGTGAGTGTTGATGTGATTATTGTAGAGTGATATCCCCATTGGGGAGTGAGTGTTGATGTGATTATTGTCGAGTGATATCCCCATTGGGGAGTGAGTGTTGATGTGATTATTATAGAGTGATATCCCCATTGGGGAGTGAGTGTTGATGTGTTTATTGTAGAGTGATATCCCCATTGGGGAGTGAGTGTTGATGTGCTTATTGTAGAGTGATATCCCCACTGGGGAGTGAGTGTTGATGTGTTTATTACAGAGTGATATCCCCATTGGGGAGTGAGTGTTGATGTGTTTATTATAGAGTGATATCCCCATTGGGGAGTGAGTGTTAATGTGATTATTATAGAGTGATATCCCCATTGGGGAGTGAGTGTTGATGTGTTTATTATAGAGTGATATCCCCATTGGGGAGTGAGTGTTGATGTGATTATTATAGAGTGATATCCTCATTGAGGAGTGAGTGTTGATGTGTTTATTATAGAGTGATATTCCCATTGGGGAGTGAGTGTTGATGTGATTATTATAGAGTGATATCCCCATTGGGGAGTGAGTGTTGATGTGTTTATTATAGAGCGATATCCCCATTGGGGAGTGAGTGTTGATGTGTTTATTATAGAGTGATATCCCCATTGGGGAGTGAGTGTTAATGTGATTATTATAGAGTGATATCCTCATTGAGGAGTGAGTGTTGATGTGTTTATTATAGAGTGATATCCCCACTGGGGAGTGAGTGTTGATGTGTTTATTATAGAGTGATATCCCCATTGGGGAGTGAGTGTTAATGTGATTATTATAGAGTGAAATCCCCATTGGGGAGTGAGTGTTGATGTGATTATTGTAGAGTGATATCCCCATTGGGGAGTGAGTGTTGATGTGATTATTATAGAGTGATATCCCCATTGGGGAGTGAGTGTTAATGTGATTATTATAGAGTGATATCCTCATTGAGGAGTGAGTGTTGATGTGTTTATTATAGAGTGATATCCCCATTGGGGAGTGAGTGTTGATGTGTTTATTATAGAGTGATATCCCCATTGGGGAGTGAGTGTTGATGTGATTATTGTAGAGTGATGTCCCCATTGGGGAGTGAGTGTTGATGTGATTATTATAGAGCGATATCCCCATTGGGGAGTGAGTGTTGATGTGTTTATTATAGAGTGATATCCCCATTGGGGAGTGAGTGTTAATGTGTTTATTACAGAGTGATATCCCCACTGGGGAGTGAGTGTTGATGTGGTTATAATAGTGATATCCTCATTGGGGAGTGAGTGTTGATGTGATTATTATAGTGCGAGTTCCTCATTGGGGAGTGAGTGTTGATGTGATTATTATTGAGTGATATCCTCATTGGGGAGTGAGTGTTGATGTGATTATTATAGAGTGATATCCCCATTGGGGAGTGAGTGTTAATTTGTTTATTATAGAGTGATATCCCCAATGGGGAATGAGTGTTGATCTGATTATTATAGAGTGATAATTATTATAGAGTGGATAATAAATTCTATAACTAATATTTGGTAGAACAAGTATAAATTAACTGAGCCTGTTTATTTGTTTTTGACATGGCTTGGGATAGTTCAGTTAGAAACAATCCAAGAACAATGCATTGTTTAATTTCACTTCTGTGTTACAACTATTTATACCTGTTCTGAAATCCTGCAAGAAAATAATCAAGACACGGATATTAATTGAATAAATAGCAGTATGTGACGTATCTTAACTGAAGGTTGTTTTCACTCAAAGGGTGGTGAATCTTTGGAATTCTCTGCCCGTTGAAGTGGTGGAGGCTGCCTCGCTAAATATTTTTAAGACGCGGATTGATGGGTTTTTGATAAGCGAGGGGATTAAGGGTTATGGGGAGAGGGCGGGAATGTGGAACTGAGCCACGACAGATCAGCCATGATCTTATTGAATGGCGGGGCAGGCTCGAAGGGCTGGATGGCCTACTCCTGCTCCTATTTCTTATGTTCTTATGTTCTTATGATATCCTCATTGGGGAGTGAGTGTTAATGTGTTTATTATAGAGTGATATCCTTATTAGGGAGTGAGTGTTGATGTGATTATTGTAGTGTGAGTTCCCCATTGGGGAGTGAGTGTTAATGTGATTATTATAGAGTGATATCCTCATTGGGGAGTGAGTGTTGATGTGTTTATTATAGAGTGATATCCCCAATGGGGAGTGAGTGTTGATGTGTTTATTATAGAGTGATATCCTCATTGGGGAGTGAGTGTTGATGTGTTTATTATAGAGTGATATCCCCATTGGGGAGTGAGCGTTGATGTGATTATTATAGAGTGATATCCCCACTGGGGAGTCAGTGTTGATGTGATTATTGTAGAGTGATGTCCCCATTGGGGAGTGAGTGTTGATGTGTTTATTATAGAGTGATATCCCCATTGGGGAGTGAGTGTTGATGTGATTATTATAGAGCGATATCCCCACTGGGGACTGAGTGTTGATGTGATTATTGTAGAGTGATGTCCCCATTGGGGAGTGAGTGTTGATGTGTTTATTATAGAGTGATATCCCCACTGGGGAGTGAGTGTTGATGTGATTATTGTAGAGTGATGTCCCCATTGGGGAGTGAGTGTTGATGTGTTTATTATAGAGTGATATCCCCATTGGGGAGTGAGTGTTGATGTGATTATTATAGAGTGATTTCCCCATTGGGGAGTGAGTGTTGATGTGATTATTATAGAGTGATATCCCCATTGGGGAGTGAGTGTTGATGTGATTATTATAGAGTGATATCCCAATTGGGGAGTGAGTGTTGATGTGATTATTATAGAGTGATATCCCCATTGGGGAGTGAGTGTTGATGTGATTATTATAGAGTGATATCCCCATTGGGGAGTGAGTGTTGATGTGATTATTATAGAGTGATATCCCCATTGGGGAGTGAATGTTAATGTGATTATTATAGAGTGATATCCCCATTGGGGAGTGATTGTTGATGTGATTATTATAGAGTGATATCCCCATTGGGGAGTGAGTGTTGATGTGATTATTGTAGCATGAAGTCCCCATTATCATGACACAAACTCTCCTGTCATACTTTTCACGGAGTGTTTTTGATTAGTCTGATAATGTAGTCAGAGGAAAGATCCTGCCTTCCAATAAAGTGTGTTTGAACGAGACAGAGAGCTTTTAGGGATTGCAATCTGACTAATATTACAGCATTTTATTCCAGATATATCATAAGAACATAAGAAATAGGAGCAGGAGTAGGCCATCCAGCCCTTCGAGCCTGCCCCGCCATTCAATAAGATCATGGCTGATCTGTCGCTGCTCAGTTCCACTTTCCCGCCCTCTCCCTATAACCCTTAATCCTCTCTCTTATCAAAAACTATCATGGCAACTAGCGCGTACCCCATTGTTATATCAGGGAGTTAGTCCCACTGGAGACAATCGTTCCGTCCTCCACTGATTTACAGTGACATCCACAGGATGGAGCCACTCAACAAAGCTCCTTCTAAACCCACGCCCACTACCATCTGGAAGGACATAGGCAGCAGATACCCCCACCTGAACGTTTTCTTCCAAACCACTCACCCTCCCGTCTCGGAAATATATCAGCCATTCCTTCACTGCGGTTGGATCAAAATCCGGGAACTCCCTCCCTAACTGCACTGTGGGTGTACCTACACCTCAGGGACTGCAGCAATTCAAGATGGAGGCTTACCATTATCTTCTCAAGAGGCAATTAGGGATGGGCACTAAATGCTGGGCTTAGCCAGCAACAGGCAATATCAAGCTTAAGTTAAAAGTGAATTTTTTGTTTTTTTTCTCACAGGTCACTCGCTGATTTGTCACAGATGTAATAGTCTCACCGGCAGCTGTGCATTAAACACCACGACTGAGTGTAACTCAACGCTCCATCACACATGCCGATCCATCAGCGTCAATGAGATCGCCGGTAAGTATCTGTGTAATCCTTCCACCGTGAGATTTCAACAACAACAACTCGCATTCATGTGGTGCCTGTAATGGAGTGAAACTTCCCATCGTGCTTCACTGGAGCATGTCCAAATAAAAACCTGACACCCAGTCGGTCACGTGACTAAAGAGATGGGTCCAATGGGTCTTGAAGGAAGAGAGAGTGAGAGAGAGAGAGAGAGAGGAAGGAGCGTTGGCGGGGTTTAGGGAGGCAATTCCAGAGCTCACGTCCCGAGGCAGCTGAAGTTGGAGAGATACAAATTGGTGGGGTGCTTAAGATAGACAAATTGGAGGAATGCTGAGCTCTTGGAGGGTGGGAGGGGTGGGAGGAGGTTACAGGGATAGGGAGGATTTTAGGAGGTTGGAGGTTACAGAGACAGGGAGAGTTGTAGGAACTAGAGGAAGTTACAGAGATAACAAGGATTGTAGGGGGTTGGGAGAAATTACAGAGGTAACCAAGGAGGTAGATGGGGACAGTGCAGTTAATGTCATTTACATGGACTTCAGCAAAGCCTTTGACAAGGTACCATATGGTAGGTTGTTCATAAAGTTAAATCTCATGGGACCCAGGGTGAGGTATCTAAATGGATATAAAATTGGCTTCTTGACAGAAGTTAGAGGATGGTAGTAGAGAGTTGTTTTTCAAACTGGATCTGTGACCAGCAGTGTGCCTCAGGAATCAGTGCTGGGCCCACTGTTATTTGTCATTTATATTAACGATTTGGATGAGAATATAGGGGGCATGGTTAGTAAGTTTGTAGATGACACCAAGATTGATGGCACAGTGGACAGTGAAGAAAGTTATCTCCAATTGCAATGGGATCTTGATCAATTGGGCCAGTGGGCTGATTAATGGCAGATGGAATTTAATTTAGGTAAATGCAAGGTGATGCATTTTGGTAGATTGAACCAGGGCAGGATTTACTCAGTTAATGGCAGGGCGCTGGGGAGAGTTACAGAACAAAGAGATCTAGGGGCACATGTTCATAGCTCCTTGAAAGTGGAGTCACAGGTGGACTGAGTGTTGAAGAAGGCATTTAGCATGCTTGGTTGCATCAGTCAGAACATTGAATACAGGAGTTGGGATGTCTTGTTGAAGTTGTACAAGACATTGGTAAGGCCACACTTGGAATACTGTGTGCAGTTCTGGTCATCCTGTTATAGAAAGGATATTGTTAAACTAGAAAGAGTGCAGAAAAGATTTACTAGGATGTTATCGGGACTCGATGGATTGGAGAGGCTGAATATACTGGGACTTTTTTCTCTGGAGCGTAGGAGGCTGAGGGCTGATCTTTTAGAGGTTTGTAAAATAATGAGGGGCATAGACAAGGTAGATAGTCACTATCTTTTCCCAAAGGTAGGGGAGTCTAAAACTAGGGCGCATAAGGTGAGAAGGGAGAGATACAAAGGTGTCCAGAGGGGAAATTTTTTCACACAGAGGGTGATGAGTGTCTAGAAGAAGCTGCCAGAGGTAATAGCAGAGGTGGGTACAATTTTGTCTTTTGAAAAGCATTTAGATAGTTACATGAATACGATGGGTACAGAGGGATATGGGCCAAATGCGGGCAATTGGGATTAATTTAGGGGTTTTAAACAAAAAAAGGGCAGCATGGACAAGTTGGGCCAAAGGGCCTGTTTCCATGCTGTAAACTTCTATGACTCTATGACACCTGGAGGAAACCCATGCAGACACAGGGAGAACGCGCAGACTCCACACAAACGATGACCCAAGCCGGGAATTGAACCCAGGTCCCTGGCGCTGTGAGGCAGCAGTGCCAACCACTGTGCCACCGTGCCACCCTTTCCTAGAGATAAGAACATAAGAACATAAGAAATAGGAGCAGGAGTAGGCCATCTAGCCCTTCAAGCCTGCCCCACCATTCAATAAGATCATGGCTGATCTGAAGTGGCTCAGTTCCACTTTCCCATTTTCTCCCCATAATCCTTAATTCCCCTGTCTAGCAAAAACCTATCTATCCGTGACTTAAATATATTTAGCGAGGTAACCTCCACCGCTTCAACAGAGAATTCCAGAGATTCACCACCCTTTGAGTGAAGAAGTTCCTCCTCAACTCTGATCTAAACTGCACCCCCCTTATCTTGAGGCTGTGTCCTCTAGTCCTGCTATCCTTTCTAAGTGGGAAGAATCTCTCTACCTCTACCCTATCCATCCCTTTCATTATCTTATACGTCTCTATAAGGTCCCCCCTCATCCTTCTAAACTCCAACGAATACAGACCTAGTCTATTTAGTCTCTCTTCATAGTCCAACCCCCTCATCTCCGGTATCAGCCTCGTGAACCTCCTCTGCACTCCCTCCAAGGCCAATATATCCTTGCGCAAGTGCGGCGACCAAAACTGCACACAGTACTCCAGCTGCGGCCTCACCAGTACCCTGTACAGTTGCAGCAAGACCTCCCTACTTTTATATTCTAACCCCCTCACTATAAAGGCCAGCATCCCATTTGCCTTCCTGACCACCTGCTGCACCTGCAGACTGGGATTTTGCGACTCATGCACAAGGACCCCCAGGTCCCTCTGCACCGTAGTATGCTGCAGCTTTTCACCTTTTAAATAATAATCCCTCCTACTATTATTCCTGCCAAAGTGGATAACCTCACACTTGCAAATATTCTACTCCATCTGCCAGGTCCTCGCCCACTCGCTCAGCCTATCCAGATCCCTCTGCAGACTTTCCACACCCTCTGCACAATTTGCTTTTCCACTCATCTTCGTGTCATCAGCAAATTTCGTCACCCTACACTCAGCCCCCTCCCCCAGATCATCTATATAAATGTGAGGGAGATAATGAATATTCAGGATCACAAAGTTGGCAAAGGGAATTTGAATAAAAATGAGTCATTAACTTATTCTGACTTCCACATTCTCTTGAAGGGAAAATAATGTTGCTTCAGAATGTTTGACATTCTTAAGATGTTTCTGGGGATTTCCAAATTTGAGCAGATTCAGGAAGCCAGGTCAACTGAAAGCAGCTGGCAACTGGGCAGTCAGTGTCAAAACAGCAAAACTTCAGCATCAATTCAAATATAGGTCAATCCAAACCAGCTCATAGAATCCCTACAGTGCAGAAGGAGGCCATTCAGCCCATCGCGTCTGCACCAACAACAATCCCACCCTGGCCCTATCCCCATAACCCCATGAGTTTGCCCTACTTGTCCCGCTGACACTGAGGGGGAATTTAGCATGGCCAATCCACCAAACCTGCACATCTTTGGACTGTGGGAGGAAACCAGGCGCCCGGGAGGAAAAAGTTAAAGGAAAATATGTTTATTAGTCACAAGTAAGGCATACATTAACACTGCAATGGAAATTACTGTGAAATTCCCCTAGTCGCCACACTCTGGCACCTGTTCGGGTCAATGCACCCTAACCAGCACGTCTTTCAGACTGTGCGAGGAAACCGGAGCACCCAGAGGAAACCCACGCAGGCATGGGGAGAATGTGCAAACTCCACACAGACAGTGACCCAAGCTGGGAATCGAACCCAGGTCCCTGGCACTATGAGGCAACGGTGCCAACCACTTTGTGCGGTCAATGTATACAGTCATTCAAACTATTGGTGAGGGAGAAGAGAAATGTAGAAGGTTTACAGAACTAAAGTTTATTTATTTGCTACAACTAGCCTTACATTAACACTGCAATGAAGTTACTATGAAAATCCCCTAGTCGCCACACTTCGGCCTGTTCGCGTACATTGAGGGAGGATTGAGTATGGCCAATCCATCTAACCAGCACGTCTTTCGGGCTGTAGGAGGAAACTGGAGTACCTGCAGGAAACGCACACAGTGACCCGAGCCTGGAATTGAACCCGGGTCCCTGGTGCTGTGAAGCAGCAGTGCTAACCACCGTGCCACACAGCGCAGGATGTCAGCCTCTATCTCAGGAGGGCTATAGTGCAAACAGGTGGGAGCTGGGTTCCAACTTTCCAGAACTTGGGATAGATCCCATGTGGAGTATCACTCTTTGATACTCATCATGGGAAGGATAGATTGGCCTGGGAGGTTGTGCAGTGGATCTTCACCAGAGTAAAACCAAGGGGTCGACTGATGTGGACAGGCCATGCAGAGTGGCTCGGAATGATTCCACTGATGTATTGTGATGTGATTTGTCTCGCTAGGTTTATCACGTGCCAATTATCTCCTGAGTGACTGCGGAAACTGTTTTGGCCTCATCACCTTCAACACCGGGTATCTGTCCAGATACGTGCAAACCAGTTGTTGTAGCTCCGATCTCTGCAATGATGATGTTGAACCAGGTAGGACATTGAAACGCAAGCAATACTGGGGAGGGGTGGGGAGCTGGAGAATGGGGGCAATCCAGTTCACCATTCAGTATCCCACCCATTTCAACCTTTGGCCAATGCACCAGTTGGAACATCTGGAAACCTCAAAGTGAAAGAAGGGACTTCAATTCACATTGCATCTGTCACAATGTCTATACGACCCATCAGACGTCACATGTATTCTTTTGTTGCATGAGACCGGGCAGTCTTTTTGGTGCACAGCACGATCCCAGGGGCAGGAACACGATAATGACTACCGGGAGTTTACTCTCCTCTAAAGTGAAGTCCAGGAGTAAATATTGGATTGAGGCACCTGTAGGGTCGATTCCTGCTTAGAATAGACAAAGATAGCACTGGTACGGTGTTAAAATAAATTTCTTTTATTGGATGGAACTTGAAATGAAATCATTGCAGAAATGTCAAGGAAGAGAGAAAAGCTCGAATGAGAGGGAGGCTGGCTTCTTCTGCCAGTCTTGTACTGTTCAAAACAGAACTCTGAAACAGACCGAGCTAAACTGAAAAAATACAGCTTAAATTACAAGATATGTGATTCGTTATCTTAGTATCGATATTATTTGGCACATGCTGTCTCTGAAACTGGCCTTGTCGATGTTGATAATGAAAAACTTTGCCTGGCCTATGAAATGCCCATTTTTGCTGGCCTTATACTTTTCGAAAAAAACACACAGTCACTTTCCAGTTAACCCAGCATGCCTGCTCAGTCTCAAAACGTAGTCAGGTTAGTTTTTTAAGATTGGCATTTAAAAATAATTGTGTAGGCTGTAATATTTAAAATGAAATCTTTGTGTAAGTGAAGTAGACCATAAACATTCAGGGCGGAGGCGAGGAGATAAAAGCACGGTGAGCCTGTGTGATTCATCACTACAGGAAGTAGTTGATGCCAAAACATTGAATGCATTCATGAGGCGGCCGCTTAGGGCACTTAGGGTGAATGGGATCAAAGGTTATGGGGAGAAAGCAGGATTAGGCTATTGAGTTGGGCCATGGTCATGATTATCATTTTCTCTACACTCCAGGTACACTACATTCTGCACTCTCTCGTTTCCTTCTCTATGAACGGCATACTTTGCCTGTACAGAGCTCAAGAAACAATAATTTTCACTATACGTTAACATAAATCAATTCAAATCAAATGTCTATCAAATCTCCCGTCCAAGGAAAACAGTCCCAGTCTCTCCAATTGAGTTACAACACTGTGGCCTGGTGTCTATTAATAGATCGAGTCCTGTGTTTTGCGCGGAGTTTAAATGCTTTGAATCATAGCGTGATTGACACAACGTTAACATTATTTGCTTACATCCAGAGATCGAAACCAGCAGGCTGAACAACCTGAAATGCCATGGGTGTATCGCTGTGAATGGGACCTGTGCGAATGGACTTATCCCTGTGCGATGCAAAGGACAGCAAGATCACTGTGTTCACACTTCAGGCATTCTGCAAGGGGGTGGGTCCAACTCGTTTTTTTACTGATATAAAACCATCGGCAGGAACTACACAATGTATGGAATTTCACAGCGCGGAACGGGCCATTTGGCCCAACCACCCCATGCTGGTGTTTATTAGTCTCCTCCTATCCCTCCATCAGTTTCTCCTGACAACATATTCCTTTCTTCCTCATCTGCTTGTTCAGCTGAATCCAGTGATCTAAGTGAACCCTGGGAAAGGGTGAAGGGGCTGGATGGCCTCTTCCTTTCCCTTTGCAGCCGGCTGTGTCACTTATGGGGGTGAGAAATACCGAAGTCCGCAGGGGGATCATTGGGTGTAGTAACGCTGATAGGAACTGGGATGAAACGCAATGAAACTTGAAAGTGCAAAACTGATATCTCTCCTGTTGCTTTCTGCAGCGTCCCTGGTGACCTATGAGCTCAAAGGCTGTGTTTCTGATTTTATCTGTCGCAATCCCAACTACGCTCTCGGAATTCTTGGGATCCATCCAACCACTGGGTTCTATTGCTGCAGCGACAACATGTGCAACCTGGAGTCACGTAACTTCACCACACCTGATCCTACAGCTATTCCCTCCTCTGGGACCACACAACTCAATGTCTCTGCAACTGTCCCTGCAACCAGTCCGAATTCCTTCCCAACCCGAAACAGAAGCTCCGCTGCTATCCCCACAGTGATTCCCGACTCTGTCCCAACACAACTCCATGCCTCCTACGGCCTCACAAACACTTCCAACTCTGGACCAACCCACCTCAATGCCTCCATTGGCACTGCACTCCTCCTGGTATTCCTTAACCTGGTGCTCTGAACAACAATCCCAAACTAATCCCACTGCCCCACTCTGTCCCCATAGCCCTGTATCAATCCCAAACTAATCCCACTGCCCCGCTCTCTCCCCATAGCCCTGAATCAATCCCAAACTAATCCCACTGCCCCACTCTCTCCCCATAGCCCTGAATCAATCCCAAACTAATCCCACTGCCCCACTCTCTCCCCATAGCCCTGAATCAATCCCAAACTAATCCCACTGCCCCACTCTCTCCCCATAGCCCTGTATCAATCCCAAACTAATCCCACTGCCCCACTCTCTCCCCATAGCCCTGTATCAATCCCAAACTAATCCCACTGCCCCGCTCTCTCCCCATAGCCCTGAATCAATCCCAAACTAATCCCACTGCCCCACTCTCCCCCCATAGCCCTGTATCAATCCCAAACTAATCCCACTGCCCCACTCTCTCCCCATAGCCCTGTATCAATCCCAAACTAATCCCACTGCCCCGCTCTCTCCCCATAGCCCTGTATCAATCCCAAACTAATCCCACTGCCCCGCTCTCTCCCCATAGCCCTGTATCAATCCCAAACTAATCCCACTGCCCCGCTCTCTCCCCATAGCCCTGAATCAATCCCAAACTAATCCCACTGCCCCGCTCTCTCCTCATAGCCCTGTATCAATCCCAAACTAATCCCACTGCTCCACTCTATCCCCATAGCCCTGTATCAATCCCAAACTAATCCCACTGCCCCGCTCTCTCCCCATAACCCTGTATCAATCCCAAAGTAATCCCACTGCCCCGCTCTCTCCTCATAGCCCTGTATGAATCCCAAACTAATCCCACTGCCCAGCTCTCCCCTCATAGCCCTGTATCAATCCCAATCTAATCCCACTGCCCCACTCTCTCCTCATAGCCCTCTATCAATCCCAATCTAATCCCACTGCCCCACTCTCTCCCCACAGCCCTGTATCAATCCCAAACTAATCCCACTGCCCCGCTCTCTCCCCATAACCCTGTATCAATCCCAAACTAATCCCACTGCCCCGCTCTCTCCTCATAGCCCTGTATGAATCCCAAACTAATCCCACTGCCCCGCTCTCTCCCCATAGCCCTGTATCAATCCCAATCTAATCCCACTGCCCCACTCTCTCCCCATAGCCCTGTATCAGTCCCAAACTAATCCCACTGCCCCCACTCTCTCCCCATTGTTCTGTGTCAAACGCAAGCTAATCTCAGTCTCCTGCTTTTTATCCAGAGAGGGGAAATAAGGTGCCACTAAGGAATGATTGAATATCACTGCATGTAAATACAAGGATTCTGCTGCTACTGGGTGCACTGAATGTCATCTTAACTCTTTAAAGTAAACCAACATTATATTTTTATTGCAAAAATAAACTTTATTCATAAAATTTGTAAAAGTATCTGGCAAAACATTTTGACTTGGAAATTCCAGGAAGTGCAATAAAATTGAATTTCTCTTTCAGATAACATGTTTCACTCTTTAGATTTCCAAACACATTCTGTAGCAGGCGTTCAGCCAAGGGCTGAATTCTATTTTAAATTGTAAGTTACAGAAATGGCAATAGAATTCACCTTTTCCACACAGGGGGATGATTTGATTTATTATTGTCACATGTTCTAGTATACAGTGAAAATATTGTTTTTTGCGTGCTATACAGACAGAGCATACTGTTCATAGAAAAGGAAAGAAGGGGGTCCAGAATGTAGTGTTACAGTGATAGCTAGGGTGGAGAGATTTTCAACTTTATGTGAGGTAGGTCCATTCAAAAGTCTGACAGCAGCAGGGAAGAAGCCGTTCTTGAGCTGGTTAGTACATGACTTCAGACTTTTGTATCTTTTTCCCGTAGGAAGAAAATGGAAGGGAGAGTGTCTGGGCTGCACTTTAACTATGTTGGCTGCTCTTCCGAGGCAGCGGGATGTGTAGACAATGGGTGGTTTGCGTGATGGATTGGGCTACATTCACAACCTTTTATAGTTCCTTGCGGTCTTGGGCAGAACAGGAGCCCATACCAAGCTGTGATACAACCAGAAAGAATGCTTTCTATGATGCATCTGTAAAAGTTGGTGAGAGTCGGAATGGCAGGATACTCGGAAGCTTGGCGGAAAAGATGGATCTTGGGGTAGAGATTCACAGATCTCTGAAGGTGACAGAGGGGGTAAATAGGATAGTGAGAAGGCACATGGGACACTTGTTTTTACCACAGAATCGTAGAATCATGGACTCCTACAGTGCAGAATGAGGCCATTTAACTCATCGAGTCTGCACTGACTGCAATCACACACAGGCTCTACGACCATGCATTTAGCTGAGCTCTTGCCCCTGACACTAAGGGTCAACTAAGCCTGACCAATCCACCTAACCCGCACATCTTTGGAGTACGGGAAGAAACTGGAGATTGTAAGTTACAGAAATGGCAATAGAATTCACCTTTTCCCACACAGGGGGATGATTTGATTTATTATTGTCACATGTTCTAGTATACAGTGAAAATATTGTTTTTTGCGTGCTATACAGACAGAGCATACTGTTCATAGAAAAGGAAAGAAGGGGGTTCAGAATGTAGTGTCACAGTGATAGCTAGGGTGGAGAGATTTTCAACTTTATGTGAGGTAGGTCCATTCAAAAGTCTGACAGCAGCAGGGAAGAAGCCGTTCTTGAGCTGGTTAGCCAGCGGAGACCCACGCAGACACGGGGAGAACTCCACACAATCAGTCGTGGTGGAGAGTATTGGGGCAATGGGGGGTAATGTACAGAACATTGGTTAGGCCAAAGCTGGAGTAGTGTTTGCAGTTCTGCTCACCTCACCAGAAGGATTTGATTGCTCTAGACGGGGTACAGAGGAGATTCACAAGGACGCAGCCTGGGATGGAGCATTTGAGCTATAAGGAGAGGCTTGGATTGTTTTCTCTAGAGCAGAGAAGGTTGGAGCTAGGAGACATGATTGAGGTGTATACGATTATGAGGGGTGTGGACAAGGGTGAATAGGGAACCATTGTTCTCCTTGGTTGAAGCGTCAATCACGAGGGGTCATAGTTTTAAGATACGGGGCAGAAGATTCGAAACGGATAAGGGAAAACATTTTTTTGCTCAGAGGGTGGTGGGAATCTGCAATGAGCTGCCTGGGAAGCCGGAAACCTCACAACCTTTAAAAAAGGCTGAGTAAATCATTTAAAGATCTTTGGTTTAAAGTCTGGTTTAAAAACAAGAAACGGCAATTGGGATCAAGTTTACAAAAAGAAATATAGGGCGGAATTTTCCTGTCCCGTGGGAATCGTAGCAGGCGGGACACGGACAATGCAGAGTTCCGTTGATCTCGGGTGGGATTGTCCAGTCCTGGGGCGAGCGTGACAGGAAGATCCCACCTGGTGTGTTTGGTTTGGTTCCGTGTCGGAGGAAATGGTGGGTGAAGGTTCAGAAATAAGTACAGGACAATCGGTGAGAGGCTAGGGGGGATTGAAGGATTAGGTAATTCTGACAGTGCAGCACTCCCTCAGTACTGACCCTCTGACAGTGCAGCACTCCCTCAGTACTGACCCTCTGACAGTGCGGCACTCCCTCAGCACTGACCCTCTGACAGTGCGGCACTCCCTCAGCACTGACCCTCTGACAGTGCGGCACTCCCTCAGCACTGACCCTCTGACAGTGCGGCACTCCCTCAGTACTGACCCACTGACAGTGCAGCACTCCCTCAGTACTGACCCTCTGACAGTGCGGCACTCCCTCAGCACTGACCCTCTGACAGTGCGGCACTCCCTCAGCACTGACCCTCTGACAGTGCGGCACTCCCTCAGCACTGACCCTCTGACAGTGCGGCACTCCCTCAGCACTGACCCTCTGACAGTGCGGCACTCCCTCAGTACTGACCCTCTGACAGTGCGGCACTCCCTCAGCACTGACCCTCTGACAGTGCGGCACTCCCTCAGTACTGACCCTCTGACAGTGCGGCACTCCCTCAGCACTGACCCTCTGACAGTGCGGCACTCCCTCAGTACTGACCCTCTGACAGTGCGGTACTCCCTCAGCACTGACCCTCTGACAGTGCGGCACTCCCTCAGTACTGACCCTCTGACAGTGCGGCACTCCCTCAGCACTGACCCTCTGACAGTGCGGCACTCCCTCAGTACTGACCCTCTGACAGTGCGGCACTCCCTCAGCACTGACCCTCTGACAGTGCGGCACTCCCTCAGTACTGACCCTCTGACAGTGCGGTACTCCCTCAGTACTGACCCTCTGACAGTGCAGCACTCCCTCAGTACTGACCCTCTGACAGTGCGGCACTCCCTCAGCACTGACCCTCTGACAGTGCAGCGCTCCCTCAGTACTGACCCTCTGACAGTGCAGCGCTCCCTCAGTACTGACCCTCTGTCAGTGCAGCACTCCCTCAGTACTGACCCTCTGACAGTGCAGCACTCCCTCAGTACTGACCCTCTGACAGTGTGGCACTCCCTCAGCACTGACCCTCTGACAGTGCGGCACTCCCTCAGTACTGACCCTCTGACAGTGCGGCACTCCCTCAGTAATGACCCTCTGACAGTGCAGCGCTCCCTCAGTACTGACCCTCTGACAGTGCAGCGCTCCCTCAGTACTGACCCTCTGACAGTGCAGCGCTCCCTCAGTACTGACCCTCTGACAGTGCGGCACTCCCTCAGTACTGACCCTCTGACAGTGCGGCACTCCCTCAGCACTGACCCTCTGACAGTGCGGCACTCCCTCAGCACTGACCCTCTGACAGTGCGGCACTCCCTCAGTACTGACCCTCTGACAGTGCGGCACTCCCTCAGCACTGACCCTCTGACAGTGCGGCACTCCCTCAGCACTGACCCTCTGACAGTGCAGCGCTCCCTTGGCCCTGGATCTGGGACTGTCAGCCTGGATGGTGGGTTGAAATCTCTGCAGTCAGGACTTTAATCAGCAGGCCTCTAAACCAAAGGTGAGAGTGTTGCCTAATGCACTGACAGATTATCTAAATCTGTAAAGTGTAGATCATAAATTTTAACCATTCAATAACTATTGCTGCCAAACAGGAAGTTAACATTAGTTTTCTAACCCACAATCAGTAAGGATAGGCAACAACAACTCCTCCATCATCATCGTCAAAACCCACAGGGGTGTGGCCTCAAACCCCGACTATACACCTTATACACGTATTTCTGTGTGGCCACATTCCCTTCGAATTCCATTTTCAAGCTTGCTGACGACACCACTGTAGCGGGTCGGATCTCAAACAATGACGAGACAGAATACAGGAATGAGATAAAGAACCTGGTGAGCTGGTACAGTAACAATAATCTCTCCATCAATGTCAACAAAACAAAGGAGATTGTCATCGACTTCAGGAAGCGTAGAGGAGAACATGTCCCTGTCTACATCAGTGGGGACCAAGTAGAAAGGGTTGCAAACTTCAAGCTTTTAGGCGTCCAGACCACCAACAACCTGTCCTGGTCCCTCCACGCCGACACTATAATTAGGAAAGCCCTCTATGTTCTCAGAAGGCTAAGGAAATTTGGCATGTCAGCTACGACTCTCACCAACTTTGAAAGATGCACTATGAAAAGCATTCTTTCTGGTTTTTCACGGCTTGGTATGGGCTCCTGCTCTGCCCAAGACCGCAATAAACTACAAAGGGTCGTGAATGAAGCCCAGTCCATCATGCAAACCAACTTCCCTTCCATTGACACTGTCTACACTTCCCACTGTTTCGGAAAAGCAGCCAGCATAATGAAGGACCCCCACCCACCCTGGACATTCTCTCTTCCAGCTTCTTCCATTGGGAAAAAGATGCAAAATTCTGAGTTCACATACCAACCGACCCAAAAAACAGCTTCATTCCTGCTGCTGTCATACTGTTGATCAACTTACCTCGCACTAAGTTGACTTTTCTCCTACACCCTAGCTGTGACTGTATTCTGCGCTGTCTCCTTTCCTTCTCTATGAACAGTATACTTTGTCTGAATGGTGCACAAGAAACAATACTTTCCACTCTATGTTAATACATGTGACAATAATAAATCAAGTCAGATCAAATCAAAGAATTTACGGCAGAGTTTGTGATAAATGGCAATCTGATTCCAAGCGTTTTGTTTAAATCAATTTGCATTGTTCGTACAAATAACCAGCAGAAATGGAAGACAAGATGGAGCATGAGTGTGTGGGAATGTTTATTGCAATCAGATGGTGGTTAGGGAGCTCTGCCAGAAACCACACCCTCACACTTCCCAGTTAACTAAACCCTCACCCTCACACTCCCCAGTTACCTAAACACTCACCCTCACACTCCCCAGTTAACTAAACCCTCACCCTCACACTCCCCAGTTAACTAAACCCTCACCCTCACACTCCCCAGTTAACTAAACCCTCACCCTCACACTCCCCAGTTAACTAAACCCTCACCCTCACACTCCCCAGTTAACTAAACCCTCACCCTCACACTCCCCAGTTAACTAAACCCTCACCCTCACACTCCCCAGTTACCTAAACCCTCACCCTCACACTCCCCAGTTAACTAAACCCTCACCCTCACACTCCCCAGTTACCTAAACCCTCACCCTCACACTCCCCAGTTAACGAAACATTCACCCTCACACTCCCCAGTTAACTAAACACTCACCCTCACACTCCCCAGTTACCAAAACCCTCACCCTCACACTCCTCAGTTAACTCAACCCTCACCCTCGCACTCCCCAGTTAACTAAACCCTCACCGTCACACTCCCCAGTTAACTAAACACTCACCCTCACACTCCTCAGTTAACTCAACCCTCACCCTCACACTCCCCAGTTAACTAAACACTCACCCTCACACTCCCCAGTTAACTAAACACTCACCCTCACACCCCCCAGTTAACTAAACATTGGGAGGGTGAGGGGCATGTGGGGAGGGATGTGCGGGGAGAGGTCAGTTGGGAGAGATCTGTGGGGAGAAGGAGAGGTCTGTGGGGAGGAGTCTGCGGGGAGGGAGAGGGGTCAGTGGACAGGGTTCTGTGGGGAGGTGTCAATGGGATGGGGGAGGTGTCTGTGGGAAGGGGGAGGTGTCTGTTGGGAGTGGCAGGAGTCTACGTGGAGGGGGCAAGATCTGTGTGGAGGGGGAGGGGTCTGGAAGGAGGGGTCTACGGGGAGGTGACTGCAGGGAGGAGGGTCTGTGGGGAGGGGGAGGCATCTGCAGGGAGGAGGAGGGGCCTGCAGGGAGTGGGAGTGTCTGCAGGGAGGGGAGGGGTCTGTAGAGAGGGGGGAGGGGTCTGTAGAGAGGGGGGAGGGGTCTGTAAGGAGGGGGTGGGGTCTGCAGGGAGGAGGAGGAGTCTGCGGGGAGTGGGAGGGTCTGTGGGGAGGTATTTATTAGGGTTCAGGGAATCCTGGCTCCAGGTGAACTCTGATCTTTCAGTCCTGCCCCAGGTAATTAGTTTATTTTATGAAGTTTATTTATTAATACCACAAGTCGACTTACACTGCAATGAAGTTACTGTGAAAATCCCCTAGTCGCCACACACCAGCGCCTGTTCAGGTATGCTGAAGGAGAATTTAGCATGGCCAATGCACCCTAACCAACACGCCTTTCAGACTGTGGGAGGAAACCAGAGCACCCGGAGGAAACCCATGCAGACACGGGGAGAATGTGCAGACTCCACACAGACAGTGACCCCCGGTGGGAATTGAACCTGGGTCCCTGTGAGGCAGCAGTGCGAACCACTGTGCTAGCCCCAATCCTAGTATCCTTTGGACAGCCAGAGCTGACAGAGTGAAAGCTCACCTCATGGGGTTAATGAGTGCTGAGACAGCAGCTTGGAAAGAGGAAGCTGGAGATGAAAGTAACTTGAGGGAGTTTCTTCATAAACAGGAAGCTGTTGGAGGCTCAGGTTCCACACCAACCTGTTCGAGGAACAATAATGTGGAGGGCAATTTTAAACACTTTCCGCACGGCTGTTGTCTTATATACGGTGCTGCCTGAAGGTAATGCTTGTCTTTATTTTCTCATTCCATCCAGACTGTTGTTTTATCCCGACTGTAGTCCTGGAATATAGTCTGACACTGCAGAGGAACAGGGGAGTTATACTCTGATGTCCTGGGACGCACAGTCCAGTGCGATCCACTCCTGCCTGCTCTACACAGTGTCCAGCCTTTGTGACATTGGCCTTTGTGGGATCTTGCTGTGCGATACTATTAGCTGTCGTTTCTACAAACGGTTTAAACGGAGCCAAATTTTATTTCCTAGTCTGTCACTGACTGTTCTGGGACGTTTGCCAGGGTGGGAATGACTCTTGAGGAATGCACGATTTCAAAAGCGTTCCGGCACAGGGTCAGGCCATTCGGCCAGTCTGCTCTGTGAGTGCCTGCGGCTGCCTTCCTGCTAACCCTGCCCTCCCCCAAACCCGCCTTCTGAAGTCAGGGACAGGAGTGGGGTGAGGCCACTCAGCCTGTCAAAACTCTGCTCGTCAATCAATAAGATTGGTCTGGTCTGGGCTTCTTCCGAACTCCCAACTGTACCCCCACCCCACACCCAATCCTCACCTCCCCATCAATCAAATATCTGCCTCCCTCAGCCCTGAATATCTGCAAATGAGCTCTGGAGAGAATCCCACAGACTCACGAACCCTCCTGAGAGAAGAAATGCCTCCTCATCTCCAGAACCGGGGTGGGGGGTGGGGGTCACAGTCTGAGGGTTCAGGGTAGAGGTCATATTGAATGTATCCAAGAGGCAGCTGGACAGGGCACTTAGCGGCCAATGGGATCAAAGGTTAAGCGGAGTTAGCAGGATTTAAAACAAAATTGTACCCGCCTCCACTAATACCTCTTGTTCCAGACACTCACCACCCTCTGTGTGAAAAAATTGCCCCTCTGGACACTTCTGTATCTCTCCCCTCTCACCTTAAACCTATGCGTTCTAGTTTTAGACTCCCCTACCTTTGGGAAAAGATATTGACTATCTAGCTGATCTGTGCCCCTCATTATTTTATAGACCTCTATAAGATCACCCCGCAGCTTCCAGCGCTCCAGAGAAAAAAAGTCCCAGTCTATCCAGATGAATAGGATAGAGGTGGAGAGACTCTTCTCGCTCAGAAAGGACAGTAGGACTAGGGGGCACAGCCTCGAGATAAAGAGGGGGGCGGTTTACAACGGAGTTGAGGAGGAACTCCTTCACTCAAAGGGTGGTGAATCTCTGGAATTCTCTGCCCGTTGAAGTGGTGGAGGCTGCCTCGCTAAATATTTTTAAGACGCGGGTTGATGGGTTTTTGATAAGAGAGGGGATTAAGGGTTATGGGGAGAGGGCGGGAAAGTAGAACTGAGCCACGACAGATCAGCCATGATCTTATTGAATGGCGGGGCAGGCTCGAAGGGCTAGATGGCCTACTCCTGCTCCTATTTCTTATGTTCTTATGTTCTTATAACTCAAACCATCAACTCCCGGGAGGATCCTAGTAAATCACACCCTCTCTGAACTGCTTCCATTGTGAGTACACTGCAACTGAAATAAGGAAGCCAAAACTGTGCTCAGTATTTTATGCGTAGCCTAACCAACACCCTGTACAGTGGAGGCAAGACTTCTTTATTCTTATAACCCATCCAATAAGAGTGGTGTGGTGGCAGAGTGGTTAACACTGCTGCCTCACAGCTCCAGGGACCTGAGTTCAATCCCCGGCTTGGGTCACTGTCTGTGTGGAGTCTGCACATTCTCTATGTGATTTTCCTCCGGGTGCTCTGGTTTCCTTCCACAGGCCACGTGAGTGTGTTAGGTTGATTGGCAATGCTAAATTGCCCCCCTTAGTGCCCTGGGATGCATAGATTTAGAGAGATTAGCGGGGTAAATATATGGAGTTACGGGGTTGGGGCCTGGGTGGGATTGTTGTCAGTGAGGCTCGATGGGCTGAATGGCCTCATTCTGCACTGTATGGTTTCTACCTCCTTGTAAAGACCAACAATCCAGTGACCTGATGCTAATCATTCATGTGTCATTGACCCATAGAAAAGTTACGGTGCTGTAAAGGCCATTCAGCCCATCGTGCCTGCACTGGCCAAACATTGAGAAATCAGAAACTAGCCATTCATCTTTATCCCCACTTTCCAGCTCCTGATCTGTGATCAGGCAAGTTACAGCTCTTCAGGTGCAGATCCAGATACATTTCAAACTTGACCTGTGATAACCCCCGCCACTTACACGGGGAACCTCGAACTGACCTCCCTGTAGGATCCGGAGGATGTGACGCCCCAGGTGATTATTGGCGTCATGGGCATCATTGGCTGTGCCAGCATTTATTGCCGATCCCTAGTTGCCTTTGAGGAGATGGTGGTGAGCTGCATTCTTGATCGCTGCAGTCCAAGTGCTGTGGGTTGACCTTACAACGCCGTTAGGGAGGGAATTCTAGGGTTTTGAACCAGCGTCAGTGAAGGAACGGCCGATATATTTCCAAGTCAGCATGGTAAGAGACTTGGAGGGGAATTTGGAGTTGGTGGTGTTCCCATGTATCTGCTGCCCTTGTCCTTTTAGATGGAAGTGGCCATGGGTTTGGAAAGTGCTGTCTAAGGATCTTTGGTGAATAGCTGCAGTGTATCTTGTAGATAGTACACACAGCTGCTACTGAGCTTCGGTGGTGGAGGGAGTGAGTGTTTATGGATGTGGTGCCAATCAAGCGGGCTGCTTAATCCTTGATAATGTTGAGTTTCTTGAGTGTTGTTGGAGCTGCACCCATCCAGGCAAGTGGGGAGTATTCCATCACACTCCTGACTTGTGCCTTGTAGATGGTAGATAGGCTTTGGGGAGTCAGGAGGTGAGTTACTTGCTGCAGCATTCCTAACCACTGAACTGCTCTTGTAGCCACTGTGTTTATTGGTGAGCCCAGATCAGTAATTACCTTATCAGTGGAACTCGTATGCTGAGGCCTGCATAAAGCAGGCCCCTGAGTGGGTCCATTATTGCATGGTCCCGGTATGTGTCCACCACAGGCTTGTGATTTTGCTTTACTTTATTTTGTACAATAACGCACTGTTCTTTTACAGCTGACCCCTAAGTTACTATACCAGTGACGAGGTAGACAACCAGAAACTTAGGCATTGATTTCAAATTGCCACCACCTTTGTGAATAAGTGTTTCCACACATTCTGTCTAATCCTCCGACCTTAAATCTCTGCCCTTCCCTCCCCACCCCAATGGTAATTGACCCCTAAGCAAGGGAGGAAACAAGTTTTTCTTCTCCATTATATCTAGGCTCCTCAGGATTGTGTACAACTCATTAGGTCACCCCTTAGCCTACTCTGTTCGAAGGAAAACAACCCTCGCCTCTCCAATCTCTCCTCATGGCTGCCATTTTCCAACCCTTGTAAATCCACTCTGTACACTCTCTAGAGCAGTGATGTTCTTCCTGTAAGTGTAGTGACCAGAACTGTTCCCAAAACTCCAGATGTGGCCTATCCAGTGTTTCATACAGTTCTATCATCGCATCCCTGCTTTTGTATCCAATATCTCGGCCAATAGCGGAAAACATTCCATTTGCTAACTTTATCACCTCATTCACTCAGCCTATCAGCTTCAAGATCCTGGGGACATGTACTTCAAGATCTCTCACTCCCTCAACCTCTCTAAACATCTTCCAATTTAGTGAGAATTCCCCTTGCTTTCTTTGCCGTCCCCAAATGCATTACCTCACACTTTTACATTTAAATTTCATTCGCTGCCTCTCTGCTCACTCAACCTAACTTTGATATCATTCTGTGATTTATTATCAACTACATGGCCAATTTTAGTGTCTACCGTCCTACTTCCCAGTCCTATTTAAGTCTAAATCATTAATACATACACAAGGGCCCCAACATTCTTTCCTACCTCAGAAACATCCATCCACCATTGTCTCCTGACCAACCTCTCTCCTATACTGACTATCCCTGATCATTCCATGCCTTTCCAAGTGATGATTTATCTCGGAATTTTTTCCAATAACCTCCCCACCGCTGAAGTCAGACTCACGGGCCTCCAGTTTTCTCATCTTCCCTCTCACCCCTTTTAAATAATGGTACAACATTCACAATCCTCTTGGGCAACCAGATCCCTCTGTGGTCTTCCTCCATTTAAGAATGCAGATAATCCCGATATTGCAGAGGGAGGCCATTTGGCCCATCGAGTCTGCAATGACTCTCTGACTTCTCGCCCAGGCCCTATCCCCGTTATCCCACATATTAACCTTTAACCTATCCATCTTTGGACACCTGAGAGGCAACTTGGCATGGCCAATCCACCTAACTGACACAACTTGTGACACGAAAGGGCAATTTAGCACGGCCAATCCATCCAACCCGCTCATCTTTGGACTGTGGGTGGAAATTGGAGTACCTGGAGGAAACCCATAGGGAGAACGTGCAGACAGTCACCCAAGGCTGGAATGGAAACCTGACACTGACGCTGTGAAGCAGCAGTGCTAACCACTATACCAATATGCTGCCCACTTCTATACTTCTGTTCCTTTCTTTGCAAATGTGTGTCCACCTCTTCACTTCGCTGACAAGTGGACAATCAGCTGACGTGCTTTAAGGTTGTGTGTGTGTGGCCCTGGATGATTGGGCAGAGGGGCCACACTGAGTTACTGTCTTTAGCCAGGAATTGTAATGTTACTCATTCTGGCCTCTTCTTTCTCTCCACTCAGTGCGTCCTTTGATCTGTAATCAATGCTCAGGGCAATCCGGTTCCTGCTCGTTTACACCAGTGACTTGTAAAACAGGAGTCACCACCTGCAGGACCACTTCAACCACTACCATTTATGGTAACATGTTATCTTCTAATTTGTCCAATATTTTTAATCCCTCTCTCATTCATTCCTCTTTTTTCCCTCTCTCTCTCCTTCTCTCTCTTCCCCTCCTTTCAGTCTGTCCCTCTCTTTCTCTGTGTTTTCCCTCTCCCTCTTCATCTCCCTTCAGTCTGTCTCTCTCTTTCTCTCTATCTCTGTTTTTTTGGCCCTGTCTCTCTCTCTCAGTCTCTCTCTCAAAGCAGGAGGGAGACAGAAAGGAAGTTTGAGGACAGCACAGAAGTTAAAGAGAGCACATTAAGTAGTAAAAGGCAGTTTCAGTAATCCTCATACCAGAGAGATCAGGCAAAAGCAAGACAGAGAGCAAGGGAAGTTCCAGATTAAACTCCATTTATTTCAATGCAAGAGGTCTGACGGACAAGGCAGACGAACTCAGGGCATGGATGGGTACGTGGGACTGGTGTATTGTAGCAGTAACTGAAACATGGCTTAGGGAGGGCTGGCCCCCCAGTGTTCCCAGGTATAGATGCTACAGGAACGATAGAACACAATGCAAGACAGAACGGGAGTTGTACTTTTGATTCGGGAAAGCACCACAGCTGTACTGAGAGGGGATAAATCCGAGGGTCCAGCCACTGAGTCCGTATGGGTAGAACTGAGAAATAAGAAGGGGAGAATCACTTTGATAAGGTTGCAATATAGGCCCCCAAATAGTCGGCGGGAAATTGAGGAGCAAATATGTAACGCGATTACAGATAGCTCCAAGAAAAATTGGGTGATAATAGTCAGAGATTTTAACTTTCCCAACATTGACTGGGACAGCCAAAGTATGAGAGGCTTGGATGGAGAGAAATGTTTTGTTCAGGAGGAATTTCTCATTCAGTACGTGGATGGCCCGACTAGAGACTGGGCAAAACTTGACGTCCTCTTGAGAAATAAGGAAGGGCAGGTGACAGAAGTGTTAGTGAGGGATTACTTTGGGACCAGTGACCATAATTCTATTGGTTTTAAGATAGCTATGGAGAATGATAGGTCTGGTCCAAAAGTTAAAATTCTAAATTGGTGCAAGGCCATTTTGATGGTATCAGGCAGGAACTTTCAAAAGTTAATTGGGGGAGTCTGTGGAAAGGCAAAGGGGTGTCTGGTAAGTGGGAGGCTTTCAAAAGTGTGTTAACCAGGGTTCAGGGGGAAACACATTCCTCTTAGGGTGAAGGGCAAGGCTGGCAGACGTAGGGAACCCTGGATGACTCGGGATATTGAGGCCCTGGCCAAGAAGAAGAAAGAGGCACATGACATGCATAGGCAGCTGAGATCAAGTGGATTCCTTAAAGAGTATAGTGGGTGTAGAGTTAAGAGAGAAATCAGGAGGGTAAAAAGGGGACACAGGATTGTTTCGGCAGATAAGGCAAAGGAGAATCTAAAGAGCTTCTACAAATACATAAAGGGCAAAAGAGTAACAAGGGAGAGGATAGGGCCTCTTAAGGATGAACAAAGTCATCTGTGTGCGGATCCACAGGAGATGGGTGAGATCCTAAATGAATATTCCTCATCAGTATTTACTATTGAGGGAAGCATGGATATTAGGGAACTTGGGGAAATAAAGAGTGATGTCTTGAGCAATGTACGTATAAGCCTGGGAACTACAGGCCAGTGAGACTCACATCTGTGGTGCTTAAATTGTTGGAAGGTAGTTTTAGAGACAGGATCTACAGGCATTTAGAGATGCAAGGACTGATTAGAGAGATATCAGCATGGCTTTGTGAGTGGAAAATTATGTCTCACAAATTTGATTGAGTTTTTTGAAGGGGTAACCAAGAAGGTAGATGAGGACAGTGCAGTTGATGTTGCCTACATGGACTCTAGCAAGGCCTTTGACAAAGTACCAAATGGTGGTTGTTGCATAAGGTTAAATCTCATGGGATCCAGGGTGAGGTATCTAAATGGATACAAAATGGGCTTCTTGACAGAAGCCACAGGGTGGTTGTAGAGAGTTGTTTTTCAAACTGGAGGCCTGTGACCAGCGGTGTGCCTCAGGAATCAGTGCTGGGCCCACTGTTATTTGTCATTTATATTAATGATTTGGATGAGAATATAGGGGGCATGGTTAGTAAGTTTGCAGATGACACCAAGATTGGTGGCATAGTGGACAGTGAAGAAAGTTATCTCCAATTGCAACGGGATCTTGATCAATTGGGCCAATGGGCTGACGGATGGCAGATGGAGTTTAATTTAGACGAATACGAGGTGATGCATTTTGATAGATTGAACCAGGGCAGGACTTACTCAGTTAATGATAGGGCGTTGAGGAGAGTTACAGAACAACGAGATCTAGGGGTACATGTTCATAGCTCCGTGAAAGTGGAGTCACAGATGGACAGAGTGGTGAAGAAGGCATTCGGCATGCTTGGTTTCATCGGTCAAAACATTGAATACAGGAGTTGGAATGTCTTGTTGAAGTTGTACAAGACATTGGTAAGGCCACACTTGGAATACTGCATGCAGTTCTAGTCACCCGATTATAGAAAGGATATTATTAAACTAGAAAGAGTGCAGAAAAGATTTAGTAGGATGCTACCGGGACTTGATGGATTAAGTTATAAGGAGAAGCTGGATAGACTGGGACTTTTTCTCTGGAGCATAGGAGGCTGAGGGATGATCTTACAGAGGTCTATAAAATAATGACGGGCACAGGTCAGCTAGATAGACAATATCTTCTCCCAAAGTCAGGGGAGTCTACAACTAGAGGGCATAGGTTTAAGGTGAGAGGGGAGAGATACAAAAGGGTCCAGGGGGGCAATTTTTTCACACAGAGGGTGGTGAGTGTCTGGGACAAGCTGCCAGAGGCAGTAGTAGAGGCAGGTACAATTTTGTCTTTTAAAAAGCAGTTAGATAGTTATATGGGTACGATGGGTATCGAACGATATGGGCCAAATGCAGGCAATTGGAATTAGCTTAGAGTTGTAACAAGGAAAGGGCGGCATGGATAAGTTGGGCCGAAGGGCCTGTTTCCATGCTGTAAACCTCTATGACTCTGTGACTCTCTCATTCTCTCCCGTACAAGGCCACACTTTCTATTTCTTCCTTTCTTTGTTACTTTTTCTCTCTCCCGTTTTCTCTCTTCCCTTTGCTCTTGCTCACGTTCACCTTTCTTTCTCTCCCTTCTATTTTCTCTCCGTTACAATGGGATTTATAAGATTATTTATTTCCGAGAGTGCGTCAATAGATAAGATGAAAGGAAAGGAGTCAAAAGACCTCTTCTGACATCTGCTGGGCGGCAGTCGTGGATGGTTTGATTGTTAGAGGTTAAAAGTGGTTGTGTTTGTTTCACTGGGAAGAAGGTGGAAGGTGCTTACACTTGTAGACACTGACAGCAACCTCTGTGCTAACAGTGAATAGGCTGAGAGTCTCCAAAGTCCCACACAACTGTTGAGAATGTTGGGTTGTAAACCATTTAACTGATAAGATGAAAGAGAACTGATTTGATTTGATTTATTATTGTCACATGTATCATGATACAGTGAAAAGTAATGTTTCTTGCACGCTATAAAGCTAAAACATACCATTCATAGAGTACACAGAAGAGAAGGAAAAGAGAGGGTAGAGAATGTAGTATTACAGCTATAGCTACGGAGCAGAGAAAGGTCAACTTAATGCAAGGTTGGTCCATTCAAAAGTCTGACAGCAACAGGGAAGAACTTGTTTTTGAGGAGGTTGTGCGTGACCTCAGTTTTGTATCTTTAAGCCAATGGAAGAAAGTGGAGGAGAAAATCTCTGAAGTGCGTGGGGTTCTTGATTTTGTTGACTGCTTTTCTGAGGCAGTGAGAAGTGTATACAGAGTCAATGGATGGGAGGCTGGTTTGCATGATGGACTGGGCCACTTTCACGACCCTTTGCCTTGCAATCTTGGCCGGAGCAAGAGCCATACTAAGCTGTGAGACAACCAGAAAGGATGCTTTCTGTGGTAAAAATTGGTGAGAGCTGTAGTGGACATGCTAAATTTCCTCAGCCTCCTGAGAAAGTAGAGGCATAGATGGGCTTTCTTAACTATAGTGTCAGCCCGGGGTGACCAGTATAGCTGGTCTCACAAGAATAGCTACTTCACATTCCTGCCTGGATACAAGACTCATGCCATTCACAGCGGCAGGGCTTTGAGAGCACCAAACCCCGCTCTGCAATTTAAAGTATAGATTTCTGGCAAAAAGAATGTTTTGTTATTGGTGCCGACATTCAACATCTTAGAAGGGGAAATCTTGTTGCCAGCTCTGTTTTGTTATGAATAAGAAGTTTGAACTTACTCTGACTAAAGTTATCAGTCTCGACTTGATCATAGTATCTGTCTTTGTCACTTTTTTACTTTTTCTCTCTTTCTCTTCCTCTCGTTTACCCACTGCCTCACACCTTTTCTACATCTTTCGTTCTCTCGCTTCATCTTCCTCTCTCCTTATTTTTCCATCAGTCTCTTTCTGTTCACTACTGAGATTAACAAACCAAGAAAGTGTGAAATTGCAGTGACAATCTATATTTGTTTTCAGACGGACAGACTGTAAAGCGGATTAGTAATGGTTGTGGACCTTGCTCTGATCCCATCTCCTTTAACACTGGAAGGCTGGTTATCTCAGAGAGTAGCAGTTGCTGTACCTCTGATCAATGTAATACACTGACAGAAACAGGTAAGGTTTCAGTGCATTATAACACAAATCATCATCTGATACATTCATCTGATAATGAGACCATCCCACTGAGTGACACTGTGACTGAATAAAATCAACACTGCCAAATTCCCTCTACACTGTCCCCCATCAAACACTCCCAGGACAGGTACAGCATGGGGTTAGATACAAAGTAAAGCTCCCTCTGCACTGTCCCCATCAAATACTCCCAGGACAGGTACAGCACAGGGTTAGATACAGAGTAAAGCTCCATCTACACTGTCCCCAACAAACACTCCCAGAATATGTACAGCATAGGGTTAGATACAGAGTAAAGCTCCATCTATACTGTCCCCAACAAACACTCCCAGAATATGTACAGCATGGGGTTAGACACAGAATAAAGCTCCCTCTACACTATCCCTATCAAACACTCCCAGGACAGGTACATCAAGGGGTTTAATACAGAGTGATGCTCCCTCTAGCCTGTGCCCATCAGACACTCCCGGACAGGTACAGCACGGGGTTAGACACAGAGTAAAGATCGGGGCTGGCTATCGGAGTGGGCAGGTGGCGTTCGGGACTGCGGGGCGATTGGGGAATTGAGGCTGCCGGTGGGGGTGTGTCAGGGAGGGAGATATCGGGACCGTAGTGTGGGGGGAGGAGATCATAATTGCAGCAGGGGGGTGGTGAGATGAAGGCGGGCGTGTGTGGGGAGGGTGCAACTCAGGCCTGGACGCGTCTGGAGGATCAGCGGTGAGGCCGTGGGGTAGGATCACATGGCAGGTGATGTGAAGCTAGTCAGTGATCGGGAAGTTGACAGTGCGGGGCTACTGCACATGAGACTGTTAGTGAGTCAAAATACTTTTATTTCAAAACTCTGACGTTTATTCCAGAATTTTGGGAGAAGCAGGGACTACCAGACTCCTCATAGAACACAAACACAAGTGGACATTTACACATCATGAGTCTTAGTGTCAATCACGACACAAGTTTCCCATTCCGGCCAGAATTCCGGGTCTTCCCTCCTTGGTAGTGATACAACCCCAGATTTAATCAAGATTCACAGTCCAGCTGGCAGCTGCAGAATTGACACAGTTTTAATCCGGTCACGATTCAAAACCCTTCTGCAGCAGTACTGGCATCCCTGTCTTTGAAGTTACTTGTGTGATTGCGCCTGTCCCAGCAGGATTCTTCCTGTTAAAAACTGGGATCGCGACCTGCCATTAGCAGCTGTCAAAAGCCGGTATCGTAAATTACCATCTGTGTAACAATGTCCAACTAACACAAATAGGCAAGAATTGCAAAATAACAGCCACATTAACCTATTAGTCCTTTATAAAAATGAAAATTAAAGCATGTAAGACATGAACAAATAACTTATATTACTGCCAGGAGCAGTGTAAGCTTGAGACGATCAGTCATGATGAAAGGTACAAAATGCATGAATCCTTTCCCTACTTCATGGGCCAATCAGGGAGTCTTTGCCTCGTACTTAACCACGAGTGTAAGTTCCTCTGGCACCCCTGGGGATAGGCTGCTAACTACTAGCACTCTGTGTATTGCTGTTAGAGTTATAAATAAAGGGATTTTGGTGAAGGGACTTATTGCAAGATGTAACTCCACAACTTTTACTGAGCTAAACACTTTGGCCTCATTCTCTTCAACCTGCTCCTCTGAACAATCTTTAAAAGAAATAGGTCTGGCAGCCTCCTAAGGAGAGAAAAGAGCTGACGTTTCGAGTCCGGACAAGCCTCAGTCAAAGGGACTCGAAACATCAGCTCTTTTCTCTCCTTGCAGAAGCTGCCAGACATGCTGAGATTTTCCAGCATTTTCTCTTTTGGTTTCAGATTCCAGAATCCGCAGGAATTTGCTTTTATTTAAAAGAAGCAGTTTTACCAAACTGGGTTTCAACATCCTTCCAATGGCTATTAGACATCTCCTCTTCCTGTTGCAACTTGGCAGTCTGTGGCCTTGTTATTACACAATCTGGAAACAATTTCTGCAACACCTCTTGTTTACTGTGTCTCCACAGGCTGCTCAACTACTGTAGGCATCGCCACCATGTATGCCCCACCCTCATCGTTTCCGAGGTTCGACTGCACACTTGCAATGGGCAATTTCTTCACTACCTTTTCAATAACTACAAATGTTTTCAAACTACTTTTTCAATTTACGTTGATCTATGGGACATTTTTAGCTTATCCATGAGTTCCACATACAAATATTTTTTCCTGCAAAACTTCCCCATTCTGTCAGCATGAGGGTTCAAGTGGCACAGCGGTAAGTACTACCGTTTCACAGTGCCAGGGACCCAGGTTCAATTCCCGGCCTTGGGTGGCTTACTGTGCGGAGTCTGCACGTTCTCCCCATTTCTGTGTGGTTTCCTCTGTGTGCTCCAATTTCCTCCCACAGCCCAAAGATCTGCAGGTTAGGGGGATTGGCCATGCTAAATTGCCCCTTAGCATCCAAAGATGTAGGTTAGGGAGATTGGCCATGCTAAATTTCCCCTTAACGTCCAAAGATGTAGGTTAGTTGGATTGGCCACGCTAAATTGCCCCTTAATGTCCAAAGATGTAGGTTACTTGGATTGGCCACGCTAAATTGCCCCTTAATCTCCAAAGATGTAGGTTAGTTGGATTGGCTATGCTAAATAGCATTTTAAAGTCCAAAGGTGTGTCGGTTAGTTGGATAGGCCATGCTAAATAGCATTTTAAAGTCCAAAGGCGTGTAGGTTAGTTGGATTGGCCATGCTAAATAGCATTTTAAAGTCCAAAGGTGTGTCGGTTAGTTGGATTGGCTATGCTAAATAGCATTTTAAAGTCCAAAGGCGTGTAGGTTAGTTGGACTGGCCATGCTAAATAGCATTTTAAAGTCCAAAGATGTGTAGGTTAGTTGGATTGGCCATGCTAAATTACCCCTTAGTGGCCAAAGATGTAGGTTAGTTGGAATGGCCATGCTAAATTACCCCTTAGTGGCCAAAGATGTAGGTTAGTTGGAATGGCCATGCTAAATTGCCCCTTAGTGTCCAAAGATGTAGATTAGTTGGATTGGCCATGCTAAATTGCCCCTTATTGTCCAAAGATGTGTAGGTTGGTTGGATTGGCCATACTAAGTTGCCTCTTAGTGTGCCAAAATGTACAGTTTAGGTAGATTGGCCATGCTAAATTGCCCCTTAATGTCCAAAGATGTAGGTTAGTTGGAATGGCCATGCTAAATTGCCCCTTAGTGGCCAAAGATGTAGGTTAGTTGGAATGGCCATGCTAAATTGTCCCTTAGTGTCCAAAGATGTAGATTAGTTGGATTGGCCATGCTAAATTGCTCCTTAGTGTCCAAAGATGTAGATTAGTTGGATTGGCCATGCTAAATTGCCCCTTATTGTCCAAAGATGTGTAGGTTGGTTGGATTGGCCATACTAAGTTGCCTCTTAGTGTGCAAAGATGTACAGTTTAGGTAGATTGGCCATGCTAAATTGCCCCTCAGTGTCTCAAGATGTGTCAGTTAGGGGCATTAGTAGGGTAAATACTTCGGATTACGGGAAAGGGCCTGGGTGGGTTCCTCTGTTGGAGGGTGGGAGCAGACTTGATGGGTTGAATGGCCTCCTTCTGCTCTGGAGGGAGTCTATGAAGAGGCTGATGAAAGAAAGATTTTGATTTGTGGATGAGCTCATAATCTTAGAATCATAGAATCCCTACAGTGCAGAAGGAGGCCATTTGGCCCATTGAGTCTGCACTGACCAAAATCCCATCCAGATCCTACTCCCGCAGCCCCACACATTTATCCTACTAATCCTCCTGACACTAAGGGTTAATTTAGCATGGCCAATCTACCAAACTCACACAGCTTTGGACTGTGGGAGGAAACTGGACATGTGGAGGAAACCCATGCAGACACGGGGAGAATGTGCAGACAGTGACCCAAGATTGGTATTGAACCTAGGTCCTGACGCTGTGAGGCAGCAATGCTAACCATTGTGCCACTGTTCAGCTATCTCTGCTGCCTTCCTCATCATTTTAACCCTTTGTTCTTCAACCTGGATTTGAACAACTGAAGGAAGTGAATCTATAAATTCTCCCAAAATAATTACTTCTCAAAGTTTCATGTGTTAGCTCTGTTTTTACTGTCTGTATACATCAGTAAAAATGGCTTTGTTTTACTTTCTGAAGCTCCATACAAGTCCAAGCAGCCTGTGTTCTTAGATTTCAACATTTCTGTCTGCATGTGCCAGGAACCTACTCAAATGTAGTGAGTGTAGCCTCTTTCCTGCGTTGTAATCCCCCATTGTAATCCCTCCATTGTAATCCTCAAGTCTTCGGAGCTCTGGAGAAGAGTCATACAAACTTGAACTGTTACCTCTGTGTCTCTTTCTCTTTCCACAGATGCTGCAGAACTGCTGAGTTTTTAGGCTTTTAGGCTTTTAATTATTTCAGGGATCGTTGCTTTGGAAGTGTTTACATGGGGGTCTGACCAAGCAGGTGAATGCTTTACAAGATGATTTCTTAACTGTGTAATTGTAGTCATGTGTGTTTAAATTTTCTTCTCTTCTTCTCAATAAATCTTTTATTTTTAAACTCCCAAAAGTATTAGCAGACTTCTTGCTGCTAAGATCCTTCTCATTCTCAGAATACACCAAATAAAGGCTATGGCCAAATTTCCCTCAGGATATTTGGTTCACTCAGCACTTAATGCCTGCTGTGGTTTGTATTTCAGAGCCTAGGAACATCACACAGACTGGATTGAAATGTCAAGGGTGTTTCGACAGATCGTACAAGTCCTGCAGGGATTCTGAAAAGATGGTGGACTGTGTTGGAGCAGAAAATCACTGCATGAATGCCTCAGGGACGGAGGCCTTACGTACGTTCAACACTCTGCCAGATTTGTGAGGCTTTTCATGAATTTCTTCCTAAAGAACAAAGCAAAGTACAGCACAGGAACAGGCCCTTCTGCCCTCCAAGCCCATGCTGATCATGATACCCTGTCTAAAGTAAAAAAAAACCTTTTGCCCTTACTCAGTCCGTATCCGTCTATTCCCTCCCTATTCATGTGCCCATCCAGATGCCTCTTAAATGTTGTTAATGTGCCTGCTTCCACCCCCTCCTCTGGGAGCGCGTTCCAGGCACCCACCACTCTCTGTATGAAAAACTTACCCTGCACATTTCCCTTAAACTTCTCCACTCTCACCTTGTACCTGTGCCCGCTTGTCATTGACACTTCCACCCTGGGAACAAGCCCCTTACTGTCATCTTGTCTGTGCCTCTCATCATTTTGTAGACCCCTATCAGGTCTCCCCTCAGCCTCTGTCTTTCCAGTGAAAACAACCCGAGTTTATTCAACCTCGTCTCAGAGTCAACACCCTCGAGACCAGGCGACATCCTGGTGATCATTCTTCGCACTCTCTCCAAATCTTCCTTTGCCTTCTGGTTGTGTGGTGACCAGAAGTGCACACAATACTCCAAATGCAGCCTAACCAAGGTTTTATTTAGCTGCAAAAAGATTTCCCAACTCTTGTACTCAATGCCCCAGCTAATGAAGGCAAGCATGCCATGTGCCTTGTTCATCTCCATGGCCACCAGACTTGCCACATTGAGGGAATAGTGGACCTGCATGCCCAGATCCCTCTGTATGTTACTGTTCCTAAGGGTTCTGCCATTTAGAGTATAATTCTTTTATAAGTTTAATAATTAATGACACACGTAGGCGGATATTAACACTGCAATGAAGTTACTGTGAAAATCCCCTCATCGTCATACTCTGATACCAGTTCAGGTCCACTGAAAGGGAAATTGGCATGGCCAAAGCACCTAATCGGCACGTCTTTCAGTCTGTGGGAGGAAACTGGAGCATCCAGAGAAAACCCACGCAGACATAAGAACATAAGAACATAAGAAATAGGAGCAGGAGTAGGCCATCTAGCCCCTCGAGCCTGCCCCACCATTCAATAAGATCATGGCTGATCTGTCATGTCTCAGTTCCACATGCCCGCCTTCTCCCCATAACCCTTAATCCCCTCGCCTATCAAAAACCCATCAACCTGCGTCTTAAAAATATTTAGCAAGGCAGCCTCCACCACTTCAACGGGCAGAGAATTCCAGAGATTCACCACCCTTTGAGTGAAGAAGTTCCTCCTCAACTCCGTTCTAAACTGCCCCCCCTTTATCTTGAGGCTGTGCCCTCTAGTCCTACTGTCCTTTCTGAGCGGGAAGAGTCTCTCCACCTCTATCCTATCCATCCCATTCATCATCTTATACGTCTCAATGAGATCTCCCCTCATTCTTCTAAACTCCAACGAGTACAAGCCCAGTTTATTCAGCCTCTTGTCATAGCTCAACCCCCTCAACTCCGGTATCAGCCTAGTAAACCTCCTCTGCACTCCCTCCAAGGCCAAAATATCCTTGTGTAAGTGCGGCGACCAAAACTGCACACAGTACTCCAGCTGCGGCCTCACCAGTGCCCTGTACAGCTGCAGCAAGACCTCCCTACTTTTATATTCAATCCCCCTCACTATGAAGGCCAGCATCCCATTCGCCTTCCTGACCACCTGCTGCACCTGCAGGCTGGGTTTTTGCGACTCATGCACGAGGACCCTGAGGTCCCTCTGCACCGTCGCCTGCTGCAGTTTTTCGCCACGCAAGTAATAGTCCTTCCTACCATTATTCCTACCAAAGTGGACAACCTCACATTTGCCAACGTTAAATTCCATTTGCCAGTTCCTGGCCCATTCGCCCAGCCTATCTAGATCCTTCTGCAGACTCTCCACACCCTCCGCACAATTTGCCGTTCCCTCAATCTTGGTGTCATCAGCAAATTTCGACACCATACACTCGGTTCCCTCCTCCAGATCATCTATATAAATGGTAAATAGCTGAGGCCCCAGCACCGACCCCTGGGGCATTCCACTAGTCACCAACCGCCAATCCGAATAGCACCCATTGACCCCCACTCTCTGCCTCCTATTTGACAGCCAATCCTCTATCCACGCTAACACCCTACCCCCAACTCCATGCCCCCTGACCTTCTGTAATAACCTCTTGTGAGGCACCTTGTCAAACGCCTTCTGAAAATCCAGAAAGACCACATCCACCGGCTCTCCTCTATCCACCGCCCTAGACACATCCTCATAGAACTCCAGTAAGTTTGTCAGACACAACTTCCCCTTAACGAAACCGTGCTGTGTCTGCTCTATCAAACAATTCTCCTCAAGATGCCTCGCTATTTACTCCTTGATCACAGATTCTAACATTTTACCTACAACAGACGTTAAACTAACCGGCCTATAATTCCCTGCCTTTTGCCTGCCACCCTTCTTAAACAACGGTGTAACATTAGCCGTTTTCCAATCTTCCGGCACTTCCCCGGAATCCAGCGACGTTTGGAAAATAATCACCAAGGCATCCACTATCACCTCCGCCATTTCTTTCAGAACCCTCGGATGCATTCCATCCGGTCCTGGGGACTTGTCCACAATCAGTCCCTCCAGTCAGTCGAGCACCACCTCTCTCGTAACAATAATGTCATTGAGACCCTCCAGTCCTACCATCTTTCCATCGCTAACACCAGGCAAATTATTCACGTCCTCCTCCGTGAAGACTGAAACAAAAAAGTTATTCAAGGCGTCAGCCATTTCCCCATCCCCTACCACTAAGTCCCCCCTCTCATCCTCTAAGGGTCCAACGTTCACCCTAGTCAGCCTCTTCCTTTTTATGTATTTATAAAAACTATTGCTTTTTTTTTATATCAAGCGCTTGCCCAGCTTCATAGTTTATCCTACCCTTCTTTATCAACTTTTTTGTCATTCTTTGTTGACAGTTAAACATCTCCCAATCCTCTTCTCGCCCACTGCTCTTAGCTACTCTAAACGCATCCGCTTTTAATTTAACAATTTCCTTTACCTCCTTGGTTATCCACGGCTGATTATCTCTCCTCCGACTATCCTTTTTAACCATCGGAATAAATTTATGCTGAGCACCAAGAAAGATCTCCTTAAAGATCCTCCACTGTTCCTCAGCAGACCCTCCCTCCAACGCGTTCCCCCAATCAACATTCGCCAATTCCTCTCTCATCCTACCGTACTCCCCTCTGTTCAAGCAAAGGACACGTGTCCGGGAACCCACTTTCTCCTCCTCCATCTGCACCAGAAACTCCACCATACAATGATCACTCTTCCCAAGAGGATCCTTCACCGCAAGGTCCCTAATTCTACCCGCCTCATTACATAACACCAGATCCAAGATAGCTCGCTCCCTCGTCGGCTCCAACACACACTGTTCAAGGAAACTATCCTGGCAGCATTCCAAGAACTCTTCCTCGAGCCCCCCGCGTCCAACATGGGTTGACCAATCAATATGTAGATTGAAATCCCCCATAATTATCGCCGTTCCATTCCTGCATGCCGCATTTATTTGCGCGTTCACAGCCCGCCCCACCTCTGGACAACATGCAAACTCCACACAGATAGTGACCCAAGCTGGGAATCGAACCCAGGTCCCTGGTGCTCTTGAGGCAGGAGTGCTAAGCACTGTGGCACCGTACTCAATCCATTTGTTTCTGCTTGTCTCTGAGCCTGACGCTGAGGGCATGAGGATGCGTCCCAGGGTCTCCCACATCACTCAGTCAGGATGGGATGGGTCAGAGTCCACCCCCTTCTACAGAACTGAAGAGGGATGGAAATGTGATGAATTATATTCTTGGGGAGCGGGAAGAGGGTTCTGGAGCAAATTGGGAGAGGGCGGAACTCAGGAGAGATTGACAAAGATGTCACAGGCGTGAGATAAAGGGGCTGTTAATGGTGCGGGATGGAAGTGTATTAACTGCTGCAAAGGTCGGATAGCAGGATGTGTTAATCGGAAAACCGAGGTCAGTGGGAACAAAGAGACAGTGACCATGTGGGGGAGGGGTGCGGTCGTGTTGGGACACGCCAGGGAGATTGAAAAACAGAAAACAAAAGGAGAGGGAGAGGAGAACGTTCCCTTCTTCCTCTCCTCCAGAAGATAAGTCATCACATTTCTGCCCCTCCTCACTCCTGGGGAAGGCTCCGAGTTATCGAAATGTTAACTCTGTTTCTCCACAGATGCTGACAGACCTGCTGAGTATTTCCAGTGTTTTCATTTCAGAATTCCAGCATCCGCGGTGTTTTGCTTTTATACACCCTCTGTCCTGTCTGTTTCTAGTGACTGGAGGGGACGTTTTCTTTGCCAAGGGCTGTGTGTCCGAACGTGTCACTCTATCACGGGACAGCGTGAAAGATCACTTCATCCAGTTTGACGAAAATCATCACTTTTGTAAGAGCAGCTTCTGTAACAGTGACCTGCAAGGTGGTACCACCACAGCAACACCAGGTAAAGGCGGGGCGTGGGGAGGGGATGGAATGGGTGCACAGGCCCCGAGTGTAGGGATATTGATCCACATTATGGGCATGATTTTCCTCTCAAAATAATAATTGACCAAGAGGTGGGAATACGGGAGTTTTTTCCGCCTGTTTTTCAGGCAGACTTAATTCAATCAATCTCCAGCATCACAGAGTCCATCAGGTGGTTCATGCCAGTGTGTATGGGGGTGGGGGAGGGGGGTGTGCAGATCCTAACCCAAACCTGCCAGAGAGGCGGCATCAGCCTGCTGAGGGAGCCATTGCGCATGTTCCAATCTGCCAGGATACTGGGAAAACAGTTGATAAGCAGTTCCCCCTGCCCCTGATTCCCCCCCCACCACCATCGCTGGCCTCCCTATCACCGACCCTGATCCCATCTTCCCTCCATGCTGTTGCTGGCCCCGACCACCGCACCCGCCACCACCCCCCCACCCCCAACCACATCACACAGCTCCAACCCTGCTGGTGGCCCGACCCGGCCTTCAGTTCCTGGCCCCATCACGAGCCCCACCACCCCCATGCAGAGTTTTCCCCATTCCATCCCCTCCTGCCTCACCCTAACCCTGGTGCGGCTCCGCTCCTATCTGCCCTCCGAAGCCCCACCATGTGGCACGGCCTGGTGCCTACTGGACACTGCTGGTGTGCCAGGCTGGCAGTGCCAGGGTGCCAGGCTGGTAGTGCCAGGGTTCCAGGCTGGCAGTGCTGGGCTGGCACTGCCCATGGGGCACTACCCTGTCCCCAGCCTCCCAGGAGGGCAGGACAAAGAGAGAGAGAAAGGGGAATGGAGGAGAGAGATAAGGAAGGGAGAGAGAGACAGAGAGAAAGGGGAAGAGGGAGAGAGAAAGAAAGTGGGGAAGGGGAGAGAGCGAGAAAGAGAGAGAAAGGGGAGGAGAGAGAGAGAGAGAAAGGGAAGGCGGGGGCGGAGAGAGAGAGAGAGCAAGAAAGATTCAAGGCTAAGAGAGAAGGGAGGGAGAGTGCGGAAAGGGGAAGTGAAAGCGAGGATGCGAGAGACAGGAATGGAGGAATAAAAGAAAAAACGAAATGAGAGGCAGAATGACAGAGAGAGAGAGAGAGAGACTGTACGAACTGATTGTGTGGGATTATAAGAACATAAGAACATAAGAAATAGGAGCAGGAGTAGGCCATCTGGCCCTTCGAGCCTGCCCCGCCATTCAATAACATCATGGCTGATCTGTCGTGGCTCAGTTCCACATTCCCGCCCTCTCCCCATAACCCTTAATCCCCTCGCTTATCAAAAATCCATCAAGCCGCTTCTTAAAAATATTTAGCGAGGCAGCCTCCACCACTTCAATGGGCAGAGAATTCCAGAGAGTCGCCACCCTTTGAGTGAAGAAGTTCCTCCTCAACTCCGTTCTAAACCGCCTCCCCTTTATCTTGAGGCTGTGCCCCCTAGTCCTACTGTCTTTTTTGAGCGGGAAGAGTCTCTCCACCTCTATCCTATCCATCCCATTCATCATCTTATACGTCTCAATGAGATCTCCCCTCATTCTTCTAAACTCCAACGAGTACAAGCCTAGTTTATTCAGCCTCTCCTCATAGCTTATCACAGTTACGTCACTGTGGTGTGAATGTCAGCTGACTTGTGAGACGAATAAATAAATGGATAAACAAATAAACAAGTAGATATAAAGGTGGAAAGTGGAAACATCTTCTAATATATTTACAATTAAACCCAGCACAACCTCTCCTTCCAGTGACAGGATAACCAGAGGGGACACAGATTGAAGAGGAAAAGGACCAGAGGAGGTTGGGGGGGCGGTGGGGAGGTGGAGATGAGGAGAATTATATTTAAACACAGCAGGTGTGATTTTCCAGACACGCTGGCCTCAAGGCTGGAAAATCCAGCCCGAGGTCAATGGACCTTAGCATGGTGTGAACCGCCTGCTACGATTCCCTTGGCAGGTGGAAGGGGAGAACTCCACCCAGGGAGTTGTTGTGGTCTGGAAGGCACTGCCTGGATGGGCACAGGAACTTTCAAAGGGATGGTAAATAGAGGGTTATGGGGTAAATTATGGGGGAGGGCGGGTTGGAGAGTGGGCCAGCACAGGGAATGGTGGGCTGAATGGTCGGTGCTGAAGATTCTCTAATTCAAACATGGCCTCAACATTGCCGGAGCCTGTGATTGGTCAGGTAGAGGACCCAGTGGAAAGTGCATTGGGATCATCCATCTCTTAACTTTAGTTAATGATCTCTTCATTTCCCCTCGCCTTCCCCGATTGGTCCAACAGGAGTCACAACGAGCAGTCCAGTGATGTCAGAGACCACCGCTGAAGAGTCAACCAATAGCAACGGTAAGAATTCACATCACCTCTTATACCAAGGATCAATAGGCAAGTACACAGGAACTGGGATCTGTGTCTGTGTTACAGGCCTCCTCCTGTTCCTGTGTAACAGTCTCGAGGGGCTGAATGGCCTGCTCCTGTTCCTGTGTAACAGTCTCGAGGGGCTGAATGGCCTGCTCCTGTTCCTGTGTAACAGTCTCGAGGGGCTGAATGGCCTGCTCCTGTTCCTGTGTAACAGGCTCGAGGGGCTGAATGGGGCCTCCTCCTGTTCCTGTGTAACAGTCTCGAGGGGCTGAATGGGGCCTCCTCCTGTTCCTGTGTAACAGGCTCGAGGGGCTGAATGGGGCCTCCTCCTGTTCCTGTGTAACAGGCTCGAGGGGCTGAATGGGGCCTCCTCCTGTTCCTGTGTAACAGGCTCGAGGGGCTGAATGGGGCCTCCTCCTGTTCCTGTGTAACAGGCTCGAGGGGCTGAATGGGGCCTCCTCCTGTTCCTGTGTAACAGGCTCAAGGGGCTGAATGGGGCCTCCTCCTGTTCCTGTGTAACAGGCTCGAGGGGCTGAATGGGGCCTCCTCCTGTACTCCCTCTATAGTAAGGACATCGTTCCTCAGATAAGGACACCAGAACTGCCCACAATACTCCAGATGTGGCCTCGCCAATGCCCTACAATTGCGTGGGGTCAAGATTTCGGGCATGGAGTGTGGAGAGTGGGACAACTTCAAGAGACCATTTCCGGCACAAGGCACGATAGGCTGAGTGGTCATTGCCTGTGCTGTAAGATTCTCTAATTCTGACATGGCTTCCACAAGCCCAGAGCCTGTGATAGCTTTTAGTTTATTTATTCGTGTCACAAGTTGGCTTACATTAACACTGCAATGAAGTTACTGTGAGAGTACCAAAGTGGCCACACTCTGGAGCCTGTTTGGGTACACTGAGGGAGAATTTAGCACGGCTAATGCACCCAACAAGCATGTCTCTCAGACTGTGGGAGTAAACTGGAGCACCCGGAGGAAACCCACACAGACACGGGGTGAACATACAGACTCCAAACAGACTGTGATCCAAGCTGGGAATCCATCCCGGCTCTGTGAGACGGCAGTGCTAACCACTGTGCCACCGTGTGGTCAGGTAGTGAACCCAATGGAAAGTGCATTGGGAATACCCTGGGATCATCCATCTCTCAACTTTAGTTAATGATCTCTTCATTTCCCCTCCCCTTCCCTGATTGGTCCAACAGGAGTCACAACGAGCAGTCCAGTGATGTCAGAGACCACCGCTAAAGAGTCAACCAATAGCAACGGTAAGAATTCACATCACCTCTTATACCAAGGATCAATAGGCAAGTACACAGGAACTGGGATCTGTGTCTGTGTTACAGGCCTCCTCCTGTTCCTGTGTAACAGTCTCGAGGGGCTGAATGGGGCCTCCTCCTGTTCCTGTGTAACAGGCTCGAGGGACTGAATGGCCTGCTCCTGTTCCTGTGTAACAGGCTCGAGGGGCTGAATGGGGCCTCCTCCTGTTCCTGTGTAACAGTCTCGAGGGGCTGAATGGGGCCTCCTCCTGTACTCCCTCTATAGTAAGGACATCGTTCCTCAGATAAGGACACCAGAATTGCCCACAATACTCCAGATGTGGCCTCGCCAATGCCCTACAATTGCGTGGGGTCAAGATTTCGGGCATGGAGTGTGGAGAGTGGGACAACTTCAAGAGACCATTTCCGGCACAAGGCAGGATGTGCTGAGTGGTCATTGCCTGTGCTGTAAGATTCTCTAATTCCAACATGGCTTCCACATTCACAAGCCCAGAGCCTGTGATAGCTTTTAGTTTGTTTATTCGTGTCACAAGTCAGCACACATTAACACTGCAATGAAGTTACTGTGAGAGTACAAAAGTGGACACACTCTGGCGCCTGTTTGGGTACACTGAGGGAGAATTTAGCACGGCCAATGCACCCAACAAGCATGTCTCTCAGACTGTGGGAGTAAACTGGAGCACCCGGAGGAAACCCACACAGACACGGGGTGAACATACAGACTCCAAACAGACTGTAATCCAAGCTGGGAATCCATCCCGGCTCTGTGAGGCGGCAGTGCTAACCACTGTGCCACCGTGCGGTCAGGGAGTGAACCCAATGGAAAGTGCATTGGGAATACCCTGGGATCATCCATCTCTCAACTTTAGTTAATGATCTCTTCATTTCCCCTCCCCTTCCCTGATTGGACCAACAGGAGTCACAACGAGCAGTCCAGTGATGTCAGAGACCACCGCTAAAGAGTCAACCAATAGCAACGGTAAGAATTCACATCACCTCTTATAGCAAGGATCAATAGGCAAGTACACAGGAACTGGGATCTGTGTCTGTGTTACAGGCCTCCTCCTGTTCCTGTGTAACAGTCTCGAGGGGCTGAATGGGGCCTCCTCCTGTTCCTGTGTAACAGGCTCGAGGGGCTGAATGGGGCCTCCTCCTGTTCCTGTGTAACAGTCTCGAGGGGCTGAATGGGGCCTCCTCCTGTTCCTGTGTAACAGGCTCGAGGGGCTGAATGGGGCCTCCTCCTGTTCCTGTGTAACAGTCTCGAGGGGCTGTGTCTGGGTTGATACGGTATCAGTTCACAATCTAGAGTTGCCCCTAAGATACGCTGAATATTGCGGAATGGACTGCCCAATGATGTTGAGTCCGATTTTCCCAAAGGAAACTCAGTGCCAAACGGGTGGGAATATGGGAGTTTTTCCACCCGGTTTTTGGGTGAGCTGAGTTGAATGAATTTCTGGCACTTTGTGCAGCAGCGAATCTGTCGGCTGATTCACACCCAGGAGACCAGGCTCAGCCCGCTGAGGCAGCCATTGGCTCATAGAAACTAGAAGCAGGAGGAGGCCATTTGGCCCTTCGAGCCTGCTCCGCCATTCATTACCATCACGGCTGATCATCCCATTCAGTATTCTGATCTCCCCTTTTCCATCCATATCCCTCGATCCCTTGAGTCTCAAGAGCTATATCTAATTTCATCTTGAGATCACACTGGGTTTTGACCCCAACTACTTTCGGTGTTTGTGAATTCCACACATTCACCACCCTCTGGGTGAAGAAATTTCTCCTCACCTCAATTCTAAAAGTTTTACTCCTTATTCTCAAACTATGACCACTCGTTCTGGGTTCCCCCACCATTGGGAACACTCTTTCCAAATCCATCATATCTCACCCTGTTAGAATTTTGTAAGTTTCTATGAAATCCCCTCTCGCTCTCCGAACTACAGTAAATATAATCCTAACTGACTTACTCTGTCCTCGTGTGACAGACCTGCCTTCCCAGGAATCAACCTCACAAACCTTCACTGTGCTCCCTCTATAGTAAGGACATCGTTCCTCAGATAAGGACACCAGAACTGCCCACAATACTCCAGGTGTGGCCTCGCCAATGCCCTACAATTGCGTCAATCTCCCAGCACACCAGTAGATTGGTTGACAGATGACTCACCCTGATCCCCGATCATTGGCCCCTACCCCCTCCTACCCTGTCCCCAGACCACCCCAGCCAAGAAAATGCAGCGTTGTGGGGTCAAGATGTCGGGCATGGAGTGTGGAGAGTGGGACAACTTCAAGGGATCTTTTCCAGCACAAGGCAGGATGGGCTGAGTGGTCATTGCCTGTGCTGTAAGATTCTCTAATTCCGACATGGCTTCCACATTCACAAGCCCAGAGCCTGTGATAGCTTTTAGTTTATTTTTAGTGTCACAAGTCGGCTCACATTAACACTGCAATGAAGTTACTGTGAGAATACCCGAGTGGCCACACTCTGGCGCCTGTTTGGGTACACTGAGGGAGAATTTAGCACGGCTAATGCACCCAACAAGCATGTCTCTCAGACTGTGGGAGTAAACTGGAGCACCTGGAGGAAACCCACACAGACACGGGGTGAACATACAGACTCCAAACAGACTGTGATCCAAGCTGGGAATCCATCCCGGCTCTGTGAGACGGCAGTGCTAACCACTGTGCCACCGTGTGGTCAGGTAGTGAACCCAATGGAAAGTGCATTGGGAATACCCTGGGATCATCCATCTCTCAACTTTAGTTAATGATCTCTTCATTTCCCCTCCCCTTCCCTGATTGGTCCAACAGGAGTCACAACGAGCAGTCCAGTGACGTCAGAGACCACCGCTGAAGTGTCAACCTATAGCAACGGTAAGAATTCACATCACCTCTTATACCAAGGATCAATAGGCAAGTACACAGGAACTGGGATCTGTGTCTGTGTTACAGGCCTCCTCCTGTTCCTGTGTAACAGTCTCGAGGGGCTGAATGGGGCCTCCTCCTGTTCCTGTGTAACAGGCTCGAGGGGCTGAATGGGGCCTCCTCCTGTTCCTGTGTAACAGGCTCGAGGGGCTGAATGGGGCCTCCTCCTGTTCCTGTGTAACAGGCTCAAGGGGCTGAATGGGGCCTCCTCCTGTTCCTGTGTAACAGTCTCGAAGGGGGCTGAATGGGGCCTCCTCCTGTTCCTGTGTAACAGTCTCGAGGGGCTGTGTCTGGGTTGATATGATTTCAAATCACGGTGAAACATAAGAACATAAGAAATAGGAGCAGGAGTAGGCCATCTAGCCCCTCGAGCCTGCCCCGCCATTCAATAAGATCATGGCTGATCTGAAGTGGCTCAGTTCCACTTTCCCGCTTTCTCCCCATAACTCTTAATCCCCTTGCCTACCAAAAACCTATCTACCCGCGTCTTAAATATATTTAGCGAGGCAGCCTCCACCACTTCAACGGGCAGAGAATTCCAGAGATTCACCACCCTTTGAGTGAAGAAGTTCCTCCTCAACTCCGTTCTAAACCGCCCCCCCCTTATCTTGAGGCTGTGCCCTCTAGTCCTGCTGAGCGGGAAGAACCTCTCCACCTCGACTCTATCCATCCCCTTCATCATCTTATACGTCTCAATAAGATCCCCCCTCACCCTTCTAAACTCCAGTGAATACAAGCCCAGTCTATTCAGCCTCTCTTCATAGTTCAACCCCCTCAACTCCGGTATCAGCCTAGTAAACCTCCTCTGCGCTCCCTCCAAGGCCAAAATATCCTTGCGCAAGTGCGGCGACCAAAACTGCACACAGTACTCCAGCTGCGGCCTCACCAATGCCCTATACAGCTGCAACAAGACCTCCCTACTTTTATATTCAATCCCCCTCGCTATGAAGGCCAGCATCCCATTCGCCTTCCTGACCACCTGCTGCACCTGCAGGCTGGGTTTTTGCGACTCATGCACAAGGACCCCCAGGTCCCTCTGCACTGTTGCATGCTGCAGCTTTTCGCCCTTTAAATAGTAGTCCCTCCGATTATTATTCGTGTAACATCACCTCTAAAATACGCTGAACATTGTGGGAATGCACAACCCAATAACAACAATGATGTTTCCTATTAACTTTTATTTCCGATTCTCGTCACAGGACCTTGTTGTACTCTTGCCGTAGTTCTTGGACTCTTAGCAGGTTTGCTGATCATTGCGATAATATGTTGCTGTTGCTGCAGTAAAGGAAGAGGTCAGTCTGCTGTCCCTGTGATAATATTACTTTGATTTCAATCATAGAATATACGACATGAAATAAATCCTTTCTCCTTATCATGTTTGTAGTACCACATTCTAAACATATTCCCAAGCTCCTCACATCCATCTAATTTTCACAGCCTGAGTCACCTCTTCCAGCCCCGACAACCCTCCCAATCTCAGTAACCTCCTCCAGCCCCGACAACCTTCCCTATCTCTGTAACCTCTTCCAGCCCCGACAACCCTCCCAGTCTCTGTAACCTCCTCCAGCTCCTACAACGCTCCCAATCTCTGTAACCTCTTCCAGCCCCTTCAGCCATCCCTATCTCTGTAACCTCCTCCAGCCCCTACAACCCTCCCTATCTCTGTAACCTCTTCCAGCCCCAACAACCTTCCCTATCTCTGTAACCTCTTCCAGCCCCGACAACCCTCCCAATCTCAGTAACCTCCTCCAGCTCCTACAACGCTCCCAATCTCTGTAACCTCCTCCAGCCCCTACAACCCTCCCTATCTCTGTAACCTCCTACAGCCTTCCCTATCTCTGTAACATCCTCCAGCCCCGACAACCCTCCCAATCTCAGTAAGCTCCTCCAGCCCCAGCAGCCTTCCCTATCTCTGTAACCTCCTCCAGCCCCTACAGCCTTCCCTATCTCTGTAACCTCCTCCAGCCCTGACAACCCTCGCTATCTCTGTAACCTCCTCCAGCCCCTACAACCCTCCCTATCTCTGTAACCTCCTACAGCCTTCCCTATCTCTGTAACATCCTCCAGCCCCGACAACCCTCCCAATCTCAGTAAGCTCCACCAGCCCCAGCAGCCTTCCCTATCTCTGTAACCTCCTCCAGCCCCTACAGCCTTCCCTATCTCAGTAACCTCCTCCAGCCCCTGCAGCCTTCCCTATCTCTGTAACCTCTTCCAGCCCCTACAACCCTCCCTATCTCTGTAACCTCTTCCAGCCCTGACAACCCTTCCTATCTCTGTAACCTCCTCCAGCCACCACAACCCTCCCTATCTCTGTAACCTCCTCCAGCCCCTACAACCCTCCCAATCTCTGTAACCTCCTCCAGCCCCTACAACCCTCCCAATCTCTGTAACCTCCTCTAGCCCCGACAACCCTCTCAATCTCTGTAACCTCCTCCAGTCCCGACAACCCTCCCTATCTCTGTAACTTCCTCCAGCCCCTACAACCCTCCCTATCTCTGTAACTTCCTCCAGCCCCTACACCCCTCCCTATCTCTGTAACCTCCTCCAGCCCCGACAACCCTCCCTATCTCTGTAACCTCCTCCAGCCCCTACAACCCTCCCTTTCTCTGTAACTTCTTTCAGCCCCTACAACCCTCCCTATCTCTGTAACTTCCTCCAGCCCCTACAACCCTCACTATATCTGTAACCTCCTCCAGCCCCTACAACCCTCCCTATCTCTGTAACCTCCTCCAGCCCCTACACCCCTCCCTATCTCTGTAACCTCCCCCAGCCCCTACACCCCTCCCTATCTCTGTAACCTCCTCCAGCCCCTACAACCCTCCCTATCTCTGTAACCTCCTCCAGCCCCTACACCCCTCCCTATCTCTAATCTCCTCCAGTACCTCTAACTCTCCCTGTCTCTAAAGTCCTCCAGCCCCCTCCAACCCCTCGTAACACTGTAACCTCCTCCAGCCCCTCCAACCCCTCGTAACACTGTAACCTCCTCCAGCCCCTCCAACCCCTCGTAACACTGTAACCTCCTCCAGCCCCTCCAACCCCTCGTAACACTGTAACGTCCTCCAGCCCCCTCCAACCCTCTCAGATCTCTGCGCTCCTCCTCTTCTGCCTCCCCCGATTTCCATTGCTCCGCCATTGGCGGCCGTACCTTCAGCTGCCTGGGTCGGGGGGGGGTGGTGAGGGGGGGTCGAGGGGGTGGTGAGGGGGGGGTCGAGGGGGAGGTGAGGGGGGGGTCGAGGGGGGAGGGGGGGGTGAGGGGGGTCGGGGGGGGTTGGTGAGGGGGGGGGTCGAAGGGGGAGGGGGGGGTGAGGGTGGTGGGGGGGGTGTGGGGTAAGCTCTGGAATTTCCTCCTTATATGTCTCTCCACCTTTTCTCTCGTTTCCTTTCAAACACTCCTTAAAGACCATCCTCTTTTCGGTGAAACCTGGCTGTATGAGACTCAGGGTCAAAGTTTTTTTTCCCCGGTTCTCTGAGGCATTTCCGTGCGTGGTGGTGTGTGGAAGGTGATAGTTGAGGCTTAGTCGTCATTCCCATCTGAATTCCTCTCTTGGCTTCCTCTAAATGCAGAGTCTAGAATTGTGTGAAGTGTGGTCCTGGATTCCGAGAATACCTGGTGTTCTGAGGCTGTGATGTCTCCATTGACTGGGCTTCCTGCTGTTTGATCCTTTGGCCTTTGGTATCACTCAAGAAGAATGTGACGTCCAGAGGACCATCTATTTCCTTCTTCCTGAGGATTTGAGACAACTACCTCTCAACGGCTGCGAAAAGAAATCCCTCTGCATATTACATTCAGAAATTATGATTGTACAAACGCTTGCCACCGGCTTACTGATTTCTTTTGGTAATGTGTTCACCTGATGTTGTTTTGTTTTAAAAATCATTTGTCCGTGGGACCTGGGCGTTCCTGCCTGGGCCCATCCCGAATTGCCCCTTGAGAAGGTGATGGTGAGCTGATCAACTGCTGCAGCCCCTGAGGTGTAGATACACCCACAGCGCTGTTTGGCAGGGAGTTGTGGGATTTTGAGCCACAGTGAAAGAACGGTCGATGTATTTCCAATTCAGGATTGTGAGTGGCTTGGAGGGGAACGTCCAGGTGGCGGTGTGAATTGAAACATGGGAAGTAGGAGCAGGAGTAGGCCATTGGCCTTTCGAGCCGACTCCGCCGTCCCATACGATCGTGGCTCATTCGCAGAATCAATAGGCAAATGCACGTGAACTGAGATCGGTGTGTGTATCACAGGCCTCCTTCTGTTCCAGTGTAACTCCTCAATCTAAACACCAGACACTCACCTTCTCCCCCTACCCCTTTAGAATCTAGAATTCTATCTATTTCCTTCTTAAATATATCCGGCGAATTGCCCTCCACAGCTTTCTGTTGGAGAGGCGTCCACAAGCTCGCCGCTCTCTGAGTGAAATAAACCCTCCTCAGCTCACTCCTAAATGGTCTATCCTGAGACTGTGGCTTCTCGTTCTAGAGGTCCCCACACCCGCCCAGCCAGAAGAAACAGCACCCCTGAATTCTGTGCCGTCAGAATTTTATACAGCGCCCTCGTGTTTTTCTGAATCCCGAGGAACACAACCCTAGTTGGCCCAGTCTCTCTCTGTGCTCGTAGAGGGTTGGAAGGCGGTGTCACAGGATTTCACTCACATGAGTTCCTGCAGTGTGTGTTGTAGATAATATACACACACACACACACACACACACACACACACACACACACACACACACACACACACACACACACACACACACACGGCTGTCACTGTCCGTTGGTTGTGGCAGGATTGAAGATGGCGGAAGGGGTGTCAAACAAGCGACCCGCTTTGTCCTGGACGATGTTGATCTTCATTACTATTGTTGGAGTTGCGTCAGTTCTCCAATGTGTGTTCATTAAAATGACCAAAATCCATTTCTGTGGAGTCTCTCATGTCAACCTGAAGTGTTTGAATGAAATACATTATTTGACGCGCCATCACCATTGAGAATGAGGTTGCCAAGTCATGTTTCAAAGAAAAGGTTTATTTCTCCCTCGTCACAGATTGACATTCGCGCTGCAATGAAGTTACTGTGAAGACCTCCTGGTCGCCACACTCCGGCGCCCGTTCGGGGAGAATCGTAGGGCCCAGTTCTCCCATTGCAACTTTCCTGGCGGGTCCATTCGGGAGAATCGCGCGTTGTCCATTTTGTGGGATTCGTGCGAGCACCCGGAACACACGCATGTCTCCCAAAGCCAGAGAACAGTTGCGGCTGAGACTGCGCTGGAAACCAGCAGGAAAAGATCAATGATTTAAATTTTTTTTTAATGTCGTTTAAATATATCTTGCATATGATTATCAGGCCCAGTCCAGAACTTGGAGCCAAAGAGGTTTACAGCATGGAACAGGCCCTGCGGCCTAATTTGTCCATGCCACCGTCTTTTTTCAAAGCTAATCCCAATTGCCCACATTTGGCCCATATCCCTCTACACCCATCATACCCGTGTAACTGTCTAAATGCTTTTTAAAAGATAAAATTGTACCCGCCTCTATTAATACCTCTGGCAGCTTGTTCCAGACACTCACCACCCTCTGTGTGAAACAATTGCCCCCCTGGACACTTTTGTGTCTCTCCCCTCTCACCTTAAACCTAGGCCCTCGAGTTTTAGACTCCCCTACCTTGCCTAAGCCCCGAATTATTTTATAGACCCCTATAAGGTCACCCCTCAGCCTCCTACACTCCAGGGATAAAAGTCCCAGTATATTGAGTCTCTCCTTATAACCCAAGCCATCAATTCTCGGTAGCACCCTAGTAAATCTTTTCTGAACTCTTTCTAGTTTAATAATATCCTTTCTATAGTAGGGTGACCAGAACTACACACAGGATTCCAAGTGTGGCCTTACCAATGTCTTGTACAACTTCAACAAGACATCCCAACTCCTGTATTCAATGTTCTGACCGATGAAACCAAGCATGTTGAATGCCTTCTTCACCACTCTGTCCACCTGTGACTCCACTTTCAAGGTGCTATGTACATGGACCCCTAAATCTCGTTGTTCTGTAACTCTCCCCAAGCCCTACCATTAACTGAGTAAGTCCTGCCCTGGTTCAATCTACCAAAATGCATCAGCTCGCATTGGTCTAAATTAAACTCCATCTGCCATTCGTCAGCCCACTGGCCCAATTGATCAAGATCCCGTTGCAATTGGAGATAACTTTCTTCACTGCCCACTATGCCACCAATCTTGGTGCCATCTGCAAACTTACTAACCATGCCCCCTATATTCTCATCCAAATCATTAATATAAATGACAAATAACAGTGGGCCCAGCACTGATTCCTGAGGCACACCGCTGGTCACAGGCCTCCAGTTTGAAGAACAACTCTCTACTACCACCCTCTGGCTTCTGTGAGGAAGCCCATTTTGTATCCATTTAGATACCTCACCCCAGATCCTGTGAGATTTAACTTTATGCAACAACCTATCATGCGGTACCTTGTCAAAGGCCTTGCTAAATCCATGTAGGCAACATCATGCCCAATAGCATCTCCCACCCTGCCAGGAATACTCCATTCCGGTGGGGTTTAAAATAGCTCCCCATGTTCGGGGAACTGGTGGGAGACCCTGCCAGAATGAAGGTGGGGGTGGGGGTGTGCAATCAGGGCCCTCCATGAGGTCAATGGGCAGTGGTGGTGCACCCTGGGCGTGGGCACCCTGGGGCCTATTGTGGGTGGGGCCTAGGGGGCGATTGGTGGGGGTGGGGGATCGTGCTGCCTCTTCGCGTGGGGATTGGTCAGGGCTGGAGGGAGGGCAGTGATTGGGGTGGGCTGGGGGGGGTGGAGTGGTCTGCCGGGTGTTGGGGGGGGCGGGGGTGGTTGGTCTCCTTTGGGGCACGGGAGGGGGGGTGGTGTCTGCCTCCCTGGGGAGAATGTCAGTGGGGAGGGGGGGTTTGTCAGAGTGAGGAGGGTATGGGGATGGTCAGTGAGTGAGGGAGGGGGTCGCGGCTGGCCTGGGAATTGTTGTGGAGGCTGCGATCGGGGTGGGGGGTGTTGGGGGGTGCTGAAGGGGCATCTCTGCAGGGGTCCCGGGCTGGCCAGTGTTCGAGCTGGCTGGCAAATGGAGAGACTGATAGATCGGGGCCATGCGCAGAGTTCCTGAACTGTGAGACTCCAGTGTGAATAGGCCCCGTGCCCTGGATTTTAATGAGATTCAGGATTGTGACCTGTGCAATGTGCAGAGTGCAGAGATTCAGATCTGAAGTTGCACTGAAGAAACAATCGTGATCTAGAATAGTTTTCTCACCAGTTCAGCAATTCTGGGAGAATCACACCCCCCATCCCCCCCCCATAGAATAGTACAGAGCACAAGGAGGCCATTCTGTCCATCGAGTCTGCACTGACCACCCGGGCCCGATGGCCATAACCCCATGCATTTACCCTAGCTGGTCCCCCTGACACTAAGGGGCAATTTCAGCACGGCCAATCCACCCAACCCACACACCTTTTGGACTGTGGGAGGAAACTGGAGCACCCGGAGGAGACCCACGCAGTTACAGGTAAACCTGCAGACTCTGCACAGACAGTGACCCAAGCTGGGAATCGAACCTGGGTCCCTGGCGCAGTGAGGCAGCAGTGCTAACCACTGTGTCACCGTGCCTCCCCTTATGCACAGTGGGATCCCACAATCTTGTCCCCCTCCACCCCCGACACAGTTTGTATTGTTTTGTTAAGTTCATTCATTGGATATGGGCCGTATGTCTATACATCTGCTGTGGATCACACGTAAAAGCCAAACGAAGTACAGAGGACAGGTTTCCATCTCTAAAGGCTGTATTGTACCACAGCGCCAATCACCTCTGATTCTAGATATTTATTGGATTCAAATTTTACCATCTACAGCAGTGGGATTCGAACCCGGGTCTCCCCGGAGCATCTCCCTGATCCCTGGATTCCTATTGACAATAACACAAGGCCACTGCACCCTTGCTCACTCTGCAAATCCCCCTGACCGATATTTTGGTTTGATTGATTCTTGTCACATGTATTAGTACACAGTGAAAAGTCTTGTTTCTTGTGTGCTATCCAGACAAAGCATACTGTTCATAGAGAAGAAAAGGAGGGAGTGCAGAATGTAATGCTGCAGTCATAGCCAGGGTGCAGAGAAAGATCAACTTTACATATTAAAGGTCCATTCAGAAGTCTGATGGCAGCAGGCAGGAAGTTGTTCTTGAGTCGGTACGTGCGAAAGAATTTGCTCTGAAACTTGTAATTAAAATGTGCATGATGAGATGGGGTTAAAATGTGTACGATGAGATGGGGTTAAAATGTGCATGATGAGATGGGGTTAAAATGTGTACGATGAGATGGGGTTAAAATGTGTACGATGAGATGGGGTTAAAATGTGTACGATGAGATGGGGTTAAAATGTGTACGATGAGATGGGGTTAAAATGTGTACGATGAGATGGGGTTAAAATGTGTACGATGAGATGGGGTTAAAATGTGTACGATGAGATGTGATGAGACCAGCATGATCAATCAAATCAATGTATGTTACCTAATGTAATTAGCTATACAATGATTGTTGTTCAGTTACTCAACTCAATGTGATTATGGCTGAAAGGAAAGAGTGAAGTAAATATGTTCTCCTTACTATTCGGTCTAAGCCAGTTAAGCCATGATTATTGCACAAGCAGAACTGTCTGGGTGACTAAAAAGATCAACCTTGAGAGTAAGATAAGGATCTCAGGGTATGGAGTTGTAGTGAGCATAAAAAGACTGTAACGAACAGTTCGTCAGATTGTTCCAGACATCCCGGCTTTATTGTCTTGTGCTGGAAAATAAAGTCTACTGCTTGGAGGATTAAGACTCAGACTCTCTGTTCCAATCGGATGAAATCAGTTGTCGTCCTGGGGAACCACGACAGTTGGTACATTGATGTACGTTACAAAGAACAGTACAGTACAGGAACAGGCCCTTCATCCCTCCAAACCCGTGCCGATACTCTAACTAAACTAAAAATACCCTCTGCCCTTACTCACTTCGTATCCCTCTATTCTCTCCTTATCCATGTACTCATCCAGATGTCTGTTAAATGTTGCTAATGTTCCTGCTTCCACCCTCTCCTCAGGCAGCATGTTCCAGGCACCCACCCCCTCTGTGTGAAAACCCCACCCCACCCCGCACATCTCCCTGAAACTTTCCCCCTCTCACCTTAAACCTGTGCCCCCTTATAATTAGACTCAGACAAACACACTCACTCTCTCACACACCCACTCACACACTCACACTCACACTCATGCTCACTCACTCACTCTCTCACACACTCTCACTCACACACACACACTCTCTCACACACTCACACTCTCACTCACTCACTCACTCACTCACACACTCTCACACACACACACTCTCTCACACACTCACACTCTCACTCACTCACTCACTCACTCACACACTCTCACACACACACACTCTCTCACACACTCACACTCTCACTCACTCACTCACTCACTCACTCACTCACTCACACTCTTGCTCACTCACTCTCTCACACACACTCACTCACACACACACACACTCTCTCACACACTCACACTCTCACTCACTCACACACTCTCACACTCACAAATTCACTCACTCACAAACTCACTCATGCATTCTCACACTCACACACTCTCTCACTCTCACAAACTCTCTCACACACTCTCACACAGTCACACACTCTCTCACTCACTCTCTCACACACACACTCTCTCACACACTCACTCTCACACACACTCACATTCACTCACTCACAAACTCACTCACTCACACTCATGCTCACTCACTCACACACACACTCTCTCACACACTCACACTCTCACACTCACTCACACACTCACTCACAGACTCTCACACTCACACATTCACTCACTCACAAACTCACTCACGCACTCTCACACACTCTCTCTCTCAGTCTCACAAACTCTCTCACACACTCTCTCACTCGTTCTCTCACACACACACTCTCTCACACACTCACTCTCTCACACACTCACACTCTCACACTCACTCACACATTCACTCACACACTCTCACACTCAGACATTCACTCACTCACAAACTCACTCACTCACTCACACTCATGCTCACTCACTCACTCCCACACACACACTCTCACACACTCACACTCTCACACTCACTCACACACTCACTCACAGACTCTCACACTCACACATTCACTCACTCACAAACTCACTCACGCATTCTCACACTCACACACTCTCTCACTCTCACAAACTCTCTCACACACTCTCACACAGTCACACACTCTCTCACTCACTCTCTCACACACACACTCTCTCACACACTCACTCTCACACACACTCACATTCACTCACTCACAAACTCACTCACTCACACTCATGCTCACTCACTCACACACACACTCTCTCACACACTCACACTCTCACACTCACTCACACACTCACTCACAGACTCTCACACTCACACATTCACTCACTCACAAACTCACTCACGCACTCTCACACACTCTCTCTCTCAGTCTCACAAACTCTCTCACACACTCTCTCACTCGTTCTCTCACACACACACTCTCTCACACACTCACTCTCTCACACACTCACACTCTCACACTCACTCACACATTCACTCACACACTCTCACACTCAGACATTCACTCACTCACAAACTCACTCACTCACTCACACTCATGCTCACTCACTCACTCCCACACACACACTCTCACACACTCACACTCTCACACTCACTCACACACTCACTCACAGACTCTCACACTCACACATTCACTCACTCACAAACTCACTCATGCACTCTCACACATTCTCTCTCTCAGTCTCACAAACTCTCTCACACACTCTCGCACAGTCACACACTCTCTCACTCACTCTCTCACACACACACTCTCTCACACAGTCACAGATCTCTCACACAGTCGCACACTCTCTCACACACTCTCACACACACACACTCTCACACAATCACACACTCTCTCACACAGTCACAGATCTCTCACACACTCTCACACAGTCACACACTCTCTCACTCACTCTCTCACACACACACTCTCTCACACAGTCACAGGTCTCTCACACAATCACACACTCTCTCAAACAGTCACACACTCTCTCACACAGTCACAGATCTCTCACACAGTCACACACTCTCTCACACACACACTCACAGCTTAATTAAAAGGGATAATTTGACACGACTGGGAACCCATTGTAACAGGCGAACTGATCCACGCCGAGAAGTATAACTCCCTAAAAATAAAAATATAAATGTGTAACTCTGATGGATGATACTCTGAATACATGGTGTCTGGGTAGAATCCACAGGCAGGTCTGGGGAAAATGCAAATCTTTCAGTATTTGAGCACCAGGAACAAAGGGAGAAAGCAGGACACACATTGACTCATTACAACTAACAAACGGGGGCTGCCTAAAGAGTGCTTGAGTAATGGGAAGAACCCGGGATACAAGGTGACTCATCATCAGCTAAAAAAAGAATCACCCCCAAGAAAGGTGATTATTTTAAAGAGACCCTTATCATAACTAGCAAACAGAATCCTGTCTAACAAAATGTTAATGTCAGGATATAGAGGGATAGAACAAGAGCCCAGTACACCAAACTATTCCCCAAAATGGATATGGGAGGCCAATGGCTGGAGCCAGGACAGGGAATTACAGGATAGAGCATTGGGAGACGAATGGTGGAATGGAAGGTGGGGAATACAAGGACAATAGGGCAGGACAGGGGGATCCCAACCCCTACACTGAAGATAGCCTCACCAGGATGATTACAGGGGGTTCCAGAGGAAGTATAGACAGAGGATGCAGCCAACACCCCAACCACACGGGGGCAAGGGAGCATGGGAGACACAGGTGAGAAAAGTGGGGTGGATGGGACTTACTCAATATATTGGGGAACACAAACAGGGAAAGCCAGGAAATGTACAGGGGAACACCAAAAATTCAGGGGACGAACAAAAGGACACAGGGTACCCTATTAGACAGCCGGAGCTTTGGAGAGACACAAACACCTGCTCCATGGGAACAGGGGGGGGACACATCGCAGACCCTCAGGAAAACATAATAAAGAGACCACAGAACCTGTGCAGCTCAACACAGGGTGAGACTCCCTCATGGACACACACAAACCCCAGTAGAAGCTGAACCAACACAGGCCACGGGGAAGGAACGCAATACGCAACAGAGAGAGGCGGCCACTAACAACAGTAGAGTGGAACACAGCAAGGACATACAACTCACGGTTAACACGAGGAGTGATGCAACATTGGGCAACACCAACAAAACAGGACACACCAACCATGGAAACACGAACAACATGGTGTAACAGGAGGAAACAGAGGGCGGGGATGGAAATCTTGCATGACTGACCACCCCACCAAACCAATAGCACCCCAACAACCTATTGCGTAACAACAAACAGAGGACAACAACATTAATGCGAGGTGATTCATTTGGTAGGACAAACTTGAATGCGGATTACAGGGTCAACGGCAGGGTTCTGAGGAATGCAAAGAACAAAGAACAAAAACAGCCCGGGGAACAGGCCCTTCGGCCCAACGAGCCCGCGCCGCCATTTTAACACTACCAGTCCCCCCCTCCACCCATGACCCTTATCTAATGTTTTATGGCCATCCACATTGAGGGAAGCTGATTTAGGGACAATTTATTACTGCCAATCAGCCTAACAGCACATCTTTGGGATGTGGGAGGAAACCGGAGCACCCGGAGAAAACCCACGCAAGTACGGGGAGAATGTGCAAACTCCCACAGACTCCGGCCCAAATCCATGTGTCTGCACAGCAAACAGCGATAGTCACTGAGCTGTTGTCTTGCCCAGCATCAGGTCCAGTTTAAGCACACACTAACGACATGAAGCACTAGGCCAATCTCGAACAACCAAGAGCAGCCCAAGTACGACCCATCGCGTGTATGCCCCTCGTTGGACAACAAGGCGGACCGACTTAAAACCTGTGAATGAAAAGGAATGTGGAGGAACAGAAAAATCTTGGGTTCATATCCATAGATCTTTGAAGGTTGCCACTCAAGTGGATCGAGCCGTGAAGAAGGCTTATAGTGTGTTAGCGTTTATTAACAGGGGGTTTGAGTTTAAGAGCCGTGGGGATATGTTGCAACTATACTGGACTGTGGTGAGACCACATTTGGAATATTGTGTTCAGTTCTGGTCACCTCACTATAAGAAGGATGTGGAAACATTGGAGAGAGAGTGCAGAGGAGATTTACCAGGATGCTACCTGGTTTGGAGGGTAGGTCTTATGAAGAAAGGTTGAGGGAGCTGGGGCTTTTCTCTTTGGAGCAGAGGAGGATGAGAGGCAACTTAATAGAGGTTTATAAGATGATGAGAGGGATTGATACGCAGTTCAGGGAGTTGGGAGTCAGGCTGAAGTGTAGGGCCTCCAGGGTGGCAATCTCTGGGCTGCTGCCAGTGTCCAGCAATAGCAGGGATAAGAATAATGAGATCCTGCAGCTGAATGCATGGCTGAGGGATTGGTGCAGGACAGAGGGTTTTAGTTTTGTCGACCATTGGGAAGTCTTTGCAAAGGAAGGGCACTTGTATAAGAGGGATAGGGAACACTTAAATGGGAAGGGGACACATATTTTAGCTGGGAGGTTGGCTGGAGTGATTAGGCAGGGTTTAAACTAGTATGGAGGGGGGGTGGGGAGGAGAGAGACAGCTCAGGCACTGGGAGTGAGTTGGAGGTCAGGGTAAGTCTAGTTGATAGGGAAATCTCCCAGGAGAAGGAGGATCCGAGAAGGCCTGAGGGTCTTAGGTGCATCTGTTTTAATGCGAGGAGTGTGACGGGAAAGTCGGATGAACTTAGGGCCTTGATGTTCGCGAGGAATTTAGATGTGGTGGCAGTGACAGAGACGGGGTTAAAGGAGGGGCAGGACTGGCAGCTAAATGTTCCAGGGTATAAGTGTTTTAGGCGTGATAGAGGAGGGTTGAAAAGAGGAGGGGGAGTGGCACTCTTAGGGAGCAGATCACAGCGGTGCAGAGGGAGGATAAGATGGAGGGGTTGGAAATTGAGTCTCTGTGGGTGGAGTTGAGGAATAAGAAGGGGGCCATTACTATGCTAGGAGTGTACTATAGGCTGCCCGATAGCCCGCGTGCAGTGGAAGAGGGTATATGTAGAGACATTTTGGATAAATGTAGGAAGAATAGGGTTGTTGTAGTGGGAGATTTTAATCTCCCTGGGGTGGATTGGAAGGTGCCTAGAGCTGGGGGGTCTGATGGGGAGGAATTCGTAAGATGTGTATTGGAAGGATCCTTGCAACAGTATGTAGATAGCCCGACTAGAGAGGGGGCGATACTGGATTTAGTTCTGGGCAATGAGCTGGGTCAGTTGGTTGAGGTTGTGGTAGGTGAGCATGTGGCTAATAGTGACCACAACTCCGTCTACTTTAGGATACGAATGGAAAAATATGAGAGCTGTCCCAAGGGGAGGGTGCTAAATTGGGGGAAGGCTAGATACAGCCGGATTAGGCAGGAGCTTAGGGATACAGACTGGGATAGGCTGTTGGAAGGCAAGACCACGTTAGGCATGTGGGAGTCTTTCAAGGGAAAACTGCAAAGGGTGCAGGAAAGGCATGTGTCAGTTAGGAGAAAGGATGGGAAAGGTAGGATTAGGGAACCGTGGATTACTAGAGATATAGAAGACCTGGTTAGGAACAAACGAGAGGCGTATGTCAGGTCTAAGCAGCTGGGAACGGAGAGAGCGTTGGAGGAATACAGAGATAGTAGGAGGGATCTCAAACGGGGAGTTAGGAGAACAAAGAGGGGGCATGAGATGGCTTTGGCAGGTAGGGTTAAGGAGAATCCAAAGGTGTTTTACTCCTATCTTAAGAACAAAAGGGTGGCTAGGGGTAAAATCGGTCCCCTCAGGGACAGACGTGGGGAATTGTGCTTCGAGGCAGAGGGAATGGGAGAGATCCTGAATGAATACTTTGCATCGATATTCACGAAGGAGAGGGGCTTGATGTCTGGTACAGTCATTGAGGGAGCGGTGGACCGATTGAAAGATCTATCGATTACGAGGGAAGAAGTGTTAGGGCTTTTAGAGGGCATTAAAACCGATAAATCTCCGGGGCCCGATTGCATTTATCCTAGGCTGCTTAGGGAGGCAAGGGATGAAATTGCTGGGCCTCTGACGCAAATCTTTGTCTCTTCTTTGGACACAGGTGAGGTCCCAGAGGACTGGAGGATAGCGAACGTGGTACCGTTGTTTAAAAAGGGTAGGAGGGATAGCCCGGGTAACTATAGGCCAGTGAGCTTAACGTCAGTGGTAGGTAAGTTGATGGAGAGGATTCTTAGGGATAGGATGTCTGCGCACTTGGAGCGTTGCGATCTGATTAAGGATACGCAGCATGGCTTTGTAAAGGGGAAGTCTTGCCTTACGAATCTGGTAGAATTCTTTGAGGAGGTGACAAAAACGGTTGACGAAGGACGAGCCGTTGATGTGGTCTATATGGATTTCAGTAAGGCGTTTGACAAAGTCCCTCATGGTAGGTTGGTACAGAAGATTAAAGCCCATGGGATATGTGGTCAGGTATCTAGATGGGTAGAGAACTGGCTTGCAAAGAAGAGACAGAGAGTAGTAGTGGAGGGGTCTTTTTCTAACTGGAGGTCTGTCACTAGTGGTGTGCCGCAGGGCTCGGTACTGGGACCTCTTTGTAGTGTATATAAATGATTTGGAAGAGGGAGTAGGTGGTGTGACCAGCAAATTTGCTGATGACACCAAGATGGCTGGATTGGCGGGCAGTGAGGAGCAGTGTCTGGCAATACAGCAGGATATTGATAGGCTGGTTGATTGGGCAGATACGTGGCAAATGGAGTTTAATCCGGATAAATGTGAGGTGATGCATTTTGGCTGGAATAATGTAGGGGGAAGTTATATGATAAAGGGTAAGCCCGTAAGGAGTATAGAATCGCAGCGAGACCTGGGGGTGCAAGTGCAGAAGTCTTTGAAGGTGGCAGTGCAAGTGGAGAGTGTGGTGAGGAAAGCCTATGGTATGTTAGCCTTTATAGGAAGGGGTATTGAATATAAGAGCTGGAGTCTAATGTTGCAGTTGTACAGAACGTTGGTTAGGCCGCATTTAGAGTGCTGCATCCAGTTCTGGTCACCTTACTACCGGAAGGACGTGGAGACTCTGGAGAGAGTGCAGAGGAGGTTTACCAGGATATTGCCTGGTATGGAAGGACTGGGGTATGAGGAAAGATTGAAGAAATTGGGGCTCTTTTCCCTTGAAAGACGTCGGCTAAGGGGGGATCTAATAGAGGTATATAAGATTATGAAGGGTATTGATAGAGTAAATAGAGGTAAGCTATTTCCCATAATAGAGACACGTAGGACAAGGGGCCATGGACTTAAGGTGAGGGGGTAGCGGTACAACACAGATATTAGAGGGAGGTTTTTCACACAGAGGGTAGTGGGGGTATGGAATGCTCTGCCAAGTAAGGTGGTGGAGGCAAACACGCTAGAGTCCTTTAAGAGTAACTTAGACAGGCACATGACTGGGTTGGAGATGGGTGGGTATAGCAGAACCTTTTAAATAAGGGTCATTAGCATTGGGACGTCCCTGGTAATGTAAATGGATATAGTATGATAATAATGTTTTTTCTCTTTTCATTCACAGGTTTTAAGTCGGTCCACCTCGTGTCCAACGAGGGGCATACACGTGATGGGTCGTACTGGGGCTGCTCTTGGTTGTTTGAGATTGGCCTAGTGCTTCATGTCGTTAGTGTGTGCCTAAACAGTAGGACTAGGGGGCACAGCCTCAAGATAAAGGGGAGGCGGTTTAGAACGGAGTTGAGGAGGAACTTCTTCACTCAAAGGGTGGTGAATCTCTGGAATTCTCTGCCCGTTGAAGTGGTGGAGGCTGCCTCGCTAAATATTTTTAAGAAGCGGGTTGATGGGTTTTTGATAAGAGAGTGGATTAAGGGTTATGGGGAGAGGGCGGGAAAGTGGAACTGAGCCACAACAGATCAGCCATGATCTTATTGAATGGCGGGGCAGGCTCGAAGGGCTAGATGGCCTACTCCTGCTCCTATTTCTTATGTTCTTATGTTCTTAAACTGGACCAGATACTGGGCAAGACGACAGCTCAGTGACTATCGCTGTTTGCTGTGCAGACACATGGATTTGGGCCGGTGTCTGTGGGATTTTGCGCATTCTCCCCGTGCTTGCGTGGGTTTTCTCCGGGTGCTCCGGTTTCCTCCCACACCCCAAAGATGTGCTGTTAGGCTGATTGGCAGGAATAAATTGTCCTGAAATCAGTTTCCCTCAACCTGGATGGCCATAAAACATTAGACAGGGGTCATGGGTAGAGAGGGGGACTGGTGGTGTTGAGATGGCGGTGTGGGCTCGTTGGGCCGAAGGGCCTGTTTCCCGGGCTGATTTTGTTCTTTGTTCTTTATTCTTTGATAGAGTGGACGTACAGAGACTATTTCCTCGGGTGGATGTAGCTGTTTCTAGGGGGCATAACTATAAGGTTCATGGTGGGAGATATAGGAGGGATGTGCGAGGTAGATTCTTTACTCAGAGAGTGGTTGGGGTGTGGAATGCGCTGCCTTAGTGGAGTCGGACACTTTAGGAACTTTCAAGTGGTTATTGGATAGGAACATGGAGCAAACCAGAATGATAGGGAGTGGGATAGCTTGATCTTGGGTTCGGACATAGCTCGGCACAGCATTGAGGGCCTGTACTGTGCTGTACTGTTTTATGTTTCTCTGTTCTGTGAAGGAGAGGTAGCACAGAGAAAGGAAGGGAAACCCATCATAATCGTCAGCCCAGAGGTCGAAAAATAAGTCGAATAATGAAAACAACATTGAAAACTTAAAAAAGCACAGCAGAACCTGATTATTATAATAGCAGAACCTGAACATTAGAATAGCCTACAGACAACACAGAAATCTGAAGGACATGCTCGTCAGAAGCCAGATAAAATGACCCAAGGAGGGGAAATGTAGAAGCAGAAACTGCAAGACCTGTGAATGCCTGGTAACACCGGAGGAAACAAAGAACGGCTACACCAACACCAGTGCAACACTACAGTCAAAAATCAAACGCGACCAATGCAGTGTAGTATATGCCATCCAAAGTTAAATAATACACATAGGGGAAACAGGCAACACACTAAGGGAAAAACTCTCCAGACACCCCAGTGACATTAGGACAGAGAAGGAAAACAAGGCCTATTTCATGCAACAGAGCGTGGAAGCCCAAAGTGTTATGGGACGAGACACAAATATTCATTGGACCACGGCAGAAAGAAAACCAACAGAGAAGGGGTGGATCTATAGAATGAAAACCTTACTCCCAAATGGGCTAAGACACAAACCACACAAGAACAGGGATAGATAAGGGCAACCACCCACAACACACGAACAATAAGTAATGAACAGAAACCCGTCAAACACCACTGGAAGAAATAGGGAAACATAACTGGAAAACCATAAGAAATACAGGTCACACGCAGAGAGGGGACCACAGATTAACGGGTCACTAATGGCCAGGTCCCCCCGAACACAAACACTGACAAAGGCCAGATTAAAACCTCCAAACCACCCAAAGTTGATTGAACCATCCCCAAAACAAACCTCCCCCCCAACCCCAAACATTTTCCCAAGCAAATTTCAATGGTAGAGCGGGAGAAGGAGGATACGAGGGAACCACAACAAGGAGAAGAAGGTATGGAATGAGGAGGTGGCACAGGAGGTCAACCCCGAAGGCAAATATATAAGGGAGAGCCACGACAGACAGCAGGAAAACCAGCATTGTGAAAAGACAAGTCATACATCTGTGGGCAGCGTGGTGGCTCGATGGTTAGAACTGCTGCCTCAGAGGGCCAAGGATGCAGGCTGGGAGCTTGGCTTGGATCTCTACCTGTGTAGGGTTTGCACATTCTCCCCATGCTTGTGTGGGTTGCCTCTGGTCTCCTTCCACATAGCAAAGAAATGCTTGTTAAGTGAATTGGCCATTCGAAATTCCCCCTTGGTTTAACCCTTCCACAGCTACTTCATTACATTGCTAATGTAAGACACTGGGGACACGAATGAATTAATGAATAAAGAAAGAAATAACTGGATAAATTGTGGGTGAAGTAATTTTTGCACTCCCAACAAAAGGCCTACCCTCATACCGAACCCGGAAACCATCGGAAGAGAGGGGAATGGCCCCATACCAACTTGCTCCACCAACTAGTGACCCCACACCAATTCGATACACACTACCCGAATCCACACCTGCCCACCACAACAGAAAACACCCACAAAGAATAAAAAGTCACCCCATCCCACCAGCCCTGGGAGCCTCCTCACCCCACCCAACCTAATAGGCACACACAGGACACAAAAGTGCCCAAGACAGGGGAGGGCAGTGAACCAGTCTTCAACTTACCCAGACGATATCCCTATCAGGGAATCCCCAGGATTTTTTTCCCACCGCCTGATCTCTTGCCCCCCCACTCCCTGTAGCCCACCTACTACCCCCTCAGTAGCCCACCCAACTAACAAAGCCTTCCCCGCCTCCCCCCCGCTGACACCCCAGTAAAACAGAATCTGACTCATACAAACCCTACAGTGCAGAACGAGGCCATTCAGCCCATCGAATCTGTACCGACCACAATCCCACCCAGGCCCTTCCCCCATATTCTGACCAAAGGGTAGAAGATGTTGAGAGGTATCGATCGGGTGGATTCTCAGAGGCTTTTTCCCAAGGGCTGGAATGGTTGCTGTGAGAGGACACAGGTTTAAGGTGCTGGGGAGTATGTACAGGGGAGATATCAGGGGTAAGTTTTTCACTCAGAGGGTGCTGGGTGAGTGGAATCGGCTGCTGTCGGTGGTGGTGGAGGCAAATTCGATCGGGTCGTTTAAGAGACTTTGGATGAGTACATGGGACTTAATAGGACTGAGGGTTATAGGTAAGCCTAGTAGGTATGGATATGATCGGTGCAACTTGTGGGCCGAAGGGCCTGTTTGTGCTGTAGTTTTTCTATGTTCTATCTTCCTACATATTTACCCACTAATCCCTCTAACTTATGCATCTCAGGGCACGAAGGGGCAATTTTTAGCACAGCCAATCAACCTAACCCGCACATCTTTGGACTGTGGGAGAAAAGCGGAGCACCCGGAGGAAACCCACGCAGATACGAGGAGAATGTACAAACTCAACACAGACAGTGACCCGAGCCGGGAATCGAACCCAGGACCCTGGAGCTGTGCAGGAGCAGTGCTACCGTGTCACCCTACAATGCTCAGGAATAGACACAAAACTTCCCCAGCCAAGAAACCCCCAAAAGACAACTCTCCCAACACACACACCACTTGGGCATCCATCCCAGCCCCCGGAAACACGGAAACACCTGATCTAGCAGCCCCCTCCTCCTAACACACTCCACCTCCCAACCGGCATGTCTTTTGGAGGAAACCAGAGCACCCGGAGAAAACCCATGGAGACACGGGGAGAACATGTAGACTCCACACACACAGTGACCCAAGGGTAGAATTGACCCTGGTCCCTGGCACTGTGAGGCAGCAGTGCTAATCACTGTGCCACCCCAGCTATGGGCAGAAGTTTATGGGGAGTGTGGGGATAATTAGTCATCTCTTCAAGAGCTGATGCATGTCCAATTCCATCCCACTCCTGACTTGTGTCCTTGTAGATGGTGGACAGGCTTTGGGGAGTCGGGAGGTGAGTTCCTCACTGCAGGATTCCCAGCTTCTGAGCTGTTCTTGCAGCCACAGTATTTATATGGCTAGTCCAGTTCTGTTTCTGCTCAATGGTAACCCACTTCAGGATGTGTCACAAGGCACAAGTTAGGAGTGTGATGGAATACTCCCCACTTGCCTGGATGGGTGCAGCTCCAACAACACTCGAAACTCGACACCATCCAGGACAAAGCAGCCCCACTTGATTGACACCCTACCCACAAATATTCATTCCCTCAAACACCCACACAGAGTGGCAGCCGTACATACCATCTACAAGATGCACTGCAGCAACTCACCAAGGTCCCTGAGGCAAGATCTCGCTAAAGCCATCCCCACACCCCCCATTTCTTGCCTTCAAACAACCACACAACGTCAAACAACCATTGTCCACAGCAAAGTACCCAGACATCAGGAGAACAGTGACCATGACACCACACAACCCTGCCACAGCAACCTCTGCAAGACATGCCGGATCATCGACACGGATGCCATCATCTCACGTGAGAAGACCATCCACCAGGTACACGGCACATACTCTTGCAACTCGGCCAATGTTGTCTCCCTGATACGCTGTAGGAAAGGATGTCCTGAGGCATGGTACATTGGGGAGACTGTGCAGACGCTACGACAATGGATGAATGAACACCACTCGACAATCACCAGGCAAGACTGCTCCCTTCCTGTTGGCGAACATTTCAGCGGTCATGGGCATTCGGCCTCTGATCTTTGGGTAAGCGTTCTCCAAGGTGGCCTTCATGATACACGACAGCGCAGAGTCGCTGAGCAGAGACTGATAGCCCAGTTCCACACACATGAGGACGGTCTCAGCTGGGATCTTGGGTTCATGTCACACTATTTGTAACCCCCATGACTTGCCTGGGCTTGCAAAATCTCATTAACTGTCCTGTCTGGAGACAATACACATCTCTTTAACCAGTGCTTAATGCTCTCTTCACTCACATTGTCTGTACCTTTAAGACGTGATTAGCTGTAAAGATCCGCATTCCAATCATTATTTTGTAAATTGAGTTTGGATCATTATACACCTTGTTTGTGAACAGAAATCCCATTTACCTGATGAAGGGGCAGTGCTCTGAAAGCTAGTGGCTTGTGCTACCAAATAAACCTGTTGGACTTTAACCTGGTGTTGTGAGACTTCTTACTGTGTTTACCCCAGTCCAACGCCGGCATCTCCACATCAGGTTCTGTGAAACCAGTGTAGAAATATTCTCAATCTCACAACGAGCTGAATCTTGGAACATGGTTTATGTTCTCACATCATTTTCCGAAAGCCCATGTGTTTCAAAAAAACCCTAAAAGCCTCCCAGCCGAGAATAATCATGGACGGACTCTGTGAGAATTAAACAAGAAATAGAGTCAATATCAGGAATCTGGGCAGACAGCGAGCCAGAACAAGGAATGTGTGTTTTAAAATGTCCTCATCCTTCTTGTCTGTCTCAGAACTGGTTAGACCACAAATCCAAAACTAAACTCAGCAATTCTGCTCAGAGCGGTTTTATTGTTTGTTTTCAAATTACAGCGATCTTTTGTGAGAAATGTTCCTTCTGGATGACTTCAACCTGACTGTCCCCCTCATCCCTCCCCTCTTCCCGAGATGGGATCAGCGAGAGCGGGAGGATGGTGTGGGAGAACCAGTCCAGTCTCCGGGACAGGGAGAGAGGCAGCTCAATTGACTGTTATTGGAATGGCTGGGAAAGCACCTTGGCAAAGACACAAGGAAGTAGCAGCAGGTTCTAGGACTGTGCTCACCTCCTCAGGAATATATTCAGTGGGTGCTGAACACAGAGTTGGTGTGGAGTTCTGTCTCAGTGCTCTAGAACATAGAACATAACAGCACAGTACAGGCCCTTCGGCCCTCAATGTTGTGCCGAGCTATGTCCAATCCCAAGATCAAGCTATCCCACTCCCTATCATTCTGGAGTGCCCCGTGTACCTATCCAATAACCGCTTGAAAGTTCCTAAAGTGTCCGACTCCACTATCACAGCAGGCAGTCTGTTCCACACCCCAACCACTCTCTGAGTGAAGAATCTATCTCGGACATCCCTCCAATCTCCCACTATAAACCTTATAGTTCTGCCCCCTAGTAACAGCTCCATCCACCTGAGGAAATAGTCTCTGCACGTCCACTCTATCAATCCCTCTCATCATCTTATAAGCCTCTATTAAGTCGCCTCTCATCCTCCTCCGCTCCAAGGAGAAAATCCCCAGCTCCCTCAACCTTTCCTCATCAGACCTACCCTCCAAACCAGGCAGCATCTTGGTAAATCTCCTCTGCACTCTCTCCAATGCTTCCACATCCTTCTTATAGTGAGGTGACCTGAACTGCACAGAATGTTCCAAATGTGGTCTCACCATGGTCCAGTATAGTTGCATCATAACCCCAAGGCTCTTAAACTCAAACCCCCTGTCAATAAACGCTAACATACTATAAGCCTTCTTCAGGGCTCTATCCACTTGAGTGGCAACCTTCAGAGATCTGTGGATATGAACCCCAAGATCTCTCTGTTCCTCCACATTCCTCAGAACCCTGCCATTGACTCTGTATGTCTCTGTACCAGGAACATCAAATATCAAAGTGAGATGAAGCCAATCTCCTATATTCTCATCATCTGGGCTCTCATTGCTGAAGGTGAGACTTTTCATTAAATGAGTCACTCATTATGTCCTTCAGACTAAATATTTCGATAGCGTTTTCGTTCATGGCACCCCATGATATATCCATATATATTTAAGAGGAGGCGATAGCCTAATGGTATTATCGCAAAGCTATTAATCCAGAAACTCAGCTGGGGACCTGGGTTCGAAACCCGCCACGACAGCTTGTGGAATTTGAATTCAATAAAAAAAACCTGGAATTAAAAATCTACTGATGACCATGAAACCATTGTTGGAAAATCTCATCTGGTTCACTAATGTCCTTTAGAGAAGGAAATCTGCCATCCTTACCCAGTCTGGCCTACATGTGCCTCCAGAGCCACAGCAATGTGGTTGGCTCCAACTGACCTCGGAGAACTTGGGATGGGCAATAAATGCTGTAAAAAGTCTGACAACCCCAGGTTTAAGTCCAACCGATTTATTTGATAGTAAACTCACTAGCTTTCGAGATTTCCCTCTTCTTCAGGTGAATGGAGAGTTCTGGCCTCAGGCAGAGCATATAAAGCACAGACAGTTTAGAGATTACTGATTAGAATGCGAATCTTTACACCTAACCTGCTGTTCAAGTCCGAAAGTGGCCGACAATGTGAGTGGAAGGAGCACTGATCACAGGTTAAAGAGATGTGTATTGTCTCCAGACAGCACAGTGAGTGAGGTTTTGCAAACCCAGGCAAGTCACGAGGGTTACAGATAGTGCAACATGAACCCAAGATCCCTGTTGAGACCGTCCTCATGCGTGTGGAACTTGGCTATCAGTCTCTGCTCAGCGTCTCTGCGCTGTCGTGTGTCGTGAAGGCTGCCTTGGAGAACGCTTACCCGAAGGTCAGAGACCTATCCACGTCCACATCATGCTGGCATATCCATATCAATAAATGATGGCCAGCCAGCAACACCCGTGACCCACAAATGAATTTTAAAAAAATAAATATTTGTGTGCTTGCACATAAGTATCTGGTGTTGATGTGCACTGTTATTTGTCATTTATATTAATGATTTGGATGAGAATATAGGAGGCATGGTGAGTAAGTTTGCAGATGACACAAAGATTGGTGGTATCGTGGACACTGAAGTTTATCTCGGATTGCAACGGGATCTTGATCAATTGGGCCAGTGGGCTGACGAATGGCGGATGGAGTTTAATTTAGACGAATGTGAGGTGATGCATTTTGATAGATTGAACCAGGGCAGGACTTAGTTAATGTTAGGGCGTTGGGGGAGTTACAGAACTGAGATCTAGGGGTACATGCTCATAGCTCCGTGAAAGTGGAGACACAGGTGGACAGAGTGGTGAAGAAGGCATTTAGCATGCTTGGTTTCATCGGTCAGAACATTGACTACAGGAGTTGGAATGTCTTGTTGAAGTTGTACAAGACATTGGTAAGGCCACACTTGGAACACTGTGTGCAGTTCTGGTCACCCTATTATAGAAAGGGTATATTAACCTCGAAAGCGTGCAGAAAAGGTTTACTAGGATGCAACCAGGACTTGATGGTTTCAGTTATAAGGAGAGGTGGGATAGACTGGGACTTTTTCCTCTGGCGCATTAAGAGTCTGAGGGGTGATCTTATAAAGGTTTATAAAATAATGAGGGGCATAGACCAGGTAACTAGTCAATATCTTTTCCCAAAGGTAGGGGAGTCTAAAACTAAAGGTCATAGGTTTAAGGTGAGAGGGGAGAGATACAAAAGTGTCCAGAAAAGCAATTATTTCATCCAGAGGGTGGTGAGTGTCTGGAACAAGCTGCCAGAGGTAGTAGTAGAGGCGGGTACAATTTTGTCTTTTAAAAAGCATTTAGATAGTTACATGGGTACAATGGGTATAGAGGGATATGGGCCAAATGTGGGCAATTGGGACGAGCTTCGGGGTATAAAAAAAGGGTGGCATGGACAAATTAGGCAGACGGGCCTGTTTCCATGCTGTACACCTCTATGACTCTATGACTGAAATACGATTGATATACTTATGTACTCATTGATATGTGGAAGCTTTTCAATGTGTGGCTCACTCTAGAACCCTAATCACCCCTTAAGAAAGTTCCCTGGTTCAAGATGGCAGCTCAACACCACATTCTCAAGGGACAATTAGGAATGGGGAATGGAATCATAGAATCCCTACAGTTGAGAAAGGCCATTCAGACCATCAAGTCTGCACCGTTCACCATCCTGTCCAACCCCTATCCCCTTAGCCCCACATATTTAGCTGGCTAATCCCCCTGACATGAAGGGGCAATTTAGCATGGCCATCAACCTAACCCGCACGTCTTTGGACTGTGGGAGTAAACTGGAGCACCCGGAGGAAACCCACAGGAGGAATGTGCAAACTCTGCACAGTCACCCGAGGTCAGAATTGAACCTAGGTCCCTGGCATTGTGAGGCTGCAGTGTTAACCACTGTGCCGTCATGCCAACCCAAAACTTTGTTTTTGGAATGTGGAGGAACAGTAACAGCACCCCGTTGTTTTAACAACAAGCATGCTGGCACAGTGGTTAGCACTGCTGCCTCACAGCACCAGGGACCTGGTTGGATTCCCGGCTTGGCTCACTGCATGCGCGGAGTCTGCACATTCTCCCCATGTCTGCGTGGGTTTCCTCCGGGTGCTCTGGTTTCCTCTCACAGTCGGAAAGATGTGGTGGTTAGGTGCATTGGCCATGCCAAATTCTCTCTCAGTATACCCGAACAGGTGCTGGAACGTGGCGGCTCGGGGATTTTCACACTAACTTCATTGCAGTGTTAACGTGAGCCTATTTGTGACCCTAATAAATAAATAAAAATATTAAACATGAAAAGTTGGATTACTATACAATACTGCTGAACTCCCCATTTAGCTTAACACATACACACAGCTTTTAGATTAACACGGGGAACAAAGTACATCATAAATTACAATGGTCTCATGAATACAAAGTCCCTTTTAAGCACACAAGATAACTGTGGTCAAACACACCCACTCCTCTTGTGTCCCTGGCAACCATGCCAACCACTGTGCCACCAGGCTGCCCCTAAAACAACCTTTGTTGATAAAACGTGGAGGAACAGTGACAGCACCCCTTCGACATGGGAAACCCCGCAGAGCCCACAACCAATTGTGATGTCCAAGGGTGTTTTTGGTGTCACCCTTTCCCCAGTGCAAAACGGCCTCACCTCCGATTCGGAATGTTGTGTTCTCAATGTCCCTCCAGAGGTGAGCACGTAATCCAGGGGGTGGTGCTCCCAATGGGTGCCACACTGTCAGAGGTGCCATGCTTTGAATGTGACATTAAACAATCTACACTCTCGGATGGACATAAGGAATCCTGTGACCTCCACAGAGCTGGTGAGTTCTCGAAGATACCCTGGGCTAATGTTTATCTCTCAATAACATATTCGAACATTGATCTCAATGCTCTTTGTGGGATCTTGCTGTGTGTTAATTACAGGCCTCATTTCCCTTTATTATAACACTGATTGTGCCTCACACCAACCCCACTGTCCCTGAGTGGCTCAGGAACATTGTGCCCGATTATGAGATCTGTACATTAGTTCCGTCCAGTAGGGCTGACAGAGCGATGGGCGATTTCTCCTTGTTTGTTCTCTTACAGCTCCGACTCTGAAATGTTTCAGTTGGGAAAATCCGCCAGGAAAATGCACGCAGCAGGAAATGTGTGATCCAGCTCAGAACCTGAAGTCGAACTATCTCAACCACACTGACATTGGGTGAGAATTCTCCAAATAGTGTCTTCAATTCACTGTAACATTACAAAGGGACAGTGATGGACAGACACACAGACAGAGAAAGGGGGACAGACAGATATGCAGATAGACAGATTGACAGCTAAACATATTGGCAGATTGTGAATTAAATTGATGGGCAGAGATACTTAAAAATCAGCATTGTCTTTAGAGAGCGGAATTAGAGGAACTCAGAGATCTTGGAGGAGGTTACAGAGTTAGGGAGGGTTGTAGGGGCTGGAGGAGATTACAGAGATAGGGAGGGTTGTAGGGGCTGGAGGAAGTTACCGAGATGGGGAGGGTTGTAGGGGCTGGAGGAGGTTACAGAGATAGGGAGGGTTGTAGGGGTTGGAGGAGGTTACAGAGATAGGGAGGGTTGTAGGGGCTGGAGGGGGTTACAGAGAGAGGGAGGGCTGTAGGGGCTGGAGGGGGCTACAGAGATAGGAAGGGTTGTCGAAGCTGGAGGAGGTTACAGAGATAGGGAAGGGGTGTAGGAGCACCTGGAGGAAACCCACGTAGACACGGGGAGAATGTGCAGCCTCCACACAGACAGTGACCCGTGCTGGGAATTGAACCCGGGTCTCTGTGAGGCAGCAGTGCAAACCACTGTGCTAGCCCCAATCCTAGTATCCTTTAGACAGACAGAGCTGACAGAGTGAAAGCTCACCTCATGGGGTTAATGAGTCCTGAGGCAGTTCCTTGGAAAGAGGAAGCTGGAGATGAAAGGGTAACAGCTTTATATTATTGATTTCTCAGTTATTTGAGGGTAGTGTTTCATAAACAGGAAGCTGTTGGAGGCTCAGGTTCGACACCAACCTGTTTAAGAAACTATGATGTGGAGGGCAATTTTAAACACTTTCCGCATGGCTGTCATCTTATATACGGTGCTGCCTGAAGGTAATGCTTGTCTTTATTTTCTCATTCCATCCAGACTGTTGTTTTATCCCGACTGTAGTCCTGGAATATAGCCTGACACTGCAGAGGAACAGGGGAGTTATACTCTGATGTCCTGGGACGCACAGTCCAGTGCGATCCACTCCTGCCTGCTCTACACAGTGTCCAGCCTTTGTGACATTGGCCTTTGTGGGATCTTGCTGTGCGATACTATTAGCTGTCGCTTCGACAAACGGTTTAAACGGAGTCAAATTTTATTTCCTAGTCTGTCACTGAGTGTTCTGGGACGTTTGCCAGGGTGGGAATGACTCTTGAGGGATGCACGATTTCAAAAGCGTTCCAGCACAGGGTCAGGCCATTCGGCCAGTCTGCTCTGTGAGTGCCTGCGGCTGCCTTCCTGCTAACCCTGCCCTCCCCAAACCCGCCTTCTGAAGTCAGGGACAGGAGTGGGGTGAGGCCACTCAGCCTGTCAAAAGTCTGCTCGGGATCAAAGGTTAAGCGGAGTTAGCAGGATGAGGCTATTGAGTTGGATGATCAGCCATGATCGTGATGGAGGGTGGAGCAGGCTCGAAGAGCCGGATGGTCTCCACCTGCTCCTGTCTTCTATGTTTCAACGGGAGACCCAACCGCTAAAACTGCCCCTCCCCCATTCTCAAATCCCACCCCCGCCTTATGAAGGGAGAAATGTTCCCCAGCATCCACCCTCTCGAGCCCCCCTCACAATCTTCTCTGTTTCAGTAAGATCACCTCTCATCCCTCTAAACTGCAATGCGTAAAGACCCCCAACCTTCCCTCGTTAGACAAACCCCCTCCATCCCACACGGTGAACCTTATCGAGTCATAGAGGTTTACAGCACGGAAACAGGCCCTTTGGCCCAACTTGTCCAGGCCGCCATTTTTTTAAAAACCCTTCAGCTCGTTCCAATTGTCTGCTTTTGGCCCAGATCCCTCTATACCCATCTCACATGTAACTGTCTAAATGCTGTTTTAAAACAAAATTGTACCCACCTCCACTAATACCTCTTGTTCCAGACACTCACCACCCTCTGTGTGAAAAAATTGCCCCTCTGGACACTTCTGTATCTCTCCCCTCTCACCTTAAACCTATGCCCTCTAGTTTTAGACTCCCCTACCTTTGGGAAGAGATATTGACTATCTAGCTGATCTGTTTTATAGACCTCTATAAGATCACCCCTCAGCTTCCTGCGCTCCAGAGAAAAAAGTCCCAGTCTATCCAGCCTTTCCTTATAACTCAAACCATCAAGTCCCGGGAGGATCCTAGTAAATCACACCCTCTCTGAACTGCTTCCATTGTGAGTACACCACAACTGAAATAAGGAAGCCAAAACTGTGCTCAGTATTTTATGCGTAGTCTAACCAACACCCTGTACAGTGGAGGCAAGACTTCCTTATTCTTATAACCCATCTCCCCTCGCAATAAGGTGGCAGAGTGGTTAACACTGCTGCCTCACTGCTCCAGGGACCTGAGTTCAATCCCCGGCTTGGGTCACTGTCTGTGTGGAGTCTGCACATTCTCTATGTGATTTTCCTCCGGGTGCTCTGGTTTCCTCCCACAGGCCACGTGAGTGGGTTAGGTTGATTGGTGATGCTAAATTGCCCCCCTTAGTGTCCTGGGAAGCATAGATTTAGAGAGATTAGCGGGGTAAATATATGGAGTTACGGGGTTGGGGCCTGGGTGGGATTGTTGTCAGTGAGACTCGATGGGCTGAATGGCCTCCTTCTGCACTGTAGGGTTTCTACCTCCTTGTAAAGACCAACAATCCAGTGACCTGATGCTAATCATTCATGTGTCATTGACCCATAGAAAAGTTATGGTGCCGTAAAGGCCATTCAGCCCATCGTGCCTGCACTGGCCAAATATCGAGAAATCAGAAACTAGCCATTCATCTTTATCCCCACTTTCCAGCTCCTGATCTGTGATCAGGCAAGTTCCAGCTCTTCAGGTGCAGATCCAGATACATTTCAAACTTGACCTGTGATAACCCCCACCACTTACACGGGGAACCTCGAACTGACCTCCCTGTAGGATCCGGAGGATGTGACGCCCCAGGTGATTATTGGCATCATGGGCATCGTTGGCTGTGCCAGCATTTATTGCCTATCCCTAGTTGCCTTTGAGGAGATGGTGGTGAGCTGCATTCTTGATCGCTGCAGTCCAAGTGCTGTGGGTTGACCTTACAACGCCCCTAGGGAGGGAATTCTAGGGTTTTGAACCAGCGTCAGTGAAGGAATGGCCGATATATTTCCAAGTCAGCATGGTAAGAGACTTGGAGGGGAACTTGGAGTTGGTGGTGTTCCCATGTATCTGCTGCCCTTGTCCTTTTAGATGGAAGTGACCATGGGTTTGGAAGGTGCTGTCTAAGGATCTTTGGTGAATAGCTGCAGTGTATCTTGTAGATAGTACACACAGCTGCTACTGAGCTTCGGTGGTGGAGGGAGTGAGTGTTTATGGATGTGGTGCCAATCAAGCGGGCTGCTTAATCCTTGATAATGTTGAGTTTCTTGAGTGTTGCTGGAGCTGCACCCATCCAGGCAAGTGGGGAGTATTCCATCACACTCCTGACTTGTGCCTTGTCGATGGTAGATAGGCTTTGGGGAGTCAGGAGGTGAGTTACTTTTCCCAGTCCTATTTAAGTCTAAATCATTAATACATACACAAGGGCCCCAACACTCTTTCCTATCTCAGAAACATCCATCCACCATTGTCTCCTGACCAACCTCCCTCCTCCCTCCCGATACGGAGGAAGTGAGTGGATCTCACTTCTCCGTCCAGTCCGCCACGACACAGTGGTCAGCACTGCTGCCTCACAGCGTCAGGGACCCGGGTTCGAGTCCAGCCTTGGGTCACTGTCTGTGCGGAGTTTGCACATTCCCCCCGTGTCTGCGTGGGTCTCCTCTGGATGTTTCGCTTTCCTCCCACAGTCTGGAAGACACGCTGATTAGGTGCATTGGCCAGGCTAAATTCTCATCTTCCCTCTCACTCCTTTTAAATAATGGTACAACATTCACAATCCTCTTGGGCAACCAGATCCCTCTGTGGTCTTCCTCCATTTAAGAATGCAGATAATCCCGATATTGCAGAGGGAGGCCATTTGGCCCATCGAGTCTGCAACGACTCTCTGACTTCTCACCCAGGCCCTATTCCCGTTATCCCACATATTAACCCTGAACCTGTCCATCTTTGGACACCTGAGAGGCAACTTGGCATGGCCAATCCACCTAACTGACACAACTTGGGACACAATGGGGCAATTCAGCATGGCCAATTCACCTAACTGACACAACTTGGGACATTAAGTGGCAATTTAGCACGGCCAATCCATCCAACCCGCTCATCTTTGGACTGTGGGAGGAAATTGGAGTACCTGGAGGAAACCCATAGGGAGAACGTGCAGACAGTCACCCAAGGCTGGAATGGAAACCTGACACTGACGCTGTGAAGCAGCAGTGCTAACCACTATACCAATATGCTGCCCACTTCTATACTTCTGTTCCTTTCTTTGCAAATGTGTGCCTACCTAATGGTAGGAATCTGAATAGTGTGGATGAACAGAGGGATCTAGGTGTATGTGTACATAGATCCCTGAAAGTTGGGAATCAAGTAGATAAGGTTGTTAAGAAGGCGTACGGTGTTTTGGCGTTTATTGGTAGGGGGATTGAATTTAGGAGTTGCAGCGTCATGTTGCAACTGTACAAAACTCTGGTGCGGCCGCACTTGGAGCATTGTGTGCAGTTCTGGTCCCCACATTATAGGAAGGATGTAGAGGCTTTGGAGAGGGTGCAGAGGAGGTTTACCAGGATGTTGCCTGGTATGGAGGGGAGGTCCTATGAGGAGAGACTGAGGGATTTGAGGTTGTTTTCGTTAGAAAGAAGGCGGCTACGAGGGGACCTTATTGAAACATATAAGATGATTAGAGGTTTAGATAGGGTGGACAGTGATAGCCTTTTTCCTCGGATGGAGAAAGCTAGCACGAGGGGGCATAGCTTTAAATTAAGGGGTGTTAGATATAGGACGGATGTCAGGGGTAGGTTCTGTACCCAGAGGGTGGTGAGGGATTGGAATGCCCTGCCTGCTGCAGTTGTAGATGCACCTAGTTTGGGAGATCTGTGGATAGGTTTATGGATGGAAAGGGTTTGGTTTAGGTTAGAGGGCCATTGCTTTTTAACTGGTCGGCGCAACATCGTGGGCCGAAGGGCCTGTTCTGCTCTGTAATGTTCTATGTTCTATCTCTTCACTTCGCTGACAAGTGGACAATCAGCTGACGTGCTTTAAGGTTGTGTGTGTGTGGTCCTGGATGATTGGGCAGAGGGCCCACACTGAGTTACTGTCTTTAGCCAGGAATTGTAATGTTACTCATTCTGGCCTCTTCTTTCTCTCCACTCAGTGCGTCCTTTGATCTGTAATCAATGCTCAGGTCTATCCGGTTCCTGCGTGTTTACACCAGTGACTTGTAAAACAGGAATCACCACCTGCAGGACCACTTCAACCACTACCACTTATGGTAACACGTTATCTTCTAATTTGTCCATTAGTTTTAATCCCTCTCTCAATCATTCCTCTTTTTTCCCTCTCTCTCTCCTTCTCTCTCTTCCCTTCCTTTCAGTCTGTCCCTCTCTTTCTCTGTGTTTTCCCTCTCCCTCTTCATCTCCCTTCAGTCTGTCTCTCTCTTTCTCTCTATCTCTGTTTTTTTGGCCCTGTCTCTCTCTCAGTCTCTCTCTCAAAGCAGGAGGGAGACAGAAAGGATGTTTGAGGACAGCACAGAAGTTAAAGAGAGCACATTAAGTAGTAAAAGGCAGTTTCAGTAACCCTCATACCAGAGAGATCAGGCAAAAGCAAGACAGAGAGCAAGGGAAGTTCCAGATTAAACTCCATTTATTTCAATGCAAGAGGTCTGATGGACAAGGCAGACGAACTCAGGGCATGGATGGGTACGTGGGACTGGGATATTATAGCAGTTACTGAAACATGGCTCAGGATGCTTTCTATGGTAAAAATTGGTGAGAGTCATAGTGGATATGCCAAATTTTCTCAGCCTCCTGAGAAAGTAGAGGCATAGATGGGCTTTCTTAACTATAGTGTCAGCCCAGGGTGACCAGTATAGCTGGTCTCACAAGAATAGCAACTTCACATTCCTGCCTGGATACAAGGCTCATGCCATTCACATCGGCAGGGCTTTGAGAGCACCAAGCCCCGCTCTGCAATTTAAAGTATAGATTTCTGGCAAAAAGAATGTTTTGTTATTGGTGCCGACATTCAACATCTTAGAAGGGGAAATCTTGTTGCCAGCTCTGTTTTGTTATGAATAAGAAGTTTGAACTTACTCTGACTAAAGTTATCAGTCTCGACTTGATCATAGTATCTGTCTTTGTCACTTTTTTACTTTTTCTCTCTTTCTCTCTCTTCCTCTCGTTTACCCACTGCCTCACGCCTTTTCTGCATCTTTTGTTCTCTCGCTTCATCTTCCTCTCTCCTTATTTTTCCATCAGTCTCTTTCTGTTCACTACTGAGATTAACAAACCAAGAAAGTGTGAAATTGCAGTGACAATCTATATTTGTTTTCAGACGGACAGACTGCAAAGTGGATTAGTAACGGTTGTGGACCTTGCTCTGATCCCATCTCCTTTAACACTGGAAGGCTGGTTATCTCAAAGAGTAGCAGTTGCTGTACCTCTGATCAATGTAATGCACTGACAGAAACAGGTAAGGTTTCAGTGCATTATAACACAAATCATCATCTGATACATTCATCTGATAATGAGACCATCCCACTGAGTGATACTGTAACTGAATAAAATCAACACTGCTAAATTCCCTCTACACTGGCCCCCATCAAACACTCCCAGGACAGGTACAGCACGGGGTTAGATTCAGAGTAAAGCTCCCTCTACACTATCCCTATCAAACACTCCCAGGACAGGTACATCAAGGGGTTCAATACAGAGTGATGCTCCCTCTAGCCTGTGCCCATCAGACACTCCCGGACAGGTACAGCACGGGGTTAGATACAGAGTAAAGCTCCCTCTACACTGTCCCCATCAAACACTCCCAGGACAGGTACAACACGGGGTTAGACACAGAGTAAAGATCGGGGCTGGCTATCGGAGTGGGCAGGTGGCGTTCGGGACTGCGGGGCGATTGGGAAATTGAGGCTGCCGGTGGGGGTGTGTCAGGGAGGGTGATATCGGGACTGTAGTGTGGGGGGAGGAGATCATAATTGCAGCAGGGGGGGTGGTGAGATCAAGGCGGGCGTGTATGGGGAGGGTGCAACTCAGGCCTGGACGCGTCTGGAGGATCAGCGGTCAGGCCGTGGGGTAGGATCACATGGCAGGTGATGTGAAGCTAGTCAGTGATCGGGAAGTCGACAGTGCGGGGCTACTGCACATGAGACTGTTAGTGAGTCAAAATACTTTTATTTCAAAACTCTGGCGTTTATTCCAGAATTTTGGGAGAAGCAGGGACTACCAGACTCCTCATAGAACACAAACACAAGTGGACATTTACACATCCTGAGTCTTAGTGTCAATCACGACACAAGTTTCCCATTCCGGCCAGAATTCCGGGTCTTCCCTCCTTGGTAGTGATACAACCCCAGATTTAATCAAGATTCACAGCCCAGTTGGCAGCTGCAGAATTGACACAGTTTTAATCCGGTCACGATTCAAACCCCTCCTGCAGCAGTACTGGCATCCCTGTCTTTGAAGTTACTTGTGCGATCGCGCCTGTCCCACCAGGATTCTTCCTGTTAAAAACTGGGATCGCGATCTGCCATCAGCAGCTGTCAAAAGCCGGTATCGTAAATTACCATCTGTGTAACAATGTCCAACTAACACAAATATGCAAGAATTGCAAAATAACAGCCACATTAACCTATCAGTCCTTTATAAAAATGAAAATTAAAGCATGTAAGACATGAACAAATAACTTATATTACTGCCAGGAGCAGTGTAAGCTTGAGAAGATCAGTCATGATGAAAGGTACAAAATGCATGAATCCTTTCCCTACTTCATGGGCCAACCCATGCAGACACGGGGAGAATGTGCAGACAGTGACCCAAGACTGCTATTGAACCTGGGTCCTGACGCTGTGAGGCAGCAATGCTAACCATTGTGCCACTGTTCAGCTATCTTTGCTGCCTGCCTCATCATTTTAACCCTTTGTTCTTCAACCTGGATTTGAACAACTGAAGGAAGTGAATCTATAAATTCTCCCAAAATAATTATTTCTCAAAGTTTCATGTGTTAGCTCTGTTTTTACTGTCTGTATCCATCTGTAAAAATGGCTTTGTTTTACTTTCTGAAGCTCCATACAAGTCCATGCAGCCTGTGTTCTTAGATTTCACCATTTCTGTCTGCATGTGCCAGGAACCTACTCAAATGTAGTGAGTGTAGCCTCTTTCCTGCGTTGTAATCCCCCATTGTAATCCCTCCATTGTAATCCTCAAGTCTTCGGAGCTCTGGAGAAGAGTCATACAAACTCGAACTGTTACCTCTCTGTCTCTCTCTTTCCACAGATGCTGCAGAACTGCTGAGTTTTTAGGCTTTTAGGTTTTTAATTATTTCAGGGATCGTTGCTTTGGAAGTGTTTACTTGGGGGTCTAACCAAGCAGGTGAATGCTTTACAAGATGATTTCTTAACTGTGTAATTGTAGTAATGTGTGTTTAAATTTTCTTCTCTTCTTCTCAATAAATCTTTTATTTTTAAACTCCCAAAAGTATTAGCAGACTTCTTGCTGCTAAGATCCTTCTCATTCTCAGAATACACCAAATAAAGGCTATGGCCAAATTTCCCTCAGGATATTTGGTTCACTCAGCACTTAATGCCTGCTGTGGTTTGTATTTCAGAGCCTAGGAACATCACACAGACTGGACTGAAATGTCAAGGGTGTTTCGACAGATCGTACAAGTCCTGCAGGGATACTGAAAAGATGGTGGACTGTGTTGGAGCAGAAAATCACTGCATGAATGCCTCAGGGACAGAGAGCTTATGTACGTTCAACACTCTGCCAGAGTTGTGAGGCTTTTCATGAATTTCTTCCTAAAGAACAAAGCAAAGTACAGCACAGGAACAGGCCCTTCTGCCCTCCAAGCCCATGCCGATCATGATACCCTGTCTAAAGTAGAAAAAACCTTTTGCCCTTACTCACCACTCTCTGTATGAAAAACGTACCCTGCACATTTCCCTTAAACTTCTCCCCTCTCACCTTGAACCTGTGCCCGCTTGTCATTGACACTTCCACCCTGGGAAAAAGCCCCTTACTATCATCTTGTCTGTGCCTCTCATTATTTTGTAGACCCCTATCAGGTCTCCCCTCAGCCTCTGTCTTTCCAGTGAAAACAACCCGAGTTTATTCAACCTCGTCTCAGAGTCAACACCCTCGAGACCAGGCGACATCCTGGTGGTCATTCTTTGCACTCTCTCCAAATCTTCCTTTGCCTTCTGGTTGTGTGGTGGCCAGAAGTGCACACAATACTCCAAATGCAGTCTAACCAAGGTTTTATTTAGCTGCAAAAAGATTTCCCAACTCTTGTACTCAATGCCCCGGCTAATGAAGGCAAGCATGCCATGTGCCTTCTTCATCTCCATGGCCACCAGACTTGCCACATTGAGGGAGTAGTGGACCTGCACGCCCAGATCCCTCTGTATGTTACTGTTCCTAAGGGTTCTGCCATTTTGAGTATAATTCTTTTATAAGTTTATTTATTAATGTCGCACGTAGGCTGATATTAACACTGCAATGTGAAAATCCCCTCGTCGTCATACTCTGGTACCAGTTCAGGTCCACTGAAAGGGAAATTGGCACGGCCAAAGCACCTAATCAGCACGTCTTTCAGTCTGTGGGAGGAAACTGGAGCATCCAGAGGAAACCCACGCAGACACGGGGACAACATACAAACTCCACACAGATAGTGACCCAAGCCGGGAATCGATCCCGGGTCCCTGGTGCTCTTGAGGCAGGAGTGCTAAGCACTGTGGCACCGTACTCAATCCATTTGTTTCTGCTTGTCTCTGAGCCTGACGCTGAGGGCATGAGGATGCGTCCCAGGGTCTCCCACATCACTCAGTCAGGATGGGATGGGTCAGAGTCCGCCCCCTTCTACAGAACTGAAGAGGGATGGAAATGTGATGAATTGTATTCTTGGGGAGCGGGAGGAGGGTTCTGGAGCAAATTGGGAGAGGGCGGAACTCAGGAGAGATTGACAAAGATGTCACAGGCGTGAGATAAAGGGGCTGTTAATGGTGCGGGATGGAAGTGTATTAACTGCTGCAAAGGTCGGATAGCAGGATGTGTTAATCGGAAAACCGAGGTCAGTGGGAACAAAGAGACAGTGACCATGTGGGGGAGGGGTGCGGTCGTGTTGGGACACGCCAGGGAGATTGAAAAACAGAAAACAAAAGGAGAGGGAGAGGAGAACGTTCCCTTCTTCCTCTCCACCAGAAGATAAGTCATCACATTTCTGCCCCTCCTCGCTCCTGGGGAAGGCTCCAAGTTATCGAAACGTTAACTCTGTTTCTCCACAGATGCTGCCAGACCTGCTGAGTATTTCCAGTGTTTTCATTTCAGAATTCCAGCATCCGCGGTGTTTTGCTTTTGTACACCCTCTGTCCTGTCTGTTTCTAGTTGGAGGGGGAGTTTTCTTCGCCAAGGGCTGTGTCCCCGAACGTGTCACTCTATCACGGGACAGCATGAAAGATCGCTTCATCCAGTTTGACGAAAATCCTCACTTTTGTAAGAGCAGCTTCTGTAACAGTGACCTGCAAGGTGGTACCACCACAGCAGCGCCAGGTAAAGGCGGGGCGTGGGGAGGGGATGGAACGGGTGCACAGGCCCCCGAGTGTAGGGATATTGATCCACGTTATGGGCATGATTTTCCTCTCAAAATAATAATTGACCAAGAGGCGGGAATACTGGAGTTTTTCCCGCCTGTTTTTCAGGCAGATTTAATTCAATGAATCTCCAGCATCACAGAGTCCATCCGGTGATTCATGCCAGTGTGTATGGGGGTGGGGGAGGGGGGTGTGCAGATCCTAACCCAAACCTGCCAGAGAGGCGGCATCAGCCTGCTGAGGGAGCCATTGCGCATGTTCCAATCTGCCAGTATACTGGGAAAGCAGTTGATAAGCAGTTCCCCCGCCCCTGAGCCCCCCCCACCACCATCGCTGGCCTCCCTATCGCCGACCCTGATCCCATCCTCCCTCCATGTTGTTGCTGGCCCCGACCGCCGCACCCCCCACCCCCCCGCCCCACCCCCAACCACATCAAACAGCTCCAACCCTGCTGGTGGCCGGACCCGGCCTTCAGTTCCTGGCCCCATCACGAGCCCCACCACCCCCATGCAGAGTTTTCCCCATTCCATCCCCTCCTGCCTCACCCTAACTCTGGTGCGGCTCCGCTCCTATCTGACCCTGCCCTCTGAAGCCCCACCATGTGGCACTGCCTGGTGCCTACTGGACACTGCTGGTGTTCCGGGCTGGCAGTGCCAGGGTGCCAGGCTGGTAGTGCCAGGGTTCCAGGCTGGCAGTGCTGGGCTGGCACTGCCCATGGGGCACTACCCTGTCCCCAACCTCCCAGGGGGCCACAATGGCCCCATCAGCGAGGCTTTCAGGCCTGGTCCCCGATGATGGGGACAAAACCTGATCTCCACTGATGTGGACCTCCACCAATGTTGACGGAAACTTTCCCGAATGATCCTGTTCCAAGATTGCCAATGCGATGGAAATGCTAATTGCCGTATCGTAATCAGCCTTGTTTCTCAGCACGAGACAGACTATGCCCAAAAAAATGGACCAGGACGATCATGACCGGCAGGAGGCTGGCTGACATTTCCCAGCATGCTGTGTTACTTGAGCAGCGCAACAGGCCATGAAAACGATACCCTATGACTGGAGAGAGAGAGAAAGGGGAATGAGGGAGAGAGAGAGAAAGGGGAAGGGAGGAGAGAGAAAGGGAAAGGGAGAGAGAGACAGAGAGAAAGGGGAAGAGTGAGAGAGAGAGAAAGTGGGGAAGGGGAGAGAGAGAGAGAGTAAGGGCAGGACAGAGAGAGAGAGAAAGAGGAAGGGAGGAGAGAGAAAGGGAAAGGGAGAGAGAGACAGAGAGAAAGGGGAAGAGCAAGAGAGAGAGAAAGTGGGGAAGGGGAGAGAGAGAGAGAGAGAGAGAGTAAGGGCAGGACAGAGAGAGAGAGAAAGGGGAAGGGAGGAGAGAGATAAGGAAGGGAGAGAGAGAGACAGAGAGAAAGGGGAAGAGTGAGAGAGAAAGAAAGTGGGTTAGGGAGAGAGAGGAAGACAGAAAGGGTAGGGGAGAGAGAGAGAGAAAAGGAAGGGGGGGGGACGTGGAGAGAGATCTTTTATAGGGCCAGCACAAGGCAGGATGGGCTGAGTGGTCATTGCCTGTGCTGTAAGATTCTCTAATTCCGACATGGCTTCCACAAGCCCAGAGCCTGTGATAGCTTTTAGTTTATTTATTTGTGTCACAAGTCAGCTTACATTAACACTACAATGAAGTTACTGTGAGAATACCCGAGTGGCCACACTCTGGCGCCTGTTTGGGTACACTGAGGGAGAATTGAGCACGGCTAATGCACCCAACAAGCATGTCTCTCAGACTGTGGGAGTAAACTGGAGCACCCGGAGGAAACCCACACAGACACGGGGTGAACATACAGCCTCCAAACAGACTGTAATCCAAGCTGGGAATCCATCCCGGCTCTGTGAGACGGCAGTGCTAACCACTGTGCCACCGTGTGGTCAGGGAGTGAACCCAATGGAAAGTGCATTGGGAATACCCTGGGATCATCCATCTCTCAACTTTAGTTAATGATCTCTTCATTTCCCCTCCCCTTCCCTGATTGGTCCAACAGGAGTCACAACGAGCAGTCCAGTGATGTCAGAGACCACCGCTGAAATGTCAACCTATAGCAACGGTAAGAATTCACATCACCTCTTATACCAAGGATCAATAGGCAAGTACACAGGAACTGGGATCTGTGTCTGTGTTACAGGCCTCCTCCTGTTCCTATGTAACAGGCTCGAAGGGGGCTGAATGGGGCCACTTCCTGTTCCTGTGTAACAGGCTCGAGGGGCTGAATGGGGCCTCCTCCTGTTCCTGTGTAACAGGCTCGAGGGGCTGAATGGGGCCTCCTCCTGTTCCTGTGTAACAGTCTCGAGGGGCTGAATGGGGCCTCCTCCTGTTCCTGTGTAACAGGCTCGAGGGGCTGAATGGGGCCTCCTCCTGTTCCTGTGTAACAGTCTCGAGGGGCTGAATGGGGCCTCCTCCTGTTCCTGTGTAACAGGCTCGAGGGGGTGAATGGGGCCTCCTCCTGCTCCTGTGTAACAGGCTCGAGGGGCTGAATGGGGCCTCCTCCTGTTCCTGTGTAACAGGCTCGAGGGGCTGAATGGGGCCTCCTCCTGTTCCTGTGTAACAGGCTCGAGGGGCTGAATGGCCTCCTCCTGTTCCTGTGTAACAGGCTCGAGGGGCTGAATGGGGCCTCCTCCTGTTCCTGTGTAACAGGCTCGAGGGGCTGAATGGGGCCTCCTCCTGTTCCTGTGTAACAGGCTCGAGGGGCTGTGCCTGGGTTGATACGGTATCAGTTCACAATCTAGAGTTGCCCCTAAGATACGCTGAATATTGCGGAATGGACTGCCCAATGATGTTGAGTCCGATTTTCCCAAAGGAAACTGAGTGCCAAACGGGTGGGAATATGGGAGTTTTTCCACCCGGTTTTTGGGTGAGCTGAGTTGAATGAATTTCTGGCACTCTGTGCAGCAGCGAATCTGTCGGCTGATTCACACCCAGGAGACCAGGCTCAGCCCGCTGAGGCAGCCATTGGCTCATAGAAACTAGAAGCAGGAGGAGGCCATTTGGCCCTTCGAACCTGCTCCGCCATTCATTACCATCACGGCTGATCATCCCATTCAGTATTCTGATCTCCCCTTTTCCGTCCATACCCCTCGATCCCTTTTGTCTCAAGAGCTGTATCTAATTTCATCTTGAGATCACACTGGGTTTTGACCCCAACTACTTTCCGTGTTAGTGAATTCCACACATTCACCACCCTCTGGGTGAAGAAATTTCTCCTCACCTCAATTCTAAAAGTTTTACTCCTTATCCTCAAACTATGACCACTCGTTCTGGGTCCCCCCACCATTGGGAACACTCTTTCCAAATCCATCATATCTCACCCTGTTAGAATTTTGTAAGTTTCTATGAAATCCCCTCTCGCTCTCCGAACTACAGTAAATATAATCCTAACTGACTTACTCTGTCCTCGTGTGACAGACCTGCCTTCCCAGGAATCAACCTCACAAACCTTCACTGTGCTCCCTCTATAGTAAGGACATCGTTCCTCAGATAAGGACACCAGAACTGCCCACAATACTCCAGGTGTGGCCTCGCCAATGCCCTACAATTGCGTCAATCTCCCAGCACACCAGTAGATTGGTTGACAGATGCCTCACCCTGATCCCCGATCGTTGGCCCCTACCCCCTCCTACCCTGTCCCCAGACCACCCCAGCCAAGAAAATGCAGCGTTGTGGGGTCAAGATGTCGGGCATGGAGTGTGGAGAGTGGGACAACTTCAAGGGATCTTTTCCAGCACAAGGCAGGATGGGCTGAGTGGTCATTGCCTGTGCTGTAAGATTCTCTAATTCCGACATGGCTTCCACATTCACAAGCCCAGAGCCTGTGATAGCTTTTAGTTTATTTTTAGTGTCACAAGTCGGCTCACATTAACACTGCAATGAAGTTACTGTGAGAATACCCGAGTGGCCACACTCTGGAGCCTGTTTGGGTACACTGAGGGAGAATTTAGCACGGCTAATGCACCCAACAAGCATGTCTCTCAGACTGTGGGAGTAAACTGGAGCACCTGGAGGAAACCCACACAGACACGGGGTGAACATACAGACTCCAAACAGACTGTGATCCAAGCTGGGAATCCATCCCGGCTCTGTGAGACGGCAGTGCTAACCACTGTGCCACCGTGTGGTCAGGTAGTGAACCCAATGGAAAGTGCATTGGGAATACCCTGGGATCATCCATCTCTCAACTTTAGTTAATGATCTCTTCATTTCCCCTCCCCTTCCCTGATTGGTCCAACAGGAGTCACAACGAGCAGTCCAGTGACGTCAGAGACCACCGCTGAAGTGTCAACCTATAGCAACGGTAAGAATTCACATCACCTCTTATACCAAGGATCAATAGGCAAGTACACAGGAACTGGGATCTGTGTCTGTGTTACAGGCCTCCTCCTGTTCCTGTGTAACAGGCTCGAGGGGTTGAATGGGGCCTCCTCCTGTTCCTGTGTAACAGTCTCGAGGGGCTGAATGGGGCCTCCTCCTGTTCCTGTGTAACAGGCTCGAGGGGCTGAATGGGGCCTCCTCCTGTTCCTGTGTAACAGGCTCGAGGGGCTGAATGGGGCCTCCTCCTGTTCCTGTGTAACAGGCTCGAGGGGCTGAATGGGGCCTCCTCCTGTTCCTGTGTAACAGTCTCGAGGGGCTGTGTCTGGGTTGATATGATTTCAAATCACGGTCAAACATAAGAACATAAGAATATAAGAAATAGGAGCCGGAGTAGGCCATCTAGCCCCTCGAGCCTGCCCCGCCATTCAATAAGATCATGGCTGATCTGAAGTGGCTCAGTTCCACTTTCCCGCTTTCTCCCCATAACTCTTAATCCCCTTGCCTACCAAAAACCTATCTACCCGCGTCTTAAATATATTTAGCGAGGCAGCCTCCACCACTTCAACGGGCAGAGAATTCCAGAGATTCACCACCCTTTGAGTGAAGAAGTTCCTCCTCAACTCCGTTCTAAACTGCCCCCCCCTTATCTTGAGGCTGTGCCCTCTAGTCCTGCTGAGCAGGAAGAACCTCTCCACCTCGACCCTATCCATCCCCTTCATCATCTTATACGTCTCAATAAGATCCCCCCTCACCCTTCTAAACTCCAGTGAATACAAGCCCAGTCTATTCAGCCTCTCTTCATAGTTCAACCCCCTCAACTCCGGTATCAGCCTAGTAAACCTCCTCTGCGCTCCCTCCAAGGCCAAAATATCCTTGCGCAAGTGCGGCGACCAAAACTGCACACAGTACTCCAGCTGCGGCCTCACCAATGCCCTATACAGCTGCAACAAGACCTCCCTACTTTTATATTCAATCCCCCTCGCTATGAAGGCCAGCATCCCATTCGCCTTCCTGACCACCTGCTGCACCTGCAGGCTGGGTTTTTGCGACTCATGCACAAGGACCCCCAGGTCCCTCTGCACTGTCGCATGCTGCAGCTTTTCGCCCTTTAAATAGTAGTCCCTCCGATTATTATTCGTGTAACATCACCTCTAAAATACGCTCAACATTGTGGGAATGCACAACCCAATAACAACAATGATGTTTCCTATTAACTTTTATTTCCGATTCTCGTCACAGGACCTTGTTGTACTCTTGCCGTAGTTCTTGGACTCTTAGCAGGTTTGCTGATCATTGCGATAATATGTTGCTGTTGCTGCAGTAAAGGAAGAGGTCAGTCTGATGTCCCTGTGATAAAATTACTTTGATTTCAATCATAGAATATACAACATGAAATAAATCCTTTCTCCTTATCATGTTTGTAGTACCACATTCTAAACATATTCCCAAGCTCCTCACATCCATCTAATTTTCACAGCCTGAGTCACCTCTTCCAGCCCCGACTACCCTCCCAATCTCAGTAACCTCCTCCAGCCCCGACAACCTTCCCTATCTCTGTAACCTCTTCCAGCCCCGACAACCCTCCCAATCTCAGTAACCTCCTCCAGCTCCTACAATGCTCCCAATCTCTGTAACCTCTTCCAGTCCCTACAGCCTTCCCTATCTCTGTAACCTCCTCCAGCCCCTACAACCCTCCCTATCTCTGTAACCTCCTACAGCCTTCCCTATCTCTGTAACATCCTCCAGCCCCGACAACCCTCCCAATCTCAGTAAGCTCCTCCAGCCCCAGCAGCCTTCCCTATCTCTGTAACCTCCTCCAGCCCCTACAGCCTTCCCTATCTCAGTAACCTCCTCCAGCCCCTGCAGCCTTCCCTATCTCTGTAACCTCTTCCAGCCCCTACAACCCTCCCTATCTCTGTAACCTCTTCCAGCCCTGACAACCCTTCCTATCTCTGTAACCTCCTCCAGCCACCACAACCCTCCCTATCTCTGTAACCCCTTCCAGCCCTGACAACCCTCCCTATCTTTGTAACCTCCTCCAGCCACCACAACCCTCCCTATCTCTGTAACCTCCTCCAGCCCCGACAACCCTCCCAATCTCTGTAACCTCCTCCAGCCCCTACAACCCTCCCAATCTCTGTAACCTCCTCCAGCCCCGACAACCCTCTCAATCTCTGTAACCTCCTCCAGTCCCGACAACCCTCCCTATCTCTGTAACTTCCTCCAGCCCCTACAACCCTCCCTATCTCTGTAACTTCCTCCAGCCCCTACAACCCTCCCTATCTCTGTAACTTCCTCCAGCCCCTACAACCCTCCCAATCTCTGTAACCTCCTCCAGCCTCTACACCCCTCCCTATCTCTGTAACCTCCTCCAGCCCCTACAACCCTCCCAATCTCTGTAACCACCTCCAGCCCCGACAACCCTCTCAATCTCTGTAACCTCCTCCAGTCCCGACAACCCTCCCCATCTCTGTAACCTCCTCCAGCCCCTACAACCCTCCCTTTCTCTGTAACTTCTTTCAGCCCCTACAACCCTCCCTATCTCTGTAACTTCCTCCAGCCCCTACAACCCTCCCTATATCTGTAACCGCCTCCAGCCCCTACAACCCTCCCTATCTCTGTAACCTCCTCCAGCCCCTACACCCCTCCCTATCTCTGTAACCTCCCCCAGCCCCTACACCCCTCCCTATCTCTGTAACCTCCTCCAGCCCCTACAACCCTCCCTATCTCTGTAACCTCCTCCAGCCCCTACAACCCTCCCTATATCTGTAACCTCCTCCAGCCCCTACACCCCTCCCTATCTCTGTAACCTCCTCCAGCCCCTAGAACCCTCCCTATCTCTGTAACCTCCTCCAGTCCCTACAACCCTCCCTATCTCTGTAACCTCCTCCAGCCCCTACAACCCTCCCTATCTCTGTAACCTCCTCCAGCCCCTACAACCCTCCCTATATCTGTAACCTCTTCCAGCCCCTACAACCCTCCCTATCTCTGTAACCTCTTCCAGCCCCTACAACCCTCCCAATCTCTGTAACCTCCTCCGGCCCCTACAACCCCTCCCTATCTCTGATCTCCTCCAAGCCCTCCAACCCTCCCTATCTCTAATCTCCTCCAGTACCTCTAACTCTCCCTGTCTCTAAAGTCCTCCAGCCCCTCCAACCCCTCGTAACACTGTAACCTCCTCCAGCCCCTCCAACCCCTCGTAACACTGTAACGTCCTCCAGCCCCCTCCAACCCCTCGTAACACTGTAACCTCCTCCAGCCCCTACAACCCTCCCTATCTCTGTAACCTCCTCCAGCCCCTACACCCCTCCCTATCTCTGTAACCTCCCCCAGCCCCTACACCCCTCCCTATCTCTGTAACCTCCTCCAGCCCCTACAACCCTCCCTATCTCTGTAACCTCCTCCAGCCCCTACACCCCTCCCTATCTCTGTAACCTCCCCCAGCCCCTACACCCCTCCCTATCTCTGTAACCTCCTCCAGCCCCTACAACCCTCCCTATCTCTGTAACCTCCTCCAGCCCCTACACCCCTCCCTATCTCTAATCTCCTCCAGTACCTCTAACTCTCCCTGTCTCTAAAGTCCTCCAGCCCCCTCCAACCCCTCGTAACACTGTAACCTCCTCCAGCCCCTCCAACCCCTCGTAACACTGTAACCTCCTCCAACCCCTCCAACCCCTCGTAACACTGTAACGTCCTCCATCCCCCTCCAACCCTCTCAGATCTCTGCGCTCCTCCTCTTCTGCCTCCCCCGATTTCCATTGCTCCGCCATTGGCGGCCGTACCTTCAGCTGCCTGGGTCGGGGGGGGGGGTGGTGAGGGGGGTCGAGGGGGTGGTGAGGGGGGGGGTCGAGGGGGAGGGGGGGTGAGGGTGGTGGGGGAGGTGGGTAAGCTCTGGAATTTCCTCCTTATATGTCTCTCCACCTTTCGTTTCCTTTCAAACACTCCTTAAAGACCATCCTCTTTTCGGTGAAACCTGGCTGTATGAGACTCAGGGTCAAAGTTTTTTTTCCCCGGTTCTCCGAGGCATTTCCGTGCGTGGTGGTGTGTGGAAGGTGATAGTTGAGGCTTAGTCGTCATTCCCATCTGAATTCCTCTCTTGGCTTCCTCTAAATGCAGAGTCTAGAATTGTGTGAAGTGTGGTCCTGGATTCCGAGAATACCTGGTGTTCTGAGGCTGTGACGTCTCCATTGACTGGGCTTCCTGCTGTTTGATCCTTTGGCCTTTGGTATCACTCAAGAAGAATGTGACGTCCAGAGGACCATCTATTTCCTTCTTCCTGAGGATTTGAGACAACTACCTCTCAATGGCTGCGAAAAGAAATCCCTTTGCATATTACATTCAGAAATTATGATTGTACAAACGCTTGCCACCGGCTTACTGATTTCTTTTGGTAATGTGTTCACCTGATGTTGTTTTGTTTTAAAAATCATTTGTCCGTGGGACCTGGGCGTTCCTGCCTGGGCCCATCCCGAATTGCCCCTTGAGAAGGTGATGGTGAGCTGATCAACTGCTGCAGCCCCTGAGGTGTAGATACACCCACAGCGCTGTTTGGCAGGGAGTTGTGGGATTTTGAGCCACAGTGAAAGAACGGTCGATGTATTTCCAATTCAGGATTGTGAGTGGCTTGGAGGGGAACGTCCAGGTGGCGGTGTGAATTGAAACATGGGAAGTAGGAGCAGGAGTAGGCCATTGGCCTTTCGAGCCGACTCCGCCGTCCCATACGATCGTGGCTCATTCGAAGAATCAATAGGCAAATGCACGTGAACTGAGATCGGTGTGTGTATCACAGGCCTCCTTCTGTTCCAGTGTAACTCCTCAATCTAAACACCAGACACTCACCTTCTCCCCCTACCCCTTTAGAATCTAGAATTCTATCTATTTCCTTCTTAAATATATCCGGCGAATTGCCCTCTACAGCTTTCTGTTGGAGAGGCGTCCACAAGCTCGCCGCTCTCTGAGTGAAATAAACCCTCCTCAGCTCACTCCTAAATGGTCTATCCTGAGACTGTGGCTTCTCGTTCTAGAGGTCCCCACACCCGCCCAGCCAGAAGAAACAGCACCCCTGAATTCTGTGCCGTCAGAATTTTATACAGCGCCCTCGTGTTTTTCTGAGTCCCGAGGAACACAACCCTAGTTGGCCCAGTCTCTCTCTGTGCTCGTAGAGGGTTGGAAGGCGGTGTCACAGGATTTCACTCACATGAGTTCCTGCAGTGTGTGCTGTAGATAATATACACACACACACACACACACACACACACAGACACACACACACACACACACACACACACACACGGCTGTCACTGTGCGTTGGTTGTGGCAGGATTGAAGATTGGGGAAGGGGTGTCAAACAAGCGACCCGCTTTGTCCTGGACGATGTTGATCTTCATTACTATTGTTGGAGTTGTGTCTGTTCTCCAATGTGTGTTCATTAAAATGACCAAAATCCGTTTCTGTGGAGTCTCTCATGTCAACCTGAAGTGTTTGAATGAAATACATTATTTGACGCGCCATCACCATTGAGAATGAGGTTGCCTAATCATGTTCCAAAGAAAAGGTTTATTTCTCCCTCGTCACAAATTGACATTCACGCTGCAATGAAGTTACTGTGAAGACCTCCTGGTCGCCACACTCCGGCGCCCGTTCGGGGAGAATCGTAGGGCCCAGTTCTCCCATTGCAACTTTCCTGGCGGGTCCATTCGGGAGAATCGCGCGTTGTCCATTTTGTGGGATTCGTGCGCGCACCCGGAACACACGCATGTCTCCCAAAGCCAGAGAACAGTTGCGGCTGAGACTGCGCTGGAAACCAGCAGGAAAAGATCAAGTGATTTAAATTTTTTTTTAATGTAGTTTAAATATATCTTGCATATGATTATCGGGCCCAGTCCAGAACTTGGAGCCAAAGAGGTTTACAGCATGGAACAGGCCCTGCGGCCTAACTTGTCCATGCCGCCCTCTTTTTCAAAAGCTAATCCCAATTGTCCACATTTGGCCCATATCCCTCTACACCCATCATACCCGTGTAACTGTCTAAATGCTTTTTAAAAGATAAAATTGTACCCGCCTCTATTAATACCTCTGGCAGCTTGTTCCAGACACTCACCACCCTCTGTGTGAAACAATTGCCCCCCTGGACACTTTTGTATCTCTCCCCTCTCACCTTAAACCTAGGCCCTCTAGTTTTAGACTCCCCTACCTTGCCTAAGCCCCGAATTATTTTATAGACCCCTATAAGGTCACCCCTCAGCCTCCTACACTCCAGGGATAAAAGTCCCAGTATATTGAGTCTCTCCTTATAACCCAAGCCATCAATTCTCGGTAGCACCCTAGTAAATCTTTTCTGAACTCTTTCTAGTTTAATAATATCCTTTCTATAGTAGGGTGACCAGAACTACACACAGGATTCCAAGTGTGGCCTTACCAATGTCTTGTACAACTTCAACAAGCCATCCCAACTCCTGTATTCAATGTTCTGACCGATGAAACCAAGCATGCCGAATGCCTTCTTCAACACTCTGTCCACCTGTGACTCCACTTTCAAGGTGCTATGTACATGGACCCCTAGATCTCGTTGTTCTGTAACTCTCCCCAAGCCCTACCATTAACTGAGTAAATCCTGCCCTGGTTCAATCTACCAAAATGCATCAGCTCGCATTTGTCTAAATTAAACTCCATCTGCCGTTCATCAGCCCACTGGCCCAATTGATCAAGATCCCGTTGCAATTGGAGATAACTTTCTTCACTGTCCACTATGCCACCAATCTTGGTGCCATCTGCAAACTTACTAACCATGCCCCCTATATTCTCATCCAAATCATTAATATAAATGACAAATAACAGTGGGCCCAGCACTGATTCCTGAGGCACACCGCTGGTCACAGGCCTCCAGTTTGAAAAACAACTCTCTACTACCACCCTCTGGCTTCTGTGAGGAAGCCCATTTTGTATCCATTTAGATACCTCACCCCAGGTCCTGTGAGATTTAACTTTATGCAACAACCTACCATGCGGTACCTTGTCAAAGGCCTTGCTAAATCCATGTAGGCAACATCATGCCCAATAGCATCTCCCACCCTGCCAGGAATACTCCATTCCGGTGGGGTTTAAAATAGCTCCCCATGTTCGGGGAACTAGTGGGAGACCCTGCCAGAATGAAGGGGGGGTGGGGGTGTGCAATCAGGGCCCTCCATGGGGTCAATGGGCAGTGGTGGTGCACCCTGGGCATGGGCACCCTGGGGCCTATTGTGGGTGGGGCCTAGGGGGCGATTGGTGGGGGTGGGGGATCGTGCTGCCACTTGGCGTGGGGATTGGCCAGGGCTGGAGGGAGGGCAGTGATTGGGGTGGGCTGGGGGGGGGGGGGTGGAGTGGTCTGCCGGGTGTGAAGTGGGGGGGGGGCGGGGGATGTTGGTCTCCTGTGGGGCAGGGGGGTGGTGTCTGCCTCCCTGGGGAGAATGTCAGCGGGGAGGGGGGGTTTGTCAGAGTGAGGAGGGTATGGGGATGGTCACTGAGTGAGGGAGGGGGTCGCGGCTGGCCTGGGAATTGTTGTGGAGGCTGCGATGGGGGTGGGGGGTGTGTGGGGGGGGGGTGCTGAAGGGGCATCTCTGCAGGGGTCCCGGGCTGGCCAGTGTTCGAGCTGGCCGGCAAAATGGAGAGACTGATAGATCGGGGCCATGCGCAGAGTTCCTGAACTGTGAGGCTCCAGTGTGAATAGGCCCCGTGCCCTGGATTTTAATGAGATTCAGGATTGTGACCTGTGCAATGCGCAGAGTGCAGAGATTCAGATCTGAAGTTGCACTGAAGAAACAATCGTGATCTAGAATAGTTTTCTCACCAGTTCAGCAATTCTGGGAGAATCACCCCTCCCCCCCCCATAGAATAGTACAGAGCACAAGGAGGCCATTCTGTCCATCGAGTCTGCACTGACCACCCAGGCCCTATGGCCATAACCCCATGCATTTACCCTAGCTGGTCCCCCTGACACTAAGGGGCAATTTCAGCACGGCCAATCCACCCAACCCACACACCTTTTGGACTGTGGGAGGAAACTGGAGCACCCGGAGGAGACCCACGCAGTTACAGGTAAACCTGCAGACTCTGCACAGACAGTGACCCAAGCTGGGAATCGAACCTGGGTCCCTGGCGCAGTGAGGCAGCAGTGCTAACCACTGTGTCACCGTGCCTCCCCTTATGCACAGTGGGATCCCACAATCTTGTCCCCCTCCACCCCCGACACAGTTTGTATTGTTTTGTTAAGTTCATTCATTGGATATGGGCCGTATGTCTATACATCTGCTGTGGATCACACGTAAAAGCCAAACGAAGTACAGAGGACAGGTTTCCATCTCTAAAGGCTGTGTTGTACCACAGCGTCAATCACCTCTGATTCTAGATATTTATTGGATTCAAATTTTACTATCTACAGCGGTGGGGTTCGAACCCGGGTCTCCCCGGAGCATCTCCCTGATCCCTGGATTCCGATTGACAATAACGCAAGGCCACTGTACCCTTGCTCACTCTCCAATTCCCCTGACAGATATTTTGGTTTGATTGATTCTTGTCACATGTATTAGCACACAGTGAAAAGTCTTGTTTCTTGTGTGCTATCCAGACAAAGCATACTGTTCATAGAGAAGAAAAGGAGGCAGTGCAGAATGTCATGCTGCAGTCATAGCCAGGGTGCGGAGAAAGATCAACTTTATATATTAAAGGTCCATTCAGAAGTCTGATGGCAGCAGGAAGGAAGTTGTTCTTGAGTCGGTACGTGCGAAAGAATTTGCTCTGGAACTTGTGATTAAAATGTGTACGATGAGATGGGGTTAAAGTGTGTACGATGAGATGGGGTTAAAATGTGTACGATGAGATGGGGTTAAAATGTGTACGATGAGATGGGGTTAAAATGTGTACGATGTGATGGGGTTAAAATGTGTACGATGAGATGGGGTTAAAATGTGTACGATGAGATGTGATGAGACCAGCATGATCAATCAAATCAATGTATGTTACCTAATGTAATTAGCTATACAATGATTGTTGTTCAGTTACTCAACTCAATGTGATTATGGCTGAAAGGAAAGAGTGAAGTAAATATGTTCTCCTTACTATTCGGTCTAAGCCAGTTAAGCCATGATTATTGCACAAGCAGAACTGTCTGGGTGACTAAAAAGATCAACCTTGAGAGTAAGATAAGGATCTCAGGGTATGGAGTTGTAGTGAGCATAAAAAGACTGTAACGAACAGTTCGTCAGATTGTTCCAGACATCCCGGCTTTATTGTCTTGTGCTGGAAAATAAAGTCTACTGCTGGGAGGATTAAGACTCAGACTCTCTGTTTCAATCGGATGAAATCAGTTGTCGTCCTGGGGAACCACGACAGTTGGTACATTGATGTACGTTACAAAGAACAGTACAGTACAGGAACAGGCCCTTCATCCCTCCAAACCCGTGCCGATACTCTAACTAAACTAAAAATACCCTCTGCCCTTACTCACTTCGTATCCCTCTATTCTCTCCTTATCCATGTACTCATCCAGATGTCTGTTAAATGTTGCTAATGTTCCTGCTTCCACCCTCTCCTCAGGCAGCATGTTCCAGGCACCCACCCCCTCTGTGTGAAAACCCCACCCCACCCCGCACATCTCCCTGAAACTTTCCCCCTCTCACCTTAAACCTGTGCCCCCTTATAATTAGGCTCAGACAAACACACTCACTCACTCACTCTCTCACACACCCACTCACTCACTCACACACACTCACTCACAGACACAATCTCTCACACACTCACACTCTCACACACTCACTCACTCACTCACACACTCTCACACTCACAAATTCACTCACTCACAAACTCACTCACGCATTCTCACACTCACACACTCTCTCTCTCACTCTCACAAACTCTCTCACACAGTCACACACTCTCACACACTCTCACACAGTCACACACTCTCTCACTCACTCTCTCACACACACACTCTCTCACACAGTCACAGATCTCTCACACAGTCGCACACTCTCTCACACACTCTCACACAGTCACACACCCTCTCACACACTCTCTCACACACACACTCACACAGTCACAGGTCTCTCACACAATCACACACTCTCTCACACAGTCACACACTCTCTCACACAGTCACAGATCTCTCACACAGTCACACACTCTCTCACACACACACTCACAGCTTAATTAAAAGGGATAATTGGACACGAATGGGAACCCATTGTAACAGGCGAACTGATCCACGCCGAGAAGTATAACTCCCTAAAATTAAAAATATAAATGTGTAACTCTGATGGATGATACTCTGAATACATGGTGTCTGGATAGAATCCACAGGCAGGTCTGGGGAAAATGCAAATCTTTCAGTTTTTGAGCACCAGGAACAAAGGGAGAAAGCTGGACACACATTGACTCATTACAACTAACAAACAGGGGCTGCGTAAAGAATGCTTGAGTAATGGGAAGAACCCGGGATACAAGGTGACTCATCATCAGCTAAAAAAAGAAACACCCCCAAGAAAGGTGATTATTTTAAAGAGACCCTTATCATAACTAGCAAACAGAATCCTGTCTAACAAAATGTTAATGTCAGGATATAGAGGGATAGAACAAGAGCCCAGTACACCAAACTATTCCCCAAAATGGATATGGGAGGCCAATGGCTGGAGCCAGGACAGGGAATTACAGGATAGAGCATTGGGAGACTAATGGTGGAATGGAAGGTGGGGAATACAAGGACAATAGGGCAGGACAGGGGGATCCCAACCCCTACACTGAAGATAGCCTCACCAGGATGATTACAGGGGGTTCCAGAGGAAGTATAGACAGAGGATGCAGCCAACACCCCAACCACACGGGGGCAAGGGAGCATGGGAGACACAGGTGAGAAAAGTGGGGTGGATGGGACTTACTCAGTATATTGGGGAACACAAACAGGGAAAGCCAGGAAATGTACAGGGGAACACCAAAAATTCAGGGGACAAACAAAAGGACACAGGGTACCCTATTAGACAGCCGGAGCTTTGGAGAGACACAAACACCTGCTCCATGGGAACAGAGGGGGGGACACATCGCAGACCCTCAGGAAAACATAATAAAGAGACCACAGAACCTGTGCAGCTCAACACAGGGTGAGACTCCCTCATGGACACACACAAACCCCAGTAGAAGCTGAACCAACACAGGCCACGGGGAAGGAACGCAATACGCAACAGAGAGAGGCGGCCACTAACAACAGTAGAGTGGAACACAGCAAGGACATACAACTCACGGTTAACACGAGGAGTGATGCAACATTGGGCAACACCAACAAAACAGGACATACCAACCATGGAAACACGAACAACATGGTGTAACAGGAGGAAACAGAGGGCGGGGATGGAAATCTTGCATGACTGACCACCCCACCAAACCAATAGCACCCCAACAACATATTGCGTAACAACAAACAGAGGACAACAACATTAATGCAAGGTGATTCATTTGGTAGGACAAACTTGAATGTGGATTACAGGGTCAACGGCAGGGTTCTGAGGAATACGAAGAACAAAGAACAAAAACAGCCCGGAGAACAGGCCCTTCGGCCCAACGAGCCCGCACCGCCATTTTAACACTACCAGTCCCCCCCTCCACCCATGACCCTTATCTATTGTTTATGGCCATCCAGATTGAGGGAAACTAATTTAGGGACAATTTATTACTGCCAATCAGCCTAATAGCACATCTTTGGGATGTGGGAGGATACCGGAGCACCCGGAGAAAACCCACGCAAGTACGAGGAGAATGCGCAAACTCCCACAGACACCGGCCCAAATCCATGTGTCTGCACAGCAAACAGCGATAGTTGGGCCGAAGGGCCTGTTTCCTGGGCTGATTTTGTTCTTTGTTCTTTATTCTTTGATAGAGTGGACGTACAGAGACTATTTCCTCGGGTGGATGTAGCTGTTTCTAGGGGGCATAACTATAAGGTTCATGGTGGGAGATATAGGAGGGATGTGCGAGGTAGATTCTTTACTCAGAGAGTGGTTGGGGTGTGGATTGCGCTGCCTTAGTGGAGTCGGACACTTTAGGAACTTTCAAGCGGTTATTGGATAGGCACATGGAGCAAACCAGAATGATAGGGAGTGGGATAGCTTGATCTTGGGTTCGGACATAGCTCGGCACAGCATTGAGGGCCGAAGGGCCTGTACTGTGCTGTACTGTTTTATGTTTCTCTGTTCTGTGAAGGAGAGGTAGCACAGAGAAAGGAAGGGAAACTCATCATAATCGTCAGCCCAGAGGTCGAAAAATAAGTCGAATAACGAAAACAACATTGAAAACTTAAAAAAGCACAGCAGAACCTGATTATTATAATAGCAGAACCTGAACATTATAATAGCCTACAGACGACACAAAAATCTGAAGGACATGCTCGTCAGAAGCCAGATAAAATGACCCAAGGAGGGGAAATGTAGAAGCAGAAACTGCAAGACCTGTGAATGCCTGGTAACACCGGAGGAAACAAAGAACGGCTACACCAACACCAGTGCAGCACTACAGTCAAAAATCAAACGCGACCAATGCAGTGTAGTATATGCCATCCAAAGTTAAATAATACACATAGGGGAAACGGGCAACACACTAAGGGAAAAACTCTCCAGACACCCCAGTGACATTAGGACAGAGAAGGAAAACAAGGCCTCTTTCATGCAACAGAGCGTGGAAGCCCAAAGTGTGATGGGACGAGACACAAATATTCATTGGACCACAGCAGAAAGAAAACCAACAGAGAAGGGGTGGATCTATAGAATGAAAACCTTACTCCCAAATGGGCTAAGACACAAACCACACAAGAACAGGGATAGATAAGGGCAACCACCCACAACACATGAACAATAAGTAATGAACAGAAACCCGTCAAACACCACTGGAAGAAATAGGGAAACATAACTGGAAAACCATAAGAAATACAGGTCACACGCAGAGAGGGGACCACAGATTAACGGGTCACTAATGGCCAGGTCCCCCCGAACACAAACACTGACAAAGGCCAGATTAAAACCTCCAAACCACCCAAAGTTGATTGAACCGTCCCCAAAACAAACCTCCCCCCCAACCCCAAACATTTTCCCAAGCAAATTTCGATGGTAGAGTGGGAGAAGGAGGATACGAGGGAACCACAACAAGGAGGAGAAGGTATGGAATGAGGAGGTGGCACAGGAGGTCAACCCCGAAGGCAAATATATAAGGGAGAGCCACGACAGACAGCAGGGAAACCAGCATTGTGAAAAGACAAGTCATACATCTGTGGGCAGCGTGGTGGCTCGATGGTTAGCACTGCTGCCTCAGAGGGCCAAGGATGCAGGCTGGGAGCTTGGCTTGGATCTCTACCTGTGTAGGGTTTGCACATTCTCCCCATGCTTGTGTGGGTTGCCTCTGGTCTCCTCCCACATAGCAAAGAAATGCTTGTTAAGTGAATTGGCCATTCGAAATTCCCCCTTGGTTTAACCCTTCCACAGCTACTTCATTACATTGCTAATGTAAGACACTGGGGACACGAATGAATTAATGAATAAAGAAAGAAATAACTGGATAAATTGTGGGTGAAGTAATTTTTGCACTCCCAACAAAAGGCCTACCCTCATACCGAACCCGGAAACCATCGGAAGAGAGGGGAATGGCCCCATACCAACTTGCTCCGCCAACTAGTGACCCCACACCGATTCGATACACACTACCCGAATCCACACCTGCCCACCACAACAGAAAACACCCACAAAGAATAAAAAGTCACCCCATCCCACCAGCCCTGGGAGCCTCCTCACCCCACCCAACCTAATAGGCACACACAGGACACAAAAGTGCCCAAGACAGGGGAGGACAGTGAACCAGTCTTCAACTTACCCAGACGATATCCCTATCAGGAAATCCCCAGGATTTTTTTCCCACTGCCTGATCTCTTGCCCCCCACTCCCTGTAGCCCACCTACTACCCCCTCAGTAGCCCACCCAACTAACAAAGCCTTCCCCTCCTTCCCCCCGCTGACACCCCAGTAAAGCAGAGTCTGACTCATACAAACCCTACAGTGCAGAACAAGGCCATTCAGCCCATCGAATCTGTACCGACCACAATCCCACCCAGGCCCTTCCCCCATATTCTGACCAAAGAGTAGAAGATGTTGAGAGGTATCGATCGGGTGGATTCTCAGAGGCTTTTTCCTAAGGGCTGGAATGGTTGCTGTGAGAGGACACAGGTTTAAGGTGCTGGGGAGCAGGTACAGGGGAGATATCAGGGGTAAGTTTTTCACTCAGAGGGTGCTGGGTGAGTGGAATCGGCTGCTGTCGGTGGTGGTGGAGGCAAATTCGATCGGGTCGTTTAAGAGACTTTGGATGAGTACATGGGACTTAATAGGACTGAGGGTTATAGGTAAGCCTAGTAGGTATGGATATCATCGGTGCAACTTGTGGGCCGAAGGGCCTGTTTGTGCTGTAGTTTTTCTATGTTCTATCTTCCTACATATTTATCCACTAATCCCTCTAACTTATGCATCTCAGGGCACGAAGGGGCAATTTTTAGCATAGCCAATCAACCTAACCCGCACATCTTTGGATTGTGGGAGGAAAGCGGAGCGCCCGGAGGAAACCCACGCAGATACGAGGAGAATGTACAAACTCAACACAGACAGTGACCCGAGCCGGGAATCGAACCCAGGACCCTGGAGCTGTGCAGGAGCAGTGCTACCGTGTCACCCTACCATGCTCAGGAATAGACACAAAACTTCCCCAGCCAAGAAACCCCCAAAAGACAACTCTCCCAACACACACACCACTTGGGCATCCATCCCAGCCCCCGGAAACACGGAAACACCTGATCTAGCAGCCCCCTCCTCCTAACACACTCCACCTCCCAACCGGCATGTCTTTTGGAGGAAACCAGAGCACCCGGAGAAAACCCATGGAGACACGGGGAGAACATGTAGACTCCACACACACAGTGACCCAAGGGTAGAATTGACCCTGGTCCCTGGCACTGTGAGGCAGCAGTGCTAATCACTGCGCCACCCCAGCTATGGGCAGAAGTTTATGGGGAGTGTGGGGATAATTAGTCATCTCTTCAAGAGCTGATGCATGTCCAATTCCATCCCACTCCTGACTTGTGTCCTTGTAGATGGTGGACAGGCTTTGGGGAGTCGGGAGGTGAGTTCCTCACTGCAGGATTCCCAGCTTCTGAGCTGTTCTTGTAGACACAGTATTTATATGGCTCGTCCAGTTCTGTTTCTGCTCAATGGTAACCCACTTCAGGATGTGTCACAAGGCACAAGTTAGGAGTGTGATGGAATACTCCCCACTTGCCTGGATGGGTGCAGCTCCAACAACACTTGAAACTCGACACCATCCAGGACAAAGCAGCCCCACTTGATTGACACCCTACCCACAAATATTCATTCCCTCAAACACCCACACAGAGTGGCAGCCGTACATACCATCTACAAGATGCACTGCAGCAACTCACCAAGGTCCCTGAGGCAAGATCTCGCTAAAGCCATCCCCACACCCCCCATTTCTTGCCTTCAAACAACCACACAACGTCAAACAACTATTGTCCGCAGCAAAGTACCCAGCCATCAGGAGAACAGTGACCATGACACCACACAACCCTGCCACAGCAACCTCTGCGAGGCATGCCGGATCATCGACACGGATGCCATCATCTCACGTGAGAAGACCATCCACCAGGTACACGGCACATACTCTTGCAACTCGGCCAATGTTGTCTCCCTGATACGCTGCAGGAAAGGATGTCCTGAGGCATGGTACATTGGGGAGACCATGCAGACGCTATGACAACGGATGAATGAACACCACTCGACAATCACCAGGCAAGACTGCTCCCTTCCTGTTGGCGAACATTTCAGCGGTCATGGGCATTCGGCCTCTGATCTTTGGGTAAGCGTTCTCCAAGGTGGCCTTCATGATACACGACAGCGCAGAGTCGCTGAGCAGAGACTGATAGCCCAGTTCCACACACATGAGGACGGTCTCAGCTGGGATCTTGGGTTCATGTCACACTATTTGTAACCCCCATGACTTGCCTGGGCTTGCAAAATCTCATTAACTGTCCTGTCTGGAGACAATACACATCTCTTTAACCAGTGCTTAATGCTCTCTTCACTCACATTGTCTGTACCTTTAAGACGTGATTAGCTGTAAAGATCCGCATTCCAATCATTATTTTGTAAATTGAGTTTGGATCATTATACACCTTGTTTGTGAACAGAAATCCCATTTACCTGATGAAGGGGCAGTGCTCTGAAAGCTAGTGGCTTTTGCTACCAAATAAACCTGTTGGACTTTAACCTGGTATTGTGAGACTTCTTACTGTGTTTACCCCAGTCCAACGCCGGCATCTCCACATCAGGTTCTGTGAAACCAGTGTAGAAATATTCTCAATCTCACAACGAGCTGAATCTTGGAACATGGTTTATGTTCTCACATCATTTTCCGAAAGCCCGCATGTTTCAAAAAAACCCTAAAAGCCTCCCAGCCGAGAATAATCATGGACGGACTCTGTGAGAATTAAACAAGAAATAGAGTCAATATCAGGAATCTGGGCAGACAGCGAGCCAGAACAAGGAATGTGTGTTTTAAAATGTCCTAATCCTTCTTGTCTGTCTCAGAACTGGTTAGACCACAAATCCAAAACTAAACTCAGCAATTCTGCTCAGGGTGGTTTTATCGTTTGTTTTCAAATTACAGCGATGCTTTGTGAGAAATGTTCCTTCTGGATGACTTCAACCTGACTGTCCCCCTCATCCCTCCCCTCTTCCCGAGATGGGATCAGCGAGAGCGGGAGGATGGTGTGGGAGAACCAGTCCAGTCTCCGGGACAGGGAGGGAGGCAGCTCAATTGACTGTTATTGGAATGGCTGGGAAAGCACCTTGGCAAAGACACAAGGAAGTAGCAGCAGGTTCTAGGACTGTGCTCACCTCCTCAGGAATATATTCAGTGGGTGCTGAACACAGAGTTGGTGTGGAGTTCTGTCTCAGTGCTCTAGAACATAGAACATAACAGCACAGTACAGGCCCTTCGGCCCTCAATGTTGTGCCGAGCTATGTCCAATCCCAAGATCAAGCTATCCCACTCCCTATCATTCTGGAGTGCCCCGTGTACCTATCCAATAACCGCTTGAAAGTTCCTAAAGTGTCCGACTCCACTATCACAGCAGGCAGTCTGTTCCACACCCCAACCACTCTCTGAGTGAAGAATCTATCTCGGACATCCCTCCTATATCTCCCACTATAAACCTTATAGTTCTGCCCCCTAGTAACAGCTACATCCACCCGAGGAAATAGTGTCCACTCTATTAATCCCTCTCATCATCTTATAAGCCTCTATTAAGTTGCCTCTCATCCTCCTCCGCTCCAAGGAGAAAAGCCCCAGCTCCCTCAACCTTTCCTCATTAGACCTACCCTCCAAACCAGGCAGCATCCTGGTAAATCTCCTCTGCACTCTCTCCAATGCTTCCACATCCTTCTTATAGTGAGTTGACCAGAACTGCACAGAATGTTCCAAATGTGGTCTCACCATGGTCCAGTATAGTTGCATCATAACCCCAAGGCTCTTAAACTCAAACCCCCTGTTAATAAACGCTAACATACTATAAGCCTTCTTCAGGGCTCTATCCACTTGAGTGGCAACGTTCAGAGATCTGTGGATATGAACCCCAAGATCTCTCTGTTCCTCCACATTCCTCAGAACCCTGCCATTGACTCTGTATGTCTCTGTCCCAGGAACATCAAATATCAAAGTGAGATGAAGCCAATCTCCTATATTCTCATCATCTGGGCTCTCATTGCTGAAGGTGAGACTTTTCATTAAATGAGTCACTCATTATGTCCTTCAGACTAAATATTTCAATAGCGTTTTCGTTCATGGCACCCCATGATATATCCATATATATTTAAGAGGAGGCGATAGCCTAATGGTATTATCGCAAAGCTATTAATCCAGAAACTCAGCTGGGGACCTGGGTTCGAAACCCGCCACGACAGCTTGTGGAATTTGAATTCAATAAAAAAAACCTGGAATTAAAAATCTACTGATGACCATGAAACCATTGTTGGAAAATCTCATCTGGTTCACTAATGTCCTTTAGAGAAGGAAATCTGCCATCCTTACCCAGTCTGGCCTACATGTGCCTCCAGAGCCACAGCAATGTGGTTGGCTCCAACTGACCTCGGAGAACTTGGGATGGGCAATAAATGCTGTAAAAAGTCTGACAACACCAGGTTTAAGTCCAACCGATTTATTTGATAGTAAACTCACTAGATTTCAAGATTTCCCTCTTCTTCAGGTGAATGGAGAGTTCTGGCCTCAGGCAGAGCACAGACAGTTTACAGATTACAGATTAGAATGCGAATCTTTACACCTAACCTGCTGTTCAAGTCCTAAAGTGGCCGACAATGTGAGTGGAAGGAGCACTGATCACAGGTTATAGAGATGTGTATTGTCTCCAGACGGCACAGTGAGTGAGGTTTTGCAAAGCCAGGCAAGTCACAGGGGTTACAGATAGTGCGACATGAACCCAAGATCCCTGTTGAGACCGTCCTCATGTACGTGGAACTTGGCTATCAGTCTCTGCTCAGCGTCTCTGCGCTGTCGTGTGTCGTGAAGGCCGCCTTGGAGAACGCTTACCCGAAGGTCAGAGACCTATCCACATCCACATCATGCTGGCATATCCATATCAATAAATGATGGCCAGCCAGGAACACCCATGACCCACAAATGAATTAAAAAAAAATAAATATTTGTGTGCTTGCACATAAGTATCTGGTGTTGATGTGCACTGTTATTTGTCATTTATATTAATGATTTGGATGAGAATATAGGAGGCATGGTGAGTAAGTTTGCAGATGACACAAAGATTGGTGGTATCGTGGACACTGAAGTTTATCTCGGATTGCAACAGGATCTTGATCAATTGGCCCAGTGGGCTGACGAATGGCGGATGGAGTTTAATTTAGACGAATGCGAGGTGATGCATTTTGATAGATTGAACCAGGGCAGGACTTAGTTAATGACAGGGCGTTGGGGGAGTTACAGAACAGAGATCTAGGGGTACATGTTCATAGCTCCGTGAAAGTGGGGTCACAGGTGGACAGAGTGGCGAAGAAGGCATTTAGCATGCTTGGTTTCATTGGTCAGAACATTGAATACAGAAGTTGGAATGTCTTGTTGAAGTTGTACAAGACATTGGTAAGGCCACACTTGGAACACTGTGTGCAGTTCTGGTCACCCTATTATAGAAAGGGTATATTAAACTCGAAAGAGTGCAGAAAAGGTTTACTAGGATGCAACCAGGACTTGATGGTTTCAGTTATAAGGAGAGGTGGGATAGACTGGGACTTTTTCCTCTGGCGCATTAAGAGTCTGAGGGGTGATCTTATAAAGGTCTATAAAATAATGAGGGGCATAGACCAGGTAACTAGTCAATATCTTTTCCCAAAGGTAGGGGAGTCTAAAACTAAAGGTCATAGGTTTAAGGTGAGAGGGGAGAGATACAAAAGTGTCCAGAGGAGCAATTATTTCATCCAGAGGGTGGTGAGTGTCTGGAACAAGCTGCCAGAGGTAGTAGTAGAGGCGGGTACAATTTTGTCTTTTAAAAAGCATTTAGATAGTTACATGGGTACAATGGGTATAGAGGGATATGGGCCAAATGTGGGCAATTGGGACGAGCTTTGGGGTTTAAAAAAAGGGTGGCATGGACAAATTAGGCAGATGGGCCTGTTTCCATGCTGTACACCTCTATGACTCTATGACTGAAATACGATTGATATACTTATGTACTCATTGATATGTGGAAGCTTTTCAATGTGTGGCTCACTTTAGAACCCTAATCACCCCTTAAGAAGGTTCCCTGGTTCAAGATGGCAGCTCAACAGCACATTGTCAAGGGACAATTAGGGATGGGGAATGGAATCATAGAATCCCTACAGTTGAGAAAGGCCATTCAGACCATCAAGTCTGCACCGTTCACCATCCTGTCCAACCCCTATCCCCTTAGCCCCACATATTTAGCTGGCTAATCCCCCTGACATGAAGGGGCAATTTAGCATGGCCAATCAACCTCACCCGCACGTCTTTGGACTGTGGGAGTAAACTGGAGCACCCGGAGGAAACCCACAGGAGGAATGTGCAAACTCTGCACAGTCACCCGAGGTCAGAATTAAACCTAGGTCCCTGGCATTGTGAGGCTGCAGTGCTAACCACTGTGCCGTCATGCCAACCCAAAACTTTGTTTTTGGAATGTGGAGGAACAGGAACAGCACCCCGTTGTTTTAACAACAAGCATGCTGGCACAGTGGTTAGCACTGCTGCCTCACAGCACCAGGGACCTGGTTGGATTCCCGGCTTGGCTCACTGCATGCGCGGAGTCTGCACATTCTCCCCATGCCTGCGTGGGTTTCCTCCGGGTGCTCTGGTTTCCTCTCACAGTCGGAAAGATGTGGTGGTTAGGTGCATTGGCCATGCCAAATTCTCTCTCAGTATACCCGAACAGGTGCTGGAACGTGGCGGCTCGGGGATTTTCACACTAACTTCATTGCAGTGTTAACGTGAGCCTATTTGTGACCCTAATAAATAAATAAAAATATTAAACATGAAAAGTTGGATTACTATACAATACTGCTGAACTCCCCATTTAGCTTAACACATACACACAGCTTTTAGATTAACACGGGGAACAAAGTACATCATAAATTACAATGGTCTCATGAATACAAAGTCCCTTTTAAGCACACAAGATAACTGTGGTCAAACACACCCACTCCTCTTGTGTCCCTGGCAACCATGCCAACCACTGTGCCACCAGGCTGCCCCTAAAACAACCTTTGTTGATAAAACGTGGAGGAACAGTGACAGCACCCCTTCGACATGGGAAACCCCGCAGAGCCCACAACCAATTGTGATGTCCAAGGGTGTTTTTGGTGTCGCCCTTTCCCCAGTGCGAAACGGCCTCACCTCCGATTCGGAATGTTGTGTTCTCAATGTCCCTCCAGAGGTGAGCGCGTAATCCAGGGGGTGGTGCTCCCAATGGGTGCCACACTGTCAGAGGTGCCATGCTTTGAATGTGACATTAAACAATCTACACTCTTGGATGGACATAAGGAATCCTGTGACCTCCACAGAGCTGGTGAGTTCTCACAGATATCCTGGGCTAATGTTTATCTCTCAATAACATATTCGAACATTGATCTCAATGCTCTTTGTGGGATCTTGCTATGTGTTAATTGCAGGCCTCATTTCCCTTTATTATAACACTGATTGTGCTTCACACCAACCCCACTGTCCCTGAGAGGCTCAGGAACATTGTGCCCGATTATGAGATCTGTACATTAGTTCCGTCCAGTAGGGCTGACAGAGCGATGGGCGATTTCTCCTTGTTTGTTCTCTTACAGCTCCGACTCTGAAATGTTTCAGTTGCAAAAATCCGCCAGGAAAATGCACGCAGCAGGAAATGTGTGATCCAGCTCAGAACCTGAAGTCGAACTATCTCAACCACACTGACATTGGGTGAGAATTCTCCAAATAATGTCTTCAATTCACTGTAACATTACAAAGGGACAGTGATGGACAGACACACAGACAGAGAAAGGGGGACAGACAGATATGCAGATAGACAGATTGACAGCTAAACATATTGGCAGATTGTGAATTAAATTGATGGGCAGAGATACTTAAAAATCAGCATTGTCTTTAGAGAGCGGAATTAGAGGAACTCAGAGATCGTGGAGGAGGTTACAGAGTTAGGGAGGGTTGTAGGGGCTGGAGGAGGTTACAGAGATAGGGAGGGTTGTAGGGGCTGGAGGAGGTTACAGGGAGAGGGAGGGGTTATAGGGGCTGGAGGAAGTTACAGACATAGGGAGGGTTGTAGGGGTTGGAGGAGGTTACAGAAATAGGGAGGGTTGTAGGGGCTGGAGGGGGTTACAGAGATAGGGAGGGCTGTAGGGGCTGAAGGGGCTACAGAGATAGGGAGGGTTGTCGAAGCTGGAGGAGGTTACAGAGATAGGGAAGGGGTGTAGGAGCACCTGGAGGAAACCCATGCAGACACGGGGAGAATGTGCAGCCTCCACACAGACAGTGACCTGTGCTGGGAATTGAACCCGGGTCTCTGTGAGGCAGCAGTGCGAACCACTGTGCTAGCCCCAATCCTAGTATCCTTTAGACAGACAGAGCTGACAGAGTGAAAGCTCACCTCATGGGGTTAATGAGTCCTGAGACAGTTCCTTAGAAAGAGGAAGCTGGAGATGAAAGGGTAACAGCTTTATATTATTGATTTCTCAGTTATTTGAGGGCAGTGTTTCATGAACAGGAAGCTGTTGGAGGCTCAGGTCCTACACCAACCTGTTCGAGGAACAATGATGTGGAGGGCAATTTTAAACACTTTCCGCATGGCTGTCATCTTATATACGGTGCTGCCTGAAGGTAATACTTGTCTTTATTTTATGATTCCATTCAGACTGTTGTTTTATCCCAACTGTAGTCCTGGAATATAGTCTGACACTGCAGAGGAACAGGGGAGTTATACTCTGATGTCCTGGGACACACAGTCCAGTGCGATCCACTCCTGCCTGCTCTACACAGTGTCCAGCCTTTGTGACATTGGCCTTTGTGGGATCTTGCTGTGCGATGCTATTAGCTGTCGCTTCGACAAACGGTTTGAACGGAGCCAAATTTTATTTCCTAGTCTGTCACTGAGTGTTCTGGGACGTTTGCCAGGGTGGGAATGACTCTTGAGGGATGCACGATTTCAAAAGCGTTCCGGCACAGGGTCAGGCCATTTGGCCAGTCTGCTCTGTGAGTGCCTGCGGCTGCCTTCCTGCTAACCCTGCCCTCCCCAAACCCGCCTTCTGAAGTCAGGGACAGGAGTGGGGTGAGGCCACTCAGCCTGTCAAAAGTCTGCTCGGGATCAAAGGTTAAGCGGAGTTAGCAGGATGAGGCTATTGAGTTGGATGATCAGCCATGATCGTGATGGAGGGTGGAGCAGGCTCGAAGAGCCGGATGGTCTCCACCTGCTCCTGTCTGCTATGTTTCAACGGGAGACCCAACCGCTAAAACTGCCCCTCCCCCATTCTCAAATCCCACCCCCGCCTTATGAAGGGAGAAATGTTCCCCAGCATCCACCCTCTCGAGCCCCTCTCACAATCTTCTCTGTTTCAGTAAGATCACCTCTCATCCCTCTAAACTACAATGCGTAAAGACCGCCAACCTTCCCTCGTTAGACAAACCCCCTCCATCCCACACGGTGAACCTTATCGAGTCATAGAGGTTTACAGCACGGAAACAGGCCCTTTGGCCCAACTTGTCCAGGCCGCCATTTTTTTAAAAACCCTTCAGCTCGTTCCAATTGTCTGCTTTTGGCCCAGATCCCTCTATACCCATCTTACATGTAACTGTCTAAATGCTGTTTTAAAACAAAATTGTACCCACCTCCACTAATACCTCTTGTTCCAGACACTCACCACCCTCTGTGTGAAAAAATTGCCCCTCTGGACACTTTTGTATCTCTCCCCTCTCACCTTAAACCTCTGCCCTCTAGTTTTAGACTCCCCTACCTTTGGGAAAAGATATTGACTATCTAGCTGATCTGTGCCCCTCACTATTTTATAGACCTCTATAAGATCACTCCTCAGCTTCCTGCGCTCCAGAGAAAAAAGTCCCAGTCTATCCAGCCTTTCCTTATAACTCAAACCATCAAATCCCGGGAGGATCCTAGTAAATCACACCCTCTCTGAACTGCTTCCATTGTGAGTACACCACAACTGAAATAAGGAAGCCAAAACTGTGCTCAGTATTTTATGCGTAGTCTAACCAACACCCTGTACAGTGGAGGCAAGACTTCCTTATTCTTATAACCCATCCAATAAGAGTGGTGTGGTGGCAGAGTGGTTAACACTGCTGCCTCACAGCTCCAGGGACCTGAGTTCAATCCCCGGCTTGGGTCACTGTCTGTGTGGAGTCTGCACATTCTCTATGTGATTTTCCTCCGGGTGCTCTGGTTTCCTCCCACAGGCCACGTGAGTGGGTTAGGTTGATTGGCGATGCTAAATTGCCCCCCTTAGTGTCCTGGGAAGCATAGATTTAGAGAGATTAGCGGGGTAAATATATGGAGTTACGGGGTTGGGGCCTGGGTGGGATTGTTGTCAGTGAGACTCGATGGGCTGAATGGCCTCCTTCTGCACTGTAGGGTTTCTACCTCCTTGTAAAGACCAACAATCCAGTGACCTGATGCTAATCATTCATGTGTCATTGACCCATAGAAAAGTTACAGTGCCGTAAAGGCCATTCAGCCCATCGTGCCCGCACTAGCCAAATATCGAGAAATCAGAAACTAGCCATTCATCTTTATCCCCACTTTCCAGCTCCTGATCTGTGATCAGGCAAGTTACAGCTCTTCAGGTGCAGATCCAGATACATTTCAAACTTGACCTGTGATAACCTGCGCCACTTACACGGGGAACCTCGAACTGACCTCCCTGTAGGATCCGGAGGATGTGACGCCCCAGGTGATTATTGGCGTCATGGGCATCGTTGGCTGTGCCAGCATTTATTGCCTATCCCTAGTTGCCTTTGAGGAGATGGTGGTGAGCTGCATTCTTGATCGCTGCAGTCCAAGTGCTGTGGGTTGACCTTACAACGCCCTTAGGGAGGGAATTCTAGGGTTTTGAACCAGCGTCAGTGAAGGAACGGCTGATATATTTCCAAGTCAGCATGGTAAGAGACTTGGAGGGGAACTTGGAGTTGGTGGTGTTCCCATGTATCTGCTGCCCTTGTCCTTTTAGATGGAAGTGGCCATGGGTTTGGAAAGTGCTGTCTAAGGATCTTTGGTGAATAGCTGCAGTGTATCTTGTAGATAGTACACACAGCTGCTACTGAGCTTCGGTGGTGGAGGGAGTGAGTGTTTATGGATGTGGTGCCAATCAAGCGGGCTGCTTAATCCTTGATAATGTTGAGTTTCTTGAGTGTTGTTGGAGCTGCACCCATCCAGGCAAGTGGGGAGTATTCCATCACACTCCTGACTTGTGCCTTGTAGATGGTAGATAGGCTTTGGGGAGTCAGGAGGTGAGTTACTTTTCCCAGTCCTATTTAAGTCTAAATCATTAATACATACACAAGGGCCCCAACACTCTTTCCTATCTCAGAAACATCCATCCACCATTGTCTCCTGACCAACCTCCCTCCTCCCTCCCGTTATGGAGGAAGTGAGTGGATCTCACTTCTCCGTCCAGTCCGCCACGACACAGTGGTCAGCACTGCTGCCTCACAGTGTCAGGGACCTGGGTTCGAGTCCAGCCTTGGGTCACTGTCTGTGCGGAGTTTGCACATTCCCCCCGTGTCTGCGTGGGTCTCCTCTGGATGTTTCGCTTTCCTCCCACAGTCTGGAAGACATGCTGATTAGGTGCATTGGCCAGGCTAAATTCTCCCTCAGTGTCCTCAAACAGACACCAGGGATTTTCGAGGGGATTTTCACAGTAACTTCATTGCAGTGTTGATGTAAGCCTATTTGTAACTAATAAATAAACTATAAAGCCATGTGGATCCTTGTCACATGAATTACTGAAATCCATGTAGACAACATCCACTGCTCTACCTTCATCAATCCTCCTTGTTACTTCCTCAGTTGCTCAGTTGATCAAACACATTCCTCCCTGAACAAAACTACGCTGACTATCCCTGATCATTCCGCGCCTTTCCAAGTGACGATTTATCTCGGAATTTTTTCCAATAACCTCCCCACCGCTGAAGTCAGACTCACGGGCCTCCAGTTTTCTCATCTTCCCTCTCACCCCTTTTAAATAATGGTACAACATTCACAATCCTCTTGGGCAACCAGATCCCTCTGTGGTCTTCCTCCATTTAAGAATGCAGATAATCCCGATATTGCAGAGGGAGGCCATTTGGCCCATCGAGTCTGCAACGACTCTCTGACTTCTCACCCAGGCCCTATCCCCGTTGTCTCACATATTAATCCTTAACCTATCCATCTTTGGACACCTGAGAGGCAACTTGGCATGGCCAATCCACCTAACTGACACAACTTGTGACACGAAAGGGCAATTTAGCATGGCCAATCCATCCAACCCGCTCATCTTTGGACTGTGGGAGGAAATTGGAGTACCTGGAGGAAACCCATAGGGAGAACGTGCAGACAGTCACCCAAGGCTGGAATGGAAACCTGACACTGACGCTGTGAAGCAGCAGTGCTAACCACTATACCAATATGCTGCCCACTTCTATACTTCTGTTCCTTTCTTTGCAAATGTGTGCCTACCTAACGGTAGGACTCTGAATAGTGTGGATGAACAGAGGGATCTAGGTGTATGTGTACATAGATCCCTGAAAGTTGGGAATCAAGTAGATAGGGTTGTTAAGAAGGCATACGGTGTTTTGGCGTTTATTGGTAGGGGGATTGAATTTAGGAGCCGCAGCGTCATGTTGCAACTGTGCAAAACTCTGGTGCGGCCGCACTTGGAGCATTGTGTGCAGTTCTGGTCCCCACATTATAGGAAGGATGTAGAGGCTTTGGAGAGGGTGCAGAGGAGGTTTACCAGGATGTTGCCTGGTATGGAGGGGAGGTCCTATGAGGAGAGACTGAGGGATTTGAGGTTGTTTTCGTTAGAAAGAAGGCGGCTACGAGGGGACCTTATTGAAACATATAAGATGATTAGAGGTTTAGATAGGGTGGACAGTGATAGCCTTTTTCCTCGGATGGAGAAAGCTAGCACGAGGGGGCATAGCTTTAAATTAAGGGGTGTTAGATATAGGACGGATGTCAGGGGTAGGTTCTTTACCCAGAGGGTGGTGAGGGATTGGAATGCCCTGCCTGCTGCAGTTGTAGATGTGCCTAGTTTGGGAGATCTGTGGATAGGTTTATGGATGGAAAGGGTTTGGTTTAAGTTATAGGGTCATTGTTTTTTAACTGGTCGGCGCAACATCGTGGGCCAAAGGGCCTGTTCTGCTCTGTAATGTTCTATGTTCTATCTCTTCACTTCGCTGACAAGTGGACAATCAGCTGACGTGCTTTAAGGTTGTGTGTGTGTGGCCCTGGATGATTGGGCAGAGGGGCCACACTGAGTTACTGTCTTTAGCCAGGAATTGTAATGTTACTCATTCTGGCCTCTTCTTTCTCTCCACTCAGTGCGTCCTTTGATCTGTAATCAATGCTCAGGGCAATCCGGTTCCTGCTCGTTTACACCAGTGACTTGTAAAACAGGAATCACCACCTGCAGGACCACTTCAACCACTACCATTTATGGTAACACGTTATCTTCTAATTTGTCCAATATTTTTAATCCCTCTCTCAATCATTCCTCTTTTTTCCCTCTCTCTCTCCTTCTCTCTCTTCCCCTCCTTTCAGTCTGTCCCTCTCTTTCTCTGTGTTTTCCCTCTCCCTCTTCCTCTCCCTTCAGTCTGTCTCTCTCTTTCTCTCTATCTCTGTTTTTTTGGCCCTGTCTCTCTCTCTCAGTCTCTCTCTCAAAGCAGGAGGGAGACAGAAAGGAGTTTGAGGACAGCACAGAAGTTAAAGAGAGCACATTAAGTAGTAAAAGGCAGTTTCAGTAATCCTCATACCAGAGAGATCAGGCAAAAGCAAGACAGAGAGCAAGGGAAGTTCCAGATTAAACTCCATTTATTTCAATGCAAGAGGTCTGACGGACAAGGCAGACGAACTCAGGGCATGGATGGGTACGTGGGACTGGGATATTATAGCAGTTACTGAAACATGGCTCAGGATGCTTTCTATGGTAAAAATTAGTGAGAGCCATAGTGGACATGCCAAATTTTCCCAGCCTCCTGAGAAAGTAGAGGCATAGATGGGCTTTCTTAACTATAGTGTCAGCCCGGGGTGACCAGTATAGCTGGTCTCACAAGAATAGCAACTTCACATTCCTGCCTGGATACAAGGCTCATGCCATTCACATCGGCAGGGCTTTGAGAGCACCAAGCCCCGCTCTGCAATTTAAAGTATAGATTTCTGGCAAAAAGAATGTTTTGTTATTGGTGCCGACATTCAACATCTTAGAAGGGGAAATCTTGTTGCCAGCTCTGTTTTGTTATGAACAAGAAGTTTGAACTTACTCTGACTAAAGTTATCAGTCTCGACTTGATCATAGTATCTGTCTTTGTCACTTTTTTACTTTTTCTCTCTTTCTCTCTCTTCCTCTCGTTTACCCACTGCCTCACGCCTTTTCTGCGTCTTTCGTTCTCTCGCTTCATCTTCCTCTCTCCTTATTTTTCCATCAGTCTCTTTCTGTTCACTACTGAGATTAACAAACCAAGAAAGTGTGAAATTGCAGTGACAATCTATATTTGTTTCCAGACGGACAGACTGTAAAGTGGATTAGTAATGGTTGTGGACCTTGCCCTGATCCCATCTCCTTTAACACTGGAAGGCTGGTTATCTCAAAGAGTAGCAGTTGCTGTACCTCTGATCAATGTAATGCACTGACAGAAACAGGTAAGGTTTCAGTGCATTATAACACAAATCATCATCTGATACATTCATCTGTTAATGAGACCATCCCACTGAGTGATACTGTAACTGAATAAAATCAACACTGCTAAATTCCCTCTACACTGGCCCCATCAAACACTCCCAGGACAGGTACAGCACGGGGTTAGATACAGAGTAAAGCTCCCTCTACACTGTCCCCATCAAACACTCCCAGGACAGGTACAGCACGGGGTTAGATACAGAGTAAAGCTCCCTCTACACTGTCCCCATCAAACACTCCCAGGACAGGTACAGCACGGGGTTAGATACAGAGTAAAGCTCCCTCTACACTGTCCCCGTCAAACACTCCCAGGACAGGTACAGCACAGGGTTAGATACAGAGTAAAGCTCCCTCTACACTGTCCCCATCAAACACTCCCAGGACAGGTACAGCACGGGGTTAGATACAGAGTAAAGCTCCCTCTACACTGTCCCCATCAAACACTCCCAGGACAGGTACAGCACGGGGTTAGATACAGAGTAAAGCTCCCTCTACACTGTCCCCATCAGACACTCCCAGGACAGGTACAGCACGGGGTTAGATACAGAGTAAAGCTCCCTCTGCACTGTCCCCATCAGACACTTCCAGGACAGGTACATCAAGGGGTTCAATACAGAGTGATGCTCCCTCTAGCCTGTGCCCATCAGACACTCCCGGACAGGTACAGCACGAGGTTAGACACAGAGTAAAGATCGGGGCTGGCTATCGGAGTGGGCAGGTGGCGTTCGGGACTGCGGGGCGATTGGGAAATTGAGGCTGCCGGTGGGGGTGTGTCAGGGAGGGTGATATCGGGACTGTAGTGTGGGGGGAGGGGATCATAATTGCAGCAGGGGGGTGGTGAGATCAAGGCGGGTGTGTATGGGGAGGGTGCAAATCAGGCCTGGACGCGCCTGGAGGATCAGCGGTCAGGCCGTGGGGTAGGATCACATGGCAGGTGATGTGAAGCTAGTCAGTGATCGGGAAGTCGACAGTGCGGGGCTACTGCACATGAGACTGTTAGTGAGTCAAAATACTTTTATTTCAAAACTCTGACGTTTATTCCAGAATTTTGGGAGAAGCAGGGACTACCAGACTCCTCATAGAACACAAACACAAGTGGACATTTACACATCATGAGTCTTAGTGTCAATCACGACACAAGTTTCCCATTCCAGCCAGAATTCCGGGTCTTCCCTCCTTGGTAGTGATACAACCCCAGATTTAATCAAGATTCACAGTCCAGCTGGCAGCTGCAGAATTGACACAGTTTTAATCCGGTCACGATTCAAACCCCTCCTGCAGCAGTACTGGCATCCCTGTCTTTGAAGTTACTTGTGCGATTGCGCCTGTCCCAGCAGGATTCTTCCTGTTAAAAACTGGGATCGCGATCTGCCATCAGCAGCTGTCAAAAGCCGGTATCGTAAATTACCATCTGTGTAACAATGTCCAACTAACACAAATAGGCAAGAATTGCAAAATAACAGCCACATTAAACTATCAGTCCTTTATAAAAATGAAAATTAAAGCATGTAAGACATGAACAAATAACTTATATTACTGCCAGGAGCAGTGTAAGCTTGAGAAGATCAGTCATGATGAAAGGTACAAAATGCATGAATCCTTTCCCTACTTCATGGGCCAACCCATGCAGACACGGGGAGAATGTGCAGACAGTGACCCAAGACTGCTATTGAACCTGGGTCCTGACGCTGTGAGGCAGCAATGCTAACCATTGTGCCACTGTTCAGTTATCTTTGCTGCCTGCCTCATCATTTTAACCCTTTGTTCTTCAACCTGGATTTGAACAACTGAAGGAAGTGAATCTATAAATTCTCCCAAAATAATTATTTCTCAAAGTTTCATGTGTTAGCTCTGTTTTTACTGTCTGTATACATCAGTAAAAATGGCTTTGTTTTACTTTCTGAAGCTCCATACAAGTCCATGCAGCCTGTGTTCTTAGATTTCACCATTTCTGTCTGCATGTGCCAGGAACCTACTCAAATGTAGTGAGTGTAGCCTCTTTCCTGCGTTGTAATCCCCCATTGTAATCCCTCCATTGTAATCCTCAAGTCTTCGGAGCTCTGGAGAAGAGTCATACAAACTCGAACTGTTACCTCTGTGTCTCTCTCTTTCCACAGATGCTGCAGAACTGCTGAGTTTTTAGGCTTTTAGGTTTTTAATTATTTCAGGGATCGTTGCTTTGGAAGTGTTTACATGGGGGTCTAACCAAGCAGGTGAATGCTTTACAAGATGATTTCTTAACTGTGTAATTGTAGTAATGTGTGTTTAAATTTTCTTCTCTTCTTCTCAATAAATCTTTTATTTTTAAACTCCCAAAAGTATTAGCAGACTTCTTGCTGCTAAGATCCTTCTCATTCTCAGAATACACCAAATAAAGGCTATGGCCAAATTTCCCTCAGGATATTTGGTTCACTCAGCACTTAATGCCTGCTGTGGTTTGTATTTCAGAGCCTAGGAACATCACACTGACTGGACTGAAATGTCAAGGGTGTTTCGACAGATCGTACAAGTCCTGCAGGGATACTGAAAAGATGGTGGACTGTGTTGGAGCAGAAAATCACTGCATGAATGCCTCAGGGACAGAGAGCTTATGTACGTTCAACACTCTGCCAGAGTTGTGAGGCTTTTCATGAATTTCTTCCTAAAGAACAAAGCAAAGTACAGCACAGGAACAGGCCCTTCTGCCCTCCAAGCCCATGCCGATCATGATACCCTGTCTAAAGTAGAAAAAACCTTTTGCCCTTACTCACCACTCTCTGTATGAAAAACGTACCCTGCACATTTCCCTTAAACTTCTCCCCTCTCACCTTGAACCTGTGCCCGCTTGTCATTGACACTTCCACTCTGGGAAAAAGCCCCTTACTATCATCTTGTCTGTGCCTCTCATTATTTTGTAGACCCCTATCAGGTCTCCCCTCAGCCTCTGTCTTTCCAGTGAAAACAACCCGAGTTTATTCAACCTCGTCTCAGAGTCAACACCCTCGAGACCAGGCGACATCCTGGTGGTCATTCTTTGCACTCTCTCCAAATCTTCCTTAGCCTTCTAGTTGTGTGGTGGCCAGAAGTGCACACAATACTCCAAATGCAGTCTAACCAAGGTTTTATTTAGCTGCAACAAGATTTCCCAACTCTTGTACTCAATGCCCCGGCTAATGAAGGCAAGCATGCCATGTGCCTTCTTCATCTCCATGGCCACCAGACTTGCCACATTGAGGGAGTAGTGGACCTGCACGCCCAGATCCCTCTGTATGTTACTGTTCCTAAGGGTTCTGCCATTTAGAGTATAATTCTTTTATAAGTTTATTTATTAATGTCGCACGTAGGCTGGTATTAACACTGCAATGAAGTCACTGTGAAAATCCCCTCGTCGTCATACTCTGGTACCAGTTCAGGTCCACTGAAAGGGAAATTGGCACGGCCAAAGCACCTAATCAGCACGTCTTTCAGTCTGTGGGAGGAAACTGGAGCATCCAGAGGAAACCCACGCAGACACGGGGACAACATGCAAACTCCACACAGATAGTGACCCAAGCCGGGAATCGATCCCGGGTCCCTGGTGCTCTTGAGGCAGGAGTGCTAAGCACTGTGGCACCGTACTCAATCCATTTGTTTCTGCTTGTCTCTGAGCCTGACGCTGAGGGCATGAGGATGCGTCCCAGGGTCTCCCACATCACTCAGTCAGGATGGGATGGGTCAGAGTCCGCCCCCTTCTACAGAACTGAAGAGGGATGGAAATGTGATGAATTGTATTCTTGGGGAGCGGGAGGAGGGTTCTGGAGCAAATTGGGAGAGGGCGGAACTCAGGAGAGATTGACAAAGATGTCACAGGCGTGAGATAAAGGGGCTGTTAATGGTGAGGGATGGAAGTGTATTAACTGCTGCAAAGGTCGGATAGCAGGATGTGTTAATCGGAAAACCGAGGTCAGTGGGAACAAAGAGACAGTGACCATGTGGGGGAGGGGTGCGGTCATGTTGGGACACGCCAGGGAGATTGAAAAACAGAAAACAAAAGGAGAGGGAGAGGAGAACGTTCCCTTCTTCCTCTCCCCCAGAAGATAAGTCATCACATTTCTGCCCCTCCTCGCTCCTGGGGAAGGCTCCGAGTTATCGAAATGTTAACTCTGTCTCTCCACAGATGCTGCCAGACCTGCTGAGTATTTCCAGTGTTTTCATTTCAGAATTCCAGCATCCGCGGTGTTTTGCTTTTATACACCCTCTGTCCTGTCTGTTTCTAGTTGGAGGGGGAGTTTTCTTCGCCAAGGGCTGTGTGTCCGAACGTGTCACTCTATCACGGGACAGCGTGAAAGATCGCTTCATCCAGTTTGACGAAAATCCTCACTTTTGTAAGAGCAGCTTCTGTAACAGTGACCAGCAAGGTGGTACCACCACAGCAGCGCCAGGCAAAGGCGGGGCGTGGGGAGGGGATGGAACGGGTGCACAGGCCCCCGAGTGTAGGGATATTGATCCATGTTATGGGCATGATTTTCCTCTCAAAATAATAATTGACCAAGAGGCGGGAATACTGGAGTTTTTCCCGCCTGTTTTTCAGGCAGACTTAATTCAATGAATCTCCAGCATCACAGAGTCCATCCGGTGATTCATGCCAGTGTGTATGGGGGTGGGGGAGGGGGGTGTGCAGATCCTAACCCAAACCTGCCAGAGAGGCGGCATCAGCCTGCTGAGGGAGCCATTGCGCATGTTCCAATCTGCCAGTATACTGGGAAAGCAGTTGATAAGCAGTTCCCCCTGCCCCTGATCCCCCCCCACCACCATCGCTGGCCTCCCTATCGCCGACCCTGATCCCATCCTCCCTCCATGTTGTTGCTGGCCCCAACCGCCGCACCCCCCACCCCCCCGCCCCACCCCCAACCACATCAAACAGCTCCAACCCTGCTGGTGGCTGGACCCGGCCTTCAGTTCCTGGCCCCATCACGAGCCCCACCACCCCCATGCAGAGTTTTCCCCATTCCATCCCCTCCTGCCTCACCCTAACCCTGGTGCGTCTCTGCTCCTATCTGACCCTGCCCTCTGAAGCCCCACCATGTGGCACTGCCTGGTGCCTACTGGACACTGCTGGTGTTCCGGGCTGGCAGTGCCAGGGTGCCAGGCTGGTAGTGCCAGGGTTCCAGGCTGGCAGTGCTGGGCTGGCACTGCCCATGGGGCACTACCCTGTCCCCAACCTCCCAGGGGGCCACAATGGCCCCATCAGCGAGGCTTTCAGGCCTGGTCCCCGATGATGGGGACAAAACCTGATCTCCACTGATGTGGACCTCCACCAATGTTGACGGAAACTTTCCTGAATGATCCTGTTCCAAGATCGCGAATGCGATGGAAATGCTAATTGCCGTATCGTAATCAGCCTTGTTTCTCAGCACGAGACAGACTATGCCCAAAAAAATGGACCAGGACGATCATGACCGGCAGGAGGTTTCCTGACATTTCCCAGCATGCTGTGTTACTTGAGCAGCGCAACAGGCCATGAAAACAATACCCTATGACTGGAGAGAGAGAGAAAGGGGAATGAGGGAGAGAGAGAGAAAGGGGAAGGGAGGAGAGAGAAAGGGAAAGGGAGAGAGAGACAGAGAGAAAGGGGAAGAGTGAGAGAGAGAGAAAGTGGGGAAGGGGAGAGAGAGAGAGAGAGAGTAAGGGCAGGACAGAGAGAGAGAGAAAGGGGAATGGAGGAGAGAGATAAGGAAGGGAGAGAGAGAGACAGAGAGAAAGGGGAAGAGTGAGAGAGAAAGAAAGTGGGTAAGGGGAGAGAGAGGAAGAGAGAAAGGGGAGGGGAGAGAGAGTGAGAAAAGGAAGGGGGGGGACGTGGAGAGAGATCTTTTATAGGGCCAGCACAAGGCAGGATGGGCTGAGTGGTCATTGCCTGTGCTGTAAGATTCTCTAATTCCAACATGGCTTCCACAAGCCCAGAGCCTGTGATAGCTTTTAGTTTATTTATTTGTGTCACAAGTCAGCTTACATTAACACTGCAATGAAGTTACTGTGAGAATACCCGAGTGGCCACACTCTGGCGCCTGTTTGGGTACACTGAGGGAGAATTGAGCACGGCTAATGCACCCAACAAGCATGTCTCTCAGACTGTGGGAGTAAACTGGAGCACCCGGAGGAAACCCACACAGACACGGGGTGAACATACAGACTCCAAACAGACTGTGATCCAAGCTGGGAATCCATCCCGGCTCTGTGAGGCGGCAGTGCTAACCACTGTGCCACCGTGTGGTCAGGGAGTGAACCCAATGGAAAGTGCATTGGGAATACCCTGGGATCATCCATCTCGCAACTTTAGTTAATGATCTCTTCATTTCCCCTCCCCTTCCCTGATTGGTCCAACAGGAGTCATAACGAGCAGTCCAGTGATGTCAGAGACCACCGCTGAAGTGTCAACCAATAGCAACGGTAAGAATTCACATCACCTCTTATACCAAGGATCAATAGGCAAGTACACAGGAACTGGGATCTGTGTCTGTGTTACAGGCCTCCTCCTGTTCCTGTGTAACAGTCTCGAGGGGGTGAATGGGGCCTCCTCCTGTTCCTGTGTAACAGTCTCGAGGGGCTGAATGGGGCCTCCTCCTGTTCCTGTGTAACAGTCTCAAGGGGCTGAATGGGGCCTCCTCCTGTTCCTGTGTAACAGTCTCGAGGGACTGAATGGGGCCTCCTCCTGTTCCTGTGTAACAGTCTCGAGGGGCTGAATGGGGCCTCCTCCTGTTCCTGTGTAACAGTCTCGAGGGGGTGAATGGGGCCTCCTCCTGTTCCTGTGTAACAGTCTCGAGGGGCTGAATGGGGCCTCCTCCTGTTCCTGTGTAACAGGCTCGAGGGGCTGAATGGGGCCTCCTCCTGTTCCTGTGTAACAGTCTCGAGGGACTGAATGGGGCCTCCTCCTGTTCCTGTGTAACAGTCTTGAGGGGCTGAATGGGGCCTCCTCCTGTTCCTGTGTAACAGTCTCGAGGGGCTGAATGGGGCCTCCTCCTGTTCCTGTGTAACAGTCTCGAGGGGCTGAATGGGGCCTCCTCCTGTTCCTGTGTAACAGTCTCGAGGGGCTGAATGGGGCCTCCTCCTGTTCCTGTGTAACAGGCTCGAGGGGCTGAATGGGGCCTCCTCCTGTTCCAGTGTAACTGGCTCGAGGGGCTGTGTCTGGGTTGATACGGTATCAGTTCACAATCTAGAGTTGCCCCTAAGATATGCTGAATATTGCGGAATGGACCGCCCAATGATGTTGAGTCCGACTTTCCCAAAGGAAACTCAGTGCCAAACGGGTGGGAATATGGGAGTTTTTCCACCCGGTTTTTGGGTGAGCTGAGTTGAATGAATTTCTGGCACTCTGTGCAGCAGCGAATCTGTCGGCTGACTCACACCCAGGAGACCAGGCTCAGCCCGCTGAGGCAGCCATTGGCTCATAGAAACTAGAAGCAGGAGGAGGCCATTTGGCCCTTCGAGCCTGCTCCGCCATTCATTACCATCACGGCTGATCATCCCATTCAGTATTCTGACCTCCCCTTTTCCATCCATACCCCTCGATCCCTTTTGTCTCAAGAGCTATATCTAATTTCATCTTGAGATCACACTGGGTTTTGACCCCAACTACTTTCCGTGTTTGTGAATTCCACACATTCACCACCCTCTGGGTGAAGAAATTTCTCCTCACCTCAATTCTAAAAGTTTTACTCCTTATTCTCAAACTATGACCACTCGTTCTGGGTCCCCCCACCATTGGGAACACTCTTTCCAAATCCATCATATCTCACCCTGTTAGAATTTTGTAAGTTTCTATGAAATCCCCTCTCGCTCTCCGAACTACAGTAAATATAATCCTAACTGACTTACTCTGTCCTCGTGTGACAGACCTGCCTTCCCAGGAATCAACCTCACAAACCTTCACTGTGCTCCCTCTATAGTAAGGACATCGTTCCTCAGATAAGGACACCAGAACTGCCCACAATACTCCAGGTGTGGCCTCGCCAATGCCCTACAATTGCGTCAATCTCCCAGCACACCAGTAGATTGGTTGACAGATGCCTCACCCTGATCCCCGATCGTTGGCCCCTACCCCCTCCTACCCTGTCCCCAGACCACCCCAGCCAAGAAAATGCAGCGTTGTGGGGTCAAGATGTCGGGCATGGAGTGTGGAGAGTGGGACAACTTCAAGGGATCTTTTCCAGCACAAGGCACGATGGGCTGAGTGGTCATTGCCTGTGCTGTAAGATTCTCTAATTCCGACATGGCTTCCACATTCACAAGCCCAGAGCCTGTGATAGCTTTTAGTTTATTTTTAGTGTCACAAGTCGGCTCACATTAACACTACAATGAAGTTACTGTGAGAATACCCGAGTGGCCACACTCTGGAGCCTGTTTGGGTACACTGAGGTAGAATTTAGCACGGCTAATGCACCCAACAAGCATGTCTCTCAGACTGTGGGAGTAAACTGGAGCACCCGGAGGAAACCCACACAGACACGGGGTGAACATACAGACTCCAAACAGACTGTGATCCAAGCTGGGAATCCATCCCGGCTCTGTGAGACGGCAGTGCTAACCACTGTGCCACCGTGCGGTCAGGGAGTGAACCCAATGGAAAGTGCACTGGGAATACCCTGGGATCATCCATCTCTCAACTTTAGTTAATGATCTCTTCATTTCCCCTTCCCTTCCCTGATTGGTCCAACAGGAGTCATAACGAGCAGTCCAGTGATGTCAGAGACCACCGCTGAAGTGTCAACCTGTAACAACGGTAAGAATTCACATCACCTCTTATACCAAGAATCAATAGGCAAGTACACAGGAACTGGGATCTGTGTCTGTGTTACAGGCCTCCTCCTGTTCCAGTGTAACAGGCTCGAGGGGCTGAATGGGGCCTCCTCCTGTTCCCGTGTAACAGGCTCGAGGGGCTGAATGGGGCCTCCTCCTGTTCCTGTGTAACAGGCTCGAGGGGCTGAATGGAGCCTCCTCCTGTTCCTGTGTAACAGGCTCGAGGGGCTGAATGGGGCCTCCTCCCGTTCCTGTGTAACAGTCTCGAGGGGCTGAATGGGGCCTCCTCCTGTTCCTGTGTAATAGGCTCGAGGGGCTGTGTCTGGGTTGATATGATTTCAAATCACGGTCAAACATAAGAACATAAGAACATGAGAAATAGGAGCAGGAGTAGGCCATCTAGCCCCTCGAGCCTGCCCCGCCATTCAATAAGATTATGGCTGATCTGTAGTGGCTCAGTTCCACTTTCCCGCTTTCTCCCCATAACTCTTAATCCCCGTGCCTACCAAAAACCTATCGACCCGCATCTTAAATATATTTAGCGAGGTAGCCTCCACCACTTCAACGGGCAGAGAATTCCAGAGATTCACCACCCTTTGTGTGAAGAAGTTCCTCCTCAACTCCATTCTAAACTGCCCCCCCTTTATCTTGAGGCTGTGCCCTCTAGCCCCCAAAGATGTGCTCTTAGGCTAATTGGTTTCCACCAAATTGACACTTTTTCTTCCCTGAATCTGACTGAGTAGGGTCCCATTCGTAGACATGCAGGGTAGAATAGGTGTAGGGTGATGCGGCGGCGCGGGCTCGTTGGGCCGAAGGGCCTGTTTCCCGTGCTGGATTGTTCTTTGTTTGTTCTAGTCCTGCTGAGCAGGAAGAACCTCTCCACCTCGACCCTATCCATCCCCTTCATCATCTTATACGTCTCAATAAGATCCCCCCTCACCCTTCTAAACTCCAGTGAATACAAGCCCAGTCTATTCAGCCTCTCCTCATAGTTCAACCCCCTCAACTCCGGTATCAGCCTAGTAAACCTCCTCTGCACTCCCTCCAAGGCCAAAATATCCTTGCGCAAGTGCGGCGACCAAAACTGCACACAGTACTCCAGCTGCGGCCTCACCAGAGCCCTGTACAGTTGCAGCAAGACCTCCCTACTTTTATATTCAATCCCCCTCGCTATGAAGGCCAGCATCCCATTCGCCTTCCCGACCACCTGCTGCACCTGCAGGCTGGGTTTTTGCGACTCATGCACAAGGACCCCCAGGTCCCTCTGCACTGTCGCCTGCTGCAGCTTTTCGCCCTTTAAATAGTAGTCCCTCCGATTATTATTCGTGTAACATCACCTCTAAAATACGCTCAACATTGTGGGAATGCACAACCCAATAACAACAATGATGTTTCCTATTAAGTTTTATTTACAATTCTCGTTACAGGACCTTCTTGTACTCTTGCCGCAGTTCTTGGACCCTTAGCAGGTTTGCTGATCATTGCGATAATATGTTGCTGTTGCTGCAGTAAAGGAAGAAGTCAGTCTGCTGTCCCTGTGATAAAATTACTTTGATTTCAATCATAGAATATACGACATGAAATAAATCCTTTCTCCTTATCATGTTTGTAGTACAACATTCTAAACATATTCCCAAGCTCCTCACATCCATCTAATTTTCACAGCCTGAGTCACCTCTTCCAGCCCTGACAACCCTCCCAATCTCAGTAACCTCCTCCAGCCCCGACAACCTTCCCTATCTCTGTAACCTCTTCCAGCCCCAACAACCCTCCCTATCTCTGTAACCTCCTCCAGCTCCTACAACGCTCCCAGTCTCTGTAACCTCTTCCAGCCCCTACAGCCTTCCCTATCTCTGTAACTTCCTCCAGCCCCTACAACCCTCCCAATCTCTGTAACCTCCTCCAGCCCCGACAACCTTCCCTATCTCTGTAACCTCTTCCAGCCCCGACAACCCTCCCTATCTCTGTAACCTCCTCCAGCCCCGACAACCCTCCCTATCTCTGTAACCTCCTCCAGCCCCGACAACCCTCCCTATCTCTGTAACCTCCTCCAGCCCCTACAACCCTCCCTATCTCTGTAACTTCCTCCAGCCCCTACAACCCTCCCTATCTCTGTAACCTCCTCCAGCCCCTACAGCCCTCCCTATCTCTGTAACTTCCTCCAGCCCCTACAACCCTCCCTATCTCTGTAACCTCCTCCAGCCCCTACAACCCTCCCTATCTCTGTAACTTCTTCCAGCCCCTACAACCCTCCCTATCTCTGTAACCTCCTCCAGCCCCTACAACCCTCCCTATCTCTGTAACTTCCTCCAGCCCCTACACCCCTCCCTATCTCTGTAACCTCCTCCAGTCCCGACAACCCTCCCTATCTCTGTAACCTCCTCCAGCCCCGACAAACCTCCCTATCTCTGTAACCTCCTCCAGCCCCTACAACCCTCCCTATCTCTGTAACCTCTTCCAGCCCCGACAACCCTCCCTATCTCTAATCTCCTCCAGTACCTCTAACTCTCCCTGTCTCGAAAGTCCTCCAGCCCCCTCCAACCCCTCGTAACACTGTAACCTCCTCCAGCCCCTCCAACCCCTCGTAACACAGTAACGTCCTCCAGCCCCCTCCAACCCTCTCAGATCTCTGCGCTCCTCCTCTTCTGCCTCCCCCGATTTCCATTGCTCCGCCATTGGCGGCCGTACCTTCAGCTGCCTGGGTCGGGGGGGGTGTGGTGAGGGGGGTCGAGGGGGGAGGGGGGTGGTGAGGGGGGTCGGGGGGGGTGGTGAGGGCGGGTCGAGGGGGGAGGGGGGTGGTGAGGGGGGTCGGGGGGGTGGTGAGGGGGGTCGAGGGGGGAGGGGGGTGGTGAGGGGGGTCGGGGGGGTGGTGAGGGCGGGTCGAGGGGGGAGGGGGGTGGTGAGGGGGGTCGGGGGGGTGGTGAGGGGGTCGAGGGGGGAGGGGGGTGAGGGGTGTGGAGGGAGGGGGTGGTGTTGGTGGGGGGGGTGGTGAGGAGGGTCGAGGGGGGAGGGGGGGTGGTGTTGGTGCAGGGAGTGGTGAGGGGGGTCGAGGAGGGAGGCGGGGTGAGGGGGGTCGGGGGGGTGTGGGTGGTGGGGGTGGTGGGGGTTGGTGAGGGGGGTCGGGCGGGTTGGTGAGGGGGGTTGAGGGGGGGTGGGGGTTGGTGAGGGGGGTCGAGGGGGGAGGGGGGGTGTCGCACACTCTCTCACACACTCTCACAGTCACACACTCTCTCACTCACTCTCTCACACACACACTCTCTCACACAGTCACAGATCTCTCACACAGTCACACACTCTCACAGTCACACACTCTCTCACTCACTCTCTCACACACACACTCTCTCACACAGTCACAGATCTCTCACACAGTCGCACACTCTCTCACACACTCACACAGTCACACACTCTCTCACTCACTCTCTCACACACACACTCTCTCACACAGTCACAGATCTCTCACACAGTCGCACACTCTCTCACACACTCTCACACAGTCACACACCCTCTCACACACTCTCTCACACACACACTCTCTCACACAGTCACACACTCTCTCACACAGTCACAGATCTCTCACACAGTCACACACTCTCTCACACAGTCACACACTCTCTCACACAGTCACAGATCTCTCACACAGTCACCCACCCTCTCACACACTCTCTCACACACACACACTCTCTCACACAGTCACAGGTCTCTCACACAATCACACACTCTCTCACACAGTCACACACTCTCTCACACAGTCACAGATCTCTCACACAGTCACACACTCTCTCACACACACACTCACAGCTTAATTAAAAGGGATAATTGGACACGAATGGGAACCCATTGTAACAGGCGAACTGATCCACGCCGAGAAGTATAACTCCCTAAAATTAAAAATATAAATGTGTAACTCTGATGGATGATACTCTGAATACATGGTGTCTGGGTAGAATCCACAGGCAGGTCTGGGGAAAATGCAAATCTTTCAGTATTTGAGCACCAGGAACAAAGGGAGAAAGCTGGACACACATTGACTCATTACAACTAACAAACAGGGGCTGCCTAAAGAATGCTTGAGTAATGGGAAGAACCCGGGATACAAGGTGACTCATCATTAGCTAAAAAAAGAATCACCCCCAAGAAAGGTGATTATTTTAAAGAGACCCTTATCATAACTAGCAAACAGAATCCTGTCCAACAAAATGTAAATGTCAGGATATAGAGGGATAGAACAAGAGCCCAGTACACCAAACTATTCCCCAAAATGGATATGGGAGGCCAATGGCTGGAGCCAGGACAGGGAATTACAGGATAGAGCATTGGGAGACGAATGGTGGAATGGAAGGTGGGGAATACAAGGACAATAGGGCAGGACAGGGGGATCCCAACCCCTACACTGAAGATAGCCTCACCAGGATGATTACAGGGGGTTCCAGAGGAAGTATAGACAGAGGATGCAGCCAACACCCCAACCACACGGGGGCAAGGGAGCATGGGAGACACAGGTGAGAAAAGTGGGGTGGATGGGACTTACTCAATATATTGGGGAACACAAACAGGGAAAGCCAGGAAATGTACAGGGGAACACCAAAAATTCAGGGGACAAACAAAAGGACACAGGGTACCCTATTAGACAGCCGGAGCTTTGGAGAGACACAAACACCTGCTCCATGGGAACAGCGGGGGGGACACATCGCAGACCCCAGGAATACATAATAAAGAGACCACAGAACCTGTGCAGCTCAACACAGGGTGAGACTCCCTCATGGACACACACAAACCCCAGTAGAAGCTGAACCAACACAGGCCACGGGGAAGGAACGCAATACGCAACAGAGAGAGGCGGCCACTAACAACAGTAGAGTGGAACACAGCAAGGACATACAACTCACGGTTAACACGAGGAGTGATGCAACATTGGGCAACACCAACAAAACAGGACACACCAACCATGGAAACACGAACAACATGGTGTAACAGGAGGAAACAGAGGGCGGGGATGGAAATCTTGCATGACTGACCACCCCACCAAACCAATAGCACCCCAACAACCTATTGCGTAACAACAAACAGAGGACAACAACATTAATGCGAGGTGATTCATTTGGTAGGACAAACTTGAATGTGGATTACAGGGTCAACGGCAGGGTTCTGAGGAATACAAAGAACAAAGAACAAAACAGCCCGGGGAACAGGCCCTTCGGCCCAACGAGCCCGCGCCGCCATTTTAACACTACCAGTCCCCCCCTCCACCCATGACCCTTATCTATTGTTTATGGCCATCCAGATTGAGGGAATCTGATTTAGGGACAATTTATTACTGCCAATCAGCCTAATAGCACATCTTTGGGGTGTGGGAGGAAACCGGAGCACCCGGAGAAAACCCACGCAAGTACGGGGAGAATGTGCAAACTCCCACAGACTCCGGCCCAAATCCATGTGTCTGCACAGCAAACAGTGATAGTCACTGAGCTGTCGTCTTGCCAAGCATCTGGTCCAGTTTAGGCACACACTAACGACATGAAGCACTAGGCCAATCTCGAACAACCAAGAGCAGCCCCAGTACGACCCATCGCGTGTATGCCCCTCGTTGGACAACAAGGCGGACAGACTTAAAACCTGTGAATGAAAAGGAATGTAGAGGAACAGAAAAATCTTGGGTTCATATCCATAGATCTTTGAAGGTTGCCACTCAAGTGGATTGAGCCGTGAAGAAGGCTTATAGTGTGTTAGCGTTTATTAACAGGGGGTTTGAGTTTAAGAGCCGTGGGGATATGTTGCAACTATACTGGACCGTGGTGAGACCACATTTGGAATATTGTGTTCAGTTCTGGTCACCTCACTATAAGAAGGATGTGGAAACATTGGAGAGAGAGTGCAGAGGAGATTTACCAGGATGCTACCTGGTTTGGAGGGTAGGTCTTATGAAGAAAGGTTGAGGGAGCTGGGGCTTTTCTCTTTGGAGCGGAGGAGGATGAGAGGCAACTTAATAGAGGTTTATAAGATGATGAGAGGGATTGATACGCAGTTCAGGGAGTTGGGAGTCAGGCTGAAGTGTAGGGCCTCCAGGGTGGCGATCTCTGGGCTGCTGCCAGCGCCCAGCAATAGCAGGGATAAGAATAATGAGATCCTGCAGCTGAATGCATGGCTGAGGGATTGGTGCAGGACAGAGGGTTTTAGTTTTGTTGACCATTGGGAAGTCTTTGCAAAGGAAGGGCACTTGTATAAGAGGGATAGGGAACACTTAAATGGGAAAGGGGACACATATTTTAGCTGGGAGGTTGGCTGGAGTGATTAGGCAGGGTTTAAACTAGTATGGAGGGGGGGTGGGGAGGAGAGAGACAGCTCAGGCACTGGGAGTGAGTTGGAGGTCAGGGTAAGTCTAGTTGATAGGAAAATCCCCCAGGAGAAGGAGGATCCGAGAGGGCCTGAGGGTCTTAGGTGCATCTGTTTTAATGCGAGGAGTGTGACGGGTAAGACGGATGAACTTAGGGCCTTGATGTTCGCGAGGTATTTAGATGTGGTGGCAGTGACAGAGACGTGGTTAAAGGAGGGGCAGGACTGGCAGCTAAATGTTCCAGGGTATAAGTGTTTTAGGCGTGATAGAGGAGGGTTGAAAAGAGGAGGGGGAGTGGCACTCTTAGGGAGCAGATCACAGCGGTGCAGAGGGAGGATAAGATGGAGGGGTTGGAAATTGAGTCTCTGTGGGTGGAGTTGAGGAATAAGAAGGGGGCCATTACTATGCTAGGAGTGTACTATAGGCTGCCCGATAGCCCGCGTGCAATGGAAGAGGGTATATGTAGGGACATTTAGGATAAGTGTAGGAAGAATAGGGTTGTTGTAGTGGGAGATTTTAATCTCCCTGGGGTGGATTGGAAGGTGCCTAGAGCTGGGGGGTCTGATGGGGAGGAATTCGTAAGATGTGTATTGGAAGGATCCTTGCAACAGTATGTAGATAGCCCGACTAGAGAGGGGGCGATACTGGATTTAGTTCTGGGCAATGAGCTGGGTCAGGTGGTTGAGGTTGTGGTAGGTGAGCATGTGGCTAATAGTGACCACAACTCCGTCTACTTTAGGATACGAATGGAAAAAGATGAGAGCTGTCCCAAGGGGAGGGTGCTAAATTGGGGGAAGGCTAGATACAGCCGGATTAGGCAGGAGCTTAGGGATACAGACTGGGATAGGCTGTTGGAAGGCAAGACCACGTTAGGCATGTGGGAGTCTTTCAAGGGAAAACTGCAAAGGGTGCAGGAAAGGCATGTGTCAGTTAGGAGAAAGGATGGGAAAGGTAGGATTAGGGAACCGTGGATTACTAGAGATATAGAAGACCTGGTTAGGAAGAAACGAGAGGCGTATGTCAGGTCTAAGCAGCTGGGAACGGAGAGAGCGTTGGAGGAATACAGAGATAGTAGGAGGGATCTCAAACGGGGAGTTAGGAGGGCAAAGAGGGGGCATGAGATGGCTTTTGCAGGTAGGGTTAAGGAGAATCCAAAGGTGTTTTACTCCTATCTTAAGAACAAAAGGGTGGCTAGGGGTAAAATCGGTCCCCTCAGGGACAGACGTGGGGAATTGTGCTTCGAGGCAGAGGGAATGGGAGAGATCCTGAATGAATACTTTGCATCGATATTCACGAAGGAGAGGGGCTTGATGTCTGGTACAGTCATTGAGGGAGCGGTGGACCGATTGAAAGATCTATCGATTACGAGGGAAGAAGTGTTAGGGCTTTTAGAGGGCATTAAAACCGATAAATCTCCGGGGCCCGATTGCATTTATCCTAGGCTGCTTAGGGAGGCAAGGGATGAGATTGCTGGGCCTCTGACGCAAATCTTTGTCTCTTCTTTGGACACAGGTGAGGTCCCAGAGGACTGGAGGATAGCGAACGTGGTACCGTTGTTTAAAAAGGGTAGGAGGGATAGCCCGGGTAACTATAGGCCAGTGAGTTTAACGTCAGTGGTAGGTAAGTTGATGGAGAGGATTCTTAGGGATAGGATGTCTGCGCACTTGGAGCGTTGCGATCTGATTAAGGATACGCAGCATGGCTTTGTAAAGGGGAAGTCTTGCCTTACGAATCTGGTAGAATTCTTTGAGGAGGTGACAAAAACGGTTGACGAAGGACGAGCCGTTGATGTGGTCTATATGGATTTCAGTAAGGCGTTTGACAAAGTCCCTCATGGTAGGTTGGTACAGAAGATTAAAGCCCATGGGATATGTGGTCAGGTATCTAGATGGGTAGAGAACTGGCTTGCAAAGAAGAGACAGAGAGTAGTAGTGGAGGGGTCTTTTTCTAACTGGAGGTCTGTCACTAGTGGTGTGCCGCAGGGCTCGGTACTGGGACCTCTTTGTAGTGTATATAAATGATTTGGAAGAGGGAGTAGGTGGTGTGACCAGCAAATTTGCTGATGACACCAAGATGGCTGGATTGGCGGGCAGTGAGGAGCAGTGTCTGGCAATACAGCAGGATATTGATAGGCTGGTTGATTGGGCAGATACGTGGCAAATGGAGTTTAATCCGGATAAATGTGAGGTGATGCATTTTGGCTGGAATAATGTAGGGGGAAGTTATATGATAAAGGGTAAGCCCGTAAGGAGTATAGAATCGCAGCGAGACCTGGGGGTGCAAGTGCACAAGTCTTTGAAGGTGGCAGTGCAAGTGGAGAGTGTGGTGAGGAAAGCCTATGGTATGTTAGCCTTTATAGGAAGGGGTATTGAATATAAGAGCTGGAGTCTAATGTTGCAGTTGTACAGAACGTTGGTTAGGCCGCATTTAGAGTGCTGCATCCAGTTCTGGTCACCTTACTACCGGAAGGACGTGGAGACTCTGGAGAGAGTGCAGAGGAGGTTTACCAGGATATTGCCTGGTATGGAAGGACTGGGGTATGAGGAAAGATTGAAGAAATTGGGGCTCTTTTCCCTTGAAAGACGTCGGCTAAGGGGGGATCTAATAAAGGTATATAAGATTATGAAGGGTATTGATAGAGTAAATAGAGGTAAGCTATTTCCCATAATAGAGACACGTAGGACAAGGGGCCATGGACTTAAGGTGAGGGGGTAGCGGTACAACACAGATATTAGAGGGAGGTTTTTCACACAGAGGGTAGTGGGGGTATGGAATGCTCTGCCAAGTAAGGTGGTGGAGGCAAACATGCTAGAGTCCTTTAAGAGTAACTTAGACAGGCACATGAGTGGGTTGGAGATGGGTGGGTATAGCAGAACCTTTTAAATAAGGGTCATTAGCATTGGGACGTCCCTGGTAATGTAAATGGGTATAGTATGATAATAATGTTTTTTCTCTTTTCATTCACAGGTTTTAAGTCGGTCCACCTCGTGTCCAACGAGGGGCATACACGCGATGGGTCGTACTGGGGCTGCTCTTGGTTGTTCGAGATTGGCCTAGTGCTTCATGTCGTTAGTGTGTGCCTAAACAGTAGGACTAGGGGGCACAGCCTCAAGATAAAGGGGAGGCGGTTTAGAACGGAGTTGAGGAGGAACTTCTTCACTCAAAGGGTGGTGAATCTCTGGAATTCTCTGCCCGTTGAAGTGGTGGAGGCTGCCTCGCTAAATATTTTTAAGAAGCGGGTTGATGGGTTTTTGATAAGAGAGGGGATTAAGGGTTATGGGGAGAGGGCGGGAAAGTGGAACTGAGCCACAACAGATCAGCCATGATCTTATTGAATGGCGGGGCAGGCTCGAAGGGCTAGATGGCCTACTCCTGCTCCTATTTCTTATGTTCTTATGTTCTTAAACTGGACCAGATACTGGGCAAGACGACAGCTCAGTGACTATCGCTGTTTGCTGTGCAGACACATGGATTTGGGCCGGTGTCTGTGGGAGTTTGCGCATTCTCCCCGTGCTTGCGTGGGTTTTCTCCGGGTGCTCCGGTTTCCTCCCACACCCCAAAGATGTGCTGTTAGGCTGATTGGCAGGAATAAATTGTCCTGAAATCAGTTTCCCTCAACCTGGATGGCCATAAAACATTAGACAGGGGTCATGGGTAGAGAGGGGGACTGGTGGTGTTGAGATGGCGGTGTGGGCTCTTTGGGCCGAAGGGCCTGTTTCCTGGGCTGATTTTGTTCTTTGTTCTTTATTCTTTGATAGAGTGGACGTACAGAGACTATTTCCTCAGGTGGATGTAGCTGTTTCTAGGGGGCATAACTATAAGGTTCATGGTGGGAGATATAGGAGGGATGTGCGAGGTAGATTCTTTACTCAGAGAGTGGTTGGGGTGTGGAATGCGCTGCCTTAGTGGAGTCGGACACTTTAGGAACTTTCAAGCGGTTATTGGATAGGCACATGGAGCAAACCAGAATGATAGGGAGTGGGATAGCTTGATCTTGGGTTCGGACATAGCTCGGCACAGCATTGAGGGCCTGTACTGTGCTGTACTGTTTTATGTTTCTCTGTTCTGTGAAGGAGAGGTAGCACAGAGAAAGGAAGGGAAACCCATCATAATCGTCAGCCCAGAGGTCGAAAAATAAGTCGAATAATGAAAACAACATTGAAAACTTAAAAAAGCACAGAAGAAACTGATTATTATAATAGCAGAACCTGAACATTATAATAGCCTACAGACAACACAGAAACCTGAAGGACATGCTCGTCAGAAGCCAGATAAAATGACCCAAGGAGGGGAAATGTAGAAGCAGAAACTGCAAGACCTGTGAATGCCTGGTAACACCGGAGGAAACAAAGAACGGCTACACCAACACCAGTGCAGCACTACAGTCAAAAATCAAACGCGACCAATGCAGTGTAGTATATGCCATCCAAAGTTAAATAATACACATAGGGGAAACAGGCAACACACTAAGGGAAAAACTCTCCAGACACCCCAGTGACATTAGGACAGAGAAGGAAAACAAGGCCTATTTCATGCAACAGAGCGTGGAAGCCCAAAGTGTTATGGGACGAGACACAAATATTCATTGGACCACAGCAGAAAGAAAACCAACAGAGAAGGGGTGGATCTATAGAATGAAAACCTTACTCCCAAATGGGCTAAGACACAAACCACACAAGAACAGGGATAGATAAGGGCAACCACCCACAACACATGAACAATAAGTAATGAACAGAAACCCGTCAAACACCACTGGAAGAAATAGGGAAACATAACTGGAAAACCATAAGAAATACAGGTCACACGCAGAGAGGGAACCACAGATTAACGGGTCACTAATGGCCAGGTCTCCCCGAACACAAACACTGACAAAGGCCAGATTAAAACCTCCAAACCACCCAAAGTTGATTGAACCATCCCCAAAACAAACCTCCCCCCCAACCCCAAACATTTTCCCAAGCAAATTTCAATGGTAGAGCGGGAGAAGGAGGATACGAGGGAACCACAACAAGGAGAAGAAGGTATGGAATGAGGAGGTGGCACAGGAGGTCAACCCCGAAGGCAAATATATAAGGGAGAGCCACGACAGACAGCAGGAAAACCAGCATTGTGAAAAGACAAGTCATACATCTGTGGGCAGCGTGGTGGCTCGATGGTTAGCACTGCTGCCTCAGAGGGCCAAGGATGCAGGCTGGGAGCTTGGCTTGGATCTCTACCTGTGTAGGGTTTGCACATTCTCCCCATGCTTGTGTGGGTTGCCTCTGGTCTCCTTCCACATAGCAAAGAAATGCTTGTTAAGTGAATTGGCCATTCGAAATTCCCCCTTGGTTTAACCCTTCCACAGCTACTTCATTACATTGCTAATGTAAGACACTGGGGACACGAATGAACTAATGAATAAAGAAAGAAATAACTGGATAAATTGTGGGTGAAGTAATTTTTGCGCTCCCAACAAAAGGCCTACCCTCATACCGAACCCGGAAACCATCGGAAAAGAGGGGAATGGCCCCATACCAACTTGCTCCGCCAACTAGTGACCCCACACCGATTCGATACACACTACCCGAATCCACACCTGCCCACCACAACAGAAAACACCCACAAAGAATAAAAAGTCACCCCATCCCACCAGCCCTGGGAGCCTCCTCACCCCACCCAACCTAATAGGCACACACAGGACACAAAAGTGCCCAAGACAGGGGAGGACAGTGAACCAGTCTTCAACTTACCCAGACGATATCCCTATCAGGGAATCCCCAGGATTTTTTTCCCACCGCCTGATCTCTTGCCCCCCACTCCCTGTAGCCCACCTACCACCCCCTCAGTAGCCCACCCAACTAACAAAGCCTTCCCCTCCTTCCCCCCGCTGACACCCCAGTAAAACAGAATCTGACTCATACAAACCCTACAGTGCAGAACGAGTCCATTCAGCCCATCGAATCTGCACCGACCACAATCCCACCCAGGCCCTTCCCCCATATTCTGGCCAAAGAGTAGAAGATGTTGAGAGGTATCGATCGGGTGGATTCTCAGAGGCTTTTTCCCAAGGGCTGGAATGGTTGCTGTGAGAGGACACAGGTTTAAGGTGCTGGGGAGTAGGTACAGGGGAGATATCAGGGGTAAGTTTTTCCCTCAGAGGGTGCTGGGTGAGTGGAATCGGCTGCTGTCGGTGGTGGTTGCGGCAAATTCGATCGGGTCGTTTAAGAGACTTTGGATGAGTACATGGGACTTAATAGGACTGAGGGTTATAGGTAAGCCTAGTAGGTATGGATATCATCGGTGCAACTTGTGGGCCGAAGGGCCTGTTTGTGCTGTAGTTTTTCTATGTTCTATCTTCCTACATATTTACCCGCTAATCCCTCTAACTTATGCATCTCAGGGCACGAAGGGGCAATTTTTAGCATAGCCAATCAACCTAACCCGCACATCTTTGGACTGTGGGAGGAAAGCGGAGCGCCCGGAGGAAACCCACGCAGATACGAGGAGAATGTACAAACTCAACACAGACGGTGACCCGAGCCGGGAATCGAACCCAGGACCCTGGAGCTGTGCAGGAGCAGTGCTACCGTGTCACCCTACCATGATCAGCAATAGACACAAAACTTCCCCAGCCAAGGAACCCCCAAAAGACAACTCTCCCAACACACACACCACTTGGACATCCATCCCAGCCCCCGGAAACACGGAAACACCTGATCTAGCAGCCCCCTCCTCCTAACACACTCCACCTCCCCCCACGACCACCACCTAAAATATGTCAGAAGCAGACTATTACCCTCTTTTCTTTTGTTCTTTCTTCCCCCCACTTCCTCTCACTTACTCCTTCTCTTCTGCCACATGAGGTAACCCCCCCCCTCCACCATTCATCACCTCACACAAGAAATAACTAACACGGATAAGACCCAGGAGACAAGAAGACAGCAAGCCACAAGATAAAGACAAGGCAAACACAGGGAACAACAAGGAATGGACGCGATCAAAAGAAAAGTGGCAAAGCCTGAAGAAAAGGGGATATGTCCCCTTTCTGTTCGACCCCAAAGATCTGTCCCTTAAAGTTTATTTATTATTGTCACAAGTCGGCTTCCATTAACACTGCAATGAAGTTACTGTGAAAATCCCCTAGACGCCACACTCCGGCACTGAGGGAGAATTCAGCTTGGCCAAAGCACCTAACCGGCATGTCTTTTGGAGGAAACCAGAGCACCCGGAGAAAACCCATGCAGACACGGGGAGAACATGTAGACTCCTCACACACAGTGACCCAAGGGTAGAATTGACCCTGGTCCCTGGCACTGTGAGGCAGCAGTGCTAATCACTGTGCCACCCCAGCTATGGGCAGAAGTTTATGGGGAGTGTGGGGATAATTAGTCATCTCTTCAAGAGCTGATGCATGTCCAATTCCATCCCACTCCTGACTTGTGTCAGGAAAACCTTACTCCCAAATGGGCTAAGACACAAACCACACAAGAACAGGGATAGATGAGGGCAACCACCCACAACACATGAACAATAAGTAATGAACAGAAACCCCGTCAAACACCACTGGAAGAAATAGGGAAACATAACTGGAAAACCATAAGAAATACAGGTCACACGCAGAGAGGGAACCACAGATTAACGGGTCACTAATGGCCAGGTCCCCCCGAACACAAACACTGACAAAGGCCAGATTAAAACCTCCAAACCACCCAAAGTTGATTGAACCGTCCCCAAAACAAACCTCCCCCCAACCCCAAACATTTTCCCAAGCAAATTTCAATGGTAGAGCGGGAGAAGGAGGATACGAGGGAACCACAACAAGGAGAAGAAGGTACAGAATGAGGAGGTGGCACAGGAGGTCAACCCCGAAGGCAAATATCTAAGGGAGAGCCACGACAGACAGCAGGGAAACCAGCATTGTGAAAAGACAAGTCATACATCTGTGGGCAGCGTGGTGGCTCGATGGTTAGCACTGCTGCCTCAGAGGGCCAAGGATGCAGGCTGGGAGCTTGGCTTGGATCTCCACCTGTGTAGGGTTTGCACATTCTCCCCATGCTTGTGTGGGTTGCCTCTGGTCTCCTTCCACATAGCAAAGAAATGCTTGTTAAGTGAATTGGCCATTCGAAATTCCCCCTTGGTTTAACCCTTCCACAGCTACTTCATTACATTGCTAATGTAAGACACTGGGGACACGAATGAATTAATGAATAAAGAAAGAAATAACTGGATAAATTGTGGGTGAAGTAATTTTTGCACTCCCAACAAAAGGCCTACCCTCATACCGAACCCGGAAACCATCGGAAGAGAGGGGAATGGCCCCATACCAACTTGCTCCGCCAACTAGTGACCCCACACCAATTCGATACACACTACCCGAATCCACACCTGCCCACCACAACAGAAAACACCCACAAAGAATAAAAAGTCACCCCATCCCACCAGCCCTGGGAGCCTCCTCACCCCACCCAACCTAATAGGCACACACAGGACACAAAAGTGCCCAAGACAGGGGAGGACAGTGAACCAGTCTTCAACTTACCCAGACACTATCCCTATCAGGAAATCCCCAGGATTTTTTTCCCACTGCCTGATCTCTTGCCCCCCCACTCCCTGTAGCCCACCTACTACCCCCTCAGTAGCCCACCCAACTAACAAAGCCTTCCCCGCCTTCCCCCCGCTGACACCCCAGTAAAGCAGAATCTGACTCATACAAACCCGACAGTGCAGAACAAGGCCATTCAGCCCATCGAATCTGTACCGACCACAATCCCACCCAGGCCCTTCCCCCATATTCTGGCCAAAGAGTAGAAGATGTTGAGAGGTATCGATCGGGTGGATTCTCAGAGGCTTTTTCCCAAGGGCTGGAATGGTTGCTGTGAGAGGACACAGGTTTAAGGTGCTGGGGAGTAGGTACAGGGGAGATATCAGGGGTAAGTTTTTCACTCAGAGGGTGCTGGGTGAGTGGAATCGGCTGCTGTCGGTGGTGGTGGAGGCAAATTCGATCGGGTCGTTTAAGAGACTTTGGATGAGTACATGGGACTTAATAGGACTGAGGGTTATAGGTAAGCCTAGTAGGTATGGATATGATCGGTGCAACTTGTGGGCCGAAGGGCCTGTTTGTGCTGTAGTTTTTCTATGTTCTATCTTCCTACATATTTACCCGCTAATCCCTCTAACTTATGCATCTCAGGGCACGAAGGGGCAATTTTTAGCATAGCGAATCAACCTAACCCGCACATCTTTGGACTGTGGGAGGAAAGCGGAGCACCCGGAGGAAACCCACGCAGATACGAGGAGAATGTACAAACTCAACACAGACAGTGACCCGAGCCGGGAATCGAACCCAGGACCCTGGAGCTGTGCAGGAGCAGTGCTACCGTGTCACCCTACCATGATCAGCAATAGACACAAAACTTCCCCAGCCAAGAAACCCCCAAAAGACAACTCTCCCAACACACACACCACTTGGACATCCATCCCAGCCCCCGGATACACGGAAACACCTGATCTAGCAGCCCCTTCCTCCTAACACACTCCACCTCCCCCCACGACCACCACCTAAAATATGTCAGAAGCAGACTATTACCCTCTTTTCTTTTGTTCTTTCTTCCCCCCACTTCCTCTCACTTACTCCTTCTCTTCTGCCACATGAGGTAACCCCCCCCCTCCACCATTCATCACCTCACACAAGAAATAACTAACACGGATAAGACCCAGGAGACAAGAAGACAGCAAGCCACAAGATAAAGACAAGGCAAACACAGGGAACAACAAGGAATGGACGCGATCAAAAGAAAAGTGGCAAAGCCTGAAGGAAAGGGGATATGTCCCCTTTCTGTTCGACCCCAAAGATCTGTCCCTTAAAGTTTATTTATTATTGTCACAAGTCGGCTTCCATTAACACTGCAATGAAGTTACTGTGAAAATCCCCTAGACGCCACACTCCGACACTGAGGGAGAATTCAGCTTGGCCAAAGCACCTAACCAGCATGTCTTTTGGAGGAAACCAGAGCACCCGGAGAAAACCCATGCAGACACGGGGAGAACATGTAGACTCCTCACACACAGTGACCCAAGGGTAGAATTGACCCTGGTCCCTGGCACTGTGAGGCAGCAGTGCTAATCACTGTGCCACCCCAGCTATGGGCAGAAGTTTATGGGGAGTGTGGGGATAATTAGTCATCTCTTCAAGAGCTGATGCATGTCCAATTCCATCCCACTCCTGACTTGTGTCAGGAAAACCTTACTCCCAAATGGGCTAAGACACAAACCACACAAGAACAGGGATAGATGAGGGCAACCACCCACAACACATGAACAATAAGTAATGAACAGAAACCCCGTCAAACACCACTGGAAGAAATAGGGAAACATAACTGGAAAACCATAAGAAATACAGGTCACACGCAGAGAGGGAACCACAGATTAACGGGTCACTAATGGCCAGGTCCCCCCGAACACAAACACTGACAAAGGCCAGATTAAAACCTCCAAACCACCCAAAGTTGATTGAACCGTCCCCAAAACAAACCTCCCCCCAACCCCAAACATTTTCCCAAGCAAATTTCGATGGTAGAGCGGGAGAAGGAGGATACGAGGGAACCACAACAAGGAGAAGAAGGTATGGAATGAGGAGGTGGCACAGGAGGTCAACCCCGAAGGCAAATATATAAGGGAGAGCCACGACAGACAGCAGGAAAGCCAGCATTGTGAAAAGACACGTCATACATCTGTGGGCAGCGTGGTGGCTCGATGGTTAGCACTGCTGCCTCAGAGGGCCAAGGATGCAGGCTGGGAGCTTGGCTTGGATCTCTACCTGTGTAGGGTTTGCACATTCTCCCCATGCTTGTGTGGGTTGCCTCTGGTCTCCTTCCACATAGCAAAGAAATGCTTGTTAAGTGAATTGGCCATTCGAAATTCCCCCTTGGTTTAACCCTTCCACAGCTACTTCATTACATTGCTAATGTAAGACACTGGGGACACGAATGAATTAATGAATAAAGAAAGAAATAACTGGATAAATTGTGGGTGAAGTAATTTTTGCACTCCCAACAAAAGGCCTACCCTCATACCGAACCCGGAAACCATCCGAAAAGAGGGGAATGGCCCCATACCAACTTGCTCCGCCAACTAGTGACCCCACACCAATTCGATACACACTACCCGAATCCACACCTGCCCACCACAACAGAAAACACCCACAAAGAATAAAAAGTCACCCCATCCCACCAGCCCTGGGAGCCTCCTCACCCCACCCAACCTAATAGGCACACACAGGACACAAAAGTGCCCAAGACAGGGGAGGACAGTGAACCAGTCTTCAACTTACCCAGACGATATCCCTATCAGGGAATCCCCAGGATTTTTTTCCCACCGCCTGATCTCTTGCCCCCCCACTCCCTGTAGCCCACCTACTACCCCCTCAGTAGCCCACCCAACTAACAAAGCCTTCCCCTCCTTCCCCCCGCTGACACCCCAGTAAAACAGAATCTGACTCATACAAACCATACAGTGCAGAATGAGGCCATTCAGCCCATCGAATCTGTACCGACCACAATCCCACCCAGGCCCTTCCCCCATATTCTGGCCAAAGAGTAGAAGATGTTGAGAGGTATCGATCGGGTGGATTCTCAGAGGCTTTTTCCCAAGGGCTGGAATGGTTGCTGTGAGAGGACACAGGTTTAAGGTGCTGGGGAGTAGGTACAGGGGAGATATCAGGGGTAAGTTTTTCACTCAGAGGGTGCTGGGTGAGTGGAATCGGCTGCTGTCGGTGGTGGTGGAGGCAAATTCGATCGGGTCGTTTAAGAGACTTTGGATGAGTACATGGGACTTAATAGGACTGAGGGTTATAGGTAAGCCTAGTAGGTATGGATATGATCGGTGCAACTTGTGGGCCGAAGGGCCTGTTTGTGCTGTAGTTTTTCTATGTTCTATCTTCCTACATATTTACCCGCTAATCCCTCTAACTTATGCATCTCAGGGCACGAAGGGGCAATTTTTAGCATAGCCAATCAACCTAACCCGCACATCTTTGGACTGTGAGAGGAAAGCGGAGCGCCCGGAGGAAACCCACGCAGATACGAGGAGAATGTACAAACTCAACACAGACAGTGACCCGAGCCGGGAATCGAACCCAGGACCCTGGAGCTGTGCAGGAGCAGTGCTACCGTGTCACCCTACCATGATCAGCAATAGACACAAAACTTCCCCAGCCAAGGAACCCCCAAAAGACAACTCTCCCAACACACACACCACTTGGACATCCATCCCAGTCCCCGGATACACGGAAACACCTGATCTAGCAGCCCCCTCTTCCTAACACACACCACCTCCCAACCGGCATGTCTTTTGGAGGAAACCAGAGCACCCGGAGAAAACCCATGCAGACATGGGGAGAACATGTAGACTCCACACACACAGTGACCCAAGGGTAGAATTGACCCTGGTCCCTGGCACTGTGAGGCAGCAGTGCTAATCACTGTGCCACCCCAGCTATGGGCAGAAGTTTATGGGGAGTGTGGGGATAATTAGTCATCTCTTCAAGAGCTGATGCATGTCCAATTCCATCCCACTCCTGACTTGTGTCCTTGTAGATGGTGGACAGGCTTTGGGGAGTCGGGAGGTGAGTTCCTCACTGCAGGATTCCCAGCTTCTGAGCTGTTCTTGTAGACACAGTATTTATATGGCTCGTCCAGTTCTGTTTCTGCTCAATGGTAACCCACTCCAGGATGTGTCACAAGGCACAAGTTAGGAGTGTGATGGAATACTCCCCACTTGCCTGGATGGGTGCAGCTCCAACAACACTCGAAACTCGACACCATCCAGGACAAAGCAGCCCCACTTGATTGACACCCTACCCACAAGTATTCATTCCCTCAAACACCCACACAGAGTGGCAGCCGTACATACCATCTACAAGATGCACTGCAGCAACTCACCAAGGTCCCTGAGGCAAGATCTCGCTAAAGCCATCCCCACACCCCCCATTTCTTGCCTTCAAACAACCACACAACGTCAAACAACCATTGTCCGCAGCAAAGTACCCAGCCATCAGGAGAACAGTGACCATGACACCACACAACCCTGCCACAGCAACCTCTGCGAGACATGCCAGATCATCGACACGGTTGCCATCATCTCACGTGAGAAGACCATTCACCAGGTACACGGTAAATACTCTTGAAACTCGGCCAATGTTGTCTCCCTGATACGCTGCAGGAATGGATGTCCTGAGGCATGGTACATTGGGGAGACCATGTAGACGCTACGACAATGGATGAATGAACACCACTCGACAATCACCAGGCAAGACTGTTCCCTTCCTGTTAGCGAACGTTTCAGTGGTCATGGGCATTCGGCCTCTGATCTTTGGGTAAGCGTTCTCCAAGGTGGCCTTCATGATACACGACAGTGCAGAGTCGCTGAGCAGAGACTGATAGCCCAGTTCCAACACATGAGGACGGTCTCAGCTGGGATCTTGGGTTCATGTCACACTATTTGTAACCCCCATGACTTGCCTGGGCTTGCAAAATCTCATTAACTGTCCTGTCTGGAGACAATACACATCTCTTTAACCAGTGCTTAATGCTCTCTTCACTCACATTGTCTGTACCTTTAAGACGTGATTAGCTGTAAAGATCCGCATTCCAATCATTATTTTGTAAATTGAGTTTGGATCATTATACACCTTGTTTGTGAACAGAAATCCCATTTACCTGATGAAGGGGCAGTGCTCTGAAAGCTAGTGGCTTGTGCTACCAAATAAACCTGTTGGACTTTAACCTGGTGTTGTGAGACTTCTTACTGTGTTTACCCCAGTCCAACGCCGGCATCTCCACATCAGGTTCTGTGAAACCAGTGTAGAAATATTCTCAATCTCACAACGAGCTGAATCTTGGAACATGGTTTATGTTCTCACATCATTTTCCGAAAGCCCATGTGTTTCAAAAAAACCCTAAAAGCCTCCCAGCCGAGAATAATCATGGACGGACTCTGTGAGAATTAAACAAGAAATAGAGTCAATATCAGGAATCTGGGCAGACAGCGAGCCAGAACAAGGAATGTGTGTTTTAAAATGTCCTCATCCTTCTTGTCTGTCTCAGAACTGGTTAGACCACAAATCCAAAACTAAACTCAGCAATTCTGCTCAGAGCGGTTTTATTGTTTGTTTTCAAATTACAGCGATCTTTTGTGAGAAATGTTCCTTCTGGATGACTTCAACCTGACTGTCCCCCTCATCCCTCCCCTCTTCCCGAGATGGGATCAGCGAGAGCGGGAGGATGGTGTGGGAGAACCAGTCCAGTCTCCGGGACAGGGAGAGAGGCAGCTCAATTGACTGTTATTGGAATGGCTGGGAAAGCACCTTGGCAAAGACACAAGGAAGTAGCAGCAGGTTCTAGGACTGTGCTCACCTCCTCAGGAATATATTCAGTGGGTGCTGAACACAGAGTTGGTGTGGAGTTCTGTCTCAGTGCTCTAGAACATAGAACATAACAGCACAGTACAGGCCCTTCGGCCCTCAATGTTGTGCCGAGCTATGTCCAATCCCAAGATCAAGCTATCCCACTCCCTATCATTCTGGAGTGCCCCGTGTACCTATCCAATAACCGCTTGAAAGTTCCTAAAGTATCCGACTCCACTATCACAGCAGGCAGTCTGTTCCACACCCCAACCACTCTCTGAGTGAAGAATCTATCTCGGACATCCCTCCTATATCTCCCACTATAAACCTTATAGTTCTGCCCCCTAGTAACAGCTACATCCACCCGAGGAAATAGTGTCCACTCTATTAATCCCTCTCATCATCTTATAAGCCTCTATTAAGTTGCCTCTCATCCTCCTCCGCTCCAAGGAGAAAAGCCCCAGCTCCCTCAACCTTTCCTCATTAGACCTACCCTCCAAACCAGGCAGCATCCTGGTAAATCTCCTCTGCACTCTCTCCAATGCTTCCACATCCTTCTTATAGTGAGTTGACCAGAACTGCACAGAATGTTCCAAATGTGGTCTCACCATGGTCCAGTATAGTTGCATCATAACCCCAAGGCTCTTAAACTCAAACCCCCTGTTAATAAACGCTAACATACTATAAGCCTTCTTCAGGGCTCTATCCACTTGAGTGGCAACGTTCAGAGATCTGTGGATATGAACCCCAAGATCTCTCTGTTCCTCCACATTCCTCAGAACCCTGCCATTGACTCTGTATGTCTCTGTCCCAGGAACATCAAATATCAAAGTGAGATGAAGCCAATCTCCTATATTCTCATCATCTGGGCTCTCATTGCTGAAGGTGAGACTTTTCATTAAATGAGTCACTCATTATGTCCTTCAGACTAAATATTTCAATAGCGTTTTCGTTCATGGCACCCCATGATATGTCCATATATATTTAAGAGGAGGCGATAGCCTAATGGTATTATCGCAAAGCTATTAATCCAGAAACTCAGCTGGGGACCTGGGTTCGAAACCCGCCACGACAGTTTGTGGAATTTGAATTCAATAAAAAAATACCTGGAATTAAAAATCTACTGATGACCATGAAACCATTGTTGGAAAATCTCATCTGGTTCACTAATGTCCTTTAGAGAAGGAAATCTGCCATCCTTACCCAGTCTGGCCTACATGTGCCTCCAGAGCCACAGCAATGTGGTTGGCTCCAACTGACCTCGGAGAACTTGGGATGGGCAATAAATGCTGTAAAAAGTCTGACAACCCCAGGTTTAAGTCCAACCGATTTATTTGATAGTAAACTCACTAGCTTTCGAGATTTCCCTCTTCTTCAGGTGAATGGAGAGTTCTGGCCTCAGGCAGAGCACAGACAGTTTACAGATTACAGATTAGAATGCGAATCTTTACACCTAACCTGCTGTTCAAGTCCTAAAGTGGCCGACAATGTGAGTGGAAGGAGCACTGATCACAGGTTAAAGAGATGTGTATTGTCTCCAGACGGCACAGTGAGTGAGGTTTTGCAAACCCAGGCAACTCACAGGGGTTACAGATAGTGCGACATGAACCCAAGATCCCTGTTGAGACCGTCCTCATGTACGTGGAACTTGGCTATCAGTCTCTGCTCAGCGTCTCTGCGCTGTCGTGTGTCGTGAAGGCCGCCTTGGAGAACGCTTACCCGAAGGTCAGAGACCTATCCACATCCACATCATGCTGGCATATCCATATCAATAAATGATGGCCAGCCAGCAACACCCATGACCCACAAATGAATTAAAAAAAATAAATATTTGTGTGCTTGCACATAAGTATCTGGTGTTGATGTGCACTGTTATTTGTCATTTATATTAATGATTTGGATGAGAATATAGGAGGCATGGTGAGTAAGTTTGCAGATGACACAAAGATTGGTGGTATCGTGGACACTGAAGTTTATCTCGGATTGCAACAGGATCTTGATCAATTGGGCCAGTGGGCTGACGAATGGCGGATGGAGTTTAATTTAGACGAATGCAAGGTGATGCATTTTGATAGATTGAACCAGGGCAGGACTTAGTTAATGATAGGGCGTTGGGGGAGTTACAGAACAGAGATCTAGGGGTACATGTTCAAAGCTCCGTGAAAGTGGAGTCACAGGTGGACAGAGTGGCGAAGAAGGCATTTAGCATGCTTGGTTTCATCGGTCAGAACATTGACTACAGAAGTTGGAATGTCTTGTTGAAGTTGTACAAGACATTGGTAAGGCCACGCTTGGAACACTGTGTGCAGTTCTGGTCACCCTATTATAGAAAGGATATATTAAACTCGAAAGAGTGCAGAAAAGGTTTACTAGGATGCAACCAGGACTTGATGGTTTCAGTTATAAGGAGAGGTGGGATAGACTGGGACTTTTTCCTCTGGCGCATTAGGAGTCTGAGGGGTGATCTTATAAAGGTCTATAAAATAATGAGGGGCATAGACCAGGTAACTAGTCAATATCTTTTCCCAAAGGTAGGGGAGTCTAAAACTAAAGGTCATAGGTTTAAGGTGAGAGGGGAGAGATACAAAAGTGTCCAGAGGAGCAATTATTTCATCCAGAGGGTGGTGAGTGTCTGGAACAAGCTGCCAGAGGTAGTAGTAGAGGCGGGTACAATTTTGTCTTTTAAAAAGCATTTAGATAGTTACATGAGTACGATGGGTATAGAGGGAGGGGGTTACAGAGATAGGGAGGGTTGTAGGGGCTGGAGGAGGTTGCAGAGATAGGGAGGGCTGTAGGGGCTGGAGGGGATTACAGAGATAGGGAGGGTTGTCGAAGCTGGAGGAGGTTACAGAGATAGGGAAGGGGTGTAGGAGCACCTGGAGGAAACCCACGCAGACACGGGGAGAATGTGCAGACTCCACACAGACAGTGACCCGTGCTGGGAATTGAACCCGGGTCTCTGTGAGGCAGCAGTGCAAACCACTGTGCTAGCCCCAATCCTAGTATCCTTTGGACAGACAGAGCTGACAGAGTGAAAGCTCACCTCATGGGGTTAATGAGTCCTGAGGCAGTTCCTTGGAAAGAGGAGGCTGGAACTGAAAAGGCAACACCTTTGTCTTATTGATTTCTCATTAACTTGGGGGAGTTGCTTCATAAACAGGACGCTGTTGGAGGCTCAGGTTCTACACCAACCTATTCGAGGAACAATGATGTGGAGGGCAATTTTAAACACTTTCCGCATGGCTGTCATCTTATATACGGTGCTGCCTGAAGGTAATGCTTGTCTTTATTTTATCATTCCATCCAGACTGTTGTTTTATCCCGACTGTAGTCCTGGAATATAGTCTGACACTGCAGAGGAACAGGGCAGTTATACTCTGACGTCCTGGGACGCACAGTCCAGTGCGATCCACTCCTGCCTGCTCTACACAGTGTCCAGCCTTTGTGACATTGGCCTTTGTGGGATCTTGCTGTGCGATACCATTAGCTGTCGTTTCTACAAACGGTTTAAACGGAGCCACATTTTATTTCCTAGTCTGCCACTGAGTGTTCTGGGACGTTTGCCAGGGTGGGAATGACTCTTGAGGGATGCACGATTTCAAAAGCGTTCCAGCACAGGGTCAGGCCATTTGGCCAGTCTGCCCTGTGAGTGCCTGTGGCTGCCTTCCTGCTAACCCTGCCCTCCCCAAACCCGCCTTCTGAAGTCAGGGACAGGAGTGGGGTGAGGCCACTCAGCCTGTCAAAAGTCTGCTCGGGATCAAAGGTTAAGCGGAGTTAGCAGGATGAGGCTATTGAGTTGGATGATCAGCCATGATCGTGATGGAGGGTGGAGCAGGCTCGAAGAGCCGGATGGTCTCCACCTGCTCCTGTCTTCTATGTTTCAACGGGAGACCCAACCGCTAAAACTGCCCCTCCCCCATTCTCAAATCCCACCCCCGCCTTATGAAGGGAGAAATGTCCTCCCAGCATCCACCCTCTCGAGCCCCCCTCACAATCTTCTCTGTTTCAGTAAGATCACCTCTCATCCCTCTAAACTACAATGCGTAAAGACCCCCAACCTTCCCTCGTTAGACAAACCCCCTCCATCCCACACGGTGAACCTTATCGAGTCATAGAGGTTTACAGCACGGAAACAGGCCCTTTGGCCCAACTTGTCCAGGCGGCCATTTTTTTAAAAACCCTTCAGCTCGTTCCAATTGTCTGCTTTTGGCCCAGATCCCTCTATACCCATCTCACATGTAACTGTCTAAATGCTGTTTTAAAACAAAATTGTACCCACCTCTACTAATACCTCTTGTTCCAGACACTCACCACCCTCTGTGTGAAAAAATTGCCCCTCTGGACACTTCTGTATCTCTCCCCTCTCACTTTAAACCTATGCCCTCTAGTTTTAGACTCCCCTACCTTTGGGAAGAGATATTGACTATCTAGCTGATCTGTTTTATAGACCTCTATAAGATCACCCCTCAGCTTCCTGCGCTCCAGAGAAAAAAGTCCCAGTCTATCCAGCCTTTCCTTATAACTCAAACCATCAAGTCCCGGGAGGATCCTAGTAAATCACACCCTCTCTGAACTGCTTCCATTGTGAGTACACCGCAACTGAAATAAGGAAGCCAAAACTGTGCTCAGTATTTTATGCGTAGTCTAACCAACACCCTGTACAGTGGAGGCAAGACTTCCTTATTCTTATAACCCATCTCCCCTCGCAATAAGAGTGGTGTGGTGGCCAATCCACCTAACTGACACAACTTGTGACACGAAAGGGCAATTTAGCACGGCCAATCCATCCAACCCGCTCATCTTTGGACTGTGGGTGGAAATTGGAGTACCTGGAGGAAACCCATAGGGAGAACGTGCAGACAGTCACCCAAGGCTGGTATGGAAACCTGACACTGACGCTGTGAAGCAGCAGTGCTAACCACTATACCAATATGCTGCCCACTTCTATACTTCTGTTCCTTTCTTTGCAAATGTGTGTCCACCTCTTCACTTCGCTGACAAGTGGACAATCAGCTGACGTGCTTTAAGGTTGTGTGTGTGTGGCCCTGGATGATTGGGCAGAGGGGCCACACTGAGTTACTGTCTTTAGCCAGGAATTGTAATGTTACTCATTCTGGCCTCTTCTTTCTCTCCACTCAGTGCGTCCTTTGGTCTGTAACCAATGCTCAGGGCAATCCGGTTCCTGCTCATTTAGACCAGTGACTTGTAAAACAGGAATCACCACCTGCAGGACCACTTCAACCACTATCATTTATGGTAACACGTTATCTTCTAATTTGTCCAATAGTTTTAATCCCTCTCTCATTCATTCCTCTTTTTTCCCTCTCTCTCTCCTTCTCTCTCTTCCCCTCCTTTCAGTCTGTCCCTCTCTTTCTCTGTGTTTTCCCTCTCCCTCTTCCTCTCCCTTCAGTCTGTCTCTCTCTTTCTCTCTATCTCTGTTTTTTTGGCCCTGTCTCTCTCTCAGTCTCTCTCTCAAAGCAAGAGGGAGACAGAAAGGATGTTTGAGGACAGCACAGAAGTTAAAGAGAGCACATTAAGTAGTAAAAGGCAGTTTCAGTAATCCTCATACCAGGCAGATCAGGCAAAAGCAAGACAGAGAGCAAGGGAAGTTCCAGATTAAACTCCATTTATTTCAATGCAAGAGGTCTGACGGACAAGGCAGGCGAACTCAGGGCATGGATGGGTACGTGGGACTGGGATATTATAGCAGTTACTGAAATATGGCTCAAGATGCTTTCTATGGTAAAAATTAGTGAGAGCCATAGTGGACATGCCAAATTTTCTCAGCCTCCTGAGAAAGTAGAGGCATAGATGGGCTTTCTTAACTATAGTGTCAGCCCGGGGTGACCAGCATAGCTGGTCTCACAAGAATAGCTACTTCACATTCCTGCCTGGATACAAGGCTCATGCCATTCACATCGGCAGGGCTTTGAGAGCACCAAGCCCTGCTCTGCAATTTAAAGTATAGATTTCTGGCAAAAAGAATGTTTTGTTATTGGTACCGACATTCAACATCTTAGAAGGGGAAATCTTGTTGCCAGCTTTGTTTTGTTATGAACAAGAAGTTTGAACTTACTCTGACTAAAGTTATCAGTCTCGACTTGATCATAGTATCTGTCTTTGTCACTTTTTTTTCTTTTTCTCTCTTTCTCTCTCTTCCTCTCGTTTACCCACTGCCTCACACCTTTTCTGCATCTTTTGTTCTCTTGCTTCATCTTCCTCTCTCCTTATTTTTCCATCAGTCTCTTTCTGTTCATGACTGAGATTAACAAACCAAGAAAGTGTGAAATTGCAGTGACAATCTATATTTGTTTTCAGGTGCATTGACGAGAAAGCAGATTAGTAACGGTTGTGGACCTTGCTCTGATCCCATCTCCTTTAATACTGGAAAGCTGGTTTTCTCAGAGAGTAGCGTTTGCTGTACCTCTGATCAATGCAATAAACTAACAGAAACAGGTAAGGTTTCAGTGCATTATAACACAAATCATCATCTGATACATTCATCTGATAATGAGACCATCCCACTGAGTGATACTGTGACTGAATAAAATCAACACTGCCAAATTCCCTCTACACTGGCCCCCTTCAAACACTCCCAGGACAGGTATAGCACAGGGTTAGATACTGAGTAAAGCTCCCTCTACACTGTCCCCCATCAAACACTCCCAGGACAGGTACAGCACGGGGTTAGATACAGAGTAAAGCTCCCTCTACACTGTCCCCCATCAAACACTCCCAGGACAGGTACAGCACGGGGTTAGATACAGAGTAAAGCTCTCTCTACACTGTCCCCATCAAACACTCCCAGGACAGGTACAGCACGGGGTTAGATACAGAGTAAAGCTCCCTCTACACTGTCCCCATCAGACACTCCCAGAATATGTACAGCATAGGGTTAGATACAGAATAAAGCTCCCTCTACACTATCCCTATCAAACACTCGCAGGACAGGTACAGCACGGGGTTAGATACAGAGTAAAGCTCCCTCTACGCTATCCCTATCAAACACTCGCAGGACAGGTACAGCACGGGGTTAGATACAGAGTAAAGCTCCCTCTACGCTATCCCTATCAAACACTCGCAGGACAGGTACAGCACGGGGTTAGATACAGAGTAAAGCTCCCTCTACGCTATCCCTATCAAACACTCGCAGAACAGGTACAACACGGGGTTAGATACAGAATAAAGCTCCCTCTACACTGTCCCCATCAAACACTCCCAGGACAGGTACAGCACGGGGTTAGATACAGAGTAAAGCTCCCTCTACACTGTCCCCATCAAACACTCCCAGGACAGGTACAGCACGGGGTTAGATACAGAGTAAAGCTCCCTCTACGCTATCCCTATCAAACACTCGCAGGACAGGTACAGCACGGGGTTAGATACAGAATAAAGCTCCCTCTACACTGTCCCCATCAAACACTCCCAGGACAGGTACAGCACGGGGTTAGATACAGAGTAAAGCTCCCTCTACACTGTCCCCATCAGACACTCCCAGGACAGGTACAGCACGGGGTTAGACACAGAGTAAAGATCGGGGCTGGCTATCGGAGCGGGCAGGTGGCGTTCGGGACTGCGGGGCGATTGGGAAATTGAGGCTGCCGGTGGGGGTGTGTCAGGGAGGGTGATATCGGGACTGTGGTGTGGGGGGAGGAGATCATAATTGCAGCAGGGGGGTGGTGAGATCAAGGCGGGTGTGTATGGGGAGGGTGCCACTCAGGCCTGGACGCGTCTGGAGGATCAGCGGTGAGGCCGTGGGGTAGGATCACATGGCAGGTGATGTGAAGCTAGTCAGTGATCGGGAAGTCGACAGTGCGGGGCTACTGCACATGAGACTGTTAGTGAGTCAAAATACTTTTATTTCAAAACTCTGGCGTTTATTCCAGAATTTTGGGAGAAGCAGGGACTACCAGACTTCTCATAGGACACAAACACAAGTGGACATTTACACATCATGAGTCTTAGTGTCAATCACGACACAAGTTTCCCATTCCGGCCAGAATTCCGGGTCTTCCCTCCTTGGTAGTGATACAACCCCAGATTTAATCAAGATTCACAGTCCAGCTGGCAGCTGCAGAATTGACACAGTTTTAATCCGGTCACGATTCAAAACCCTTCTGCAGCAGTACTGGCATCCCTGTCTTTGAAGTTACTTGTGCGATTGCGCCTGTCCCAGCAGGATTCTTCCTGTTAAAAACTGGGATCGCGATCTGCCATTAGCAGCTGTCAAAAGCCGGTATCGTAAATTACCATCTGTGTAACAATGTCCAACTAACACAAATAGGCAAGAATTGCAAAATAACAGCCACATTAAACTGTCAGTCTTTTATAAAAATGAAAATTAAAGCATGTAAGACATGAACAAATAACTTATATTACTGCCAGGAGCAGTGTAAGCTTGAGAAGATCAGTCATGATGAAAGGTCCAAAATGCATGAATCCTTTCCCTACTTCATGGGCCAATCAGGGAGTCTTTGCCTCGTACTTAACCACGAGTGTAAGTTCCTCTGGCACCCCTGGGGATAGGCTGCTAACTACTAGCACTCTGTGTATTTCTGTTAGAGTTATAAATAAAGGGATTTTGGTGAAGGGACTTATTGCAAGATGTAACTCCACAACTTTTACTGAGCTAAACACTTTGGCCTCATTCTCTTCAACCTGCTCCTCTGAACAATCTTTAAAAGAAATAGGTCTGGCAGCCTCCTAAGGAGAGAAAAGAGCTGACGTTTTGAGTCCGGACAAGCCTCAGTCAAAGGGACTCGAAACATCAGCTCTTTTCTCTCCTTGCAGAAGCTGCCAGACATGCTGAGATTTTCCAGCATTTTCTCTTTTGGTTTCAGATTCCAGAATCTGCAGGAATTTGCTTTTATTTAAAAGAAGCAGTTTTACCAAACTGGGTTTCAACATCCTTCCAATGGCTTTTAGACATCTCCTCTTCCTGTTGCAACTTGGCAGTCTGTGGCCTTGTTATTACACAATCTGGAAACAATTTCTGCAACACCTCTTGTTTACTGTGTCTCCACAGGCTGCTCAACTACTGTAGGCATCGCCACCATGTATGCCCCACCCTCATTGTTTCTGAGGTTCGACTGCACACTTGCAATGGGCAATTTCTTCACTACCTTTTCAATAACTACAAATGTAGTTGTCCAAAGATGTGTAGGTTAGTTGGATTGGCCATGCTAAATTGCCCCTTGGCATCCAAAGGTATAGGTTAGGTAGATTGGCCATGCTAAATTGCCCCTTAGTGTCCAAAGATGTAGGTTAGTTGGAATGGCCATGCTAAATTGCCCCTTAGTGGCCAAAGATGTAGGTCAGTTGGAATGGCCATGCTAAATTGCCCCTTAGTGTCCAAAGATGTAGATTAGTTGGATTGGCCATGCTAAATTGCCCCTTATTGTCCAAAGATGTTTAGGTTGGTTGGATTGGCCATACTAAGTTGCCTCTTAGTGTGCAAAGATGTACAGTTTAGGTAGATTGGCCATGCTAAATTGCCCCTCAGTGTCTCAAGATGTGTCAGTTAGGGGCATTAGTAGGGTAAATACTACGGATTACGGGAAAGGGCCTGGGTGGGTTCCTCTGTTGGAAGGTGGGAGCAGACTTGATGGGTTGAATGGCCTCCTTCTGCTCTGGAGGGAGTCTATGAAGAGGCTGATGAAAGAAAGATTTTGATTTGTGGATGAGCTCATAATCTTAGAATCATAGAATCCCTACAGTGCAGAAGGAGGCCATTTGGCCCATTGAGTCTGCACTGACCAAAATCCCATCCAGATCCTACTCCCGCAGCCCCACACATTTATCCTACTAATCCTCCTGACACTAAGGGTTAATTTAGCATGGCCAATCTACCTAACTCACACAGCTTTGGACTGTGGGAGGAAACTGGACATGTGGAGGAAACCCATGCAGACACGGGGAGAATGTGCAGACAGTGACCCAAGACTGGTCTTGAACCTGGGTCCTGACGCTGTGAGGCAGCAATGCTAACCATTGTGCCACTGTTCAGTTATCTCTGCTGCCTGCCTCATCATTTTAACCCTTTGTTCTTCAACCTGGATTTGAACAACTGAAGGAAGTGAATCTATAAATTCTCCCAAAATAATTATTTCTCAAAGTTTCACGTGTTAGCTCTGTTTTTACTGTCTGTATACATCAGTAAAAATGGCTTTGTTTTACTTTCTGAAGCTCCATACAAGTCCAAGCAGCCTGTGTTCTTAGATTTCACCATTTCTGTCTGCATGTGCCAGGAACCTACTCAAATGTAGTGAGTGTAGCCTCTTTCCTGCGTTGTAATCCCCCATTGTAATCCCTCCATTGTAATCCTCAAGTCTTCAGAGCTCTGGAGAAGAGTCATACAAACTCGAACTGTTACCTCTGTCTCTTTCTCTTTCCACAGATGCTGCAGAACTGCTGAGTTTTTAGGCTTTTAGGTTTTTAATTATTTCAGGGATCATTGCTTTGGAAGTGTTTACATGGGGGTCTGACCAAGCAGGTGAATGCTTTATAAGATGATTTCTTAACTGTGTAATTGTAGTTATGTGTGTTTAAATTTTCTTCTCTTCTTCTCAATAAATCTTTTATATTAAACTCCCAAAAGTATTAGCAGACTTCTTGCTGCTAAGAACATAAGAACATAAGAAGTAGGAGCAGGGGTAGGCCATCTAGCCCTTTGAGCCTGCCCCACCATTCAATAAGACCATGGCTGATCTGAAGTGGCTCAGTTCCACTTTCCCGCTTTCTCCCCATAACCCTTAATTTCCTTGTCTATCAAAGACCTATCTACCCGTGTCTTAAATATATTTAGCGAGGTAGCCTCCACCACTTCAACGGGCAGAGAATTCCAGAGATTCACCACCCTTTGAGTGAAGAAGTTCCTCCTCAACTCCGTTCTATACTGCCTCCCCCTTATCTTGAGGCTGTGCCCTCTAGTCCTACTGTCCTTTCTGAGCGGGAAGAATCTCCCTACCTTTACCCTATCCATCCCCTTCATTATCTTATACGTCTCTATAAGATCCTCCCCTCATCCTTCTAAACTCCAACGAGTACAGACCCAGTCTATTCAGCCCCTCTTTATAGTCCAACCCCCTCATCTCCGGTATCAGCCTGGTGAACCTCCTCTGCATTCCCTCCAAGGCCAAAATATCCTTGCGTAAGTGCGGCAACCAAAACTGCACACAGTTCTCCAGCTGTGGCCTCACCAGTACACTGTACAGTCGCAGCAAGACCTCCCTACTTTTATATTCAATCCCCCTCGCTATGAAGGCCAGCATCCCATTCGCCTTCTTGATCACCTGCTGCACCTGCAGACTGGGTTTTTGCGACTCATGCACAAGGACCCCCAGGTCCCTCTGCACCGTAGCATGCTGCAGCTTTTCGCCCTTTAAATAGTAATCCTCCCAACTATTATTCCTGCCAAAGTGGATAACCTCACACTTGCTAACATTATACTCCATCTGCCAGGTCCTCGCCCACTTGCTCAGCCTATCCAGATCCCTCTGCAGACTTTCCACACCCTCCGCACAATTTGCTTTTCCACTCATCTTTGTGTCATCAGCAAATTTCGACACCGGACACTCAGCCCGATCCTTCTTATTCTCAGAATACACCGAATAAAGGCTATGGCCAAATTTCCCTCAGGATATTTGGTTCACTCAGCAACTAATGCCTGCTGTGGTTTGTATTTCAGAGCCTAGGAACATCACACAGACTGGACTGAAATGTCAAGGGTGTTTCGACAGATCGTACAAGTCCTGCAGGGATTCTGAAAAGACGGTGGACTGTGTTGGAGCAGAAAATCACTGCATGAGTGCCTCAGGGACAGCGAGCTTATGTACGTTCAACACTCTGCCAGAGTTGTGAGGCTTTTCATGAATTTCTTCCCAAAGAACAAAGCAAAGTACAGCACAGGAACAGGCCCTTCTGCCCTCCAAGCCCATGCTGATCATGATACCCTGTCTAAAGTAGAAAAAACCTTTTGCCCTTACTCAGTCCGTATCCCTCTATTCCCTCCCTATTCATGTGCCCACCCAGATGCCTCTTAAATGTTGTTAATGTGCCTGCTTCCACCCGCTCCTCTGGGAGCGCGTTCCAGGCACCCACCACTCTCTGTATGAAAAACTTACCCTGCACATTTCCCTTAAACTTCTCCACTCTCACCTTGAACCTGTGCCCGCTTGTCATTGACACTTCCACCCTGGGAAAAAGCCCCTAACTATCATCTTGTCTGTGCCTCTCATTATTTTGTAGACCCCTATCAGGTCTCCCCTCAGCCTCTGTCTTTCCAGTGAAAACAACCCGAGTTTATTCAACCTCGTCTCAGAGTCAACACCCTCGAGACCAGGCGACATCCTGGTGAACATTCTTCGCACTCTCTCCAAATCTTCCTTTGCCTTCTGGTTGTGTGGTGGCCAGAAGTGCACACAATACTCCAAATGCAGCCTAACCAAGGTTTTATTTAGCTGCAACAAGATTTCCCAACTCTTGTACTCAATGTCCCGGCTAATGAAGGCAAGCATGCCATGTGCCTTCTTCATCTCCATGACCACCAGACTTGCCACTTTGAGGGAATAGTGGACCTGCATGCCCAGATCCCTCTGTATGTTACTGTTCCTAAGGGTTCTGCCATTTAGAGTATAATTCTTTAATAAGTTTATTTATTAATGTTGCACGTAGGCTGATATTAACACTGCAATGAAGTCACTGTGAAAATCCCCTCGTCGTCATACTCTGGTGCCAGTTCAGGTCCACTGAAAGGGAAATTGGCACGGCCAAAGCACCTAATCAGCACGTCTTTCAGTCTGTGGGAGGAAACTGGAGCATCCAGAGGAAACCCACGCAGACACGGGGACAACATGCAAACTCCACACAGATAGCGACCCAAGCCGGGAATCGAACCCGGGTCCCTGGTGCCCTTGAGGCAGGAGTGCTAAGCACTGTGGCACCGTACTCAATCCATTTGTTTCTGCTTGTCTCTGAGCCTGACGCTGAGGGCATGAGGATGCGTCCCAGGATCTCCCACATCACTCAGTCAGGATGGGATGGGTCAGAGTCCACCCCCTTCTACAGAACTGAAGAGGGATGGAAATGTGATGAATTATATTCTTGGGGAGCGGGAGGAGGGTTCTGGAGCAAATTGGGAGAGGGCGGAACTCAGGAGAGATTGACAAAGATGTCACAGGCATGAGATAAAGGGGCTGTTAATGGTACGGGATGGAAGTGTATTAACTGCTGCAAAGGTCGGCTAGCAGGATGTGTTAATCGGAAAACCGAGGTCAGTGGGAACAAAGAGACAGTGACCATGTGGGGGAGGGGTGCGGTCGTGTTGGGACACGCCAGGGAGATTGAAAAACAGAAAACGAAAGGGGAGGGAGAGGAGAACGTTCCCTTCTTCCTCTCCTCCAGAAGATAAGTCATCACATTTCTGCCCCTCCTCGCTCCTGGGGAAGGCTCCGAGTTATCGAAACGTTAACTCTGTTTCTCCACAGATGCTGCCAGACCTGCTGAGTATTTCCAGTGTTTTCATTTCAGAATTCCAGCATCCGCGGTGTTTTGCTTTTATACACCCTCTGTCCTGTCTGTTTCTAGTTGTAGGGGAAGTTTGCTTCGCCAAGGGCTGTGTGTCCGAACGTGTCACTCTATCACGGGACAGCGTGAAAGATCACTTCATCCAGTTTGACAAAAATCCTCACTTTTGTAAGAGCAGCTTCTGTAACAGTGACCTGCAAGGTGATACCACCACAGCAGCGCCAGGTAAAGGCGGGGCGTGGGGAGGGGATGGAATGGGTGCACAGGCCCCGAGTGTAGGGATATTGATCCATGTTATGGGCATGATTTTCCTCTCAAAATAATAATTGACCAAGAGGTGGGAATACGGGAGTTTTTCCCGCCTGTTTTTCAGGCAGATTTAATTCAATGAATCTCCAGCATCACAGAGCCCATCAGGTGGTTCATGCCAGTGTGTATGGGGGTGGGGGAGGGGGGTGTGCAGATCCTAACCCAAACCTGCCAGAGAGGCGGCATCAGCCTGCTGAGGGAGCCATTGCGCATGTTCCAATCTGCCAGTATACTGGGAAAACAGTTGATAAGCAGTTCCCCCGCCCCTGATCCCCCCCCACCACCATCGCTGGCCTCCCTATCGCCGACCCTCATCCCATCTTCCCTCCATGTTGTTGCTGGCCCCGACCGCCGCACCCACCCCCCCGCCCCCCCCACCACCAACCCCCCCTCCCCCCGCCCGCCCCCCGCAACCCCCAATCACATCAAACAGCTCCAACCCTGCTGGTGGCCGGACCCGGCCTTCAGTTCCTGGCCCCATCACGAGCCCCAGCACCCCCATGCAGAGTTTTCCCCATTGCATCCCCTCCTGCCTCACCCTAACCCTGGTGCGTCTCTGCTCCTATCTGGCCCTGCCCTCCGAAGCCCCACCATGTGGCACTGCCTGGTGCCTACTGGACACTGCTGGCGTGCCAGGCTGGCAGTGCCAGGGTGCCAGGCTGGCAGTGCCAGGGTTCCAGGCTGGCAGTGCTGGGCTGGCACTGCCCATGGGGAACTACCCTATCCCCAACCTCCCAGGAGGGCAGGAGAAAGAGAGAGAGAAAGGGGAATGGAGGAGAGAGATGAGGAAGGGAGAGAGAGAGACAGAGAGAAAGGGGAAGAGGGAGAGTGAAAGAAAGTGGGGAAGGGGAGAGAGAGAGAGAGCTAGAGAAAGGGGAGGAGAGAGAGAGAGAGAAAGGGAAGGCGGGGGCGGAGAGAGAGAGAGCAAGAAAGATTCAAGGCAAAGAGAGAAGGAAGGGAGAGTGCGGAAAGGGGAAGTGAAAACAAGGATGCGAGAGACAGGAATGGAGGAATAAAAGAAAAAACAAAATGAGAGGCAGAATGACAGAGAGAGAGACACTGTACGAACTGATTGTGGGGGATTTTCACAGTTACGTCACTGTGGTGTGAATGTCAGCTGACTTGTGAGACGAATAAATAAATGGATAAACAAATAAACAAGTAGATATAAAGGTGGAAAGTGGAAACATCTTCTAATACATTTACAATTAAACCCAGCACGACCTCTCCTTCCAGTGACAGGATAACCAGAGGGGACACAGATTGAAGAGGAAAAGGACCAGAGGAGGTTGCGGGGGGCGGGTGGGGAGGTGGAGATGAGGAGAATTATATTTAAACACAGCTGGTGTGATTTTCCAGACACGCTGGCCCCAAGACTGGAAAATCCAGCCCGAGGTCAATGGACCTTAGCGTGGTGTGAACCGCCTACTACGATTCCCTTGGCAGGTGGAAGGGGAGAACTCCACCCAGGGAGTTGTTGTGGTCTGGAAGGCACTGCCTGGATGGGCACAGGAACTTTCAAAGGGATGGTAAATAGAGGGTTATGGGGTAAATTATGGGGGAGGGCGGGTTGGAGAGTGGGCCAGCACAGGGAGTGGTGGGCTGAATGGTCGGTGCTGAAGATTCTCTAATTCAAACATGGCCTCAACATTGCCGGAGCCTGTGATTGGTCAGGTAGAGGACCCAGTGGAAAGTGCATTGGGATAATCCATCTCTTAACTTTAGTTAATGATCCCTTCATTTCCCCTCGCCTTCCCCGATTGGTCCAACAGGAGTCACAACGAGCAGTCCAGTGATGTCAGAGACCACCGCTAAAGAGTCAACCAATAGCAACGGTAAGAATTCACATCACCTCTTATACCAAGGATCAATAGGCAAGTACACAGGAACTGGGATCTGTGTCTGTGTTGCAGGCCTCCTCCTGTTCCTGTGTAACAGGCTCGAGGGGCTGAATGGGGCCTCCTCCCGTTCCTGTGTAACAGTCTCGAGGGGCTGAATGGGGCCTCCTCCTGTTCCTGTGTAACAGGCTCGAGGGGCTGAATGGGGCCTCCTCCTGTTCCTGTGTAACAGGGGGCTGAATGGGGCCTCCTCCTGTACTCCCTCTACAGTAAGGACATCGTTCCTCAGATAAGGACACCAGAATTGCCCACAATACTCCAGATGTGGCCTCGCCAATGCACTACAATTGCGTGGGGTCAAGATTTCGGGCATGGATTGTGGAGAATGGGACAACTTCAAGAGACCATTTACAGCACAAGGCACGATGGGCTGAGTGGTCATTGCCTGTGCTGTAAGATTCTCTAATTCCGACATGGCTTCCACATTCACAAGCCCAGAGCCTGTGATAGCTTTTAGTTTATTTATTCGTGTCACAAGTCAGCTCACATTAACACTGCAATGAGGTTACTGTGAGAATACCCGAGTGGCCACACTCTGGAGCCTGTTTGGGTACACTGAGGGAGAATTTAGCACGGCTAATGCACCCAACAAGCATGTCTTTCAGACTGTGGGAGTAAACTGGAGCACCCGGAGGAAACCCACACAGACACGGGGTGAACATACAGTCTCCAAACAGACTGTGATCCAAGCTGGGAATCCATCCCGGCTCTGTGAGGCGGCAGTGCTAACCACTGTGCCACCGTGTGGTCAGGGAGTGAACCCAATGGAAAGTGCATTGGGAATACCCTGGGACCATACATCTCTCAACTTTAGTTAATGATCTCTTCATTTCCCCTCCCCTTCCCTGATTGGTCCAACAGGAGTCACAACGAGCAGTCCAGTGATGTCAGAGACCACCGCTAAAGAGTCAACCAATAGCAACGGTAAGAATTTACATCACCTCTTATACCAAGGATCAATAGGCAAGTACACAGGAACTGGGATCTGTGTCTGTGTTACAGGCCTCCTCCTGTTCCTGTGTAACAGTCTCGAGGGGCTGAATGGGGCCTCCTCCTGTTCCTGTGTAACAGGCTCGAAGGGGGTTGAATGGGGCCTCCTCCTGTTCCTGTGTAACAGGCTCGAGGGGCTGAATGGGGCCTCCTCCTGTTCCTGTGTAACAGTCTCGAGGGGCTGAATGGGGCCTCGTCCTGTTCCTGTGTAACAGTCTCGAGGGGCTGAATGGGGCCTCCTCCTGTTCCTGTGTAACAGGCTCGAGGGGCTGAATGGGGCCTCCTCCTGTTCCTGTGTAACAGGCTCGAGGGGGGCTGAATGGGGCCTCCTCCTGTTCCTGTGTAACAGGCTCGAGGGGCTGAATGGGGCCTCCTCCTGTTCCTGTGTAACAGTCTCGAGGGGCTGAATGGGGCCTCCTCCTGTTCCAGTGTAACAGTCTCGAGGGGCTGAATGGGGCCTCCTCCTGTTCCAGTGTAACAGGCTCGAGGGGCTGAATGGGGCCTCCTCCTGTTCCAGTGTAACAGGCTCGAGGGGCTGTGTCTGGGTTGATACGGTATCAGTTCACAATCTAGAGTTGCCCCTAAGATATGCTGAATATTGCGGAATGGATCGCCCAATGATGTTGAGTCCGATTTTCCCAAAGGAAACTGAGTGCCAAACGGGTGGGAATATGGGAGATTTTCCACCTGGTTTTTGGGTGAGCTGAGTTGAATGAATTTCTGGCACTTTGTGCAGCAGCGAATCTGTCGGCTGATTCACACCCAGGAGACCAGGCTCAGCCCGCTGAGGCAGCCATTGGCTCATAGAAACTAGAAGCAGGAGGAGGCCATTTGGCCCTTCGAGCCTGCTCCGCCATTCATTACCATCACGGCTGATCATCCCATTCAGTATTCTGATCTCCCCTTTTCCATCCATACCCCTCGATCCCTTGAGTCTCAAGAGCTATATCTAATTTCATCTTGAGATCACACTGGGTTTTGACCCCAACTACTTTCCGTGTTTGTGAATTCCACACATTCACCACCCTCTGGGTGAAGAAATTTCTCCTCACCTCAATTCTAAAAGTTTTACTCCTTATTCTCAAACTATGACCACTCGTTCTGGGTTCCCCCACCATTGGGAACACTCTTTCCAAATCCATCATATCTCACCCTGTTAGAATTTTGTAAGTTTCTATGAAATCCCCTCTCGGTCTCCGAACTACAGTAAATATAATCCTAACTGTCTTACTCTGTCCTCGTGTGACAGACCTGCCTTCCCAGGAATCAACCTCACAAACCTTCACTGTACTCCCTCTATAGTAAGGACATCGTTCCTCAGATAAGGACACCAGAACTGCCCACAATACTCCAGGTGTGGCCTCGCCAATGCCCCACAATTGCGTCAATCTCCCAGCACACCAGTAGATTGGTTGACAGATGACTCACCCTGATCCCCGATCGTTGGCCCCTACCCCCTCCTACCCTGTCCCCAGACCACCCCAGCCAAGAAAATGCAGCGTTGTGGGGTCAAGATGTCGGGCATGGAGTGTGGAGAGTGGGACAACTTCAAGGGATCTTTTCCAGCACAAGGCAGGATGGGCTGAGTGGTCATTGCCTGTGCTGTAAGATTCTCTAATTCCGACATGGCTTCCACATTCACAAGCCCAGAGCCTGTGATAGCTTTTAGTTTATTTATTCGTGTCACAAGTCAGCTCACATTAACACTGCAATGAAGGTACTGTGAGAATACCCGAGTGGCCACACTCTGGCGCCTGTTTGGGTACACTGAGGGAGAATTTAGCACGGCTAATGCACCCAACAAGCATGTCTTTCAGACTGTGGGAGTAAACTGGAGCACCCGGAGGAAACCCACACAGATACGGGGTGAACATACAGACTCCAAACAGACTGTGATCCAAGCTGGGAATCCATCCCGGCTCTGTGAGGCGGCAGTGCTAACCACTGTGCCACCGTGTGGTCAGGGAGTGAACCCAATGGAAAGTGCATTGGGAATACCCTGGGATCATCCATCTCTCAACTTTAGTTAATGATCTCTTCATTTCCCCTCCCCTTCCCTGATTGGTCCAACAGGAGTCATAACGAGCAGTCCAGTGATGTCAGAGACCACCGCTAAAGTGTCAACCTGTAACAACGGTAAGAATTCACATCACCTCTTATACCAAGGATCAATAGGCAAGTACACAGGAACTGGGATCTGTGTCTGTGTTACAGGCCTCCTCCTGTTCCTGTGTAACAGGCTCGAGGGGCTGAATGGGGCCTCCTCCTGTTCCTGTGTAACAGGCTCGAGGGGCTGAATGGGGCCTCCTCCTGTTCCTGTGTAACAGTCTCGAGGGGCTGAATGGGGCCTCCTCCTGTTCCTGTGTAACAGTCTCGAGGGGCTGAATGGGGCCTCCTCCTGTTCCTGTGTAACAGGCTCGAGGGGCTGAATGGGGCCTCCTCCTGTTCCTGTGTAACAGTCTCGAGGGGCTGAATGGGGCCTCCTCCTGTTCCTGTGTAACAGTCTCGAGGGGCTGAATGGGGCCTCCTCCTGTTCCTGTGCAACAGGCTCGAGGGGCTGAATGGGGCCTCCTCCTGTTCCTGTGTAACAGGCTCGAGGGGCTGAATGGGGCCTCCTCCTGTTCCTGTGTAACAGGCTCGAGGGGCTGTGTCTGGGTTGATATGATTTCAAATCACGGTCAAACATAAGAACATAAGAACATAAGAAATAGGAGCAGGAGTAGGCCATCTAGCCCCTCGAGCCTGCCCCGCCATTCAATAAGATCATGGCTGATCTGAAGTGGCTCAGTTCCACTTTCCCGCTTTCTCCCCATAACTCTTAATCCCCTTGCCTACCAAAAACCTATCTACCCGCATCTTAAATATATTTAGCGAGGCAGCCTCCACCACTTCAACGGGCAGAGAATTCCAGAGATTCACCACCCTTTGTGTGAAGAAGTTCCTCCTCAACTCCGTTCTAAACTGCCCCCCCTTATCTTGAGGCTGTGCCCTCTAGTCCTGCTGAGCGGGAAGAACCTCTCCACCTCGACTCTATCCATCCCCTTCATCATCTTATACGTCTCAATAAGATCCCCCCTCAGCCTTCTAAACTCCAGTGAATACAAGCCCAGTCTATTCAGCCTCTCTTCATAGTTCAACCCCCTCAACTCCGGTATCAGCCTAGCAAACCTCCTCTGCACTCCCTCCAAGGCCAAAATATCCTTGCGCAGGTGCGGCGCCCAAAACTGCACACAGTACTCCAGCTGCGGCCTCACCAATGCCCTATACAGCTGCAGCAAGACCTCCCTACTTTTATATTCAATCCCCCTCGCTATGAAGGCCAGCATCCCATTCGCCTTCCTGACCACCTGCTGCACCTGCAGGCTGGGTTTTTGCGACTCATGCACAAGGACCCCCAGGTCCCTCTGCACTGTCGCCTGCTGCAGCTTTTCGCCCTTTAAATAGTAGTCCCTCCGATTATTATTCGTGTAACATCACCTCTAAAATATGCTCAACATTGTGGGAATGCACAACCCAATAACAACAATGATGTTTCCTATGAAGTTTTATTTACAATTCTCGTTACAGGACCTTCTTGTACTCTTGCCGCAGTTCTTGGACCCTTAGCAGGTTTGCTGATCATTGCGATAATATGTTGCTGTTGCTGCAGTAAAGGAAGAAGTCAGTCTGCTGTCCCTGTGATAATATTACTTTGATTTCAATCATAGAATATACGACATGAAATAAATCCTTTCTCCTTATCATGTTTGTAGTACCACATTCTAAACATATTCCCAAGCTCCTCACATCCATCTAATTTTCACAGCCTGAGTCACCTCTTCCAGCCCCGACAACCCTCCCAATCTCTGTAACCTCCTCCAGCCCCGACAACCTTCCCTATCTCTGTAACCTCTTCCAGCCCCGACAACCCTCCCTATCTCTGTAACCTCCTCCAGCTCCTACAACGCTCCCAGTCTCTGTAATCTCTTCCAGCCCCTACAGCCTTCCCTATCTCTGTAACTTCCTCCAGCCCCTACAACCCTCCCAATCTCTGTAACCTCCTCCAGCCCCGACAACCTTCCCTATCTCTGTAACCTCTTCCAGCCCCGACAACCCTCCCTATCTCTGTAACTTCCTCCAGCCCCGACAACCCTCCCTATCTCTGTAACCTCCTCCAGCCCCGACAACCATCCCTATCTCTGTAACCTCCTCCAGCCCCTACAGCCCTCCCTATCTCTGTAACTTTCTCCAGCCCCTACAACCCTCCCTATCTCTGTAACCTCCTCCAGCCCCTACACCCCTCCCTATCTCTGTAACCTCCTCCAGTCCCGACAACCCTCCCTATCTCTGTAACCTCTTCCAGCCCCGACAACCCTCCCTATCTCTAATCTCCTCCAGTACCTCTAACTCTCCCTGTCTCTAAAGTCCTCCAGCCCCCTCCAACCCCTCGTAACACTGTAACCCCCTCCAGCCCCTCCAACCCTCTCAGATCTCTGCTCTCCTCCTCTTCTGCCTCCCCCGATTTCCATTGCTCCGCCATTGGCGGCCGTACCTTCAGCTGCCTGGGTCGGGGGGGGTGGTGAGGGGGGTCGAGGGGGGAGGGGGGTGAGGGGTGTGGAGGGAGGGGGTGGTGTTGGTGGGGGGGATGGTGAGGAGGGTCGAGGGGGGAGGGGGGGTGGTGTTGGTGCAGGGAGTGGTGAGGGGGGTCGAGGAGGGAGGCGGGGTGAGGGGGGTCGGGGGGGTGGGGGTGGTGGGGGTGGTGGGGGTTGGTGAGGGGGTTCGGGGGGGGTGGTGAGGGGGGTTGAGGGGGGGTGGGGGTTGGTGAGGGGGGTCGAGGGGGGAGGGGGGTGTCGCACACTCTCTCACACACTCTCACAGTCACACACTCTCTCACTCACTCTCTCACACACACACTCTCTCACACACTCACAGATCTCTCACACAGTCACACACTCTCACAGTCACACACACTCTCACTCACTCTCTCACACACACACTCTCTCACACAGTCACAGATCTCTCACACAGTCGCACACTCTCTCACACACTCACACAGTCACACACTCTCTCACTCACTCTCTCACACACACACTCTCTCACACAGTCACAGATCTCTCACACAGTCGCACACTCTCTCACACACTCACACAGTCACACACTCTCTCACACACTCTCTCACACAGTCACAGATCTCTCACACAGTCGCACACTCTCTCACACACTCTCACAGTCACACACTCTCTCACTCACTCTCACACACACACTCTCTCACACAGTCACAGATCTCTCACACAGTCGCACACTCTCTCACACACTCTCACACAGTCACACACCCTCTCACACACTCTCTCACACACACACTCTCTCACACAGTCACACACTCTCTCACACAGTCACAGATCTCTCACACAGTCACAGATCTCTCACACAGTCACACACTCTCTCACACACACACTCACAGCTTAATTAAAAGGGATAATTGGACACGAATGGGAACCCATTGTAACAGGCGAACTGATCCACGCCGAGAAGTATAACTCCCTAAAAATAAAAATATAAATGTGTAACTCTGATGGATGATACTCTGAATACATGGTGTCTGGGTAGAATCCACAGGCAGGTCTGGGGAAAATGCAAATCTTTCAGTATTTGAGCACCAGGAACAAAGGGAGAAAGCTGGACACACATTGACTCATTACAACTAACAAAAGGGGGCTACCTAAACAATGCTTGAGTAATGGGAAGAACCCGGGACACAAGGTGACTCATCATCAGCTAAAAAAAGAATCACCCCCAAGAAAGGTGATTATTTTAAAGAGACCCTTATCATAACTAGCAAACAGAATCCTGTCTAACAAAATGTAAATGTCAGGATATAGAGGGATAGAACAAGAGCCCAGTACACCAAACTATTCCCCAAAATGGATACGGGAGGCCAATGGCTGGAGCCAGGACAGGGAATTACAGGATAGAGCATTGGGAGACTAATGGTGGAATGGAAGGTGGGGAATACAAGGACAATAGGGCAGGACAGGGGGATCCCAACCCCTACACTGAAGATAGCCTCACCAGGATGATTACAGGGGGTTCCAGAGGAAGTATAGACAGAGGATGCAGCCAACACCCCAACCACACGGGGGCAAGGGAGCATGGGAGACACAGGCGAGAAAAGTGGGGTGGATGGGACTTACTCAATATATTGGGGAACACAAACAGGGAAAGCCAGGAAATGTACAGGGGAACACCAAAAATTCAGGGGACGAACAAAAGGACACAGGGTACCCTATTAGACAGCCGGAGCTTTGGAGAGACACAAACACCTGCTCCATGGGAACAGGGGGGGACACATTGCAGACCCCAGGAAAGCATAATAAAGAGACCACAGAACCTGTGCAGCTCAACACAGGGTGAGACTCCCTCATGGACACACACAAACCCCAGTAGAAGCTGAACCAACACAGGCCACGGGGAAGGAACGCAATACGCAACAGAGAGAGGCGGCCACTAACAACAGTAGAGTGGAACACAGCAAGGACATACAACTCACGGTTAACACGAGGAGTGATGCAACATTGGGCAACACCAACAAAACAGGACACACCAACCATGGAAACACGAACAACATGGTGTAACAGGAGGAAACAGAGGGCGGGGATGGAAATCTTGCATGACTGACCACCCCACCAAACCAATAGCACCCCAACAACATATTGCGTAACAACAAACAGAGGACAACAACATTAATGCAAGGTGATTCATTTGGTAGGACAAACTTGAATGTGGATTACAGGGTCAACGGCAGGGTTCTGAGGAATGCAAAGAACAAAGAACAAAAACAGCCCGGGGAACAGGCCCTTCGGCCCAACGAGCCCGCGCCGCCATTTTAACACTACCAGTCCCCCCCTCCACCCATGACCCTTATCTATTGTTTATGGCCATCCACATTGAGGGAAACTAATTTAGGGACAATTTATTACTGCCAATCAGCCTAATAGCACATCTTTGGGATGTGGGAGGATACCGGAGCACCCGGAGAAAACCCACGCAAGTTCGAGGAGAATGCGCAAACTCCCACAGACACCGGCCCAAATCCATGTGTCTGCACAGCAAACAGCGATAGTTGGGCCGAAGGGCCTGTTTCCCGGGCTGATTTTGTTCTTTGTTCTTTATTCTTTGATAGAGTGGACGTACAGAGACTATTTCCTCGGGTGGATGTAGCTGTTTCTAGGGGGCATAACTATAAGGTTCATGGTGGGAGATATAGGAGGGATGTGCGAGGTAGATTCTTTACTCAGAGAGTGGTTGGGGTGTGGAATGCGCTGCCTTAGTGGAGTCGGACACTTTAGGAACTTTCAAGCGGTTATTGGATAGGCACATGGAGCAAACCAGAATGATAGGGAGTGGGATAGCTTGATCTTGGGTTCGGACATAGCTCGGCACAGCATTGAGGGCCGAAGGGCCTGTACTGTGCTGTACTGTTTTATGTTTCTCTGTTCTGTGAAGGAGAGGTAGCACAGAGAAAGGAAGGGAAACCCATCATAATCGTCAGCCCAGAGGTCGAAAAATAAGTCGAATAATGAAAACAACATTGAAAACTTAAAAAAGCACAGCAGAACCTGATTATTATAATAGCAGAACCTGAACATTATAATAGCCTACAGACAACACAAAAATCTGAAGGACATGCTCGTCAGAAGCCAGATAAAATGACCCAAGGAGGGGAAATGTAGAAGCAGAAACTGCAAGACCTGTGAATGCCTGGTAACACCGGAGGAAACAAAGAACGGCTACACCAACACCAGTGCAGCACTACAGTCAAAAATCAAACGCGACCAATGCAGTGTAGTATATGCCATCCAAAGTAAAATAATACACATAGGGGAAACGGGCAACACACTAAGGGAAAAACTCTCCAGACACCCCAGTGACATTAGGACAGAGAAGGAAAACAAGGCCTATTTCATGCAACAGAGCGTGGAAGCCCAAAGTGTGATGGGACGAGACACAAATATTCATTGGACCACAGCAGAAAGAGAACCAACAGAGAAGGGGTGGATCTATAGAATGAAAACCTTACTCCCAAATGGGCTAAGACACAAACCACACAAGAACAGGGATAGATAAGGGCAACCACCCACAACACATGAACAATAAGTAATGAACAGAAACCCGTCAAACACCACTGGAAGAAATAGGGAAACATAACTGGAAAACCATAAGAAATACAGGCCACACGCAGAGAGGGGACCACAGATTAACGGGTCACTAATGGCCAGGTCCCCCCGAACACAAACACTGACAAAGGCCAGATTAAAACCTCCAAACCACCCAAAGTTGATTGAACCATCCCCAAAACAAACCTCCCCCCCAACCCCAAACATTTTCCCAAGCAAATTTCGATGGTAGAGCGGGAGAAGGAGGATACGAGGGAACCACAACAAGGAGAAGAAGGTATGGAATGAGGAGGTGGCACAGGAGGTCAACCCCGAAGGCAAATATCTAAGGGAGAGCCACGACAGACAGCAGGAAAGCCAGCATTGTGAAAAGACAAGTCATACATCTGTGGGCAGCGTGGTGGCTCGATGGTTAGCACTGCTGCCTCAGAGGGCCAAGGATGCAGGCTGGGAGCTTGGCTTGGATCTCTACCTGTGTAGGGTTTGCACATTCTCCCCATGCTTGTGTGGGTTGCCTCTGGTCTCCTTCCACATAGCAAAGAAATGCTTGTTAAGTGAATTGGCCATTCGAAATTCCCCCTTGGTTTAACCCTTCCACAGCTACTTCATTACATTGCTAATGTAAGACACTGGGGACACGAATGAATTAATGAATAAAGAAAGAAATAACTGGATAAATTGTGGGTGAAGTAATTTTTGCACTCCCAACAAAAGGCCTACCCTCATACCGAACCCGGAAACCATCGGAAAAGAGGGGAATGGCCCCATACCAACTTGCTCCGCCAACTAGTGACCCCACACCAATTCGATACACACTACCCGAATCCACACCTGCCCACCACAACAGAAAACACCCACAAAGAATAAAAAGTCACCCCATCCCACCAGCCCTGGGAGCCTCCTCACCCCACCCAACCTAATAGGCACACACAGGACACAAAAGTGCCCAAGACAGGGGAGGACAGTGAACCAGTCTTCAACTTACCCAGACGATATCCCTATCAGGGAATCCCCAGGATTTTTTTCCCACCGCCTGATCTCTTGCCCCCCACTCCCTGTAGCCCACCTACTACCCCCTCAGTAGCCCACCCAACTAACAAAGCCTTCCCCGCCTACCCCCCGCTGACACCCCAGTAAAGCAGAATCTGACTCATACAAACCCTACAGTGCAGAATGAGGCCATTCAGCCCATCGAATCTGTACCGACCACAATCCCACCCAGGCCCTTCCCCCATATTCTGACCAAAGAGTCGAAGATGTTGAGAGGTATCGATCGGGTGGATTCTCAGAGGCTTTTTCCCAAGGGCTGGAATGGTTGCTGTGAGAGGACACAGGTTTAAGGTGCTGGGGAGTAGGTACAGGGGAGATATCAGGGGTAAGTTTTTCACTCAGAGGGTGCTGGGTGAGTGGAATCGGCTGCTGTCGGTGACGGAGGCAAATTCGATAGGGTCGTTTAAGAGACTTTGGATGAGTACATGGGACTTAATAGGACTGAGGGTTATAGGTAAGCCTAGTAGGTATGGATATGATCGGTGCAACTTGTGGGCCGAAGGGCCTGTTTGTGCTGTAGTTTTTCTATGTTCTATCTTCCTACATATTTACCCGCTAATCCCTCTAACTTATGCATCTCAGGGCACGAAGGGGCAATTTTTAGCATAGCCAATCAACCTAACCCGCACATCTTTGGACTGTGAGAGGAAAGCGGAGCACCCGGAGGAAACCCACGCAGATACGAAGAGAATATACAAACTCAACACAGACAGTGACCCGAGCCGGGAATCGAACCCAGGACCCTGGAGCTGTGCAGGAGCAGTGCTACCGTGTCACCCTACCATGATCAGCAATAGACACAAAACTTCCCCAGCCAAGAAACCCCCAAAAGACAACTCTCCCAACAGACACACCACTTGGACATCCATCCCAGCCCCCGGATACACGGAAACACCTGATCTAGCAGCCCCCTCCTCCTAACACACACCACCTCCCCCCACGACCACCACCTAAAATATGTCAGAAGCAGACTATTACCCTCTTTTCTTTTGTTCTTTCTTCCCCTCACTTCCTCTCACTTAATCCTTCTCTTCTGCCACATGAGGTAACCCCCCCCTCCACCATTCATCACCTCACACAAGAAATAACTAACACGGATAAGACCCAGGAGACAAGAAGACAGCAAGCCACAAGATAAAGACAAGGCAAACACAGGGAACAACAAGGAATGGACGCGATCAAAAGAAAAGTGGCAAAGCCTGAAGAAAAGGGGATATGTCCCCTTTCTGTTCGACCCCAAAGATCTCTCCCTTAAAGTTTATTTATTATTGTCACAAGTCGGCTTCCATGAACACTGCAATGAAGTTACTGTGAAAATCCCCTAGACGCCACACTCCGGCACTGAGGGAGAATTCAGCTTGGCCAAAGCACCTAACCGGCATGTCTTTTGGAGGAAACCAGAGCACCCGGAGAAAACCCATGCAGACACGGGGAGAACATGTAGACTCCTCACACACAGTGACCCAAGGGTAGAATTGACCCTGGTCCCTGGCACTGTGAGGCAGCAGTGCTAATCACTGCGCCACCCCAGCTATGGGCAGAAGTTTATGGGGAGTGTGGGGATAATTAGTCATCTCTTCAAGAGCTGATGCATGTCCAATTCCATCCCACTCCTGACTTGTGTCAGGAAAACCTTACTCCCAAATGGGCTAAGACACAAACCACACAAGAACAGGGATAGATGAGGGCAACCACCCACAACACATGAACAATAAGTAATGAACAGAAACCCCGTCAAACACCACTGGAAGAAATAGGGAAACATAACTGGAAAACCGTAAGAAATACAGGTCACACGCAGAGAGGGAACCACAGATTAACGGGTCACTAATGGCCAGGTCCCCCCGAACACAAACACTGACAAAGGCCAGATTAAAACCTCCAAACCACCCAAAGTTGATTGAACCGTCCCCAAAACAAACCTCCCCCCAACCCCAAACATTTTCCCAAGCAAATTTCGATGGTAGAGCGGGAGAAGGAGGATACGAGGGAACCACAACAAGGAGAAGAAGGTATGGAATGAGGAGGTGGCACAGGAGGTCAACCCTGAAGGCAAATATATAAGGGAGAGCCACGACAGACAGCAGGGAAACCAGCATTGTGAAAAGACAAGTCATACATCTGTGGGCAGCGTGGTGGCACGATGGTTAGCACTGCTGCCTCAGAGGGCCAAGGATGCAGGCTGGGAGCTTGGCTTGGATCTCCACCTGTGTAGGGTTTGCACATTCTCCCCATGCTTGTGTGGGTTGCCTCTGGTCTCCTCCCACATAGCAAAGAAATGCTTGTTAAGTGAATTGGCCATTCGAAATTCCCCCTTGGTTTAACCCTTCCACAGCTACTTCATTACATTGCTAATGTAAGACACTGGGGACACGAATGAATTAATGAATAAAGAAAGAAATAACTGGATAAATTGTGGGTGAAGTAATTTTTGCGCTCCCAACAAAAGGCCTACCCTCATACCGAACCCGGAAACCATCGGAAAAGAGGGGAATGGCCCCGTACCAACTTGCTCCGCCAACTAGTGACCCCACACCAATTCGATACACACTACCCGAATCCACACCTGCCCACCACAACAGAAAACACCCACAAGGAATAAAAAGTCACCCCATCCCACCAGCCCTGGGAGCCTCCTCACCCCACCCAACCTAATAGGCACACACAGGACACAAAAGTGCCCAAGACAGGGGAGGACAGTGAACCAGTCTTCAACTTACCCAGACGATATCCCTATCAGGGAATCCCCAGGACTTTTATCCCACCGCCTGATCTCTTGCCCCCCCACTCCCTGTAGCCCACCTACCACCCCCTCAGTAGCCCACCCAACTAACAAAGCCTTCCCCGCCTCCCCCCCGCTGACACCCCAGTAAAACAGAGTCTGACTCATACAAACCCTACAGTGCAGAACGAGGCCATTCAGCCCATCGAATCTGTACCGACCACAATCCCACCCAGGCCCTTCCCCCATATTCTGGCCAAAGGGTAGAAGATGTTGAGAGGTATCGATCGGGTGGATTCTCAGAGGCTTTTTCCCAAGGGCTGGAATGGTTGCTGTGAGAGGACACAGGTTTAAGGTGCTGGGGAGTAGGTACAGGGGAGATATCAGGGGTAAGTTTTTCACTCAGAGGGTGCTGGGTGAGTGGAATCGGCTGCTGTCGGTGGTGGTGGAGGCAAATTCGATCGGGTCCTTTAAGAGACTTTGGATGAGTACATGGGACTTAATAGGACTGAGGGTTATAGGTAAGCCTAGTAGGTATGGATATGATCGGTGCAACTTGTGGGCCGAAGGGCCTGTTTGTGCTGTAGTTTTTCTATGTTCTATCTTCCTACATATTTACCCACTAATCCCTCTAACTTATGCATCTCAGGACACGAAGGGGCAATTTTTAGCATAGCCAATCAACCTAACCCGCACATCTTTGGACTGTGGGAGAAAAGCGGAGCACCCGGAGGAAACCCACGCAGATACGAGGAGAATGTACAAACTCAACACAGACGGTGACCCGAGCCGGGAATCGAACCCAGGACCCTGGAGCTGTGCAGGAGCAGTGCTACCGTGTCACCCTACCATGATCAGCAATAGACACAAAACTTCCCCAGCCAAGGAACCCCCAAAAGACAACTCTCCCAACACACACACCACTTGGACACCCATCCCAGCCCCCGGATACACGGAAACACCTGATCTAGCAGCCCCCTCCTCCTAACACACTCCACCTCCCCCCACGACCACCACCTAAAATATGTCAGAAGCAGACTATTACCCTCTTTTCTTTTGTTCTTTCTTCCCCCCACTTCCTCTCACTTAATCCTTCTCTTCTGCCACATGAGGTAACCCCCCCCCTCCACCATTCATCACCTCACACAAGAAATAACTAACACGGATAAGACCCAGGAGACAAGAAGACAGCAAGCCACAAGATAAAGACAAGGCAAACACAGGGAACAACAAGGAATGGACGCGATCAAAAGAAAAGTGGCAAAGCCTGAAGAAAAGGGGATATGTCCCCTTTCTGTTCGACCCCAAAGATCTGTCCCTTAAAGTTTATTTATTATTGTCACAAGTCGGCTTCCATTAACACTGCAATGAAGTTACTGTGAAAATCCCCTAGACGCCACACTCCGGCACTGAGGGAGAATTCAGCTTGGCCAAAGCACCTAACCGGCATGTCTTTTGGAGGAAACCAGAGCACCCGGAGAAAACCCATGCAGACACGGGGAGAACATGTAGACTCCTCACACACAGTGACCCAAGGGTGGAATTGGCCCCGGTCCCTGGCACTGTGAGGCAGCAGTGCTAATCACTGTGCCACCCCAGCTATGGGCAGAAGTTTATGGGGAGTGTGGGGATAATTAGTCATCTCTTCAAGAGCTGATGCATGTCCAATTCCATCCCACTCCTGACTTGTGTCAGGAAAACCTTACTCCCAAATGGGCTAAGACACAAACCACACAAGAACAGGGATAGATAAGGGCAACCACCCACAACACATGAACAATAAGTAATGAACAGAAACCCCGTCAAACACCACTGGAAGAAATAGGGAAACATAACTGGAAAACCATAAGAAATACAGGTCACACGCAGAGAGGGAACCACAGATTAATGGGTCACTAATGGCCAGGTCCCCCCGAACACAAAGACTGACAAAGGCCAGATTAAAACCTCCAAACCACCCAAAGTTGATTGAACCGTCCCCAAAACAAACCTCCCCCCAACCCCAAACATTTTCCCAAGCAAATTTCGATGGTAGAGCGGGAGAAGGAGGATACGAGGGAACCACAACAAGGAGAAGAAGGTATGGAATGAGGAGGTGGCACAGGAGGTCAACCCCGAAGGCAAATATCTAAGGGAGAGCCACGACAGACAGCAGGGAAACCAGCATTGTGAAAAGACAAGTCATACATCTGTGGGCAGCGTGGTGGCTCGATGGTTAGCACTGCTGCCTCAGAGGGCCAAGGATGCAGGCTGGGAGCTCGGCTTGGATCTCTACCTGTGTAGGGTTTGCACATTCTCCCCATGCTTGTGTGGGTTGCCTCTGGTCTCCTCCCACATAGCAAAGAAATGCTTGTTAAGTGAATTGGCCATTCGAAATTCCCCCTTGGTTTAACCCTTCCACAGCTACTTCATTACATTGCTAATGTAAGACACTGTATTCATTAGTTCATTAGTAATACTAATGAACTAATGAATAAAGAAAGAAATAACTGGATAAATTGTGGGTGAAGTAATTTTTGCGCTCCCAACAAAAGGCCTACCCTCATACCGAACCCGGAAACCATCCGAAAAGAGGGGAATGGCCCCGTACCAACTTGCTCCGCCAACTAGTGACCCCACACCAATTCGATACACACTACCCGAATCCACACCTGCCCACCACAACAGAAAACACCCACAAAGAATAAAAAGTCACCCCATCCCACCAGCCCTGGGAGCCTCCTCACCCCACCCAACCTAATAGGCACACACAGGACACAAAAGTGCCCAAGACAGGGGAGGGCAGTGAACCAGTCTTCAACTTACCCAGACACTATCCCTATCAGGAAATCCCCAGGATTTTTTTCCCACCGCCTGATCTCTTGCCCCCCACTCCCTGTAGCCCACCTACTACCCCCTCAGTAGCCCACCCAACTATCAAAGCCTTCCCCTCCTTCCCCCCGCTGACACCCCAGTAAAACAGAATCTGACTCATACAAAGCCTACAGTGCAGAACGAGTCCATTCAGCCCATCGAATCTGTACTGACCACAATCCCACCCAGGCCCTTCCCCCATATTCTGACCAAAGAGTCGAAGATGTTGAGAGGTATCGATCGGGTGGATTCTCAGAGGCTTTTTCCCAAGGGCTGGAATGGTTGCTATGAGAGGACACAGGTTTAAGGTGCTGGGGAGTAGGTACAGGGGAGATATCAGGGGTAAGTTTTTCACTCAGAGGGTGCTGGGTGAGTGGAATCGGCTGCTGTCGGTGGTGGTTGTGGCAAATTCGATCGGGTCGTTTAAGAGACTTTGGATGAGTACATGGGACTTAATAGGACTGAGGGTTATAGGTAAGCCTAGTAGGTATGGATATCATCGGTGCAACTTGTGGGCCGAAGGGCCTGTTTGTGCTGTAGTTTTTCTATGTTCTATCTTCCTACATATTTACCCACTAATCCCTCTAACTTATGCATCTCAGGGCACGAAGGGGCAATTTTTAGCATAGCCAATCAACCTAACCCGCACATCTTTGGACTGTGGGAGGAAAGCGGAGCACCCGGAGGAAACCCACGCGGATACGAGGAGAATGTACAAACTCAACACAGACAGTGACCCGAGCCGGGAATCGAACCCAGGACCCTGGAGCTGTGCAGGAGCAGTGCTACCGTGTCACCCTACCATGCTCAGGAATAGACACAAAACTTCCCCAGCCAAGGAACCCCCAAAAGACAACTCTCCCAACACACACACCACTTGGACATCCATCCCAGCCCCCGGATACACGGAAACACCTGATCTAGCAGCCCCCTCCTCCTAACACACTCCACCTCCCAACCGGCATGTCTTTTGGAGGAAACCAGAGCACCCGGAGAAAACCCATGCAGACACGGGGAGAACATGTAGACTCCTCACACACAGTGACCCAAGGGTAGAATTGACCCTGGTCCCTGGCACTGTGAGGCAGCAGTGCTAATCACTGCGCCACCCCAGCTATGGGCAGAAGTTTATGGGGAGTGTGGGGATAATTAGTCATCTCTTCAAGAGCTGATGCATGTCCAATTCCATCCCACTCCTGACTTGTGTCCTTGTAGATGGTGGACAGGCTTTGGGGAGTCGGGAGGTGAGTTCCTCACTGCAGGATTCCCAGCTTCTGAGCTGTTCTTGTAGACACAGTATTTATATGGCTCGTCCAGTTCTGTTTCTGCTCAATGGTAACCCACTTCAGGATGTGTCACAAGGCACAAGTTAGGAGTGTGATGGAATACTCCCCACTTGCCTGGATGGGTGCAGCTCCAACAACACTCGAAACTCGACACCATCCAGGACAAAGCAGCCCCACTTGATTGACACCCTACCCACAAATATTCATTCCCTCAAACACCCACACAGAGTGGCAGCCGTACATACCATCTACAAGATGCACTGCAGCAACTCACCAAGGTCCCTGAGGCAAGATCTCGCTAAAGCCATCCCCACACCCCCCATTTCTTGCCTTCAAACAACCACACAACGTCAAACAACCATTGTCCGCAGCAAAGTACCCAGCCATCAGGAGAACAGTGGCCATGACACCACACAACCCTGCCACAGCAACCTCTGCGAGGCATGCCGGATCATCGACACGGATGCCATCATCTCACGTGAGAAGACCATCCACCCGGTACACGGCACATACTCTTGCAACTCGGCCAATGTTGTCTCCCTGATACGCTGCAGGAATGGATGTCCTGAGGCATGGTACATTGGGGAGACCATGCAGACGCTACGACAATGGATGAATGAACACCACTCGACAATCACCAGGCAAGACTGTTCCCTTCCTGTTAGCGAACGTTTCAGTGGTCATGGGCATTCGGCCTCTGATCTTTGGGTAAGCGTTCTCCAAGGTGGCCTTCATGATACACGACAGTGCAGAGTCGCTGAGCAGAGACTGATAGCCCAGTTCCAACACATGAGGACGGTCTCAGCTGGGATCTTGGGTTCATGTCACACTATTTGTAACCCCCATGACTTGCCTGGGCTTGCAAAATCTCATTAACTGTCCTGTCTGGAGGCAATACACATCTCTTTAACCAGTGCTTAATGCTCTCTTCACTGACATTGTCTGTACCTTTAAGACGTGATTAGCTGTAAAGATCCGCATTCCAATCATTATTTTGTAAATTGAGTTTGGATCATTATACACCTTGTTTGTGAACAGAAATCCCATTTACCTGATGAAGGGGCAGTGCTCTGAAAGCTAGTGGCTTTTGCTACCAAATAAACCTGTTGGACTTTAACCTGGTATTGTGAGACTTCTTACTGTGTTTACCCCAGTCCAACGCCGGCATCTCCACATCAGGTTCTGTGAAACCAGTGTAGAAATATTCTCAATCTCACAACGAGCTGAATCTTGGAACATGGTTTATGTTCTCACATCATTTTCCGAAAGCCCGCATGTTTCAAAAAAACCCTAAAAGCCTCCCAGCCGAGAATAATCATGGACGGACTCTGTGAGAATTAAACAAGAAATAGAGTCAATATCAGGAATCTGGGCAGACAGCGAGCCAGAACAAGGAATGTGTGTTTTAAAGTGTCCTAATCCTTCTTGTCTGTCTCAGAACTGGTTAGACCACAAATCCAAAACTAAACTAAGCAATTCTGCTCAGAGCGGTTTTATCGTTTGTTTTCAAATTACAGCGATGTTTTGTGAGAGATGTTCCTTCTGGATGACTTCAACCTGACTGTCCCCCTCATCCCTCCCCTCTTCCCGAGATGGGATCAGCGAGAGCGGGAGGATGGTGTGGGAGAACCAGCCCAGTCTCCGGGACAGGGAGGGAGGCAGCTCAATTGACTGTTATTGGAATGGCTGGGAAAGCACCTTGGCAAAGACACAAGGAAGTAGCAGCAGGTTCTAGGACTGTGCTCACCTCCTCAGGAATATATTCAGTGGGTGCTGAACACAGAGTTGGTGTGGAGTTCTGTCTCAGTGTTCTAGAACATAGAACATAACAGCACAGTACAGGCCCTTCGGCCCTCAATGTTGTGCTGAGCTATGTCCAATCCCAAGATCAAGCTATCCCACTCCCTGTCATTCTGGAGTGCCCCATGTGCCTATCCAATAACCGCTTGAAAGTTCCTAAAGTGTCCGACTCCACTATCACAGCAGGCAGTCTGTTCCACACCCCACCCACTCTCTGAGTGAAGAATCTATCTCGGACATCCCTCCAATCTCCCACTATAAACCTTATAGTTCTGCCCCCTAGTAACAGCAACATCCACCTGAGGAAATAGTCTCTGCACGTCCACTCTATCAATCCCTCTCATCATCTTATAAGCCTCTATTAAGTTGCCTCTCATCCTCCTCCGCTCCAAGGAGAAAATCCCCAGCTCCCTCAACCTTTCCTCATAAGACCTTCCCTCCAAACCAGGCAGCATCCTGGTAAATCTCCTCTGCACTCTCTCCAATGCTCCCACATCCTTCTTATAGTGAGGTGACCAGAACTGCACAGAATGTTCCAAATGTGGTCTCACCATGGTCCAGTATAGTTGCATCATAACCCCACGGCTCTTAAACTCAAACCCCCTGTTAATAAACGCTAACATACTATAAGCCTTCTTCAGGGCTCTATCCACTTGAGTGGCAACCTTCAGAGATCTGTGGATATGAACCCCAAGATCTCTCTGTTCCTCCACATTCCTCAGAACCCTGCCATTGACGCTGTATGTCTCTGTCCCAGGAACATCAAATATCAAAGTGAGATGAAGCCAATCTCCTATATTCTCATCATCTGGGCTCTCATTGCTGAAGGTGAGACTTTTCATTAAATGAGTCACTCATTATGTCCTTCAGACTAAATATTTCAATAGCGTTTTCGTTCATGGCACCCCATGATATATCCATATATATTTAAGAGGAGGCGATAGCCTAATGGTATTATCGCAAAGCTATTAATCCAGAAACTCAGCTGGGGACCTGGGTTCGAAACCCGCCACGACAGCTTGTGGAATTTGAATTCAATAAAAAAATACCTGGAATTAAAAATCTACTGATGACCATGAAACCATTGTTGGAAAATCTCATCTGGTTCACTAATGTCCTTTAGAGAAGGAAATCTGCCATCCTTACCCAGTCTGGCCTACATGTGCCTCCAGAGCCACAGCAATGTGGTTGGCTCCAACTGACCTCGGAGAACTTGGGATGGGCAATAAATGCTGTAAAAAGTCTGACAACACCAGGTTTAAGTCCAACCGATTTATTTGATAGTAAACTCACTAGATTTCAAGATTTCCCTCTTCTTCAGGTGAATGGTGAGTTCTGGCCTCAGACAGAGCATATAAAGCACAGACAGTTTACAGATTACTGATTAGAATGCGAATCTTTACACCTAACCTGCTGTTCAAGTCCTAAAGTGGCCGACAATGTGAGTGGAAGGAGCACTGATCACAGGTTAAAGAGATGTGTATTGTCTCCAGACGGCACAGTGAGTGAGGTTTTGCAAACCCAGGCAAGTCACGGGGGTTACAGATAGTGTAACATGAACCCAAGATCCCTGTTGAGACCGTCCTCATGTGCGTGGAACTTGGATATCAGTCTCTGCTCAGCGACTCTGCGCTGTCGTGTGTCGTGAAGGCCGCCTTGGAGAACGCTTACCCGAAGGTCAGAGACCTATCCACGTCCACATCATGCTGGCATATCCATATCAATAAATGATGGCCAGCCAGCAACACCCGTGACCCACAAATGAATTAAAAAAAAATAAATATTTGTGTGCTTGCACATAAGTATCTGGTGTTGATGTGCACTGTTATTTGTCATTTATATTAATGATTTGGATGAGAATATAGGAGGCATGGTGAGTAAGTTTGCAGATGACACAAAGATTGGTGGTATCGTGGACACTGAAGTTTATCTCGGATTGCAACGGGATCTTGATCAATTGGCCCAGTGGGCTGATGAATGGCGGATGGAGTTTATTTTAGACGAATGCGAGGTGATGCATTTTGATAGATTGAACCAGGGCAGGACTTAGTTAATGATAGGGCGTTGGGGGAGTTACAGAACGGTGATCTAGGGGTACATGCTCATAGCTCCGTGAAAGTGGAGTCACAGGTGGACAGAATGGTGAAGAAGGCATTTAGCATGCTTGGTTTCATCGGTCAGAACATTGAATACAGGAGTTGGGATGTCTTGTTGAAGTTGTACAAGACATTGGTAAGGCCACACTTGGAACACTATGTGCAGTTCTGGTCACCCTATTATAGAAAGGATATATTAAACTCGAAAGAGTGCAGAAAAGGTTTACTAGGATGCAACCAGGACTTGATGGTTTCAGTTATAAGGAGAGGTGGGATAGACTGGGACTTTTTCCTCTGGCGCATTAGGAGTCTGAGGGGTGATCTTATAAAGGTCTATAAAATAATGAGGGGCATAGACCAGGTAACTAGTCAATATCTTTTCCCAAAGGTAGGGGAGTCTAAAACTAAAGGTCATAGGTTTAAGGTGAGAGGGGAGAGATACAAAAGTGTCCAGAGGAGCAATTATTTCATACAGAGGGTGGTGAGTGTCTGGAACAAGCTGCCAGAGGTAGTAGTAGAGGCGGGTACAATATTGTCTTTTAAAAAGCATTTAGGTAGTTATATGGGTACAATGGGTATAGAGGGATATGGGCCAAATGTGGGCAATTGGGACGAGCTTCGGGGTTTAAAAAAAGGGTGGCATGGACAAATTAGGCAGACGGGCCTGTTTCCATGCTGTACACCTCTATGACTCTATGACTGAAATACGATTGAGATACTTATGTACTCATTGATATGTGGAAGCTTTTCAATGTGTGGCTCACTCTAGAACCCTAATCACCCCTTAAGAAGGTTCCCTGGTTCAAGATGGCAGCTCAACACCACATTGTCAAGGGACAATTAGGGATGGGGAATGGAATCATAGAGTCCCTACAGTTGAGAAAGGCCATTCAGACCATCAAGTCTGCACCGTTCACCATCCTGTCCAACCCCTATCCCCTTAGCCCCACATATTTAGCTGGCTAATCCCCCTGACATGAAGGGGCAATTTAGCATGGCCATCAACCTAAGCCGCACGTCTTTGGACTGTGGGAGTAAACTGGAGCACCCGGAGGAAACCCACAGGAGGAATGTGCAAACTCTGCACAGTCACCCGAGGTCAGAATTGAACCTAGGTCCCTGGCATTGTGAGGCTGCAGTGTTAACCACTGTGCCGTCATGCCAACCCAAAACTTTGTTTTTGGAATGTGGAGGAACAGGAACAGCACCCCGTTGTTTTAACAACAAGCATGCTGGCACAGTGGTTAGCACTGCTGCCTCACAGCACCAGGGACCTGGTTGGATTCCCGGCTTGGCTCACTGCATGCGCGGAGTCTGCACATTCTCCCCATGTCTGCGTGGGTTTCCTCCGGGTGCTCTGGTTTCCTCTCACAGTCGGAAAGATGTGGTGGTTAGGTGCATTGGCCATGCCAAATTCTCTCTCAGTATACCCGAACAGGTGCTGGAACGTGGCGGCTCGGGGATTTTCACACTAACTTCATTGCAGTGTTAACGTGAGCCTATTTGTGACCCTAATAAATAAATAAAAATATTAAACATGAAAAGTTGGATTACTATACAATACTGCTGAACTCCCCATTTAGCTTAACACATACACACAGCTTTTAGATTAACACGGGGAACAAAGTACATCATAAATTACAATGGTCTCATGAATACAAAGTCCCTTTTAAGCACACAAGATAACTGTGGTCAAACACACCCACTCCTCTTGTGTCCCTGGCAACCATGCCAACCACTGTGCCACCAGGCTGCCCCTAAAACAACCTTTGTTGATAAAACGTGGAGGAACAGTGACAGCACCCCTTCGACATGGGAAACCCCGCAGAGCCCACAACCAATTGTGATGTCCAAGGGTGTTTTTGGTGTCGCCCTTTCCCCAGTGCGAAACGGCCTCACCTCCGATTCGGAATGTTGTGTTCTCAATGTCCCTCCAGAGGTGAGCGCGTAATCCAGGGGGTGGTGCTCCCAATGGGTGCCACACTGTCAGAGGTGCCATGCTTTGAATGTGACATTAAACAATCTACACTCTTGGATGGACATAAGGAATCCTGTGACCTCCACAGAGCTGGTGAGTTCTCACAGATATCCTGGGCTAATGTTTATCTCTCAATAACATATTCGAACATTGATCTCAATGCTCTTTGTGGGATCTTGCTATGTGTTAATTGCAGGCCTCATTTCCCTTTATTATAACACTGATTGTGCTTCACACCAACCCCACTGTCCCTGAGAGGCTCAGGAACATTGTGCCCGATTATGAGATCTGTACATTAGTTCCGTCCAGTAGGGCTGACAGAGCGATGGGCGATTTCTCCTTGTTTGTTCTCTTACAGCTCCGACTCTGAAATGTTTCAGTTGCAAAAATCCGCCAGGAAAATGCACGCAGCAGGAAATGTGTGATCCAGCTCAGAACCTGAAGTCGAACTATCTCAACCACACTGACATTGGGTGAGAATTCTCCAAATAATGTCTTCAATTCACTGTAACATTACAAAGGGACAGTGATGGACAGACACACAGACAGAGAAAGGGGGACAGACAGATATGCAGATAGACAGATTGACAGCTAAACATATTGGCAGATTGTGAATTAAATTGATGGGCAGAGATACTTAAAAATCAGCATTGTCTTTAGAGAGCGGAATTAGAGGAACTCAGAGATCGTGGAGGAGGTTACAGAGTTAGGGAGGGTTGTAGGGGCTGGAGGAGGTTACAGAGATAGGGAGGGTTGTAGGGGCTGGAGGAGGTTACAGGGAGAGGGAGGGGTTATAGGGGCTGGAGGAAGTTACAGACATAGGGAGGGTTGTAGGGGTTGGAGGAGGTTACAGAAATAGGGAGGGTTGTAGGGGCTGGAGGGGGTTACAGAGATAGGGAGGGCTGTAGGGGCTGAAGGGGCTACAGAGATAGGGAGGGTTGTCGAAGCTGGAGGAGGTTACAGAGATAGGGAAGGGGTGTAGGAGCACCTGGAGGAAACCCATGCAGACACGGGGAGAATGTGCAGCCTCCACACAGACAGTGACCTGTGCTGGGAATTGAACCCGGGTCCCTGTGAGGCAGCAGTGCGAACCACTGTGCTAGCCCCAATCCTAGTATCCTTTAGACAGACAGAGCTGACAGAGTGAAAGCTCACCTCATGGGGTTAATGAGTCCTGAGACAGTTCCTTAGAAAGAGGAAGCTGGAGATGAAAGGGTAACAGCTTTATATTATTGATTTCTCAGTTATTTGAGGGCAGTGTTTCATGAACAGGAAGCTGTTGGAGGCTCAGGTCCTACACCAACCTGTTCGAGGAACAATGATGTGGAGGGCAATTTTAAACACTTTCCGCATGGCTGTCATCTTATATACGGTGCTGCCTGAAGGTAATGCTTGTCTTTATTTTATGATTCCATTCAGACTGTTGTTTTATCCCAACTGTAGTCCTGGAATATAGTCTGACACTGCAGAGGAACAGGGGAGTTATACTCTGATGTCCTGGGACACACAGTCCAGTGCGATCCACTCCTGCCTGCTCTACACAGTGTCCAGCCTTTGTGACATTGGCCTTTGTGGGATCTTGCTGTGCGATGCTATTAGCTGTCGCTTCGACAAACGGTTTGAACGGAGCCAAATTTTATTTCCTAGTCTGTCACTGACTGTTCTGGGACGTTTGCCAGGGTGGGAATGACTCTTGAGGGATGCACGATTTCAAAAGCGTTCCGGCACAGGGTCAGGCCATTTGGCCAGTCTGCTCTGTGAGTGCCTGCGGCTGCCTTCCTGCTAACCCTGCCCTCCCCAAACCCGCCTTCTGAAGTCAGGGACAGGAGTGGGGTGAGGCCACTCAGCCTGTCAAAAGTCTGCTCGGGATCAAAGGTTAAGCGGAGTTAGCAGGATGAGGCTATTGAGTTGGATGATCAGCCATGATCGTGATGGAGGGTGGAGCAGGCTCGAAGAGCCGGATGGTCTCCACCTGCTCCTGTCTGCTATGTTTCAACGGGAGACCCAACCGCTAAAACTGCCCCTCCCCCATTCTCAAATCCCACCCCCGCCTTATGAAGGGAGAAATGTTCTCCCAGCATCCACCCTCTCGAGCCCCCCTCACAATCTTCTCTGTTTCAGTAAGATCACCTCTCATCCCTCTAAACTACAATGCGTAAAGACCGCCAACCTTCCCTCGTTAGACAAACCCCCTCCATCCCACACGGTGAACCTTATCGAGTCATAGAGGTTTACAGCACGGAAACAGGCCCTTTGGCCCAACTTGTCCAGGCCGCCATTTTTTTAAAAACCCTTCAGCTCGTTCCAATTGTCTGCTTTTGGCCCAGATCCCTCTATACCCATCTTACATGTAACTGTCTAAATGCTGTTTTAAAACAAAATTGTACCCGCCTCCACTAATACCTCTTGTTCCAGACACTCACCACCCTCTGTGTGAAAAAATTGCCCCTCTGGACACTTTTGTATTTCTCCCCTCTCACCTTAAACCTATGCCCTCTAGTTTTAGACTCCCCTACCTTTGGGAAAAGATATTGACTATCTAGCTGATCTGTTTTATAGACCTCTATAAGATCACCCCTCAGCTTCCTGCGCTCCAGAGAAAAAAGTCCCAGTCTATCCAGCCTTTCCTTATAACTCAAACCATCAAGTCCCGGGAGGATCCTAGTAAATCACACCCTCTCTGAACTGCTTCCATTGTGAGTACACCACAACTGAAATAAGGAAGCCAAAACTGTGCTCAGTATTTTATGCGTAGTCTAACCAACACCCTGTACAGTGGAGGCAAGACTTCCTTATTCTTATAACCCATCCAATAAGAGTGGTGTGGTGGCAGAGTGGTTAACACTGCTGCCTTACAGCTCCAGGGACCTGAGTTCAATCCCCGGCTTGGGTCACTGTCTGTGTGGAGTCTGCACATTCTCTATGTGATTTTCCTCCGGGTGCTCTGGTTTCCTCCCACAGGTCACGTGAGTGGGTTAGGTTGATTGGCGATGCTAAATTGCCCCCCTTAGTGTCCTGGGAAGCATAGATTTAGAGAGATTAGCGGGGTAAATATATGGAGTTACGGGGTTGGGGCCTGGGTGGGATTGTTGTCAGTGAGACTCGATGGGCTGAATGGCCTCCTTCTGCACTGTAGGGTTTCTACCTCCTTGTAAAGACCAACAATCCAGTGACCTGATGCTAATCATTCATGTGTCATTGACCCATAGAAAAGTTACAGTGCCGTAAAGGCCATTCAGCCCATCGTGCCTGCACTAGCCAAATATCGAGAAATCAGAAACTAGCCATTCATCTTTATCCCCACTTTCCAGCTCCTGATCTGTGATCAGGCAAGTTCCAGCTCTTCAGGTGCAGATCCAGATACATTTCAAACTTGACCTGTGATAACCCCCACCACTTACACGGGGAACCTCGAACTGACCTCCCTGTAGGATCCGGAGGATGTGACGCCTCAGGTGATTATTGGCGTCATGGGCATCGTTGGCTGTGCCAGCATTTATTGCCTATCCCTAGTTGCCTTTGAGGAGATGGTGGTGAGCTGCATTCTTGATCGCTGCAGTCCAAGTGCTGTGGGTTGACCTTACAACGCCCTTAGGGAGGGAATTCTAGGGTTTTGAACCAGCGTCAGTGAAGGAACGGCCGATATATTTCCAAGTCAGCATGGTAAGAGACTTGGAGGGGAATTTGGAGTTGCTGGTGTTCCCATGTATCTGCTGCCCTTGTCCTTTTAGATGGAAGTGGCCATGGGTTTGGAAGGTGCTGTCTAAGGATCTTTGGTGAATAGCTGCAGTGTATCTTGTAGATAGTACACACAGCTGCTACTGAGCTTCGGTGGTGGAGGGAGTGAGTGTTTATGGATGTGGTGCCAATCAAGCGGGCTGCTTAATCCTTGATAATGTTGAGTTTCTTGAGTGTTGTTGGAGCTGCACCCATCCAGGCAAGTGGGGAGTATTCCATCACACTCCTGACTTGTGCCTTGTAGATGGTAGATAGGCTTTGGGGAGTCAGGAGGTGAGTTACTTTTCCCAGTCCTATTTAAGTCTAAATCATTAATACATACACAAGGGCCCCAACACTCTTTCCTATCTCAGAAACATCCATCCACCATTGTCTCCTGACCAACCTCTCTCCTCCCTCCCGTTATGGAGGAAGTGAGTGGATCTCACTTCTCCGTCCAGTCCGCCACAACACAGTGGTCAGCACTGCTGCCTCACAGCGTCAGGGACCTGGGTTCGAGTCCGGCCTTGGGTCACTGTCTGTGCGGAATTTGCACATTCCCCCCGTATCTACGTGGGTCTCCTCTGGATGTTTCGCTTTCCTTCCACAGTCTGGAAGACACGCTGATTAGGTGCATTGGCCAGGCTAAATTCTCCCTCAGTGTCCTCAAACAGACACCAGGGATTTTCGAGGGGATTTTCACAGTAACTTCATTGCAGTGTTGATGTAAGCCTATTTGCGACTAATAAATAAACTATAAAGCCATGTGGATCCTTGTCAAATGAATTACTGAAATCCATGTAGACAACATCCACTGCTCTACCTTCATCAATCCTCCTTGTTACTTCCTCAGTTGCTCAGTTGATCAAACACATTCCTCCCTGAACAAAACTATACTGACTATCCCTGATCATTCCGTGCCTTTCCAAGTGATGATTTATCTCGGAATTTTTTCCAATAACCTCCCCACCGCTGAAGTCAGACTCACGGGCCTCCAGTTTTCTCATCTTCCCTCTCACCCCTTTTAAATAATGGTTCAACATTCACAATCCTCTTGGGCAACCAGATCCTTCTGTGGTCTTCCTCCATTTAAGAATGCAGATAATCCTGATATTGCAGAGGGAGGCCATTTGGCCCATCGAGTCTGCAACGACTCTCTGACTTCTCACCCAGGCCCTATTCCCGTTATCCCACATATTAACCCTGAACCTGTCCATCTTTGGACACCTGAGAGGCAACTTGGCATGGCCAATCCACCTAACTGACACAACTTGTGACACTAAGGGGCAATTCAGCATGGCCAATCCATCCAACCCGCTCATCTTTGGACTGTGGGAGGAAATTGGAGTACCTGGAGGAAACCCATAGGGAGAACGTGCAGACAGTCACCCAAGGCTGGTATGGAAACCTGACACTGACGCTGTGAAGCAGCAGTGCTAACCACTATACCAATATGCTGCCCACTTCTATACTTCTGTTCCTTTCTTTGCAAATGTGTGCCTACCTAATGGTAGGACTCTGAATAGTGTGGATGAACAGAGGGATCTAGGTGTATGTGTACATAGATCCCTGAAAGTTGGGAATCAAGTAGATAGGGTTGTTAAAAGGCATACGGTGTTTTGGCGTTTATTGGTAGGGGGATTGAATTTAGGAGCCGCAGCGTCATGTTGCAACTGTACAAAACTCTGGTGCGCCCGCACTTGGAATATTGTGTGCAGTTCTGGTCCCCACATTATAGGAAGGATGTGGAGGTATTGGAGAGGGTGCAGAGGAGGTTTACCAGGATGTTGCCTGGTATGGAGGGGAGGTCCTATGAGGAGAGACTGAGGGATTTGGGGTTGTTTTCGTTAGAAAGAAGGCGGCTAAGAGGGGACCTTATTGAAACATATAAGATGATTAGAGGTTTAGATAGGGTGGACAGTGATAGCCTTTTTCCTCGGATGGAGAAAGCTAGCACGAGGGGGCATAGCTTTAAATTAAGGGGTGTTAGATATAGGACGGATGTCAGGGGTAGGTTCTTTACCCAGAGGGTGGTGAGGGATTGGAATGCCCTGCCTGCTGCAGTTGTAGATGTGCCTAGTTTGGGAGATCTGTGGATAGGTTTATGGATGGAAAGGGTTTGGTTTAAGTTATAGGGTCATTGTTTTTTAACTGGTCGGCGCAACATCGTGGGCCAAAGGGCCTGTTCTGCTCTGTAATGTTCTATGTTCTATCTCTTCACTTCGCTGACAAGTGGACAATCAGCTGACGTGCTTTAAGGTTGTGTGTGTGTGGCCCTGGATGATTGGGCAGAGGGGCCACACTGAGTTACTGTCTTTAGCCAGGAATTGTAATGTTACTCATTCTGGCCTCTTCTTTCTCTCCACTCAGTGCGTCCTTTGATCTGTAATCAATGTTCAGGTCTATCCGGTTCCTGCGTGTTTAGACCAGTGACTTGTAAAACAGGAATCACCACCTGCAGGACCACTTCAACCACTACCATTTATGGTAACACGTTATCTTCTAATTTGTCCAATATTTTTAATCCCTCTCTCAATCCTTCCTCTTTTTTCCCTCTCTCTCTCCTTCTCTCTCTTCCCCTCCTTTCAGTCTGTCCCTCTCTTTCTCTGTGTTTTCCCTCTCCCTCTTCCTCTCCCTTCAGTCTGTCTCTCTCTTTCTCTCTATCTCTGTTTTTTTGGCCCTGTCTCTCTCTCTCAGTCTCTCTCTCAAAGCAGGAGGGAGACAGAAAGGAGTTTGAGGACAGCACAGAAGTTAAAGAGAGCACATTAAGTAGTAAAAGGCAGTTTCAGTAATCCTCATACCAGAGAGATCAGGCAAAAGCAAGACAGAGAGCAAGGGAAGTTCCAGATTAAACTCCATTTATTTCAATGCAAGAGGTCTGACGGACAAGGCAGACGAACTCAGGGCATGGATGGGTACGTGGGACTGGGATATTATAGCAGTTACTGAAACATGGCTCAGGATGCTTTCTATGGTAAAAATTAGTGAGAGCCATAGTGGACATGCCAAATTTTCCCAGCCTCCTGAGAAAGTAGAGGCATAGATGGGCTTTCTTAACTATAGTGTCAGCCCGGGGTGACCAGTATAGCTGGTCTCACAAGAATAGCAACTTCACATTCCTGCCTGGATACAAGGCTCATGCCATTCACATCGGCAGGGCTTTGAGAGCACCAAGCCCCGCTCTGCAATTTAAAGTATAGATTTCTGGCAAAAAGAATGTTTTGTTATTGGTGCCGACATTCAACATCTTAGAAGGGGAAATCTTGTTGCCAGCTCTGTTTTGTTATGAACAAGAAGTTTGAACTTACTCTGACTAAAGTTATCAGTCTCGACTTGATCATAGTATCTGTCTTTGTCACTTTTTTACTTTTTCTCTCTTTCTCTCTCTTCCTCTCGTTTACCCACTGCCTCACGCCTTTTCTGCGTCTTTCGTTCTCTCGCTTCATCTTCCTCTCTCCTTATTTTTCCATCAGTCTCTTTCTGTTCACTACTGAGATTAACAAACCAAGAAAGTGTGAAATTGCAGTGACAATCTATATTTGTTTCCAGACGGACAGACTGTAAAGTGGATTAGTAATGGTTGTGGACCTTGCCCTGATCCCATCTCCTTTAACACTGGAAGGCTGGTTATCTCAAAGAGTAGCAGTTGCTGTACCTCTGATCAATGTAATGCACTGACAGAAACAGGTAAGGTTTCAGTGCATTATAACACAAATCATCATCTGATACATTCATCTGATAATGAGACCATCCCACTGAGTGATACTGTGACTGAATAAAATCAACACTGCTAAATTCCCTCTACACTGGCCCCATCAAACACTCCCAGGACAGGTACAGCACAGGGTTAGATACAGAGTAAAGCTCCCTCTACACTGTCCCCATCAAACACTCCCAGGACAGGTACAGCACGGGGTTAGATACAGAGTAAAGCTCCCTCTACACTGTCCCCATCAAACACTCCCAGGACAGGTACAGCACGGGGTTAGATACAGAGTAAAGCTCCCTCTACACTGTCCCCATCAAACACTCCCAGGACAGGTACAGCACAGGGTTAGATACAGAGTAAAGCTCCCTCTACACTGTCCCCATCAAACACTCCCAGGACAGGTACAGCACGGGGTTAGATACAGAGTAAAGCTCCCTCTACACTGTCCCCATCAAACACTCCCAGGACAGGTACAGCACGGGGTTAGATACAGAGTAAAGCTCCCTCTACACTGTCCCCATCAGACACTCCCAGGACAGGTACAGCACGGGGTTAGATACAGAGTAAAGCTCCCTCTGCACTGTCCCCATCAGACACTCCCAGGACAGGTACATCAAGGGGTTCAATACAGAGTGATGCTCCCTCTAGCCTGTGCCCATCAGACACTCCCGGACAGGTACAGCACGAGGTTAGACACAGAGTAAGGATCGGGGCTGGCTATCGGAGTGGGCAGGTGGCGTTCGGGACTGCGGGGCGATTGGGAAATTGAGGCTGCCGGTGGGGGTGTGTCAGGGAGGGTGATATCGGGACTGTAGTGTGGGGGGAGGGGATCATAATTACAGCAGGGGGGTGGTGAGATCAAGGCGGGTGTGTATGGGGAGGGTGCAACTCAGGCCTGGACGCGTCTGGAGGATCAGCGGTCAGGCCGTGGGGTAGGATCACATGGCAGGTGATGTGAAGCTAGTCAGTGATCGGGAAGTCGACAGTGCGGGGCTACTGCACATGAGACTGTTAGTGAGTCAAAATACTTTTATTTCAAAACTCTGGCGTTTATTCCAGAATTTTGGGAGAAGCAGGGACTATCAGACTTCTCATAGGACACAAACACAAGTGGACATTTATACATCATGAGTCTTAGTGTCAATCACGACACAAGTTTCCCATTCCGGCCAGAATTCCGGGTTTTCCCTCCTTGGTAGTGATACAACCCCAGATTTAATCAAGATTCACAGTCCAGCTGGCAGCTGCAGAATTGACACAGTTTTAATCCGGTCACGATTCAAACCCCTTCTGCAGCAGTACTGGCATCCCTGTCTTTGAAGTTACTTGTGCGATTGCGCCTGTCCCAGCAGGATTCTTCCTGTTAAAAACTGGGATCGCGATCTGCCATTAGCAGCTGTCAAAAGCCGGTATCGTAAATTACCATCTGTGTAACAATGTCCAACTAACACAAATAGGTAAGAATTGCAAAATAACAGCCACATTAACCTATCAGTCCTTTATAAAAATGAAAATTAAAGCATGTAAGACATGAACAAATAACTTATATTACTGCCAGGAGCAGTGTAAGCTTGAGAAGATCAGTCATGATGAAAGGTACAAAATGCATGAATCCTTTCCCTACTTCATGGGCCAACCCATGCAGACACGGGGAGAATGTGCAGACAGTGACCCAAGACTGCTATTGAACCTGGGTCCTGACGCTGTGAGGCAGCAATGCTAACCATTGTGCCACTGTTCAGTTATCTTTGCTGCCTGCCTCATCATTTTAACCCTTTGTTCTTCAACCTGGATTTGAACAACTGAAGGAAGTGAATCTATAAATTCTCCCAAAATAATTATTTCTCAAAGTTTCATGTGTTAGCTCTGTTTTTACTGTCTGTATACATCAGTAAAAATGGCTTTGTTTTACTTTCTGAAGCTCCATACAAGTCCATGCAGCCTGTGTTCTTAGATTTCACCATTTCTGTCTGCATGTGCCAGGAACCTACTCAAATGTAGTGAGTGTAGCCTCTTTCCTGCGTTGTAATCCCCCATTGTAATCCCTCCATTGTAATCCTCAAGTCTTCGGAGCTCTGGAGAAGAGTCATACAAACTCGAACTGTTACCTCTCTGTCTCTCTCTTTCCACAGATGCTGCAGAACTGCTGAGTTTTTAGGCTTTTAGGTTTTTAATTATTTCAGGGATCGTTGCTTTGGAAGTGTTTACATGGGGGTCTAACCAAGCAGGTGAATGCTTTACAAGATGATTTCTTAACTGTGTAATTGTAGTAATGTGTGTTTAAATTTTCTTCTCTTCTTCTCAATAAATCTTTTATTTTTAAACTCCCAAAAGTATTAGCAGACTTCTTGCTGCTAAGATCCTTCTCATTCTCAGAATACACCAAATAAAGGCTATGGCCAAATTTCCCTCAGGATATTTGGTTCACTCAGCACTTAATGCCTGCTGTGGTTTGTATTTCAGAGCCTAGGAACATCACACAGACTGGACTGAAATGTCAAGGGTGTTTCGACAGATCGTACAAGTCCTGCAGGGATACTGAAAAGATGGTGGACTGTGTTGGAGCAGAAAATCACTGCATGAATGCCTCAGGGACAGAGAGCTTATGTACGTTCAACACTCTGCCAGAGTTGTGAGGCTTTTCATGAATTTCTTCCTAAAGAACAAAGCAAAGTACAGCACAGGAACAGGCCCTTCTGCCCTCCAAGCCCATGCCGATCATGATACCCTGTCTAAAGTAGAAAAAACCTTTTGCCCTTACTCACCACTCTCTGTATGAAAAACGTACCCTGCACATTTCCCTTAAACTTCTCCCCTCTCACCTTGAACCTGTGCCCGCTTGTCATTGACACTTCCACTCTGGGAAAAAGCCCCTTACTATCATCTTGTCTGTGCCTCTCATTATTTTGTAGACCCCTATCAGGTCTCCCCTCAGCCTCTGTCTTTCCAGTGAAAACAACCCGAGTTTATTCAACCTCGTCTCAGAGTCAACACCCTCGAGACCAGGCGACATCCTGGTGGTCATTCTTTGCACTCTCTCCAAATCTTCCTTAGCCTTCTGGTTGTGTGGTGGCCAGAAGTGCACACAATACTCCAAATGCAGTCTAACCAAGGTTTTATTTAGCTGCAACAAGATTTCCCAACTCTTGTACTCAATGTCCCGGCTAATGAAGGCAAGCATGCCATGTGCCTTCTTCATCTCCATGGCCACCAGACTTGCCACATTGAGGGAGTAGTGGACCTGCACGCCCAGATCCCTCTGTATGTTACTGTTCCTAAGGGTTCTGCCATTTAGAGTATAATTCTTTTATAAGTTTATTTATTAATGTCGCACGTAGGCTGATATTAACACTGCAATGAAGTCACTGTGAAAATCCCCTCGTCGTCATACTCTGGTACCAGTTCAGGTCCACTGAAAGGGAAATTGGCACGGCCAAAGCACCTAATCGGCACGTCTTTCAGTCTGTGGGAGGAAACTGGAACATCCAGAGGAAACCCAGGCAGACACGGGGACAACATGCAAACTCCACACAGATAGCGACCCAAGCCGGGAATCGATCCCGGGTCCCTGGTGCTCTTGAGGCAGGAGTGCTAAGCACTGTGGCACCGTACTCAATCCATTTGTTTCTGCTTGTCTCTGAGCTTGACGCTGAGGGCATGAGGATGCGTCCCAGGGTCTCCCACATCACTCAGTCAGGATGGGATGGGTCAGAGTCCGCCCCCTTCTACAGAACTGAAGAGGGATGGAAATGTGATGAATTGTATTCTTGGGGAGCGGGAGGAGGGTTCTGGAGCAAATTGGGAGAGGGCGGAACTCAGGAGAGATTGACAAAGATGTCACAGGCGTGAGATAAAGGGGCTGTTAATGGTGAGGGATGGAAGTGTATTAACTGCTGCAAAGGTCGGATAGCAGGATGTGTTAATCGGAAAACCGAGGTCAGTGGGAACAAAGAGACAGTGACCATGTGGGGGAGGGGTGCGGTCGTGTTGGGACACGCCAGGGAGATTGAAAAACAGAAAACAAAAGGAGAGGGAGAGGAGAACGTTCCCTTCTTCCTCTCCACCAGAAGATAAGTCATCACATTTCTGCCCCTCCTCGCTCCTGGGGAAGGCTCCAAGTTATCGAAACGTTAACTCTGTTTCTCCACAGATGCTGCCAGACCTGCTGAGTATTTCCAGTGTTTTCATTTCAGAATTCCAGCATCCGCGGTGTTTTGCTTTTGTACACCCTCTGTCCTGTCTGTTTCTAGTTGGAGGGGGAGTTTTCTTCGCCAAGGGCTGTGTGTCCGAACGTGTCACTCTGTCACGGGACAGCATGAAAGATCACTTCATCCAGTTTGACGAAAATCCTCACTTTTGTAAGAGCAGCTTCTGTAACAGTGACCAGCAAGATGGCACCACCACAGCAGCGCCAGGTAAAGGCGGGGCGTGGGGAGGGGATGGAACGGGTGCACAGGCCCCCGAGTGTAGGGATATTGATCCATGTTATGGGCATGATTTTCCTCTCAAAATAATAATTGACCAAGAGGCGGGAATACTGGAGTTTTTCCCGCCTGTTTTTCAGGCAGATTTAATTCAATGAATCTCCAGCATCACAGAGTCCATCCGGTGATTCATGCCAGTGTGTATGGGGGTGGGGGAGGGGGGTGTGCAGATCCTAACCCAAACCTGCCAGAGAGGCGGCATCAGCCTGCTGAGGGAGCCATTGCGCATGTTCCAATCTGCCAGTATACTGGGAAAGCAGTTGATAAGCAGTTCCCCCTGCCCCTGATCCCCCCACCACCATCGCTGGCCTCCCTATCGCCGACCCTGATCCCATCCTCCCTCCATGTTGTTGCTGGCCCCAACCGCCGCACCCCCCACCCCCAACCACATCAAACAGCTCCAACCCTGCTGGTGGCCGGACCCGGCCTTCAGTTCCTGGCCCCATCACGAGCCCCACCACCCCCATGCAGAGTTTTCCCCATTCCATCCCCTCCTGCCTCACCCTAACCCTGGTGCGGCTCCGCTCCTATCTGACCCTGCCCTCTGAAGCCCCACCATGTGGCACTGCCTGGTGCCTACTGGACACTGCTGGTGTTCCGGGCTGGCAGTGCCAGGGTGCCAGGCTGGTAGTGCCAGGGTTCCAGGCTGGCAGTGCTGGGCTGGCACTGCCCATGGGGCACTACCCTGTCCCCAACCTCCCAGGGGGCCACAATGGCCCCATCAGCGAGGCTTTCACGCCTGGTCCCCGATAATGGGGACAAAACCTGATCTCCAGTGATGTGGACCTCCACCAATGTTGACGGAAACTTTCCCGAATGATCCTGTTCCAAGATCGCCAATGCGATGGAAATGCTAATTGCCGTATTGTAATCAGCCTTGTTTCTCAGCACGAGACAGACTATGTCCAAAAAAATGGACCAAGATGATCATGACCGGCAGGAGGCTGGCTGACATTTCCCAGCATGCTGAGTTACTTGAGCAGCGCAACAGGCCATGAAAACGATACCCTATGACTGGAGAGAGAGAGAAAGGGGAATGAGGGAGAGAGAGAGAAAGGGGAAGGGAGGAGAGAGAAAGGGAAAGGGAGAGAGAGACAGAGAGAAAGGGGAAGAGTGAGAGAGAGAGAAAGTGGGGAAGGGGAGAGAGATAGAGAGAGAGTAAGGGCAGGACAGAGAGAGAGAGAAAGGGGAATGGAGGAGAGAGATAAGGAAGGGAGAGAGAGAGACAGAGAGAAAGGGGAAGAGTGAGAGAGAAAGAAAGTGGGTAAGGGGAGAGAGAGGAAGAGAGAAAGGGGAGGGGAGAGAGAGTGAGAAAAGGAAGGGGGGGGACGTGGAGAGAGATCTTTTATAGGGCCAGCACAAGGCAGGATGGGCTGAGTGGTCATTGCCTGTGCTGTAAGATTCTCTAATTCCAACATGGCTTCCACAAGCCCAGAGCCTGTGATAGCTTTCAGTTTATTTATTTGTGTCACAAGTCAGCTTACATTAACACTGCAATGAAGTTACTGTGAGAATACCCGAGTGGCCACACTCTGGAGCCTGTTTGGGTACACTGAGGGAGAATTGAGCACGGCCAATGCACCCAACAAGCATGTCTCTCAGACTGTGGGAGTAAACTGGAGCACCCGGAGGAAACCCACACAGACACGGGGTGAACATACAGACTCCAAACAGACTGTGATCCAAGCTGGGAATCCATCCCGGCTCTGTGCTAACCACTGTGCCACCGTGTGGTCAGGTAGTGAACCCAATGGAAAGTGCATTGGGAATACCCTGGGATCATCCATCTCTCAACTTTAGTTAATGATCTCTTCATTTCCCCTCCCCTTCCCTGATTGGTCCAACAGGAGTCACAACGAGCAGTCCAGTGATGTCAGAGACCACCGCTAAAGAGTCAACCAATAGCAACGGTAAGAATTCACATCACCTCTTATACCAAGGATCAATAGGCAAGTACACAGGAACTGGGATCTGTGTCTGTGTTACAGGCCTCCTCGTGTGTAACAGTCTTGAGGGGCTGAATGGCCTCCACCTGTTCCTGTGTGATAGTCTCGAGGGGCTGAATGGCCTGCTCCTGTTCCTGTGTAACAGTCTCGAGGGGCTGAATGGGGCCTCCTCCTGTCCCTGTGTAACAGGCTGGAGGGGCTGAATGGGGCCTCCTCCTGTCCCTGTGTAACAGGCTCGAGGGGCTGAATGGGGCCTCCTCCTGTTCCTGTGTAACAGTCTCGAGGGACTGAATGGGGCCTCCTCCTGTCCCTGTGTAACAGGCTCGAGGGGCTGAATGGGGCCTCCTCCTGTTCCTGTGTAACAGTCTCGAGGGACTGAATGGGGCCTCCTCCTGTCCCTGTGTAACAGTCTCGAGGGACTGAATGGGGCCTCCTCCTGTTCCTGTGTAACAGGCTCGAGGGGCTGAATGGGGCCTCCTCCTGTTCCTGTGTAACAGGCTCGAGGGGCTGAATGGGGCCTCCTCCTGTTCCTGTGTAACAGGCTCGAGGGGCTGAATGGGGCCTCCTCCTGTTCCTGTGTAACAGGCTCGAGGGGCTGAATGGGGCCTCCTCCTGTTCCTGTGTAACAGTCTCGAGGGGGTGAATGGGGCCTCCTCCTGTTCCTGTGTAACAGTCTCGAGGGGCTGTGTCTGGGTTGATATGATTTCAAATCACGGTCAAACATAAGAACATAAGAACATAAGAAATAGGAGCAGGAGTAGGCCATCTAGCCCCTCGAGCCTGCCCCGCCATTCAATAAGATCATGGCTGATCTGAAGTGGCTCAGTTCCACTTTCCCGCTTTCTCCCCATAACCCTTAATCCCCTTGCCTACCAAAAACCTATCTACCTGCGTCTTAAATATATTTAGTGAGGCAGCCTCCACCACTTCAACGGGCAGAGAATTCCAGAGATTCACCACCCTTTGAGTGAAGAAGTTCCTCCTCAACTCCGTTCTAAACTGCCCCCCCTTATCTTGAGGCTGTGCCCTCTAGTCCTGCTGAGTGGGAAGAACCTCTCCACCTCGACCCTATCCATCCCCTTCATCATCTTATACGTCTCAATAAGATCCCCCCTCACCCTTCTAAACTCCAGTGAATACAAGCCCAGTCTATTCAGCCTCTCTTCATAGTTCAACCCCCTCAACTCCGGTATCAGCCTAGCAAACCTCCTCTGCACTCCCTCCAAGGCCAAAATATCCTTGCGCAGGTGCGGCGCCCAAAACTGCACACAGTACTCCAGCTGCGGCCTCACCAATGCCCTATACAGCTGCAGCAAGACCTCCCTACTTTTATATTCAATCCCCCTCGCTATGAAGGCCAGCATCCCATTCGCCTTCCTGACCACCTGCTGCACCTGCAGGCTGGGTTTTTGCGACTCATGCACAAGGACCCCCAGGTCCCTCTGCACTGTCGCCTGCTGCAGCTTTTCGCCCTTTAAATAGTAGTCCCTCCGATTATTATTCGTGTAACATCACCTCTAAAATATGCTCAACATTGTGGGAATGCACAACCCAATAACAACAATGATGTTTCCTATGAAGTTTTATTTACAATTCTCGTTACAGGACCTTCTTGTACTCTTGCCGCAGTTCTTGGACCCTTAGCAGGTTTGCTGATCATTGCGATAATATGTTGCTGTTGCTGCAGTAAAGGAAGAAGTCAGTCTGCTGTCCCTGTGATAATATTACTTTGATTTCAATCATAGAATATACGACATGAAATAAATCCTTTCTCCTTATCATGTTTGTAGTACCACATTCTAAACATATTCCCAAGCTCCTCACATCCATCTAATTTTCACAGCCTGAGTCACCTCTTCCAGCCCCGACAACCCTCCCAATCTCTGTAACCTCCTCCAGCCCCGACAACCTTCCCTATCTCTGTAACCTCTTCCAGCCCCGACAACCCTCCCTATCTCTGTAACCTCCTCCAGCTCCTACAACGCTCCCAGTCTCTGTAATCTCTTCCAGCCCCTACAGCCTTCCCTATCTCTGTAACTTCCTCCAGCCCCTACAACCCTCCCAATCTCTGTAACCTCCTCCAGCCCCGACAACCTTCCCTATCTCTGTAACCTCTTCCAGCCCCGACAACCCTCCCTATCTCTGTAACTTCCTCCAGCCCCGACAACCCTCCCTATCTCTGTAACCTCCTCCAGCCCCGACAACCATCCCTATCTCTGTAACCTCCTCCAGCCCCTACAGCCCTCCCTATCTCTGTAACTTTCTCCAGCCCCTACAACCCTCCCTATCTCTGTAACCTCCTCCAGCCCCTACAGCCCTCCCTATCTCTGTAACTTCCTCCAGCCCCTACAACCCTCCCTATCTCTGTAACCTCCTCCAGCCCCTACAACCCTCCCTATCTCTGTAACTTCTTCCAGCCCCTACAACCCTCCCTATCTCTGTAACCTCCTCCAGCCCCTACAACCCTCCCTATCTCTGTAACTTCTTCCAGCCCCTACAACCCTCCCTATCTCTGTAACCTCCTCCAGCCCCTACACCCCTCCCTATCTCTGTAACCTCCTCCAGTCCCGACAACCCTCCCTATCTCTGTAACCTCCTCCAGCCCCGACAACCCTCCCTATCTCTGTAACCTCTTCCAGCCCCGACAACCCTCCCTATCTCTAATCTCCTCCAGTACCTCTAACTCTCCCTGTCTCTAAAGTCCTCCAGCCCCCTCCAACCCCTCGTAACACTGTAACCTCCTCCAGCCCCTCCAACCCTCTCAGATCTCTGCTCTCCTCCTCTTCTGCCTCCCCCGATTTCCATTGCTCCGCCATTGGCGGCCGTACCTTCAGCTGCCTGGGTCGGGGGGGGTGGTGAGGGGGGTCGAGGGGGGAGGGGGGTGAGGGGTGTGGAGGGAGGGGGTGGTGTTGGTGGGGGGGATGGTGAGGAGGGTCGAGGGGGGAGGGGGGGTGGTGTTGGTGCAGGGAGTGGTGAGGGGGGTCGAGGAGGGAGGCGGGGTGAGGGGGGTCAGGGGGGGTGGGGGTGGTGGGGGTGGTGGGGGTTGGTGAGGGGGTTCGGGGGGGGTGGTGAGGGGGGTTGAGGGGGGGTGGGGGTTGGTGAGGGGGGTCGAGGGGGGAGGGGGGTGTCGCACACTCTCTCACACACTCTCACAGTCACACACTCTCTCACTCACTCTCTCACACACACACTCTCTCACACACTCACAGATCTCTCACACAGTCACACACTCTCACAGTCACACACACTCTCACTCACTCTCTCACACACACACTCTCTCACACAGTCACAGATCTCTCACACAGTCGCACACTCTCTCACACACACACAGTCACACACTCTCTCACTCACTCTCTCACACACACACTCTCTCACACAGTCACAGATCTCTCACACAGTCGCACACTCTCTCACACACTCACACAGTCACACACTCTCTCACACACTCTCTCACACAGTCACAGATCTCTCACACAGTCGCACACTCTCTCACACACTCTCACAGTCACACACTCTCTCACTCACTCTCACACACACACTCTCTCACACAGTCACAGATCTCTCACACAGTCGCACACTCTCTCACACACTCTCACACAGTCACACACCCTCTCACACACTCTCTCACACACACACTCTCTCACACAGTCACACACTCTCTCACACAGTCACAGATCTCTCACACAGTCACAGATCTCTCACACAGTCACACACTCTCTCACACACACACTCACAGCTTAATTAAAAGGGATAATTGGACACGAATGGGAACCCATTGTAACAGGCGAACTGATCCACGCCGAGAAGTATAACTCCCTAAAAATAAAAATATAAATGTGTAACTCTGATGGATGATACTCTGAATACATGGTGTCTGGGTAGAATCCACAGGCAGGTCTGGGGAAAATGCAAATCTTTCAGTATTTGAGCACCAGGAACAAAGGGAGAAAGCTGGACACACATTGACTCATTACAACTAACAAAAGGGGGCTACCTAAACAATGCTTGAGTAATGGGAAGAACCCGGGACACAAGGTGACTCATCATCAGCTAAAAAAAGAATCACCCCCAAGAAAGGTGATTATTTTAAAGACAGCCTTATCATAACTAGCAAACAGAATCCTGTCTAACAAAATGTAAATGTCAGGATATAGAGGGATAGAACAAGAGCCCAGTACACCAAACTATTCCCCAAAATGGATACGGGAGGCCAATGGCTGGAGCCAGGACAGGGAATTACAGGATAGAGCATTGGGAGACTAATGGTGGAATGGAAGGTGGGGAATACAAGGACAATAGGGCAGGACAGGGGGATCCCAACCCCTACACTGAAGATAGCCTCACCAGGATGATTACAGGGGGTTCCAGAGGAAGTATAGACAGAGGATGCAGCCAACACCCCAACCACACGGGGGCAAGGGAGCATGGGAGACACAGGCGAGAAAAGTGGGGTGGATGGGACTTACTCAATATATTGGGGAACACAAACAGGGAAAGCCAGGAAATGTACAGGGGAACACCAAAAATTCAGGGGACGAACAAAAGGACACAGGGTACCCTATTAGACAGCCGGAGCTTTGGAGAGACACAAACACCTGCTCCATGGGAACAGGGGGGGACACATTGCAGACCCCAGGAAAGCATAATAAAGAGACCACAGAACCTGTGCAGCTCAACACAGGGTGAGACTCCCTCATGGACACACACAAACCCCAGTAGAAGCTGAACCAACACAGGCCACGGGGAAGGAACGCAATACGCAACAGAGAGAGGCGGCCACTAACAACAGTAGAGTGGAACACAGCAAGGACATACAACTCACGGTTAACACGAGGAGTGATGCAACATTGGGCAACACCAACAAAACAGGACACACCAACCATGGAAACACGAACAACATGGTGTAACAGGAGGAAACAGAGGGCGGGGATGGAAATCTTGCATGACTGACCACCCCACCAAACCAATAGCACCCCAACAACATATTGCGTAACAACAAACAGAGGACAACAACATTAATGCAAGGTGATTCATTTGGTAGGACAAACTTGAATGTGGATTACAGGGTCAACGGCAGGGTTCTGAGGAATGCAAAGAACAAAGAACAAAAACAGCCCGGGGAACAGGCCCTTCGGCCCAACGAGCCCGCGCCGCCATTTTAACACTACCAGTCCCCCCCTCCACCCATGACCCTTATCTATTGTTTATGGCCATCCACATTGAGGGAAACTAATTTAGGGACAATTTATTACTGCCAATCAGCCTAATAGCACATCTTTGGGATGTGGGAGGATACCGGAGCACCCGGAGAAAACCCACGCAAGTTCGAGGAGAATGCGCAAACTCCCACAGACACCGGCCCAAATCCATGTGTCTGCACAGCAAACAGCGATAGTTGGGCCGAAGGGCCTGTTTCCCGGGCTGATTTTGTTCTTTGTTCTTTATTCTTTGATAGAGTGGACGTACAGAGACTATTTCCTCGGGTGGATGTAGCTGTTTCTAGGGGGCATAACTATAAGGTTCATGGTGGGAGATATAGGAGGGATGTGCGAGGTAGATTCTTTACTCAGAGAGTGGTTGGGGTGTGGAATGCGCTGCCTTAGTGGAGTCGGACACTTTAGGAACTTTCAAGCGGTTATTGGATAGGCACATGGAGCAAACCAGAATGATAGGGAGTGGGATAGCTTGATCTTGGGTTCGGACATAGCTCGGCACAACATTGAGGGCCGAAGGGCCTGTACTGTGCTGTACTGTTTTATGTTTCTCTGTTCTGTGAAGGAGAGGTAGCACAGAGAAAGGAAGGGAAACCCATCATAATCGTCAGCCCAGAGGTCGAAAAATAAGTCGAATAATGAAAACAACATTGAAAACTTAAAAAAGCACAGCAGAACCTGATTATTATAATAGCAGAACCTGAACATTATAATAGCCTACAGACAACACAAAAATCTGAAGGACATGCTCGTCAGAAGCCAGATAAAATGACCCAAGGAGGGGAAATGTAGAAGCAGAAACTGCAAGACCTGTGAATGCCTGGTAACACCGGAGGAAACAAAGAACGGCTACACCAACACCAGTGCAGCACTACAGTCAAAAATCAAACGCGACCAATGCAGTGTAGTATATGCCATCCAAAGTAAAATAATACACATAGGGGAAACGGGCAACACACTAAGGGAAAAACTCTCCAGACACCCCAGTGACATTAGGACAGAGAAGGAAAACAAGGCCTATTTCATGCAACAGAGCGTGGAAGCCCAAAGTGTGATGGGACGAGACACAAATATTCATTGGACCACAGCAGAAAGAGAACCAACAGAGAAGGGGTGGATCTATAGAATGAAAACCTTACTCCCAAATGGGCTAAGACACAAACCACACAAGAACAGGGATAGATAAGGGCAACCACCCACAACACATGAACAATAAGTAATGAACAGAAACCCGTCAAACACCACTGGAAGAAATAGGGAAACATAACTGGAAAACCATAAGAAATACAGGCCACACGCAGAGAGGGGACCACAGATTAACGGGTCACTAATGGCCAGGTCCCCCCGAACACAAACACTGACAAAGGCCAGATTAAAACCTCCAAACCACCCAAAGTTGATTGAACCATCCCCAAAACAAACCTCCCCCCCAACCCCAAACATTTTCCCAAGCAAATTTCGATGGTAGAGCGGGAGAAGGAGGATACGAGGGAACCACAACAAGGAGAAGAAGGTATGGAATGAGGAGGTGGCACAGGAGGTCAACCCCGAAGGCAAATATCTAAGGGAGAGCCACGACAGACAGCAGGAAAGCCAGCATTGTGAAAAGACAAGTCATACATCTGTGGGCAGCGTGGTGGCTCGATGGTTAGCACTGCTGCCTCAGAGGGCCAAGGATGCAGGCTGGGAGCTTGGCTTGGATCTCTACCTGTGTAGGGTTTGCACATTCTCCCCATGCTTGTGTGGGTTGCCTCTGGTCTCCTTCCACATAGCAAAGAAATGCTTGTTAAGTGAATTGGCCATTCGAAATTCCCCCTTGGTTTAACCCTTCCACAGCTACTTCATTACATTGCTAATGTAAGACACTGGGGACACGAATGAATTAATGAATAAAGAAAGAAATAACTGGATAAATTGTGGGTGAAGTAATTTTTGCACTCCCAACAAAAGGCCTACCCTCATACCGAACCCGGAAACCATCGGAAAAGAGGGGAATGGCCCCATACCAACTTGCTCCGCCAACTAGTGACCCCACACCAATTCGATACACACTACCCGAATCCACACCTGCCCACCACAACAGAAAACACCCACAAAGAATAAAAAGTCACCCCATCCCACCAGCCCTGGGAGCCTCCTCACCCCACCCAACCTAATAGGCACACACAGGACACAAAAGTGCCCAAGACAGGGGAGGACAGTGAACCAGTCTTCAACTTACCCAGACGATATCCCTATCAGGGAATCCCCAGGATTTTTTTCCCACCGCCTGATCTCTTGCCCCCCACTCCCTGTAGCCCACCTACTACCCCCTCAGTAGCCCACCCAACTAACAAAGCCTTCCCCGCCTACCCCCCGCTGACACCCCAGTAAAGCAGAATCTGACTCATACAAACCCTACAGTGCAGAATGAGGCCATTCAGCCCATCGAATCTGTACCGACCACAATCCCACCCAGGCCCTTCCCCCATATTCTGACCAAAGAGTAGAAGACTTGCCTGCAGAAGGCAGAGAGTGGTTGTGGATGGGGCTTTTTCTGAATGGAGGTCAGTCACCAGTGGAGTGCCCCAGGGATCTGTTCTAGGACCCTTGCTGTTTGTCATTTTCATAAATGACCTGGATGAGGAAGTGGAGGGATGGGTAAGTAAGTTCGCTGATGACACGAAGGTCGGTGGTGTTGTGGATGATCTGGAAGGTTGGCAAAAGTTGCAGCAGGACATAGATAGGATGCAGGACTGGGCAGAGAAGTGGCAGATGGACTTCAACGCGGATAAATGTGTAGTCGTCCATTTTGGCAGAACCAACGGGATGAACAAGTACGCTATCAAGGGCAGAAGTCTGAGTAGTGTTGAGGAGCAGAAGGATCTTGGGGTCCGGGTCCACAGGACTCTTAAATCGGCCTCGCAGGTGGAGGAGGTGGTCAAGAAGGCGTATGGTGTACTGGCCTTCATTAATCGAGGGATTGAGTTTAGGAGTCGGGAGGTAATGCTGGAACTTTATAAGACCCTTGTCAGGCCTCATTTGGAGTATTGTGCGCAGTTCTGGTCGCCTCACTATAGGAAAGATGTAGAAGCTATTGAAAGGGTGCAGAGGAGATTTACAAGGATGTTGCCTGGACTGGGAGGCATGCCTTATGAAGTTAGGTTGAGGGAGCTGGGACTCTTTTCCCTGGAGAGACGAAGGTTGAGAGGCGACCTGATAGAAGTTTATAAAATGTTGAGAGGAATAGATAGGGTGGATTCTCAGAGGCTATTTCCCCGGGTTGAAATGGTCGCTACGAGAGGACACAGATTTAAGGTGCGGGGAGGAAAGTACAGAAGTGATGTTAGGGGTAAGTTTTTCACTCAGAGGGTGGTGAGTGAATGGAATCGGCCGCCGTCAGTGGTGGTGGAGGCGAACTCGCTGGGGTCTTTTAAAAGACTTCTGGATGAGTATATGGGGTTTAATGAGATTGAGGGTTATAGATAGGTCTGTAGGTTGGTGGGTGATGATGTGATCGGCGCAACTTGTGGGCCGAAGGGCCTGTTTGTGCTGTAGTGTTCTATGTTCTACGTTCTATGTTCTATGTTGAGAGGTATCGATCGGGTGGATTCTCAGAGGCTTTTTCCCAAGGGCTGGAATGGTTGCTATGAGAGGACACAGGTTTAAGGTGCTGGGGAGCAGGTACAGGGGAGATATCAGGGGTAAGTTTTTCACTCAGAGGGTGCTGGGTGAGTGGAATCGGCTGCTGTCGGTGGTGGTGGAGGCAAATTCGATCGGGTCGTTTAAGAGACTTTGGATGAGTACATGGGACTTAATAGGACTGAGGGTTATAGGTAAGCCTAGTAGGTATGGATATCATCGGTGCAACTTGTGGGCCGAAGGGCCTGTTTGTGCTGTAGTTTTTCTATGTTCTATCTTCCTACATATTTACCCGCTAATCCCTCTAACTTATGCATCTCAGGGCACGAAGGGGCAATTTTTAGCAAAGCCAATCAACCTAACCCGCACATCTTTGGACTGTGGGAGGAAAGCGGAGCACCCAGAGGAAACCCACGCAGATACGAGGAGAATGTACAAACTCAACACAGACAGTGACCCGAGCCGGGAATCGAACCCAGGACCCTGGAGCTGTGCAGGAGCAGTGCTACCGTGTCACCCTACCATGATCAGCAATAGACACAAAACTTCCCCAGCCAAGAAACCCCCAAAAGACAACTCTCCCAACAGACACACCACTTGGACATCCATCCCAGCCCCCGGATACACGGAAACACCTGATCTAGCAGCCCCCTCCTCCTAACACACTCCACCTCCCCCCACGACCACCACCTAAAATATGTCAGAAGCAGACTATTACCCTCTTTTCTTTTGTTCTTTCTTCCCCCCACTTCCTCTCACTTACTCCTTCTCTTCTGCCACATGAGGTAACCACCCCCCTCCACCATTCATCACCTCACACAAGAAATAACTAACACGGATAAGACCCAGGAGACAAGAAGACAGCAAGCCACAAGATAAAGACAAGGCAAACACAGGGAACAACAAGGAATGGACGCGATCAAAAGAAAAGTGGCAAAGCCTGAAGAAAAGGGGATATGTCCCCTTTCTGTTCGACCCCAAAGATCTGTCCCTTAAAGTTTATTTATTATTGTCACAAGTCGGCTTCCATTAACACTGCAATGAAGTTACTGTGAAAATCCCCTAGACGCCACACTCCGACACTGAGGGAGAATTCAGCTTGGCCAAAGCACCTAACCAGCATGTCTTTTGGAGGAAACCAGAGCACCCAGAGAAAACCCATGCAGACACGGGGAGAACATGTAGACTCCTCACACACAGTGACCCAAGGGTGGAATTGGCCCCGGTCCCTGGCACTGTGAGGCAGCAGTGCTAATCACTGTGCCACCCCAGCTATGGGCAGAAGTTTATGGGGAGTGTGGGGATAATTAGTCATCTCTTCAAGAGCTGATGCATGTCCAATTCCATCCCACTCCTGACTTGTGTCAGGAAAACCTTACTCCCAAATGGGCTAAGACACAAACCACACAAGAACAGGGATAGATGAGGGCAACCACCCACAACACATGAACAATAAGTAATGAACAGAAACCCCGTCAAACACCACTGGAAGAAATAGGGAAACATAACTGGAAAACCATAAGAAATACAGGTCACACGCAGAGAGGGAACCACAGATTAACGGGTCACTAATGGCCAGGTCCCCCCGAACACAAACACTGACAAAGGCCAGATTAAAACCTCCAAACCACCCAAAGTTGATTGAACCGTCCCCAAAACAAACCTCCCCCCAACCCCAAACATTTTCCCAAGCAAATTTCGATGGTAGAGCGGGAGAAGGAGGATACGAGGGAACCACAACAAGGAGAAGAAGGTATGGAATGAGGAGGTGGCACAGGAGGTCAACCCCGAAGGCAAATATCTAAGGGAGAGCCACGACAGACAGCAGGGAAACCAGCATTGTGAAAAGACAAGTCATACATCTGTGGGCAGCGTGGTGGCTCGATGGTTAGCACTGCTGCCTCAGAGGGCCAAGGATGCAGGCTGGGAGCTTGGCTTGGATCTCTACCTGTGTAGGGTTTGCACATTCTCCCCATGCTTGTGTGGGTTGCCTCTGGTCTCCTTCCACATAGCAAAGAAATGCTTGTTAAGTGAATTGGCCATTCGAAATTCCCCCTTGGTTTAACCCTTCCACAGCTACTTCATTACATTGCTAATGTAAGACACTGTATTCATTAGTTCATTCGTAATACTAATGAATTAATGAATAAAGAAAGAAATAACTGGATAAATTGTGGGTGAAGTAATTTTTGCACTCCCAACAAAAGGCCTACCCTCATACCGAACCCGGAAACCATCGGAAAAGAGGGGAATGGCCCCGTACCAACTTGCTCCGCCAACTAGTGACCCCACACCAATTCGATACACACTACCCGAATCCACACCTGCCCACCACAACAGAAAACACCCACAAAGAATAAAAAGTCACCCCATCCCACCAGCCCTGGGAGCCTCCTCACCCCACCCAACCTAATAGGCACACACAGGACACAAAAGTGCCCAAGACAGGGGAGGGCAGTGAACCAGTCTTCAACTTACCCAGACACTATCCCTATCAGGGAATCCCCAGGATTTTTTTCCCACTGCCTGATCTCTTGCCCCCCCACTCCCTGTAGCCCACCTACTACCCCCTCAGTAGCCCACCCAACTAACAAAGCCTTCCCCGCCTCCCCCCCGCTGACACCCCAGTAAAGCAGAATCTGACTCATACAAACCCTACAGTGCAGAATGAGGCCATTCAGCCCATCGAATCTGTACCGACCACAATCCCACCCAGGCCCTTCCCCCATATTCTGACCAAAGAGTCGAAGATGTTGAGAGGTATCGATCGGGTGGATTCTCAGAGGCTTTTTCCCAAGGGCTGGAATGGTTGCTGTGAGAGGACACAGGTTTAAGGTGCTGGGGAGTAGGTACAGGGGAGATATCAGGGGTAAGTTTTTCACTCAGAGGGTGCTGGGTGAGTGGAATCGGCTGCTGTCGGTGGTGGTGGAGGCAAATTCGATCGGGTCGTTTAAGAGACTTTGGATGAGTACATGGGACTTAATAGGACTGAGGGTTATAGGTAAGCCTAGTAGGTATGGATATGATCGGTGCAACTTGTGGGCCGAAGGGCCTGTTTGTGCTGTAGTTTTTCTATGTTCTATCTTCCTACATATTTACCCGCTAATCCCTCTAACTTATGCATCTCAGGGCACGAAGGGGCAATTTTTAGCATAGCCAATCAACCTAACCCGCACATCTTTGGACTGTGGGAGGAAAGCGGAGCGCCCGGAGGAAACCCACGCAGATACGAGGAGAATGTACAAACTCAACACAGACAGTGACCCGAGCCGGGAATCGAACCCAGGACCCTGGAGCTGTGCAGGAGCAGTGCTACCGTGTCACCCTACCATGATCAGCAATAGACACAAAACTTCCCCAGCCAAGAAACCCCCAAAAGACAACTCTCCCAACACACACACCACTTGGACATCCATCCCAGCCCCCGGATACACGGAAACACCTGATCTAGCAGCCCCCTCCTCCTAACACACTCCACCTCCCCCCACGACCACCACCTAAAATATGTCAGAAGCAGACTATTACCCTCTTTTAATTTGTTCTTTCTTCCCCCCACTTCCTCTCACTTAATCCTTCTCTTCTGCCACATGAGGTAACCCCCCCCCCCCTCCACCATTCATCACCTCACACAAGAAATAACTAACACGGATAAGACCCAGGAGACAAGAAGACAGCAAGCCACAAGATAAAGACAAGGCAAACACAGGGAACAACAAGGAATGGACGCGATCAAAAGAAAAGTGGCAAAGCCTGAAGGAAAGGGGATATGTCCCCTTTCTGTTCGACCCCAAAGATCTCTCCCTTAAAGTTTATTTATTATTGTCACAAGTCGGCTTCCATTAACACTGCAATGAAGTTACTGTGAAAATCCCCTAGACGCCACACTCCGACACTGAGGGAGAATTCAGCTTGGCCAAAGCACCTAACCGGCATGTCTTTTGGAGGAAACCAGAGCACCCGGAGAAAACCCATGCAGACACGGGGAGAACATGTAGACTCCACACACACAGTGACCCAAGGGTAGAATTGACCCTGGTCCCTGGCACTGTGAGGCAGCAGTGCTAATCACTGTGCCACCCCAGCTATGGGCAGAAGTTTATGGGGAGTGTGGGGATAATTAGTCATCTCTTCAAGAGCTGATGCATGTCCAATTCCATCCCACTCCTGACTTGTGTCAGGAAAACCTTACTCCCAAATGGGCTAAGACACAAACCACACAAGAACAGGGATAGATAAGGGCAACCACCCACAACACATGAACAATAAGTAATGAACAGAAACCCCGTCAAACACCACTGGAAGAAATAGGGAAACATAACTGGAAAACCATAAGAAATACAGGTCACACGCAGAGAGGGAACCACAGATTAACGGGTCACTAATGGCCAGGTCCCCCCGAACACAAACACTGACAAAGGCCAGATTAAAACCTCCAAACCACCCAAAGTTGATTCAACCGTCCCCAAAACAAACCTCCCCCCAACCCCAAACATTTTCCCAAGCAAATTTCAATGGTAGAGCGGGAGAAGGAGGATACGAGGGAACCACAACAAGGAGAAGAAGGTATGGAATGAGGAGGTGGCACAGGAGGTCAACCCCGAAGGCAAATATATAAGGGAGAGCCACGACAGACAGCAGGAAAGCCAGCATTGTGAAAAGACTAGTCATACATCTGTGGGCAGCATGGTGGCACGATGGTTAGCACTGCTGCCTCAGAGGGCCAAGGATGCAGGCTGGGAGCTTGGCTTGGATCTCTACCTGTGTAGGGTTTGCACATTCTCCCCATGCTTGTGTGGGTTGCCTCTGGTCTCCTTCCACATAGCAAAGAAATGCTTGTTAAGTGAATTGGCCATTCGAAATTCCCCCTTGGTTTAACCCTTCCACAGCTACTTCATTACATTGCTAATGTAAGACACTGGGGACACGAATGAATTAATGAATAAAGAAAGAAATAACTGGATAAATTGTGGGTGAAGTAATTTTTGCGCTCCCAACAAAAGGCCTACCCTCATACCGAACCCGGAAACCATCGGAAAAGAGGGGAATGGTCCCATACCAACTTGCTCCGCCAACTAGTGACCCCACACCAATTCGATACACACTACCCGAATCCACACCTGCCCACCACAACAGAAAACACCCACAAAGAATAAAAAGTCACCCCATCCCACCAGCCCTGGGAGCCTCCTCACCCCACCCAACCTAATAGGCACACACAGGACACAAAAGTGCCCAAGACAGGGGAGGGCAGTGAACCAGTCTTCAACTTACCCAGACGATATCCCTATCAGGGAATCCCCAGGACTTTTTTCCCACCGCCTGATCTCTTGCCCCCCCACTCCCTGTAGCCCACCTACTACCCCCTCAGTAGCCCACCCAACTAACAAAGCCTTCCCCTCCTTCCCCCCGCTGACACCCCAGTAAAGCAGAATCTGACTCATACAAACCCGACAGTGCAGAACGAGGCCATTCAGCCCATCGAATCTGTACCGACCACAATCCCACCCAGGCCCTTCCCCCATATTCTGGCCAAAGAGTAGAAGATGTTGAGAGGTATCGATCGGGTGGATTCTCAGAGGCTTTTTCCCAAGGGCTGGAATGGTTGCTGTGAGAGGACACAGGTTTAAGGTGCTGCGGAGTAGGTACAGGGGAGATATCAGGGGTAAGTTTTTCACTCAGAGGGTGCTGGGTGAGTGGAATCGGCTGCTGTCGGTGGTGGTGGAGGCAAATTCGATCGGGTCGTTTAAGAGACTTTGGATGAGTACATGGGACTTAATAGGACTGAGGGTTATAGGTAAGCCTAGTAGGTATGGATATCATCGGTGCAACTTGTGGGCCGAAGGGCCTGTTTGTGCTGTAGTTTTTCTATGTTCTATCTTCCTACATATTTACCCGCTAATCCCTCCAACTTATGCATCTCAGGGCACGAAGGGGCAATTTTTAGCATAGCCAATCAACCTAACCCGCACATCTTTGGACTGTGGGAGGAAAGCGGAGCGCCCGGAGGAAACCCACGCAGATACGAGGAGAATGTACAAACTCAACACAGACAGTGACCCGAGCCGGGAATCGAACCCAGGACCCTGGAGCTGTGCAGGAGCAGTGCTACCGTGTCACCCTACCATGATCAGCAATAGACACAAAACTTCCCCAGCCAAGAAACCCCCAAAAGACAACTCTCCCAACACACACACCACTTGGACATCCATCCCAGCCCCCGGATACACGGAAACACCTGATCTAGCAGCCCCCTCCTCCTAACACACTCCACCTCCCCCCACGACCACCACCTAAAATATGTCAGAAGCAGACTATTACCCTCTTTTCTTTTGTTCTTTCTTCCCCCCACTTCCTCTCACTTACTCCTTCTCTTCTGCCACATGAGGTAACCCCACCCCCTCCACCATTCATCACCTCACACAAGAAATAACTAACACGGATAAGACCCAGGAGACAAGAAGACAGCAAGCCACAAGATAAAGACAAGGCAAACACAGGGAACAACAAGGAATGGACGCGATCAAAAGAAAAGTGGCAAAGCCTGAAGAAAAGGGGATATGTCCCCTTTCTGTTCGACCCCAAAGATCTGTCCCTTAAAGTTTATTTATTATTGTCACAAGTCGGCTTCCATTAACACTGCAATGAAGTTACTGTGAAAATCCCCTAGACGCCACACTCCGGCACTGAGGGAGAATTCAGCTTGGCCAAAGCACCTAACCGGCATGTCTTTTGGAGGAAACCAGAGCACCCGGAGAAAACCCATGCAGACACGGGGAGAACATGTAGACTCCACACACACAGTGACCCAAGGGTAGAATTGACCCCGGTCCCTGGCACTGTGAGGCAGCAGTGCTAATCGCTGTGCCACCCCAGCTATGGGCAGAAGTTTATGGGGAGTGTGGGGATAATTAGTCATCTCTTCAAGAGCTGATGCATGTCCAATTCCATCCCACTCCTGACTTGTGTCAGGAAAACCTTACTCCCAAATGGGCTAAGACACAAACCACACAAGAACAGGGATAGATGAGGGCAACCACCCACAACACATGAACAATAAGTAATGAACAGAAACCCCGTCAAACACCACTGGAAGAAATAGGGAAACATAACTGGAAAACCGTAAGAAATACAGGTCACACGCAGAGAGGGAACCACAGATTAACGGGTCACTAATGGCCAGGTCCCCCCGAACACAAACACTGACAAAGGCCAGATTAAAACCTCCAAACCACCCAAAGTTGATTGAACCGTCCCCAAAACAAACCTCCCCCCAACCCCAAACATTTTCCCAAGCAAATTTCGATGGTAGAGCGGGAGAAGGAGGATACGAGGGAACCACAACAAGGAGAAGAAGGTATGGAATGAGGAGGTGGCACAGGAGGTCAACCCCGAAGGCAAATATCTAAGGGAGAGCCACGACAGACAGCAGGGAAACCAGCATTGTGAAAAGACAAGTCATACATCTGTGGGCAGCATGGTGGCTCGATGGTTAGCACTGCTGCCTCAGAGGGCCAAGGATGCAGGCTGGGAGCTTGGCTTGGATCTCTACCTGTGTAGGGTTTGCACATTCTCCCCATGCTTGTGTGGGTTGCCTCTGGTCTCCTCCCACATAGCAAAGAAATGCTTGTTAAGTGAATTGGCCATTCGAAATTCCCCCTTGGTTTAACCCTTCCACAGCTACTTCATTACATTGCTAATGTAAGACACTGGGGACACGAATGAATTAATGAATAAAGAAAGAAATAACTGGATAAATTGTGGGTGAAGTAATTTTTGCGCTCCCAACAAAAGGCCTACCCTCATACCGAACCCGGAAACCATCGGAAAAGAGGGGAATGGCCCCGTACCATCTTGCTCCGCCAACTAGTGACCCCACACCAATTCGATACACACTACCCGAATCCACACCTGCCCACCACAACAGAAAACACCCACAAAGAATAAAAAGTCACCCCATCCCACCAGCCCTGGGAGCCTCCTCACCCCACCCAACCTAATAGGCACACACAGGACACAAAAGTGCCCAAGACAGGGGAGGACAGTGAACCAGTCTTCAACTTACCCAGACGATATCCCTATCAGGGAATCCCCAGGATTTTTTTCCCACTGCCTGATCTCTTGCCCCCCCACTCCCTGTAGCCCACCTACTACCCCCTCAGTAGCCCACCCAACTAACAAAGCCTTCCCCTCCTCCCCCCCGCTGACACCCCAGTAAAACAGAATCTGGCTCATACAAACCCTACAGTCCAGAACGAGTCCATTCAGCCCATCGAATCTGTACCGACCACAATCCCACCCAGGCCCTTCCCCCATATTCTGACCAAAGAGTCGAAGATGTTGAGAGGTATCGATCGGGTGGATTCTCAGAGGCTTTTTCCCAAGGGCTGGAATGGTTGCTGTGAGAGGACACAGGTTTAAGGTGCTGGGGAGTAGGTACAGGGGAGATATCAGGGGTAAGTTTTTCACTCAGAGGGTGCTGGGTGAGTGGAATCGGCTGCTGTCGGTGGTGGTGGAGGCAAATTCGATCGGGTCGTTTAAGAGACTTTGGATGAGTACATGGGACTTAATAGGACTGAGGGTTATAGGTAAGCCTAGTAGGTATGGATATCATTGGTGCAACTTGTGGGCCGAAGGGCCTGTTTGTGCTGTAGTTTTTCTATGTTCTATCTTCCTACATATTTACCCGCTAATCCCTCTAACTTATGCATCTCAGGGCATGAACGGGCAATTTTTAGCATAGCCAATCAACCTAACCCGCACATCTTTGGACTGTGGGAGGAAAGCGGAGCACCCGGAGGAAACCCACGCAGATACGAGGAGAATGTACAAACTCAACACAGACAGTGACCCGAGCTGGGAATCGAACCCAGGACCCTGGAGCTGTGCAGGAGCAGTGCTATCGTGTCACCCTACCATGATCAGCAATAGACACAAAACTTCCCCAGCCAAGAAACCCCCAAAAGACAACTCTCCCAACACACACACCACTTGGACATCCATCCCAGCCCCCGGAAACACGGAAACACCTGATCTAGCAGCCCCCTCCTCCTAACACACTCCACCTCCCAACCGGCATGTCTTTTGGAGGAAACCAGAGCACCCGGAGAAAACCCATGCAGACACGGGGAGAACATGTAGACTCCTCACACACAGTGACCCAAGGGTGGAATTGGCCCCGGTCCCTGGCACTGTGAGGCAGCAGTGCTAATCACTGTGCCACCCCAGCTATGGGCAGAAGTTTATGGGGAGTGTGGGGATAATTAGTCATCTCTTCAAGAGCTGATGCATGTCCAATTCCATCCCACTCCTGACTTGTGTCCTTGTAGATGGTGGACAGGCTTTGGGGAGTCGGGAGGTGAGTTCCTCACTGCAGGATTCCCAGCTTCTGAGCTGTTCTTGTAGACACAGTATTTATATGGCTAGTCCAGTTCTGTTTCTGCTCAATGGTAACCCACTTCAGGATGTGTCACAAGGCACAAGTTAGGAGTGTGATGGAATACTCCCCACTTGCCTGGATGGGTGCAGCTCCAACAACACTCGAAACTCGACACCATCCAGGACAAAGCAGCCCCACTTGATTGACACCCTACCCACAAGTATTCATTCCCTCAAACACCCACACAGAGTGGCAGCCGTACATACCATCTACAAGATGCACTGCAGCAACTCACCAAGGTCCCTGAGGCAAGATCTCGCTAAAGCCATCCCCACACCCCCCATTTCTTGCCTTCAAACAACCACACAACGTCAAACAACCATTGTCCGCAGCAAAGTACCCAGCCATCAGGGGAACAGTGACCATGACACCACACAACCCTGCCACAGCAACCTCTGCGAGGCATGCCGGATCATCGACACGGATGCCATCATCTCACGTGAGAAGACCATTCACCAGGTACACGGCACATACTCTTGCAACTCGGCCAATGTTGTCTCCCTGATACGCTGCAGGAAAGGATGTCCTGAGGCATGGTACATTGGGGAGACCATGCAGACGCTATGACAACGGATGAATGAACACCACTCGACAATCACCTGGCAAGACTGCTCCCTTCCTGTTGGCGAACGTTTCAGCGGTCATGGGCATTCGGCCTCTGATCTTTGGGTAAGCGTTCTCCAAGGTGGCCTTCATGATACACGACAGCGCAGAGTCGCTGAGCAGAGACTGATAGCCCAGTTCCACACACATGAGGACGGTCTCAGCTGGGATCTTGGGTTCATGTCACACTATTTGTAACCCCCATGACTTGCCTGGGCTTGCAAAATCTCATTAACTGTCCTGTCTGGAGACAATACACATCTCTTTAACCAGTGCTTAATGCTCTCTTCACTCACATTGTCTGTACCTTTAAGACGTGATTAGCTGTAAAGATCCGCATTCCAATCATTATTTTGTAAATTGAGTTTGGATCATTATACACCTTGTTTGTGAACAGAAATCCCATTTACCTGATGAAGGGGCAGTGCTCTGAAAGCTAGTGGCTTTTGCTACCAAATAAACCTGTTGGACTTTAACCTGGTATTGTGAGACTTCTTACTGTGTTTACCCCAGTCCAACGCCGGCATCTCCACATCAGGTTCTGTGAAACCAGTGTAGAAATATTCTCAATCTCACAATGAGCTGAATCTTGGAACATGGTTTATGTTCTCACATCATTTTCCGAAAGCCCGCATGTTTCAAAAAAACCCTAAAAGCCTCCCAGCCGAGAATAATCATGGACGGACTCTGTGAGAATTAAACAAGAAATAGAGTCAATATCAGGAATCTGGGCAGACAGCGAGCCAGAACAAGGAATGTGTGTTTTAAAGTGTCCTAATCCTTCTTGTCTGTCTCAGAACTGGTTAGACCACAAATCCAAAACTAAACTAAGCAATTCTGCTCAGAGCGGTTTTATCGTTTGTTTTCAAATTACAGCGATGTTTTGTGAGAGATGTTCCTTCTGGATGACTTCAACCTGACTGTCCCCCTCATCCCTCCCCTCTTCCCGAGATGGGATCAGCGAGAGCGGGAGGATGGTGTGGGAGAACCAGCCCAGTCTCCGGGACAGGGAGGGAGGCAGCTCAATTGACTGTTATTGGAATGGCTGGGAAAGCACCTTGGCAAAGAAACAAGGAAGTAGCAGCAGGTTCTAGGACTGTGCTCACCTCCTCAGGAATATATTCAGTGGGTGCTGAACACAGAGTTGGTGTGGAGTTCTGTCTCAGTGCTCTAGAACATAGAACATAACAGCACAGTACAGGCCCTTCGGCCCTCAATGTTGTGCCGAGCTATGTCCAATCCCAAGATCAAGCTATCCCACTCCCTATCATTCTGGAGTGCCCCGTGTGCCTATCCAATAACCGCTTGAAAGTTCCTAAAGTGTCCGACTCCACTATCACAGCAGGCAGTCTGTTCCACACCCCAACCACTCTCTGAGTGAAGAATCTATCTCGGACATCCCTCCTATATCTCCCACTATAAACCTTATAGTTCTGCCCCCTAGTAACAGCAACATCCACCTGAGGAAATAGTCTCTGCACGTCCACTCTATCAGTCCCTCTCATCATCTTATAAGCCTCTATTAAGTCACCTCTCATCCTCCTCCGCTCCAAGGAGAAAAACCCCAGCTCCCTCAACCTTTCCTCATAAGACCTACCCTCCAAACCAGGCAGCATCTTGGTAAATCTCCTCTGCACTCTCTCCAATGCTTCCACATCCTTCTTATACTGAGGTGACCAGAACTGCACAGAATGTTCCAAATGTGGTCTCACCATGGTCCAGTATAGTTGCATCATAACCCCAAGGCTCTTAAACTCAAACCCCCTGTTAATAAACGCTAACATACTATAAGCCTTCTTCAGGGCTCTATCCACTTGAGTGGCAACCTTCAAAGATCTGTGGATATGAACCCCAAGATCTCTCTGTTCCTCCACATTCCTCAGAACCCTGCCATTGACTCTGTATGTCTCTGTACCAGGAACATCAAATATCAAAGTGAGATGAAGCCAATCTCCTATATTCTCATCATCTGGGCTCTCATTGCTGAAGGTGAGACTTTTCATTAAATGAGTCACTCATTATGTCCTTCAGACTAAATATTTCAATAGCGTTTTCGTTCATGGCACCCCATGATATATCCATATATATTTAAGAGGAGGCGATAGCCTAATGGTATTATCGCAAAGCTATTAATCCAGAAACTCAGCTGGGGACCTGGGTTCGAAACCCGCCACGACAGCTTGTGGAATTTGAATTCAATAAAAAAAACCTGGAATTAAAAATCTACTGATGACCATGAAACCATTGTTGGAAAATCTCATCTGGTTCACTAATGTCCTTTAGAGAAGGAAATCTGCCATCCTTACCCAGTCTGGCCTACATGTGCCTCCAGAGCCACAGCAATGTGGTTGGCTCCAACTGACCTCGGAGAACTTGGGATGGGCAATAAATGCTGTAAAAAGTCTGACAACCCCAGGTTTAAGTCCAACCGATTTATTTGATAGTAAACTCACTAGCTTTCGAGATTTCCCTCTTCTTCAGGTGAATGGAGAGTTCTGGCCTCAGGCAGAGCATATAAAGCACAGACAGTTTAGAGATTACTGATTAGAATGCGAATCTTTACACCTAACCTGCTGTTCAAGTCCGAAAGTGGCCGACAATGTGAGTGGAAGGAGCACTGATCACAGGTTAAAGAGATGTGTATTGTCTCCAGACAGCACAGTGAGTGAGGTTTTGCAAACCCAGGCAAGTCACGAGGGTTACAGATAGTGCAACATGAACCCAAGATCCCTGTTGAGACCGTCCTCATGCGTGTGGAACTTGGCTATCAGTCTCTGCTCAGCGTCTCTGCGCTGTCGTGTGTCGTGAAGGCCGCCTTGGAGAATGCTTACCCGAAGGTCAGGGACCTATCCACATCCACATCATGCTGGCATATCCATATCAATAAATGATGGCCAGCCAGCAACACCCGTGACCCACAAATGAATTTTAAAAAAATAAATATTTGTGTGCTTGCTCATAAGTATCTGGTGTTGATGTGCACTGTTATTTGTCATTTATATTAATGATTTGGATGAGAATATAGGAGGCATGGTGAGTAAGTTTGCAGATGACACAAAGATTGGTGGTATCGTGGACACTGAAGTTTATCTCGGATTGCAACAGGATCTTGATCAATTGGCCCAGTGGGCTGACGAATGGCGGATGGAGTTTAATTTAGACGAATGCGAGGTGATGCATTTTGATAGATTGAACCAGGGCAGGACTTAGTTAATGACAGGGCGTTGGGGGAGTTACAGAACAGAGATCTAGGGGTACATGTTCATAGCTCCGTGAAAGTGGGGTCACAGGTGGACAGAGTGGCGAAGAAGGCATTTAGCATGCTTGGTTTCATTGGTCAGAACATTGACTACAGAAGTTGGAATGTCTTGTTGAAGTTGTACAAGACATTGGTAAGGCCACACTTGGAACACTGTGTGCAGTTCTGGTCACCCTATTATAGAAAGGGTATATTAAACTCGAAAGAGTGCAGAAAAGGTTTACTAGGATGCAACCAGGACTTGATGGTTTCAGTTATAAGGAGAGGTGGGATAGACTGGGACTTTTTCCTCTGGCGCATTAAGAGTCTGAGGGGTGATCTTATAAAGGTCTATAAAATAATGAGGGGCATAGACCAGGTAACTAGTCAATATCTTTTCCCAAAGGTAGGGGAGTCTAAAACTAAAGGTCATAGGTTTAAGGTGAGAGGGGAGAGATACAAAAGTGTCCAGAGGAGCAATTATTTCATCCAGAGGGTGGTGAGTGTCTGGAACAAGCTGCCAGAGGTAGTAGTAGAGGCGGGTACAATTTTGTCTTTTAAAAAGCATTTAGATAGTTACATGGGTACAATGGGTATAGAGGGATATGGGCCAAATGTGGGCAATTGGGACGAGCTTTGGGGTTTAAAAAAAGGGTGGCATGGACAAATTAGGCAGACGGGCCTGTTTCCATGCTGTACACCTCTATGACTCTATGACTGAAATACGATTGAGATACTTATGTACTCATTGATATGTGGAAGCTTTTCAATGTGTGGCTCACTTTAGAACCCTAATCACCCCTTAAGAAGGTTCCCTGGTTCAAGATGGCAGCTCAACAGCACATTGTCAAGGGACAATTAGGGATGGGGAATGGAATCATAGAATCCCTACAGTTGAGAAAGGCCATTCAGACCATCAAGTCTGCACCGTTCACCATCCTGTCCAACCCCTATCCCCTTAGCCCCACATATTTAGCTGGCTAATCCCCCTGACATGAAGGGGCAATTTAGCATGGCCAATCAACCTCACCCGCACGTCTTTGGACTGTGGGAGTAAACTGGAGCACCCGGAGGAAACCCACAGGAGGAATGTGCAAACTCTGCACAGTCACCCGAGGTCAGAATTGAACCTAGGTCCCTGGCATTGTGAGGCTGCAGTGCTAACCACTGTGCCGTCATGCCAACCCAAAACTTTGTTTTTGGAATGTGGAGGAACAGGAACAGCACCCCGTTGTTTTAACAACAAGCATGCTGGCACAGTGGTTAGCACTGCTGCCACACAGCACCAGGGACCTGGTTGGATTCCCGGCTTGGCTCACTGCATGCGCGGAGTCTGCACATTCTCCCCATGTCTGCGTGGGTTTCCTCCGGGTGCTCTGGTTTCCTCTCACAGTCGGAAAGATGTGGTGGTTAGGTGCATTGGCCATGCCAAATTCTCTCTCAGTATACCCGAACAGGTGCTGGAACGTGGCGGCTCGGGGATTTTCACACTAACTTCATTGCAGTGTTAACGTGAGCCTATTTGTGACCCTAATAAATAAATAAAAATATTAAACATGAAAAGTTGGATTACTATACAATACTGCTGAACTCCCCATTTAGCTTAACACATACACACAGCTTTTAGATTAACACGGGGAACAAAGTACATCATAAATTACAATGGTCTCATGAATACAAAGTCCCTTTTAAGCACACAAGATAACTGTGGTCAAACACACCCACTCCTCTTGTGTCCCTGGCAACCATGCCAACCACTGTGCCACCAGGCTGCCCCTAAAACAACCTTTGTTGATAAAACGTGGAGGAACAGTGACAGCACCCCTTCGACATGGGAAACCCCGCAGAGCCCACCACCAATTGTGATGTCCAAGGGTGTTTTTGGTGTCACCCTTTCCCCAGTGCGAAACGGCCTCACCTCCGATTCGGAATGTTGTGTTCTCAATGTCCCTCCAGAGGTGAGCACGTAATCCAGGGGGTGGTGCTCCCAATGGGTGCCACACTGTTAGAGGTGCCATGCTTTGAATGTGACATTAAACAATCTACACTCTCGGATGGACATAAGGAATCCTGTGACCTGCACAGAGCTGGTGAGTTCTCGCAGATACCCTGGGCTAATGTTTATCTCTCAATAACATATTCGAACATTGATCTCAATGCTCTTTGTGGGATCTTGCTATGTGTTAATTGCAGGCCTCATTTCCCTTTATTATAACACTGACTGTGCCTCACACCTACCCCACTGTCCCTGAGAGGCTCAGGAACATTGTGCCTGATTATGAGATCTGTACATTAGTTCTGTCCAGTAGGGCTGACAGAGCGATGGGCGATTTCTCCTTGTTTGTTCTCTTACAGCTCCGACTCTGAAATGTTTCAGTTGGGAAAATCCGCCAGGAAAATGCACGCAGCAGGAAATGTGTGATCCAGCTCAGAACCTGAAGTCGAACTATCTCAACCACACTGACATTGGGTGAGAATTCTCCAAATAGTGTCTTCAATTCACTGTAACATTACAAAGGGACAGTGATGGACAGACACACAGACAGAGAAAGGGGGACAGACAGATATGCAGATAGACAGATTGACAGCTAAACATATTGGCAGATTGTGAATTAAATTGATGGGCAGAGATACTTAAAAATCAGCATTGTCTTTGGAGAGCGGAATTAGAGGAACTCAGAGATCTTGGAGGAGGTTACAGAGTTAGGGAGTGTTGTAGGGGCTGGAGGAGATTACAGAGATAGGGAGGGTTGTAGGGGCTGGAGGAGGTTACAGAGATAGGGAGGGTTGTAGGGGCTGGAGGAGGTTACAGGGAGAGGGAGGGGTTATAGGGGCTGGAGGAAGTTACAGACATAGGGAGGGTTGTAGGGGTTGGAGGAGGTTACAGAAATAGGGAGGGTTGTAGGGGCTGGAGGGGGTTACAGAGATAGGGAGGGCTGTAGGGGCTGAAGGGGCTACAGAGATAGGGAGGGTTGTCGAAGCTGGAGGAGGTTACAGAGATAGGGAAGGTGTGTAGGAGCACCTGGAGGAAACCCACGTAGACACGGGGAGAATGTGCAGCCTCCACACAGACAGTGACCCGTGCTGGGAATTGAACCCGGGTCTCTGTGAGGCAGCAGTGCGAACCACTGTGCTAGCCCCAATCCCAGTATCCTTTAGACAGACAGAGCTGACAGAGTTAAAGCTCACCTCATGGGGTTAATGAGTCCTGAGGCAGTTCCTTGGAAAGAGGAAGCTGGAGATGAAAGGGTAACAGCTTTATATTATTGATTTCTCAGTTATTTGAGGGTAGTGTTTCATAAACAGGAAGCTGTTGGAGGCTCAGGTTCGACACCAACCTGTTCAAGAAACTATGATGTGGAGGGCAATTTTAAACACTTTCCGTATGGCTGTCGTCTTATATACGGTGCTGCCTGAAGGTAATACTTGTCTTTATTTTATCATTCCATTCAGACTGTTGTTTTATCCCGACTGTAGTCCTGGAATATAGTCTGACACTGCAGAGGAACAGGGGAGTTATACTCTGATGTCCTGGGACGCACAGTCCAGTGCGATCCACTCCTGCCTGCTCTACACAGTGTCCAGCCTTTGTGACATTGGCCTTTGTGGGATCTTGCTGTGCGATGCTATTAGCTGTCGCTTCGACAAACGGTTTAAACGGAGCCAAATTTTATTTCCTAGTCTGTCACTGAGTGTTCTGGGACGTTTGCCAGGGTTCGAATGAAACAGGCCCTTTGGCCCAACTTGTCCAGGCCGCCATTTTTTTAAAAACCCTTCAGCTCGTTCCAATTGTCTGCTTTTGGCCCAGATCCCTCTATACCCATCTCACATGTAACTGTCTAAATGCTGTTTTAAAACAAAATTGTACCCGCCTCCACTAATACCTCTTGTTCCAGACACTCACCACCCTCTGTGTGAAAAAATTGCCCCTCTGGACACTTTTGTATCTCTCCCCTCTCACCTTAAACCTATGCCCTCTAGTTTTAGACTCCCCTACCTTTGGGAAGAGATATTGACTATCTAGCTGATCTGTTTTATAGACCTCTATAAGATCACCCCTCAGCTTCCTGCGCTCCAGAGAAAAAAGTCCCAGTCTATCCAGCCTTTCCTTATAACTCAAACCATCAAGTCCCGGGAGGATCCTAGTAAATCACACCCTCTCTGAACTGCTTCCATTGTGAGTACACCACAACTGAAATAAGGAAGCCAAAACTGTGCTCAGTATTTTATGCGTAGTCTAACCAACACCCTGTACAGTGGAGGCAAGACTTCCTTATTCTTATAACCCATCTCCCCTCGCAATAAGGTGGCAGAGTGGTTAACACTGCTGCCTCACAGCTCCAGGGACCTGAGTTCAATCCCCGGCTTGGGTCACTGTCTGTGTGGAGTCTGCACATTCTCTATGTGATTTTCCTCTGGGTGCTCTGGTTTCCTCCCACAGGCCACGTGAGTGGGTTAGGTTGATTGGCAATGCTAAATTGCCCCCCTTTGTGTCCTGGGATGCATAGATTTAGAGAGATTAGCGGGGTAAATATATGGAGTTACGGGGTTGGGGCCTGGGTGGGATTGTTGTCAGTGAGACTCGATGGGCTGAATGGCCTCTTTCTGCACTGTAGGGTTTCTACCTCCTTGTGAAGACCAACAATCCAGTGACCTGATGCTAATGATTCATGTGTCATTGACCCATAGAAAAGTTACGGTGCCGTAAAGGCCATTCAGCCCATCGTGCCTGCACTGGCCAAATATCGAGAAATCAGAAACTAGCCATTCATCTTTATCCCCACTTTCCAGCTCCTGATCTGTGATCAGGCAAGTTACAGCTCTTCAGGTGCAGATCCAGATACATTTCAAACTTGACCTGTGATAACCCCCACCACTTACACGGGGAACCTCGAACTGACCTCCCTGTAGGATCCGGAGGATGTGACGCCCCAGGTGATTATTGGCGTCATGGGCATCGTTGGCTGTGCCAGCATTTATTGCCTATCCCTAGTTGCCTTTGAGGAGATGGTGGTGAGCTGCATTCTTGATCGCTGCAGTCCAAGTGCTGTGGGTTGACCTTACAACGCCCTTAGGGAGGGAATTGTAGGGTTTTGAACCAGCGTCAGTGAAGGAACGGCCGATATATTTCCAAGTCAGCATGGTAAGAGACTTGGAGGGGAATTTGGAGTTGCTGGTGTTCCCATGTATCTGCTGCCCTTGTCCTTTTAGATGGAAGTGGCCATGGGTTTGGAAAGTGCTGTCTAAGGATCTTTGGTGAATAGCTGCAGTGTATCTTGTAGATAGTACACACAGCTGCTACTGAGCTTCGGTGGTGGAGGGAGTGAGTGTTTATGGATGTGGTGCCAATCAAGCGGGCTGCTTAATCCTTGATAATGTTGAGTTTCTTGAGTGTTGTTGGAGCTGCACCCATCCAGGCAAGTGGGGAGTATCCCATCACACTCCTGACTTGTGCCTTGTAGATGGTAGATAGGCTTTGGGGAGTCAGGAGGTGAGTTACTTTTCCCAGTCCTATTTAAGTCTAAATCATTAATACATACACAAGGGCCCCAACACTCTTTCCTATCTCAGAAACATCCATCCACCATTGTCTCCTGACCAACCTCCCTCCTCCCTCCCGATACGGAGGAAGTGAGTGGATCTCACTTCTCCGTCCAGTCCGCCACGACACAGTGGTCAGCACTGCTGCCTCACAGCGTCAGGGACCTGGGTTCGAGTCCGGCCTTGGGTCACTGTCTGTGCGGAATTTGCACATTCCCCCCGTATCTACGTGGGTCTCCTCTGGATGTTTCGCTTTCCTCCCACAGTCTGGAAGACCCGCTGATTAGGTGCATTGGCCAGGCTAAATTCTCCCTCAGTGTCCTCAAACAGACACCAGGGATTTTCGAGGGGATTTTCACAGTAACTTCATTGCAGTGTTGATGTAAGCCTATTTGTGACTAATAAATAAACTATAAAGCCATGTGGATCCTTGTCAAATGAATTACTGATATCCATGTAGACAACATCCACTGCTCTACCTTCATCAATCCTCCTTGTTACTTCCTCAGTTGCTCAGTTGATCAAACACATTCCTCCCTGAACAAAACTATACTGACTATCCCTGATCATTCCGTGCCTTTCCAAGTGACGATTTATCTCGGAATTTTTTCCAATAACCTCCCCACCGCTGAAGTCAGACTCACGGGCCTCCAGTTTTCTCATCTTCCCTCTCACCCCTTTTAAATAATGGTATAACATTCACAATCCTCTTGGGCAACCAGATCCCTCTGTGGTCTTCCTCCATTTAAGAATGCAGATAATCCCGATATTGCAGAGGGAGGCCATTTGGCCCATCGAGTCTGCAACGACTCTCTGACTTCTCACCCAGGCCCTATTCCCGTTATCCCACATATTAACCCTTAACCTATCCATCTTTGGACACCTGAGAGGCAACTTGGCATGGCCAATCCACCTAACTGACACAACTTGTGACACGAAGGGGCAATTCAGCATGGCCAATTCACCTAACTGACACAACTTGGGATATTAAGTGGCAATTTAGTACGGCCAATCCATCCAACCCGCTCATCTTTGGACTGTGGGAGGAAATTGGAGTACCTGGAGGAAACCCATAGGGAGAACGTGCAGACAGTCACCCAAGGTTCAAAGTTCAAAGTGTGCAGGAAGGTTTTTTGACTCAATATGTAGATAGGCCAACTAGAGGTGAGGCTATATTGGACTTGGTGCTGGGAAATGAGCCAGACCAGGTGCTAGACTTGGAAGTTGGTGTGCTTTTTGGTGATAGTGACCACAATTCGGTTACGTTCACCTTAGTGATGGAAAGGGATAGGCATGAACCTCGGGTCAGTAGTTTTAGCTGGGGGAAGGGTAATTATGAGGCCATTAGGAGAGAATTAGGAAGCATTGGTTGGACTAGGAGACTACAGGGACTAGGAACGTCTGAAATGTGGAGTTTTTTCAAGGAGCAGCTACTGTGGGTCTGTGATAGGTATGTCCCTGTCAGGCAAGGAGGAATTGGTAGGGCTAGGGAACCGTGGTGCACAAAAAAAGTTGATTTGTTGGTTAGGAAGAAGAAGGAGGCTTATGTTCGGATGAGGATTGAGGGCTCGGGTAGTGCAGTAGAAAGCTTTAGATTGGCTAGGAGGGAGTTGAAGAGGGAGTTAAGAAGGGCTAGAAGAGGGCATGAGATGACTTTGGCTGATAGGATTAAGGAGAATCCTAAGGCGTTCTATAGGTATGTCAAGAACAGAAGGTTGGTCAGGGCAAGATTAGGGCCAGTTACAGACAGTAGGGGGAAGTTGTGTGTGGAACCGGAAGAGATTGGAGAGGCATTGAACCATTATTTCTCTTCGGTGTTCACGCAGGACGATATGAATGTAGCTGAGGAGGTCACTGGGGTGAAGGGGTGTAAAATAGAAAGTATTGTAGTTGATACAGAGGATGTGTTGGATATTCTAGATGGGTTGAAAATAGATAAGTCCCCTGGTCCAGACGGGATTTACCCTAGGATTCTATGGGAGGCAAGAGAGGTGATTGCAGAGCTACTGGCTCTGATCTTCATGTCGTCGTTGGTCTCTGGTATAGTACCGGAAGATTGGAGGACAGCGAATGTTGTCCCATTGTTTAAGAAGGGGAGCAGAGACTTCCCTGGGAATTATAGACCAGTGAGTCTTACTTCTGTAGTGGGCAAGGTTTTAGAAAGAATTATTAGGGATAGGATTTATAGTTATTTGGAGAGTAATGAATTGATTAGAGATAGTCAGCATGGTTTTGTAGCGGGAAGGTCGTGCCTTACTAACCTTATTGAGTTCTTTGAGAAGGTGACCAAAGAGGTGGATAGGGGTAAGGCAGTAGATGTGGTATATATGGATTTTAGTAAGGCGTTTGATAAGGTTCACCATGGTATGCTTCTGCAGAAAATGCAGATGTATGGGATTGGTGGTAATTTAGGTACTTGGATCAGGAATTGGTTAGCAGATAGGAGACAGAGGGTGGTGGTTGATGGTAATTATTCATCATGGAGTTCGGTTACGAGTGGTGTGCCTCAGGGATCTGTTTTGGGGCCACTGCTGTTTGTAATCTTTATTAATGATCTGGATGAGGGTACAGTTGGGTGGATTAGTAAGTTTGCTGATGACACCAAAGTCGGAGGTGTGGTAGATTGTGAGGAAGGGTGTCGAAGTTTGCAGGGTGACTTGGACAGGTTGCAGTGCTGGGCCGAGAGGTGGCGGATGGAGTTTAATGCGGAGAAGTGTGAGGTAATCCATTTCGGTAGGAATAACAGATGTGTTGAGTATAGGGCTAACGGGAGGACTTTGAATAGAGTGGAGGAGCAGAGGGATCTAGGTGTATGTGTACATAGATCCCTGAAAGTTGGGAATCAAGTAGATAAGGTTGTTAAGAAGGCGTACGGTGTCTTGGCGTTTATTGGTAGGGGGATTGAATTTAGGAGTCGCAGCGTCATGTTGCAACTGTACACAACTCTGGTGCGGCCGCACTTGGAGTACTGTGTGCAGTTCTGGTCCCCACATTACAGGAAGGATGTGGAGGCTTTGGAGAGGGTGCAGAGGAGGTTTACCAGGATGTTGCCTGGTATGCAGGGGAGGTCCTATGAGGAGAGACTGAGGGATTTGGGGTTGTTTTCACTGGAAAGAAGGCGGCTAAGAGGGGATCTTATAGAAACATATAAGATGATTAGAGGTTTAGATAGGGTGGATGGTGATAGCCTGTTTCCTCGGATGGAGAAATCTAGCACGAGGGGGCATGGCTTTAAATTAATGGGGGGTAGTTATAGGACGGATGTCAGGGGCAGGTTCTTTACCCAGAGGGTGGTGAGGGACTGGAATGCCCTGCCTGCTGCAGTTGTAAATGCGCCTAGTTTGGGGGCGTTTAAGAGATTGGTGGATAGGTTTATGGACGAAAAGGGATTGGTTTAGATTAGTGGGTCAATGTTTTTTTTTAAAAATAAGACTGGTCGGCGCAACATTGTGGGCCGAAGGGCCTGTTCCGCTCTGTAATGTTCTATGTTCTATGTTCTATGTTCTATGTTCTAAGGCTGGAATGGAAACTTGACACTGACGCTGTGAAGCAGCAGTGCTAACCACTGTACCAATATGCTGCCCACTTCTATACTTCTGTTCCTTTCTTTGCAAATGTGTGCCTACCTAACGGTAGGACTCTGAATAGTGTGGATGAACAGAGGGATCTAGGTGTATGTGTACATAGATCCCTGAAAGTTGGGAATCAAGTAGATAGGGTTGTTAAAAGGCATACGGTGTCTTGGCGTTTATTGGTAGGGGGATTGAATTTAGGAGTCGCAGCATCATGTTGCAACTGTACAAAACTCTGGTGCGGCCGCACTTGGAGTATTGTGTGCAGTTCTGGTCCCCACATTATAGGAAGGATGTGGAGGCTTTGGAGAGGGTGCAGAGGAGGTTTACCAGGATGTTGCCTGGTATGGAGGGGAGGTCCTATGAGGAGAGACTGAGGGATTTGAGGTTGTTTTCGTTAGAAAGAAGGCGGCTAAGAGGGGACCTTATTGAAACATATAAGATGATTAGAGGTTTAGATAGGGTGGATAGTGATAGCCTTTTTCCTCGGATGGAGAAAGCTAGCACGAGGGGGCATAGCTTTAAATTAAGGGGTGGTAGTTATAGGACGGATGTCAGGGGTAGGTTCTTTACCCAGAGGGTGGTGAGGGATTGGAATGCCCTGCCTGCTGCAGTTGTAAATGCGCCTAGTTTGGGAGATCTGTGGATAGGTTTATGGATGGAAAGGGTTTGGTTTAGGTTAGAGGGCCATTGCTTTTTAACTGGTCGGCGCAACATCGTGGGCCGAAGGGCCTGTTCTGCGCTGTAATGTTCTATGTTCTATGTTCTACCTCTTCACTTCGCTGACAAGTGGACAATCAGCTGACGTGCTTTAAGGTTGTGTGTGTGTGGCCCTGGATGATTGGGCAGAGGGGCCACACTGAGTTACTGTCTTTAGCCAGGAATTGTAATGTTACTCATTCTGGCCTCTTCTTTCTCTCCACTCAGTGCGTCCTTTGATCTGTAATCAATGTTCAGGTCTATCCGGTTCCTGCGTGTTTACACCAGTGACTTGTAAAACAGGAATCACCACCTGCAGGACCACTTCAACCACTACCATTTATGGTAACACGTTATCTTCTAATTTGTCCAATATTTTTAATCCCTCTCTCATTCATTCCTCTTTTTTCCCTCTCTCTCTCCTTCTCTCTCTTCCCTTCCTTTCAGTCTGTCCCTCTCTTTCTCTGTGTTTTCCCTCTCCCTCTTCATCTCCCTTCAGTCTGTCTCTCTCTTTCTCTCTATCTCTGTTTTTTTGGCCCTGTCTCTCTCTCAGTCTCTCTCTCAAAGCAGGAGGGAGACAGAAAGGAGTTTGAGGACAGCACAGAAGTTAAAGAGAGCACATTAAGTAGTAAAAGGCAGTTTCAGTAATCCTCATACCAGACAGATTAGGCAAAAGCAAGACAGAGAGCAAGGGAAGTTCCAGATTAAACTCCATTTATTTCAATGCAAGAGGTCTGACGGACAAGGCAGACAAACTCAGGGCATGGATGGGTAGGTGGGACTCGGATATTATAGCAGTTACTGAAATATGGCTCAGGATGCTTTCTATGGTAAAAATTGGTGAGAGTCATAGTGGACATGCCAAATTTTCTCAGCCTCCTGAGAAAGTAGAGGCATAGATGGGCTTTCTTAACTATAGTGTCAGCCCGGGGTGACCAGTATAGCTGGTCTCACAAGAATAGCAACTTCACATTCCTGCCTGGATACAAGGCTCATGCCATTCACATCGGCAGGGCTTTGAGAGCACCAAGCCCCGCTCTGCAATTTAAAGTATAGATTTCTGGCAAAAAGAATGTTTTGTTATTGGTGCCGACATTCAACATCTTAGAAGGGGAAATCTTGTTGCCAGCTCTGTTTTGTTATGAACAAGAAGTTTGAACTTACTCTGACTAAAGTTATCAGTCTCGACTTGATCATAGTATCTGTCTTTGTCACTTTTTTACTTTTTCTCTCTTTCTCTCTCTTCCTCTCGTTTACCCACTGCCTCACACCTTTTCTGCATCTTTCGTTCTCTCGCTTCATCTTCCTCTCTCCTTATTTTTCCATCAGTCTCTTTCTGTTCACTACTGAGATTAACAAACCAAGAAAGTGTGAAATTGCAGTGACAATCTATATTTGTTTTCAGACGGACAGACTGTAAAGCGGATTAGTAACGGTTGTGGACCTTGCTCTGATCCCATCTCCTTTAACACTGGAAGGCTGGTTATCTCAAAGAGTAGCAGTTGCTGTACCTCTGATCAATGTAATGCACTGACAGAAACAGGTAAGGTTTCAGTGCATTATAACTCAAATCATCATCTGATACATTCATCTGATAATGAGACCATCCCACTGAGTGATACTGTAACTGAATAAAATCAACACTGCTAAATTCCCTCTACACTGGCCCCCATCAAACACTCCCAGGACAGGTACAGCACGGGGTTAGATTCAGAGTAAAGCTCCCTCTACACTGTCCCCATCAGACACTCCCAGAATATGTACAGCACGGGGTTAGATACAGAGTAAATCTCCCTCTACACTGTCCCCATCAAACACTCCCAGAATATGTACAGCACGGGGTTAGATACAGAATAAAGCTCCCTCTACACTATCCCTATCAAACACTCCCAGGACAGGTACATCAAGGGGTTTAATACAGAGTGATGCTCCCTCTAGCCTGTGCCCATCAGACACTCCCAGGACAGGTACAGCACGGGGTTAGACACAGAGTAAAGATCGGGGCTGGCTATCGGAGTGGGCAGGTGGCGTTCGGGACTGCGGGGCGATTGGGAAATTGAGGCTGCCGGTGGGGGTGTGTCAGGGAGGGTGATATCGGGACTGTAGTGTGGGGGGAGGAGATCATAATTGCAGCAGGGGGGTGGTGAGATCAAGGCGGGCGTGTATGGGGAGGGTGCAACTCAGGCCTGGACGCGTCTGGAGGATCAGCGGTCAGGCCGTGGGGTAGGATCACATGGCAGGTGATGTGAAGCTAGTCAGTGATCGGGAAGTCGACAGTGCGGGGCTACTGCACATGAGACTGTTAGTGAGTCAAAATACTTTTATTTCAAAACTCTGACGTTTATTCCAGAATTTTGGGAGAAGCAGGGACTACCAGACTTCTCATAGAACACAAACACAAGTGGACATTTACACATCATGAGTCTTAGTGTCAATCACGACACAAGTTTCCCATTCCGGCCAGAATTCCGGGTCTTCCCTCCTTGGTAGTGATACAACCCCAGATTTAATCAAGATTCACAGCCCAGTTGGCAGCTGCAGAATTGACACAGTTTTAATCCGGTCACGATTCAAACCCCTTCTGCAGCAGTACTGGCATCCCTGTCTTTGAAGTTACTTGTGCGATTGCGCCTGTCCCAGCAGGATTCTTCCTGTTAAAAACTGGGATCGCGATCTGCCATCAGCAGCTGTCAAAAGCCGGTATCGTAAATTACCATCTGTGTAACAATGTCCAACTAACACAAATATGCAAGAATTGCAAAATAACAGCCACATTAACCTATCAGTCCTTTATAAAAATGAAAATTAAAGCATGTAAGACATGAACAAATAACTTATATTACTGCCAGGAGCAGTGTAAGCTTGAGAAGATCAGTCATGATGAAAGGTCCAAAATGCATGAATCCTTTCCCTACTTCATGGGCCAACCCATGCAGACACGGGGAGAATGTGCAGACAGTGACCCAAGACTGCTATTGAACCTGGGTCCTGACGCTGTGAGGCAGCAATGCTAACCATTGTGCCACTGTTCAGTTATCTTTGCTGCCTGCCTCATCATTTTAACCCTTTGTTCTTCAACCTGGATTTGAACAACTGAAGGAAGTGAATCTATAAATTCTCCCAAAATAATTATTTCTCAAAGTTTCATGTGTTAGCTCTGTTTTTACTGTCTGTATACATCAGTAAAAATGGCTTTGTTTTACTTTCTGAAGCTCCATACAAGTCCATGCAGCCTGTGTTCTTAGATTTCACCATTTCTGTCTGCATGTGCCAGGAACCTACTCAAATGTAGTGAGTGTAGCCTCTTTCCTGCGTTGTAATCCCCCATTGTAATCCCTCCATTGTAATCCTCAAGTCTTCGGAGCTCTGGAGAAGAGTCATACAAACTCGAACTGTTACCTCTGTGTCTCTCTCTTTCCACAGATGCTGCAGAACTGCTGAGTTTTTAGGCTTTTAGGTTTTTAATTATTTCAGGGATCGTTGCTTTGGAAGTGTTTACATGGGGGTCTAACCAAGCAGGTGAATGCTTTACAAGATGATTTCTTAACTGTGTAATTGTAGTAATGTGTGTTTAAATTTTCTTCTCTTCTTCTCAATAAATCTTTTATTTTTAAACTCCCAAAAGTATTAGCAGACTTCTTGCTGCTAAGATCCTTCTCATTCTCAGAATACACCAAATAAAGGCTATGGCCAAATTTCCCTCAGGATATTTGGTTCACTCAGCACTTAATGCCTGCTGTGGTTTGTATTTCAGAGCCTAGGAACATCACACAGACTGGACTGAAATGTCAAGGGTGTTTCGACAGATCGTACAAGTCCTGCAGGGATACTGAAAAGATGGTGGACTGTGTTGGAGCAGAAAATCACTGCATGAATGCCTCAGGGACAGAGAGCTTATGTACGTTCAACACTCTGCCAGAGTTGTGAGGCTTTTCATGAATTTCTTCCTAAAGAACAAAGCAAAGTACAGCACAGGAACAGGCCCTTCTGCCCTCCAAGCCCATGCTGATCATGATACCCTGTCTAAAGTAGAAAAAACCTTTTGCCCTTACTCACCACTCTCTGTATGAAAAACGTACCCTGCACATTTCCCTTAAACTTCTCCCCTCTCACCTTGAACCTGTGCCCGCTTGTCATTGACACTTCCACTCTGGGAAAAAGCCCCTTACTATCATCTTGTCTGTGCCTCTCATTATTTTGTAGACCCCTATCAGGTCTCCCCTCAGCCTCTGTCTTTCCAGTGAAAACAACCCGAGTTTATTCAACCTCGTCTCAGAGTCAACACCCTCGAGACCAGGCGACATCCTGGTGGTCATTCTTTGCACTCTCTCCAAATCTTCCTTAGCCTTCTGGTTGTGTGGTGGCCAGAAGTGCACACAATACTCCAAATGCAGTCTAACCAAGGTTTTATTTAGCTGCAACAAGATTTCCCAACTCTTGTACTCAATGTCCCGGCTAATGAAGGCAAGCATGCCATGTGCCTTCTTCATCTCCATGGCCACCAGACTTGCCACATTGAGGGAGTAGTGGACCTGCACGCCCAGATCCCTCTGTATGTTACTGTTCCTAAGGGTTCTGCCATTTAGAGTATAATTCTTTTATAAGTTTATTTATTAATGTCGCACGTAGGCTGATATTAACACTGCAATGAAGTCACTGTGAAAATCCCCTCGTCGTCATACTCTGGTACCAGTTCAGGTCCACTGAAAGGGAAATTGGCACGGCCAAAGCACCTAATCGGCACGTCTTTCAGTCTGTGGGAGGAAACTGGAGCATCCAGAGGAAACCCACGCAGACACGGGGACAACATGCAAACTCCACACAGATAGCGACCCAAGCCGGGAATCGATCCCGGGTCCCTGGTGCTCTTGAGGCAGGAGTGCTAAGCACTGTGGCACCGTACTCAATCCATTTGTTTCTGCTTGTCTCTGAGCTTGACGCTGAGGGCATGAGGATGCGTCCCAGGGTCTCCCACATCACTCAGTCAGGATGGGATGGGTCAGAGTCCGCCCCCTTCTACAGAACTGAAGAGGGATGGAAATGTGATGAATTGTATTCTTGGGGAGCGGGAGGAGGGTTCTGGAGCAAATTGGGAGAGGGCGGAACTCAGGAGAGATTGACAAAGATGTCACAGGCGTGAGATAAAGGGGCTGTTAATGGTGAGGGATGGAAGTGTATTAACTGCTGCAAAGGTCGGATAGCAGGATGTGTTAATCGGAAAACCGAGGTCAGTGGGAACAAAGAGACAGTGACCATGTGGGGGAGGGGTGCGGTCGTGTTGGGACACGCCAGGGAGATTGAAAAACAGAAAACAAAAGGAGAGGGAGAGGAGAACGTTCCCTTCTTCCTCTCCTCCAGAAGATAAGTCATCACATTTCTGCCCCTCCTCGCTCCTGGGGAAGGCTCCGAGTTATCGAAACGTTAACTCTGTTTCTCCACAGATGCTGCCAGACCTGCTGAGTATTTCCAGTGTTTTCATTTCAGAATTCCAGCATCCGCGGTGTTTTGCTTTTGTACACCCTCTGTCCTGTCTGTTTCTAGTTGGAGGGGGAGTTTTCTTCGCCAAGGGCTGTGTCCCCGAACGTGTCACTCTATCACGGGACAGCATGAAAGATCACTTCATCCAGTTTGACGAAAATCCTCACTTTTGTAAGAGCAGCTTCTGTAACAGTGACCAGCAAGATGGCACCACCACAGCAGCGCCAGGTAAAGGCGGGGCGTGGGGAGGGGATGGAACGGGTGCACAGGCCCCCGAGTGTAGGGATATTGATCCATGTTATGGGCATGATTTTCCTCTCAAAATAATAATTGACCAAGAGGCGGGAATACTGGAGTTTTTCCCGCCTGTTTTTCAGGCAGATTTAATTCAATGAATCTCCAGCATCACAGAGTCCATCAGGTGATTCATGCCAGTGTGTATGGGGGTGGGGGAGGGGGGTGTGCAGATCCTAACCCAAACCTGCCAGAGAGGCGGCATCAGCCTGCTGAGGGAGCCATTGCGCATGTTCCAATCTGCCAGTATACTGGGAAAGCAGTTGATAAGCAGTTCCCCCTGCCCCTGATCCCCCCACCACCATCGCTGGCCTCCCTATCTCCGACCCTGATCCCATCCTCCCTCCATGTTGTTGCTGGCCCCAACCGCCGCACCCCCCACCCCCCCGCCCCACCCCCAACCACATCAAACAGCTCCAACCCTGCTGGTGGCCGGACCCGGCCTTCAGTTCCTGGCCCCATCACGAGCCCCACCACCCCCATGCAGAGTTTTCCCCATTCCATCCCCTCCTGCCTCACCCTAACCCTGGTGCGGCTCCGCTCCTATCTGACCCTGCCCTCTGAAGCCCCACCATGTGGCACTGCCTGGTGCCTACTGGACACTGCTGGTGTTCCGGGCTGGCAGTGCCAGGGTGCCAGGCTGGTAGTGCCAGGGTTCCAGGCTGGCAGTGCTGGGCTGGCACTGCCCATGGGGCACTACCCTGTCCCCAACCTCCCAGGGGGCCACAATGGCCCCATCAGCGAGGCTTTCACGCCTGGTCCCCGATAATGGGGACAAAACCTGATCTCCAGTGATGTGGACCTCCACCAATGTTGACGGAAACTTTCCCGAATGATCCTGTTCCAAGATTGCCAATGCGATGGAAATGCTAATTGCCGTATCGTAATCAGCCTTGTTTCTCAGCACGAGACAGACTATGCCCAAAAAAATGGACCAGGACGATCATGACCGGCAGGAGGTTTCCTGACATTTCCCAGCATGCTGTGTTACTTGAGCAGCGCAACAGGCCATGAAAACGATACCCTATGACTGGAGAGAGAGAGAAAGGGGAATGAGGGAGAGAGAGAGAAAGGGGAAGGGAGGAGAGAGAAAGGGAAAGGGAGAGAGAGACAGAGAGAAAGGGGAAGAGTGAGAGAGAGAGAAAGTGGGGAAGGGGAGAGAGAGAGAGAGAGTAAGGGCAGGACAGAGAGAGAGAGAAAGGGGAATGGAGGAGAGAGATAAGGAAGGGAGAGAGAGAGACAGAGAGAAAGGGGAAGAGTGAGAGAGAAAGAAAGTGGGTAAGGGGAGAGAGAGGAAGAGAGAAAGGGGAGGGGAGAGAGAGTGAGAAAAGGAAGGGGGGGGACGTGGAGAGAGATCTTTTATAGGGCCAGCACAAGGCAGGATGGGCTGAGTGGTCATTGCCTGTGCTGTAAGATTCTCTAATTCCAACATGGCTTCCACAAGCCCAGAGCCTGTGATAGCTTTTAGTTTATTTATTTGTGTCACAAGTCAGCTTACATTAACACTGCAATGAAGTTACTGTGAGAATACCCGAGTGGCCACACTCTGGAGCCTGTTTGGGTACACTGAGGGAGAATTGAGCACGGCTAATGCACCCAACAAGCATGTCTCTCAGACTGTGGGAGTAAACTGGAGCACCCGGAGGAAACCCACACAGACACGGGGTGAACATACAGACTCCAAACAGACTGTGATCCAAGCTGGGAATCCATCCCGGCTCTGTGCTAACCACTGTGCCACCGTGTGGTCAGGTAGTGAACCCAATGGAAAGTGCATTGGGAATACCCTGGGACCATCCATCTCTCAACTTTAGTTAGTGATCTCTTCATTTCCCCTCCCCTTCCCTGATTGGTCCAACAGGAGTCACAACGAGCAGTCCAGTGATGTCAGAGACCACCGCTAAAGAGTCAACCAATAGCAACGGTAAGAATTCACATCACCTCTTATACCAAGGATCAATAGGCAAGTACACAGGAACTGGGATCTGTGTCTGTGTTACAGGCCTCCTCGTGTGTAACAGTCTTGAGGGGCTGAATGGCCTCCACCTGTTCCTGTGTGACAGTCTCGAGGGGCTGAATGGCCTGCTCCTGTTCCTGTGTAACAGTCTCGAGGGGCTGAATGGGGCCTCCTCCTGTCCCTGTGTAACAGGCTGGAGGGGCTGAATGGGGCCTCCTCCTGTCCCTGTGTAACAGGCTCGAGGGGCTGAATGGGGCCTCCTCCTGTTCCTGTGTAACAGTCTCGAGGGACTGAATGGGGCCTCCTCCTGTCCCTGTGTAACAGGCTCGAGGGGCTGAATGGGGCCTCCTCCTGTTCCTGTGTAACAGTCTCGAGGGACTGAATGGGGCCTCCTCCTGTCCCTGTGTAACAGTCTCGAGGGACTGAATGGGGCCTCCTCCTGTTCCTGTGTAACAGGCTCGAGGGGCTGAATGGGGCCTCCTCCTGTTCCTGTGTAACAGGCTCGAGGGGCTGAATGGGGCCTCCTCCTGTTCCTGTGTAACAGGCTCGAGGGGCTGAATGGGGCCTCCTCCTGTTCCTGTGTAACAGGCTCGAGGGGGTGAATGGGGCCTCCTCCTGTTCCTGTGTAACAGTCTCGAGGGGCTGTGTCTGGGTTGATATGATTTCAAATCACGGTCAAACATAAGAACATAAGAACATAAGAAATAGGAGCAGGAGTAGGCCATCTAGCCCCTCGAGCCTGCCCCGCCATTCAATAAGATCATGGCTGATCTGAAGTGGCTCAGTTCCACTTTCCCGCTTTCTCCCCATAACCCTTAATCCCCTTGCCTACCAAAAACCTATCTACCTGCGTCTTAAATATATTTAGTGAGGCAGCCTCCACCACTTCAACGGGCAGAGAATTCCAGAGATTCACCACCCTTTGAGTGAAGAAGTTCCTCCTCAACTCCGTTCTAAACTGCCCCCCCTTATCTTGAGGCTGTGCCCTCTAGTCCTGCTGAGCGGGAAGAACCTCTCCACCTCGACTCTATCCATCCCCTTCATCATCTTATACGTCTCAATAAGATCCCCCCTCACCCTTCTAAACTCCAGTGAATACAAGCCCAGTCTATTCAGCCTCTCTTCATAGTTCAACCCCCTCATCTCCGGTATCAGCCTAGTAAACCTCCTCTGCACTCCCTCCAAGGCCAAAATATCCTTGCACAAGTGCGGTGACCAAAACTGCACACAGTACTCCAGCTGCGGCCTCACCAGTGCCCTATACAGCTGCAGCAAGACCTCCCTACTTTTATATTCAATCCCCCTCGCTATGAAGGCCAGCATCCCATTCGCCTTCCTGACCACCTGCTGCACCTGCAAGCTGGGTTTTTGCGACTCATGCACAAGGACCCCCAGGTCCCTCTGCACTGTCGCCTGCTGCAGCTTTTCGCCCTTTAAATAGTAGTCCCTCCGATTATTATTCGTGTAACATCTCCTCTAAAATACGCTCAACATTGTGGGAATGCACAACCCAGTAACAACAATGATGTTTCCTATTAACTTTTATTTCCGATTCTCGTCACAGGACCTTGTTGTACTCTTGCCGTAGTTCTTGGACTCTTAGCAGGTTTGCTGATCATTGCGATAATATGTTGCTGTTGCTGCAGGAAAGAAAGAGGTCAGTCTGCTGTCCCTGTGATAAAATTACTTTGATTTCAATCATAGAATATACGACATGAAATAAATCCTTTCTCCTTATCATGTTTGTAGTACCACATTCTAAACATATTCCCAAGCTCCTCACATCCATCTAATTTTCACAGCCTGAGTCACCTCTTCCAGCCCCGACAACCCTCCCAATCTCAGTAACCTCCTCCAGCCCCGACAACCTTCCCTATCTCTGTAACCTCTTCCAGCCCCGACAACCCTCCCAGTCTCTGTAACCTCCTCCAGCTCCTACAACGCTCCCAATCTCTGTAACATCCTCCAGCCCCGACAGCCCCGACAATCTCAGTAACCTCCTCCAGCCCCAGCAGCCTTCCCTATCTCTGTAACCTCCTCCAGCCCCTACAGCCTTCCCTATCTCAGTAACCTCCTCCAGCCCCTGCAGCCTTCCCTATCTCTGTAACCTCTTCCAGCCCCTACAACCCTCCCTATCTCTGTAACCTCTTCCAGCCCTGACAACCCTTCCTATCTCTGTAACCTCCTCCAGCCACCACAACCCTCCCTATCTCTGTAACCCCTTCCAGCCCTGACAACCCTCCCTATCTTTGTAACCTCCTCCAGCCACCACAACCCTCCCTATCTCTGTAACCTCCTCCAGCCCCGACAACCCTCCCAATCTCTGTAACCTCCTCCAGCCCCTACAACCCTCCCAATCTCTGTAACCTCCTCCAGCCCCGACAACCCTCTCAATCTCTGTAACCTCCTCCAGTCCCGACAACCCTCCCTATCTCTGTAACTTCCTCCAGCCCCTACAACCCTCCCTATCTCTGTAACTTCCTCCAGCCCCTACACCCCTCCCTATCTCTGTAACCTCCCCCAGCCCCTACACCCCTCCCAATCTCTGTAACCTCCTCCAGCCCCTACAACCCTCCCTATCTCTGTAACCTCCTCGAGCCCCTACAACCCTCCCTATATCTGTAACCTCCTCCAGCCCCTACACCCCTCCCTATGTCTGTAACCTCCTCCAGCCCCTAGAACCCTCCCTATCTCTGTAACCTCCTCCAGTCCCTACAACCCTCCCTATCTCTGTAACCTCCTCCAGCCCCTACAACCCTCCCTATCTCTGTGACCTCCTCCAGCCCCTACAACCCTCCCTATCTCTGTAACCTCCTCCAGCCCCTACAGCCTCCCCTATCTCTGTAACCTCCTCCGGCCCCGACAACCCTCCCTATCTCTGTAACCTCCTCCGGCCCCGACAACCCCTCCCTATCTCTGATCTCCTCCAAGCCCTCCAACCCGCCCTATCTCTAATCTCCTCCAGTACCTCTAACTCTCCCTGTCTCTAAAGTCCTCCAGCCCCCTCCAACCCCTCGTAACACAGTAACGTCCTCCAGCCCCCTCCAACCCTCTCAGATCTCTGCGCTCCTCCTCTTCTGCCTCCCCCGATTTCCATTGCTCCGCCATTGGCGGCCGTACCTTCAGCTGCCTGGGTCGGGGGGGGTGGTGAGGGGGGTCGAGGGGGGGTGGTGAGGGGGGGGGGGTCGTGGGGGGTGGTGAGGGGGGTCGAGGGGGGAGGGGGGTGGTGAGGGGGGTCGGCGGGGGGTGGTGAGGGGGGGTCAAGGGGGGAGGGGGTGGTGGGGGTGGTGGGGGGGGGGGTAAGCTCTGGAATTTCCTCCTTATATGCCTCTCCACCTTTTCTCTCGTTTCCTTTCAAACACTCCTTAAAGACCATCCTCTTTTCGGTGAAACCTGGCTGTATGAGACTCAGGGTCAAAGTTTTTTTTCACCCCGGTTCTCCGAGGCATTTCCGTGCGTGGTGGTGTGTGGAAGGTGATAGTTGAGGCTTAGTCGTCATTCCCATCTGAATTCCTCTCTTGGCTTCCTCTAAATGCAGAGTCTAGAATTGTGTGAAGTGTGGTCCTGGATTCCGAGAATACCTGGTGTTCTGAGGCTGTGACGTCTCCATTGACTGGGCTTCCTGCTGTTTGATCCTTTGGCCTTTGGTATCACTCAAGAAGAATGTGACGTCCAGAGGACCATCTATTTCCTTCTTCCTGAGGATTTGAGACAACTACCTCTCAACGGCTGCGAAAAGAAATCCCTCTGCATATTACATTCAGAAATTATGATTGTACAAACGCTTGCCACCGGCTTACTGATTTCTTTTGGTAATGTGTTCACCTGATGTTTTTTTGTTTTAAAAATCATTTGTCCGTGGGACCTGGGCGTTCCTGCCTGGGCCCATCCCGAATTGCCCCTTGAGAAGGTGATGGTGAGCTGATCAACTGCTGCAGCCCCTGAGGTGTAGATACACCCACAGCGCTGTTTGGCAGGGAGTTGTGGGATTTTGAGCCACAGTGAAAGAACGGTCGATGTATTTCCAATTCAGGATTGTGAGTGGCTTGGAGGGGAACGTCCAGGTGGCGGTGTGAATTGAAACATGGGAAGTAGGAGCAGGAGTAGGCCATTGGCCTTTCGAGCCGACTCCGCCGTCCCGTACGATCGTGGCTCATTCGAAGAATCAATAGGCAAATGCACGTGAACAGAGATCGGTGTGTGTATCACAGGCCTCCTTCTGTTCCAGTGTAACTCCTCAATCTAAACACCAGACACTCACCTTCTCCCCCTACCCCTTTAGAATCTAGAATTCTATCTATTTCCTTCTTAAATATATCCGGCGAATTGCCCTCCACAGCTTTCTGTTGGAGAGGCGTCCACAAGCTCGCCGCTCTCTGAGTGAAATAAATCCTCCTCAGCTCACTCCTAAATGGTCTATCCTGAGACTGTGGCTTCTCGTTCTAGAGGTCCCCACACCCGCCCAGCCAGAAGAAACAGCACCCCTGAATTCTGTGCCGTCAGAATTTTATACAGCGCCCTCGTGTTTTTCTGAGTCCCGAGGAACACAACCCTAGTTGGCCCAGTCTCTCTCTGTGCTCGTAGAGGGTTGGAAGGCGGTGTCACAGGATTTCACTCACATGAGTTCCTGCAGTGTGTGTTGTAGATAATACACACACACACACACACACACACACACACACACACACACACACACACACACACACACACACACACACACACACACACACACACACGGCTGTCACTGTGCGTTGGTTGTGGCAGGATTGAAGATCGGGGAAGGGGTGTCAAACAAGCGACCTGCTTTGTCCTGGACGATGTTGATCTTCATTACTATTGTTGGAGTTGCGTCAGTTCTCCAATGTGTGTTCATTAAAATGACCGAAATCCATTTCTGTGGAGTCTCTCATGTCAACCTGAAGTGTTTGAATGAAATACATTATTTGACGCGCCATCACCATTGAGAATGAGGTTGCCAAGTCATGTTTCAAAGAAAAGGTTTATTTCTCCCTCGTCACAGATTGACATTCGCGCTGCAATGAAGTTACTGTGAAGACCTCCTGGTCGCCACACTCCGGCGCCCGTTCAGGGAGAATCGTAGGGCCCAGTTCTCCCATTGCAACTTTCCTGGTGGGTCCGTTCGGGAGAATCGCGCGTTGTCCATTTTGTGGGATTCGTGCGCGCACCCGGAACACACGCATGTCTCCCAAAGCCAGAGAACAGTTGCGGCTGAGACTGCGCTGGAAACCAGCAGGAAAAGATCAATGATTTAAATTTTTTTTTAATGTAGTTTAAATATATCTTGCATATGATTATCGGGCCCAGTCCAGAACTTGGAGCCAAAGAGGTTTACAGCATGGAACAGGCCCTGCGGCCTAATTTGTCCATGCCACCGTCTTTTTTAAAAGCTAATCCCAATTGCCCACATTTGGCCCATATCCCTCTACACCCATCATACCCGTGTAACTGTCTAAATGCTTTTTAAAAGATAAAATTGTACCCGCCTCTATTAATACCTCTGGCAGCTTGTTCCAGACACTCACCACCCTCTGTGTGAAACAACTGCCCCCCTGGACACTTTTGTATCTCTCCCCTCTCACCTTAAACCTAGGCCCTCTAGTTTTAGACTCCCCTACCTTGCCTAAGCCCCGAATTATTTTATAGACCCCTATAAGGTCACCCCTCAGCCTCCTACACTCCAGGGATAAAAGTCCCAGTATATTGAGTCTCTCCTTATAACCCAAGCCATCAATTCTCGGTAGCACCCTAGTAAATCTTTTCTGAACTCTTTCTAGTTTAATAATATCCTTTCTATAGTAGGGTGACCAGAACTACACACAGGATTCCAAGTGTGGCCTTACCAATGTCTTGTACAACTTCAACAAGCCATCCCAACTCCTGTATTCAATGTTCTGACCGATGAAACCAAGCATGCCGAATGCCTTCTTCAACACTCTGTCCACCTGTGACTCCACTTTCAAGGTGCTATGTACATGGACCCCTAGATCTCGTTGTTCTGTAACTCTCCCCAAGCCCTACCATTAACTGAGTAAATCCTGCCCTGGTTCAATCTACCAAAATGCATCAGCTCGCATTGGTCTAAATTAAACTCCATCTGCCGTTCGTCAGCCCACTGGCCCAATTGATCAAGATCCCGTTGCAATTGGAGATAACTTTCTTCACTGTCCACTATGCCACCAATCTTGGTGCCATCTGCAAACTGACTAACCATGCCCCCTATATTCTCATCCAAATCATTAATATAAATGACAAATAACAGTGGGCCCAGCACTGATTCCTGAGGCACACCGCTGGTCACAGGCCTCCAGTTTGAAAAACAACTCTCTACTACCACCCTCTGGCTTCTGTGAGGAAGCCCATTTTGTATCCATTTAGATACCTCACCCCAGATCCTGTGAGATTTAACTTTATGCAACAACCTATCATGCAGTACCTTGTCAAAGGCCTTGCTAAATCCATGTAGGCAACATCATGCCCAATAGCATCTCCCACCCTGCCAGGAATACTCCATTCCGGTGGGGTTTAAAATAGCTCCCCATGTTTGGGGAACTAGTGGGAGACCCTGCCAGAATGGAGGTGGGGGTGGGGGTGTGCAATCAGGGCCCTCCATGAGGTCAATGGGCAGTGGTGGTGCACCCTGGGCATGGGCACCCTGGGGCCTATTGTGGGTGGGGCCTAGGGGGCGATTGGTGGGGGTGGAGGATCGTGCTGCCACTTCGCGTGGGGATTGGTCAGGGCTGGAGGGAGGGCAGTGATTGGGGTGGGCTGGGGGGGGGGTGGAGTGGTCTGCCGGGTGTGAAGTGGGGGGGGGGCGGGGGATGTTGGTCTCCTGTGGGGCAGGGGGGTGGTGTCTGCCTCCCTGGGGAGAATGTCAGCGGGGAGGGGGGGTTTGTCAGAGTGAGGAGGGTATGGGGATGGTCACTGAGTGAGGGAGGGGGTCGCGGCTGGCCTGGGAATTGTTGTGGAGGCTGCGATGGGGGTGGGGGTGGGGGGGGGATGTGGGGGGTGCTGAAGGGGCATCTCTGCAGGGGTCCCGGGCTGGCCAGTGTTCGAGCTGGCCGGCAAATGGAGAGACTGACAGATCGGGGCCATGCGCAGAGTTCCTGAACTGTGAGACTCCAGTGTGAATAGGCCCCGTGCCCTGGATTTTAATGAGATTCAGGATTGTGACCTGTGCAATGCGCAGGGTGCAGAGATTCAGATCTGAAGTTGCACTGAAGAAACAATCGTGATCTAGAATAGTTTTCTCACCAATTCAGCAATTCTGGGAGAATCACCCCTCCCCCCCCCCATAGAATAGTACAGAGCACAAGGAGGCCATTCTGTCCATCGAGTCTGCACTGACCACCCAGGCCCTATGGCCATAACCCCATGCATTTACCCTAGCTGGTCCCCCTGACACTAAGGGGCAATTTCAGCACGGCCAATCCACCCAACCCACACACCTTTTGGACTGTGGGAGGAAACTGGAGCACCCGGAGGAGACCCACGCAGTTACAGGTAAACCTGCAGACTCTGCACAGACAGTGACCCAAGCTGGGAATCGAACCTGGGTCCCTGGCGCAGTGAGGCAGCAGTGCTAACCACTGTGTCACCGTGCCTCCCCTTATGCACAGTGGGATCCCACAATCTTGCCCCCCCTCCACCCCTGACACAGTTTGTATTGTTTTGTTTAGTTCATTCATGGGATTTGGGCCGTATGTCTATACATCTGCTGTGGATCACACGTAAAAGCCAAACCAAGTCCAGAGGACAGGTTTCCATCTCTAAAGGCTGTGTTGTACCACAGCGTCAATCACCTCTGATTCTAGATATTTATTGGATTCAAATTTTACTATCTACAGCGGTGGGATTCGAACCCGGGTCTCCCCGGAGCATCTCCCTGATCCCTGGATTCCTATTGACAATAACGCAAGGCCACTGTACCCTTGCTCACTCTCCAATTCCCCTGACAGATATTTTGGTTTGATTGATTCTTGTCACATGTATTAGTACACAGTGAAAAGTCTTGTTTCTTGTGTGCTATCCAGACAAAGCATACTGTTCATAGAGAAGAAAAGGAGGCAGTGCAGAATGTCATGCTGCAGTCATAGCCAGGGTGCGGAGAAAGATGAACTTTATATATTAAAGGTCCATTCAGAAGTCTGATGGCAGCAGGAAGGAAGTTGTTCTTGAGTCGGTACGTGTGAGAGAATTTGCTCTGAAACTTGTAATTAAAATGTGTACGATGAGATGGGGTTAAAATGTGTACGATGAGATGGGGTTAAAATGTGTACGATGAGATGGGGTTAAAATGTGTACGATGAGATGGGGTTAAAATGTGTACGATGAGATGTGATGAGACCAGCATGATCAATCAAATCAATGTATGTTACCTAATGTAATTAGCTATACAATGATTGTTGTTCAGTTCCTCAACTCAATGTGATTATGGCTGAAAGGAAAGAGTGAAGTAAAGAT